>NC_045426.1:39622506-40247506 GCF_902635505.1 Sarcophilus harrisii | reverse complement strand
TATTATACTGCTCATATTCTCCTATAGGTATGTTAATTAAAAAAGAATTAGCTTGGTCAAATACAAAAATTGGGGATAAATGATGGTTAGCCCATATCCTTCACACAAAATGAAGAAGTTCAGAGGGAGATTGATAGTGAATTGCATATACTTCTTGTGGAGGATTTATAGGAGGAGTCACATGAGAAAAATTATGAATGTGTTATAATTTGAAACACTGGAGAATGTGAGATCAGAGATCCATTAAATCATTACATTTTGTTGATGTTATTCCATTGTTTCAATCATGTACAACTCTTCATGATATAATTTGAAATTTTCTTGGCCAAGCTACCAGAGTAGTTTGCCATTTCCTTCTATAGCTTATTTTACAGATGAGAAGCTGAAGCAAATAGGGTTTTAAGTGACTTGCTCAGATTGCTAGTAATAATTTCAGATTGCATTTGAACTCAAATCTTCCTGACTTCACGTCTAGTGTCCTATTAACTGTACTATGTAGTTGTGCCTCCTCATCCCCTTCCAAAAATTGTACCATTCAATAATATGTTCTTTATTTGAAAAATGAAATTATTATCTTATTTTTATTTTTAAATTCAAATGACTAAATGCACTAACTTTTAGTGTCCTTTGATTTTCACTAATAGGGTCAAATAAGCTTTCAAAGAAAGAAATCAAGAAGGCATAGTTTTCCCTCTCCTTTCCTATTCCATTTCCTTTTCCTATTCCATTTTAACATCACATATCTGAAAGAACATTGGACTAAAAAGACTTTTATTAAAGGCAAAATTTCTTAAACTGTATCTCGGCCCCATATGTGGACATGTAATTGAATATCGGGGTTCCTAAATTATTATTTTTTATCAGTTAATGGTTCATTTGTAGACCTATTTATATACCTGGGATTGTGTAAATATTTCTCAGTTGAAAACGGCTTACAAGTGGGAAAAGTTTAAGAAGTTTCAGTTTAAGGTACCACTCCTTATTAGATTTACTAGAGATCAACACCTTTTAGAGATGCTTTCCCTTTATTTTCTGATAGAATAGAATAGAAACTTAATAGAAAGTTAGAAAACAGAAATTTAATAAAATGCTGCCTCTCACATGACTGCTGAAAAGAAAAAAACCCATCAACTTTGTAACCATAATTTTTTTTATAAATGACAAATATAGTTATTTATAATTAGAAGTTAACTTTATTCAAAACAAGAATATCTTGAATTGAATCTATTCTCTAAAATAAGCTAAAGACTAACACCCACCCAATTTCAAATCTCAGGATATTAAAAATAAATAGGGTCTTTGAAGCCATCATATCTCAGTCAAGAGTAACCTGTGATGCATTAATTTTTTTTTTGAGCAAATCATTTTTTCCAAGATAGCCACAAAGGTTAACATCAGGCTAACTCTTGTTAACTTCTAAATACCAAATTAGTAGAGTTTCAGTAAGTGATTTTTAAAAATGAAACTCCATGTAATTTACCTACCATAGAAAGGAGGATGCAGAAAATAATACAAATTTTTAAGAGTATTTTTTCTCACCCCCTAGGAAAGAGTTAAGTTATGGGATTCATTCTTTTCTGTGATGGGAAATAAATAAATGGTATTCCTCAGGGCAGAAACAAAACTCTAACAAGGAGAGAGAAAGGACATCCTCCTCCTTTCTCATCTATGTAGTCATTCTGATTGATCCCAGGAGACTTTGCTTCATCTGGGCTACCTTAATTGGCCTCACTTGGAAATTCTTTTCTCCGTGCCTGCAAGGAAAGTCAGAACTATACAAGGAGAATGTGCATTCCTCACTTTTCCTGAGGGAATCTGGTTAACCTTTTACTGCCAAATGGTACTAAAACATAACTCACCCTTAGCCTGAGTCCTTCCGAAAAGTTTTATTACTGGAGACCCAGGTGAGAGGAAAAAAGGCTTTGTCAGTTTGTCTTGTCATAAAAAGGATAAATTTTCTGGTTTGCACTTGACTGTTTTTCTACTTTGCTTAAAGTATACTTTTCCAAGAACTCCTTTAATCATTTGTTTTGCTCCGGGCCCCAAAGAAAAGTGTAGGACTCCAAGCGGTGTCCTCAAAATCTGTGGTTTCCCATTGACTTCTGATTTGTGTTTCAAATGACTCAAAGTGAAATAAAAATATTCATTTTTGATACAATGTTGGCATTATTATATTTTGAGGAAAAGAATTTCAGAGACAGAGGAAGGGAGAGAAAAAGAGAGGGAGGAAGCAAAAGTAATAAAAGAAAAATTGTATAACAAAAATGAAGATGCTATTTCATAAAAGGGTTGAAATGCAAATCAGTGGAAAAGGAGAAAGGAATTGTCACACATATTTCATAATGATAATTTACAATAAAACTTAGAGCACTAGTTTGCTAGTTGTTCACTAGTTCACTAGTTCTGAAATCACATCAGTTTCCTTGGAAGCATATCAGGAATTGAAGATCTTTTAAAATCATGGATTTTATAATATTACAAACATTGTTTTCAACACAAAACTTTTCAATGCTTCTTGATTACAATTCCTATTATAGTTGCAATATTACATATATTATGTAGTTTTCTAAAGAATAAGATAGTAGAGATATAAATGCCTAAACAGGAAGAGCCAGAGTAATTTATAATGGTAGTGGTGATGGTAATGATTGTAGTGATTGTGATTAAGGTAATAATAATGATATATAGCTTTCTACAAAATTTCTTCAATTAAGGGGAATGGAATATAACATCTTCAAGATCATCACTGTTAATCTTCACCTTTGTAACCCCAAAGTCTGGTGCAATGCCTAAAACATAGTAATTGTGGGGTAGCAGGGTGGTGCAGTGGATAGAGAACTAACCCTGAAGTCAGGGGCATCTGAGTTCAAATCTGGTCTCAGATAATGAACACTTCCTAGCTGTGTGACCTTGGGTAAGTGACTTACCTCCAATTGTCTCACCAAAAACAACAACAACAACAACAACAACAACAACAACAACCACAAAAACAAAAATAAAGATAAATAACAACAGTAACAAAAACATAGTAGTTGCATGCATGATTAATGCATTGTTGGTTGATTGATTGAAGGACAAGATTTTTTTTTTTTTTTACTAATTTGTTATTTGCATTCTTATCTATCTTGTTCATATTTAGTTTATTCAGAAGACTCTAGGTTCTTTTTATCCTGTAATGAGGCATTTCTTAAGAGGGTCTAGCTCCCAATGTCATATGGGATGAATAGACTTACCAATAGTTATTCCATCTTACAGATTTTTTTTAAGTTTTTTTTTTCTAATATAAGAAGAGAGATAGATTTGAGTACATCTTTCTGGGGTCTCACAAAATCTTTTGCTTATTTTAATATATTTGTTTATTTTATTTTTATGTGTTAGCAAGGTTATTCAAGTGACATTATAAACAACAAGATGTTTTTGTTTTTAAAGAATACCAATATGCCAACTCTGTGCCATTAGCTTTGAACTCAGATCAAATTTTGATCATTTTGGATTAACACTTTAAAATGAAAAATCCATTGGGGAACATGCTCAGCCATTTGAAAGTTTTTTGCTGATACTTAACTGGTATTAAAGTTAGATTAGCTCCTGGACAGCAGCAGTAGCTATTGTGGCAGATAATTACACAATTTTTAATTTAGACACCTGTTTATTCACCTACTTCTATAGGAAAAAAAAAAGTGTGAGAGACTTAAAATGTGCCAGCAATAAAATTTCCCATTTAGCTAGCTTTACTGTTTTTCTTTCTTTCTTCAATAAGTCATACTGTAGATGGAACCAACCTACTTAACATTTGACCCTATGTTTGTTGTCAGTCTTGGCCAAGGAACCAGTAAGGTCAGCTGTGGGGAATGATAGGAAAGGAAAGGGAAAGCCTCCAACTTGTTTTAAAGGAACAGGCATCAGGGAATATTACCTACCTAAAATTTATATTATGACCACTGACTCTGAATGCCAGAACCTGCCTTTCATTTGCTTAATAAAACAATTGCAACTAGTAGTCCACCTAATAAAAATGTCTTCCTTTTGGAGACTGGCTCTGGACTCCATTTCTCCATCCTAAAATTTCCCTTTCCATATATATATTTAAAGTTGAAAATCATGCTTTGATCATAGCTCTTGGCATACAGGAGAAATTGAATAAAGATTGGTTAGTTGAATTAATAGATAAATAAATCTGAGCATTTAGGGAAAATACATAGATGTAGTTAGATATCCCCTTTCTCAGGTCCTTATTTTAACATCATAGAACCATCCTTAACATTTTTCAAGATTTAGCTCAAGTTTTACCTTTTGAAACAGAATCCATTTATTAATTACTTAATATGTTCCAGGAATTGGCAATACAAAACCAAAAATAAAACAGCCCCTAATCTAAAGGACCACACATAGTCTACCAGAAAAACAACAACAACATTTATAAATCGGTCCAGAATATTTTGTGAGAGTACAGAATTGTGTTTTCCTTTAATTTAGAGAGGAGGGAAAAATTATAATAACAAAAAGAGCAATTAGCAAAGACTTCGTGTAGAAGCAGGTATTTAAACTGGCGAGGGATTTCATGACATATAAGTGAAAATAATGTTCCAAGCAAGGGAAACTTCCTATATGCAAATGAATGTAGGTGAGAGCTCAGATGTTTACTTAAAAAAAAAAGTAATTTTTTTTTTTCCCACTGTAGCATAAATTAATATTTGTTAAGACTTTAGGACTTCTGGCCAAGATGACAGAGAGGACATACACATCTACTTAATCTCTGCCTTTGCTCTCAGAATTTATTTCATGACAAGCCCTCAGAATTAGTGTTTGCCTGAAAAAAAAATTAATTGCCAACAGAAGCTATCCTTGAAATTTGCCATAAAAGGGCTGTTTTTGCTTGCAGCTGGGGACACTTAGATCGGGTGAAGACTGAAGGTAGGCAGCTGCAGCACAGCAAATAGGCGAGTATGGAGCTGACTGAGGGTGGTGGAGTATGATCTCAGCTGTTTCTGCGGGGAGATCTTTACCACAGTGTGGATACTTTGCCATGGCAACAAGCCAGGATCAGCAGAGCAGCTGTAAACACAGGGGATAAAGACTATAACCCGGAAAAGCTAGAGTCTCTTAGGACCTGGCCACACCCAGCCAGAGTGTCTCATTGTGGTCTCAGAGTCTCGGTGTCCCAGAGCACAGATGCAGTGCAGCCATTGCTATCCTGCTAGTGCCTCACTGCTCTCTCCCCCCCTCCCCACCCCACAGTCTATAGAGGAAGCTCAGTAATACAATCCAACCCCCCCCCAAAAAAAAAAAAGAATAAAAGCAGACTGAATTTGCTTTTTGCTAGTTTGTTTTCTTTGATTCTTCTCTGACAAAATGAGCAAAAAATTAAAATAGATAAAGTGGATAAAAAAAGATAGAGTGGATAAAGAAATCAAATCCTTGAAAAACAGAATTAGTGAGTTGGAAAAAGAAAATAGCTCTCTAAAAAATAAAATTTGTGAAATGGAAAAAAAAAATCCATAGAACAAAACAACTCACTGAAAAACTCAATTGGACAATTAGAAAAAGATATAAAAAAGTGAGTGAAGAAAATACTTCACTGAAAATCAGAATCGAACAAATGGAATTGAATGACTTGAGGAGAGACATCAAGATTCAGTCAAGCAAAACCAAAAAAAAAAAAAATGAAACAATGGGGAAAAACGTCAAATACCTTCTTGGGAAAACAACAGGAAAATAGATCTCAAAGAGACAATCTGAGAATTATTGGGCTCCCTGAAAAATATGATGAAAAAAAGAGCCTGGACACTATTTTCCAGGAAATTATCAAAGAGAACTGCCCAGAAGTTATAGAAACAGAAGGTAAAATAGACATTGAAAGAATTAATCGATCACCTACTGAAAGGGACCCTAAAATCAAAACACCAAAAAATATAGTGGCCAAATGCCAGAACTATCAGACAAATGAAAAAAATATTGTAAGCTGCTAGCAAAAATCAATTCAAATATAGAGGAGCCACAATAAGGATTACCCAGGATCTAGCAGCATCCACATTAAAGGATCTAAGGCTGAACCAGTTACACCCAGTGAAAGAACTCTGTGAGATGACTAAGAACCATTACATTGAATTTTCAATCCCTATATTTTTACCTGCCTGCATTTTGGATTTCCTTCACAGGCTAATTATACAATATTTCAGAGTCAAGATTCTTTTTGTACAGCAAAATAATGGTTTGGTCATGTATACTTATTGTGTATCTAATTAATACTTTAATGTATTTAACATCTACTGGTCATCCTGCCATCTAGGGGAGGGGGAAAGTAAGGGGTAAGGAGGGAAAAATTGGAACAAAAGGTTTGGCAATTGTCAATGCTGTAAAATTACCCATACATATAACTTGTAAATAAAAAGTTTTTAAAAAAAAAAAAAAAAAAAAGGATCTAAGGGCCTAGAATCTGATATTCCAAAAAGCTAAAGAACTTGGTATGTAGCCAAAAATAACTTACCCAGCCAAAATGAACATTTTTTTCTCCAGGGAAGAAGATGGACATTGAACAAAATAAGTGACTTTCGTCTATTTCTGATGAAAAAAAAAAAAGAACTAAACAAAAAGTTTGATCTCCAAATATAGAACTCAAGAGATACCTAAAAAGGTAAAAAGAAATCTTGCGAACTATATTTCTGCTATAAAGATATATAAAGAACACATGTATAATTTTTTCTAGAAACTAGAGATGGAAAGGAAATTGCACCAGAAAAAGGGTAAAGTGGGGGGTATAACATATAACGAAGAAGCAAAGGAAACCTATTATATCTGAGAGAAAGAATGGAGGGGGATGAACATAGTTGGTAACTTATTCTCACCTGAATTGGCTTAAAGAGAAAAATATTAGACATATTCGATTTATGGTGAAACTTCTCCCACCTCACTGAAAAGTGGGAGGTGAAAAGTGAAAAGGGAAGGAGTAAGCTAAGTGGAAGGGAATGCAGAAATTGTGAGGAAAAGAGGCAAGATAGGGGGAAGAACTCTAAGGTGAGGGGAGGGTTACTGAAAAGGGAGAGCTGTGAGAAGCAAATGGTGCTCACAAGTTTAATACTGGGAAGAGGGGGAAAGGCGAAGGAAAGGAGATAACCATGAGCAGGAGTTAACAAGTAATACAGAATTGGTAATTTTAACGATAAATGTGAATCAGGTAAACTCCTCCATAAAGAGGAAGCAGTTAGCAGACTGGATCAAAAGCCAGAAACCTACAATATGTTGTTTACAGGAAACACATTTAAAGCAGGGAGATACATACAGAGTAAAGGTAAAAGGCTGGAGCAGAATCTATTCTGCTTCAGGTGAAGTTTAAAAAAAAAAAAAAAAAAGCAGGGGTAACCATCCTTATCTCAGATCAAGCAAAAGCAAAAATTGATCTAATCAAAAGAGATAAGGAAGGAAATTATATCTTGGTAAAGGATACTATAGATGATGAAGCTATGTCAATATTAAACAGATATGCACCAAGTGGTGTAGCATCTAACTTCCTAAAGAAGTTAAGAGAGTTGCAAGAAGAAATAGACAGCAAAGATATAATAGTGGGAGATCTCAATCTTGCACTCTCAGAATTAAACAAGTCAAAATACAAAACAAATAAGAAAGAAATTAAAGAGGTAAATAGAATATTAGAAAGATTAGATATGATAGATCTTTGGAGAAAACTGAAGGGTGACAGAAAAGAGTAAACTTTCTTCTCAGCAGTTCATGGAACGTATACAAAAATTGACCACATCTTAGGACATAAAGACCTCAAAATTAAATACAGGAAGGCAGAAAGAGTAACTGCTTCCTTTTCAGATCATGATGCAATAAAAACTACATTCAAGAAAAAGTTAGAGGTAAATACACAAAAAGTAATTGGAAACTAAATAATCTCATCTTAAAGAATGATTGGGTGAAACAGCAAATTATAGACACAATTAATAATTTCACTCAAGATACTGACAATGATGAGACATCATACCAAAATTTGTGGGATGCAGCCAAAGAGGTAATAAGGGGAAATTTTATATCTTTAGAGTCTTAATTGAATAAAATAGAGAGAGAAGATCAATGAACTGTGCTTGCAACTTAAAAAGCTAAAAAAAGACCAAATTAAAAATCCCCAATCAAATACTAAGCTTGAAATTCTAAAATTAAAAGGAGAAATTAATAATAATATTGAAAATAAAAAAACTATTGAATTAATAAATAAAACTAAGAGTTGGATTTATGAAAAAAAAACACAATAAAATAGATAAGCCTTTGGTAAATCTGATTAGAAAAAGGAAAGAGGAAAATCCAATTGTGAGTCATAAAAATGAAAAGGGGGAACATTCCACCAATGAAGAAGAAATTAGAGCAATAATAAGGAATTACTTTGCCCAAATTTATGCCAATAAATTTGATAACCTAAGTGAAATGGATGACTACCTCCAAAAATATAGGGTTCCAAGATTAACAGTGAAGGAAGTAAATTGCTTAAATAGTTCCATTTCAGAAAAAAAGAAATAGGACAAGCTATTAATCAACTCCCTAAGAAAAAAATCCCCAGGACCAGATGGATTTACATGTGAATTCTACCAAATATTTATTTTTAAAAATTTTTTTAAATAACTTTTTATTGACAGAACCTATGCCAGGGTAGTTTTTTACAACATTATCCCTTGCACTCACTTTGTTCCGATTTTTCCCCTCCCTCCCTCTGCCCTCTCCCCAAAGATGGCTAGCCGTCCTATACATGTTAAATAGATTGCAGTGGATCTTGGATATAATATATGTGTGCAGAACCGAACAGTTTTCTTGTTGCTCATGGAGAATTGGATTTAGAAGGTATAAATAACCCGGGAAGAAGAACAAAAATGCAAGCAGTTTACATTCATTTCCTAGTGTTCTTTCTTTGGGTGTAGCTGCTTCTGTCCATCCTTGATCAATTTAAACTCGGTTGGATCTTGTCTTTGTTGAAGAAATCCACTTCCATCAGAATACATCCTCATACAGTATCGCTGTTGAGGTATATAATGATTTCCTGGTTCTGCTCATTTTGCTCAGCATCAGTTCATGTAAGTCTCGCCAATCCTCTCTGTATTCGTCCTGTTGTCTACCAAATATTTAAAGAACAATTAGCCCCAATGCTATATAAACTATTTGAAAAAAATAGGGAATGAAGGAGTTTTACCAAATTCCTTTTATGACACAGACATGGTATTGATATCTAAACCAGGTAGCTTGAAAACAGAGAAAGAAAGTTATAGACCAATCTCCCTAATGGATATTGATGCTAAAATCTTAAATAAAATATTAGCAAAAAGACTACAGAAAATAATACACTATAATAATAATACACTATAACCAAGTAGGATTTATACCAGGAATGCAGGGCTGGTTCAATATTAGGAAAATTATTAGCATAATTGATTATATCAATAATCAAATTAACAAAAACCATATGATCATCTCAATAGATGCAGAGGAAACATTTGATATAATCCAACATCCATTCCTAATAAAAACACTTGAGAAGATAGGAATAAATGGACTTTTCCTTAAAATAGTTAGGAGCATATGTTTAAAACCACCAGTAAGCATCATATTCAATGGGGAAAAACTGGAACCTTTACCAGTAAAATCAGGAGTGAAGCAAGATTGTCCACTATCACCATTATTATTCAATATTGTATTAGAAAGGCTAGCCTCGGCAATAAGAATTGAGAAAGAGATTAAAGGAATTAGAGTAGGTAATGAGGAAACCAAATTATCATTCTTTGCTGATGATATGATGGTATACTTACAGAACCCTAGAGATCCTACTAAAAAGCTATTAGAAATAATTCATAACTTTTGCAAAGTTGCAGGACACAAAATAAATCCACATAAATCCTCAACATTTTTATACATCACCAACAAAATCCAACAGCAAGAAATACAGAGAAATTCCATTAAAAATAACTATTGATAGCATAAAATATTTGGGAATCTATATACCAAAGGAAAATCAGAAAGTATATGAGCAAAATTACAAAACACTTTCCACACAAATAAAGTCAGATTTAAATAATTGGAAAAATATTAAGTGCTCTTAAATAGGCTGAGCGAATATAATAAAGATGATAATAGTCCCTAAACTAATCTATTTATTTAGTGCTATACCAATCACACTCCCAAGAACTATTTTAATGACCTAGATAAAATAACAACAAAATTTATATGCAAGAACAAAAGGTCAAGAATTTCAAGAGAATCAAAGAAAAAAAAATCAAATGATTGTGGCCTAGCTGCACCTGATCTAAAACTATTTTATAAAGCAGCAGTTAGCAAAACCATTTGGTATTGGCTAATAAATAGATTAGTTGATCAGTGGAATAGGTTAGGTTCACAGGACAAAATAGTCAATAACTATAGCAATTTAGTGTTTGACAAACCCAAAGATCCCAACTTTTGGGATGAGAATTCATTATTTGACGAAAACTGCTGGGAAAAATGAAAATTAGTATGGTAGAAATTAGGCATTGTCCCACACTTAACACTATATACCAAGAAATGATCAAAATGTCTCCACAATTTAGGCATAAAGAACGAGATTATAAATAAATTAGATGAACATAGGATAGTTTACCTCTCAGACTTCTGGAGGTAGAAGTCATTTGTGACCAAAGAACTAGAGATCATTATTGATCACAAAACAGAAAATTTTGATTACATCAAATTAAATAGCCTTTGTACAAATAATATAATGCAAACAAGATTAGAAGGAAAGCAACAAACTGGGAAAACATTTTTGTAAAGGTTCTGATAAAGGTCTCATTTCCAAAATATATAGAGAATTGACTCTAATTTATAAGAAATTAAACCATTCTCCAAATGATAAATGGTCAAAGGATATGAACAGACAATTTTCAGATAATAAAATTGAAACTATTTCCACTCATATGAAAGAGTGATCCAAATCACTATTGATCACCGAAATGCAAATTAAGACAACACCAAGGTATCACTACACACCTGTCAGATTGGCTAAAATGACAGGAAAAAAATAATGATGAATGTTAGTGGGGATGCGGGAAAACTGGAACATTGATGCATCGTTGGTGGAGTTGTGAACGAATCCAATCATTCTGGAGAGCAATTTGGGGTTATGCCAGAAAAGTTATCAAACTATGCATATCCTTTGATCCAACAGTGTTACTACTGGGCTTATATCCCAAAGAGATACCAAAGAAGGGAAAGGGACCTGCATGTGCCAAAATGTTTGTGGCAGCCCTGTTTGTAGTGACCAGAAACTGGAAACTGAGTGGATGCCCATCAATTGAAGAATAGCTGAATAAATTGTGACATGTGAATGTTATGGAATATTATTGTTCTGTAAGAAATGACCAGCAGGATGATTTCAGAAAGGCCTGGAGAGACTTACATGAATTGATGCTGAGTGAGATGAGAACCAGGAGATCATTGTATACTTCAACAACAATATTGTATGAGGATGTATTCTTATGGAAGTGGATATCTTCGACAAAGAGAAGATCTAATTCAGTTCCAATTGATCAATGAGGACAGAATCAGCTACACCAGATAAGGAACACTGGGAAATGAGTGTAAGCTGTTTGCATTTTTTTGTTTTTCTTCCCAAGTTATTTTTACCTTTTGAATCCAATTCTTCCTGTGTAATAAGAGAACTATTCAGTTCTGCACACATATATTGTATCTATGATATACTATAACATATTTAAGATGTATAAGACTGCCTGCTGTTTAGGGGAGGGGTGGAGGGAGAGAAGGGAAAAGTCAGAACAGAAGTGAGTGCAAGGGATAATATTGTAAAAAATTACCCATGAATATGTACTGTCAATAAAAAGTTATAATAAAAAAAAAACTACTTTAGCCAGATATTTAAGGTCTTTAAATGAGTAAAGAGTAGATGACATTTTGTACTGGAGGCAGAAGGGAACCCCTGAAGCTTCTCCCATAGGAGAGTTTGTTTTAAAAGGCTGAGATCTCCTTTTATATGTTCGAACATCACCAGTATTCTTGACTTAAAGCTTCTGACTTTGGAGGAAAGAATGAGATAGAGAACTTTGTAGGACTCTGCTTCACTTAAATCTAATTCACTTGAAAATGAAGGAATCCCCCTCCTAAAGTCACAAATCTTCAAGAATGGAAGATGAACAACAAACTGTGAGTCATACTTGTTCTTTCTGTTGTGTTTACATAGTTGTTGGACAAACGTTCTATTAAAGCCAGTGGGCAGTTTAAGTCACTCAGAAAAATTCAAAGATCCAGCACTAGCCCTGAACAGGACGTTTCTGAATTCAATTCTGGCCTCATGTACTTAACAAGTCCTAGCTGTGTGACCCTGGGCAAGTCTCTTAACTCCAACTGCCTCAGGAAAAAAGAAAAGAAAAGAAAAGAAAGAACAATTCAAAGACCATTGCACTATGCTAAGTTACAGTGTTAAGTCACTGAATTAGGCTGGTTACCCTTTGAATCAACCTATTTGATAAGCAGGAAGCAATTTTGTATAGAGAGAATTGATTGAAGATGAAGGGATGAAGAAGACTAAGGATTAAAGGCATCTTCAACTTTGAAGCTTTGACTACATTAAAACTTTTCTGGTCTTCCTAATTGCTATTAATGTAGCAGGATTTTGGCACATGCTAAATCCTCCTAAGATGGAGACACTTGTGGGAAATACACTTGAGATCTGTTCTAGGGAAAAACTGACTCAGGTGCAAACATTCTGCATTGGCTTCCATTAGCAGTGTAGGTAGAATTAGTTAAATTGTTACATTTACCAGATTAAGACAGTTTCTCTCAGTCTGTCTCCTTCTGTGTGCCTCTCTGCCTGTCTCCACATTTGTATCTGTGCCTTTTTCCCTCCCTCCCTCCCTTCTTCCCTCCTCTCTCTCTCTCTCTCTCTCTCTCTCTCTCTCTCTCTCTCTTTCTCACATACACACACACACACACACACACACACACACACACACACAAACTCCAGAGGTAAATGAAAAACATCAATTTAGTCACATGAGGAACCCATGAAAATAAGGTGGGTGGGAGAGGAGGAATGACTTCAAGATAGATTTCCCCTCCCTTTTGGGGCTTGTGGCTCCTAAAAAACAGCTTTAGTGTTTTGGTATTATTTCATTTGTTCGATTCAACTCTAGGCGTAGGAACTAGTATCCCAAACTCAAGAGATCAAGATATGGTGACATTTGAGCCCAGGATTCTAGACCAGATGGTACTGTCACTCCTCAAAGAAAGACCTGAGAAGACAAGTTCATGAAAGGCAAGCTCAGCAAGCATCTTGAACTTGGCATTTGGTAGCACTAATCATATGTAAAAACTAAATTAAGCTGTGATCTTAATTTCTCTCTTTATTCCCTGGTATCTGAGGAAATTGTTTTGATTTTACATTTAAAATAAATATTGCTTTGTAAAATGTATAATCACTTTAAAATGGTTAAATGAAAACAAGAGCCTTAGACTTCTAATATCAGCAGAACAGAGTTATAGGATGATTGAGACAATGGAAATGTGAAAATATCCTTTTCCTGTAAGGAAACTGGAACAACCTCTGACAGGGTTGAAATGTAACACCACCATACTTCAATTACTATTGGCCAGTAGAAGCACTGTTTTATTAATATCTTCCTTTCCAAAACACCTATTATTTATTAATATGAGCATAGATTACATCTCTTAGTAGAAATATAATAATAATCAGTATTTATATAGTACCTGTGTTATTATAAGTACTGGATTAAGGGCTTTGCAAATATTTTATTCAAACTTCTCAATAACTTAGGGAGATAGGTGCTATAAATATTTTCATTTTATACATGAAGAAACTGAAGTAAATAGATTGATTTATCTGTGGACTTAGTAAATATCTTAGACTGGACTTGACCTCAAATATTTCTGCCTCCAGAAGAAGCATTCTATTTACAAAAACATTTAGCTAAGTTTTTTGGGGGCAGGGATTTTTGTCACCTGTATATTAAAATACCTAATATTCCTTGCCAATAATTGTTGCTAAATGAAGGAATTATTGCTCTTCTTCAAGAACAAAGAACTAGCCTCAACCCCACCAACCATCAACAACAATAATTCTAAGAGTACAGATGAGATATAGTCAAAAGGAGAAATGACCATTGGAATCCAAACTTCCTATTTTCCCACAGTCCTTGTGTAACTTGATATGGCATATTTTTTTTCCAATGAAGTGGAACTCCTTTGATATGGTAGGGACAGCTTTCCCTCACTTGCATATCTTTGCATACCTCCCTAATGTCAATGCACCAGTCTCTCAGTAGGCAAAGATGAAAATCAAAGATTTCCAAAACTGAAAAAGCTTATATTTCACAAATGGAAGCAATATGTAGCAAATTGTGTGTGTGTGTGTGTGTGTGTGTGTGTGTGTGTACAAGCATGCATTACATTGACATATATCAACTGAACATGGAAAGATTTTTTTTCCTTCTAAAAGGCTATAGAAATGTTGAACTAAGAAGTTCCTGAGTTAAAAGGAAAGGCAAACACCAAATACATGCATACCTACATACACACACATATAGGAGTACAACTATACTAATAATATTTGTCCTAATAGTATGTATTGAGTACTGATATGAAGTCATCCAAAACAGAAAACAGCAGTTTTGTCCATGACCTTCCTTAGACCAAGAAGATGCTGAGCTTTTTGGAAAAGTTCTGAACAAGAAAAGAAAAAGTATGCTGGTTTTTGTTCTTTCTTCCCCCTCCTTTCTCAGCAGGAGGAGACAGCTAATGCTCTCCTGGTGAAATCACTAATTGATTGCATCAGTGCATGAGCACAGCAGCTGTCCTTGTACCTTTAGTGGCAACAAAATGAAGGCAGCCTGGCCTCCTGTCAGGCAAGATTGTCTAACTTCATTATTTCTTATGAGTCCTTTCCAGATACACTGGGCAGAGAGGAGAGCAGAAGGGAAGGAAGGCCTATGGACCATTAGTGTTCATTTTAGTCCAGGAAATGGTAAGTAAAAGATGGTGTGGATGACGCCTGAGGGATCCCAACAAATGATCTGTGTGCCATTTCCAGAAGGAGATAACATCCTTATCAGAAAGGTTTATATTTTATAGAGTAGACATTCATCCAGATATCCACCTGTTTCATTCATAGGAAAATGAGATTCTTAATTATTCACTCTAACAAAGGCATCAACCAGATTTTTTTTTTTTTTTTTTTTATAAAGCAATCATTAAAGGTTCCTCTTAACTCAAATTCTGAGGTGGAAGTAGCCCTAGGCCTTAGTTTAATTCCTACTCTCTCACCATAACTGAGGCAACTGCCACTCAAAAAACTGAAATGGCATTCTCAAGGCCATAAATAATGGCTAAGGTAGATGAGAGGCCATAGCTCCTCCCTCTATGGTATTCAGCCTTAGCATATAGGTTTAAATAGAGGGATACAGTTAGAGACTAAAAGACTTGGATTTAAATCCAGGCCCTGACATAGACTAGATATATGACCAGTGATAAAGAACAACGCCTTTATGTAATCCCAGGCAAATTTTTGATTTTATAAATGAAAGGATAGTTGCCGAAATGTTTTTGGAAAAGGATCTCCCAATGTCAATGGCATCACAGATTAGAAGTACTTGCTCTTTCTATTTCATTGACTTAAGAAAAATACTTCAAAATGATTATCTGCTCCTTATACTGTTGAGAAAACATCCTCCCTAAATATTGCCCTCATTTGTTTAATGTAAGATCCTTCAACATGTAACATGTAATTTTAGGGGCTGTTTTTTTTTTGTTGTCTTCTTTAGTCTTTTTATCCCTGGCTAACCACCATACCTTGACATTTTATGGACTTTGTAAAGGCTTGATGTATTGAAATAAATTCTAAACATTCCAATAGATTATTATTTTTATAAAGGAAGACAGATAAATATTAATTCTCACATTTTATGGCAAATTATGGGCCTTGTTAAAATGATCATGGAGAAAGACTGTGTCATTTTTCATGCTGATTAATTTTTGCTTATAGATACTGATGCATGGTTTTACTATTCCCTGTGTCATTGCTCCAAGTATCAAAAGGAACCAGAAACTCTAGCAATCATTCTATAAAATACAGTAAAGAGCAGATGGCAATTGCTATTCCATTTTTTTAGTCTGAAAAATACATTCAACCCATGAAAGAACAGCTAATTGTGTGTTTCTGGTAGTGAATTATGGTGATGGCCATTGGGAAATCAAACCAAAGAACAACAACTTAGCTAAACATCACTTGAGATTTAACTCACAGACAAAAGAGGCTGGAATGAGAAAAGAAGATGGGTATAGTTCATATTTAAACTGAATCCTTAGATTGTGTAGAACTAGAGTATATTCCTTTGAACGTTTTTAGCAATTTTTATTTCTTCTTGATTTGATTTAAAAATAGCATGTTGTCCCTCTCCTAAAAGTTCTAATCATTAATTTTTCCTCATATGATAATTTATGTTTGTGTTTATGTCCATACTTATATGACTTTTTGTGTTCTGAAGATAATTGTGTGTTCTCAAAGGCTATAACAGTGGATCCAAAGCTCTGACAAGACACTAACAAGCTAGAAAGACTTCTTGTAATATATCATATGTATTTTGCCTTCTGATAGCTAAATGAAACAATAATGGAGTGGCATATAATCAACAGATACTGATTTGGTAGTAATATCTATTTTAGCCATATCAAATCATGAAATAAATATTTCTCTCTACACATTGTTACTGATGGTCTTTGAGTGATGAAAATGGGGGGGTATGTTATGGACAATACAAATTTTATACATTAAACAATTATCCATTTGACTATTGATTCTCTAAATTTGTGGCCATAGTCCATTGACCAAAGTATAGATCAATTACTGTAGGAGCTGAACCATATCAATCTTGATATTAAAACAAAACAATATAAAAAATATCAAAAGAAAAGATTTTAGTTATGGAAGAATAACATAGATACTCCGGAGAGAGGTTAAGTCAAGAGACAGTGGAATGGATTTTATCACCTCTACCTCCTTTCCCCCTCCCTCCCTATCCCACCTCACCTCTAAAGTGAGAAATGAAGCAGAACAGTGTATGGAGTAACAAACCTGGAGTCAGGAACATTTTTCTTCCTGACTTCAAACCTATACTTAGGCACTTGACCCTGTTTATTTTGGTTTCCTTATCTGTGGGTTGAGCTAGAGAAGGAAATTACAGACCACTTCAGTATCTTTGCCAGGAAAACCTTTCACAAAGGGTCAGGCATGACTGAAAAATGATGCAATGACAACATAAACTAAAAAAAAAAAAAAAATACAATTTCATGGGATAATTGGTCATCATATATTTTATTAGTAATGATAAGTTTGAACCTAATTACAAGTAAAGTACTAACATTGATTACTATGACTGAAATGGCAGATAAATTATATCAAAAACTTAACCAGGCCATAGTAATCAAATAAATATACACTTGATTCTGGGTGACTTAAACGCAAAGTTGAAAAAAAGGGAAGAATTGAGGAAAATTAAGCAAATAATGTTCTGAAGAAACCCATTCATGATTTCAAATATCAGTAGATTTTACAGAAATGTCTTATACATCTATATTTTACATATTTTCTTCAAAATAAACATTTATAAGTGTAGGATTTAGTTACCCTAACCCTAAATACCACAATAAGCCAAATAAACTAAATGTTAATAGATCAGGAAGGATTTGCAATTGATATGAGGAGTACACATACCTCAGTCATCTGTACCCAAGAGGAATACTGAGTTTTTCAAAACTAACATAGAAATTTGTAAAATATAAAAAAAAGAGAATTAATTAATTAATATGATTTAACCCTGAATTATTTATCAGATCATTTAATTAAAAAAAAATAAATGGCACTGACACTGAATATAAAAACTTTATTCAGAAATGTAATATTTTTAATGCCACTAATCTAACCATGTCACATCACCTTCTCCCATTCAATTCACTGCTGATTTTCTATTGTCTTTAGTCAAATAAAAAGTTCCCTGTTTAGCATTCAAAGATCTTTATAACTTATTCCCCTCTTAACTTTTCTATCTTTTTAATATTTTACTCTTCAGTCTAGTGACACTGACTTACTAGTTGTTTCACAAACAAGATACTCCATCTCTCACCTCTGGACATTTTCTATGGCTGTTCTTCATACTTGGAATGGTCTTCTTACTCTTGTCTACCTAGTGACCTCCTTGTTTTCTGTTAAGTTCCAGCTGAAACCCATCCTTTCCTGGGTGTCTCCCCTCACTCTCTGTTAATTATTTTCTATTTTTTCCTTCATATACTTTGCTTTGTATACATTTTGATATTTTATCTTCCCCAATAGATTTTAAGTTTCTTAAGGACAGAGACTATGCTTGTTTCTCAGGACATAGTACAGTGTGTGTTATATATAGTTATATATAGTAAGCACTAAATAAATGTTGAGTGATTGAACAAAGAAACCCTCAAATATCTCAATTAATAAACATTTATCTAACTTGCCAAAGAGAAGTAAGTGGATGCTAAATGAAATATCTGGTTAATAGACAAACTATTCTGTAAAATCTTATGAAAATGATAATGGATGACTGTGAGCTATGTAGTTTCAAAAATAAAGATAATGAGTAAAGGGTAAAAATAATTGATGAAAATGTTGGGACCACTTGATCAACAAAATAGGGAACTAGACACTTTTTTTCTCATCCTCACAATCACTTAAATCTCAACAAAATAGGAATTGCGCATAAAGGGGCAAAGTAATTTCAGCTCTTTACACATATCAGGACACTAAGAACTCCAGCAAAGTAGAAACACAATTAACTTAAAGCAGAGAAAGACATTTTCTAAATCCTAAGGCACATAGTCAAACTCCATTATTCTATACTCTGTCATTTTCTGGCAGGATTACACAATCCAAAACAATTCTTTTCCCTAAGAACTAATTTGGGGCAGAGACTGAGGTTGGTGAAATATAAATTGCCCAATATGAAATGACTGGAAAAATGCCATCAAGTTTCAGTTCCCCCAAAATCTACACTCAAGAGGGAAGTAGTAATAGAAAGAAAACGTGAAAAGAGGGAAATAAATAGCTGAAATTTCCAAAGACCACAAGAGGGAAAAAAAAGCTCAAAGACCTTATGCATAACAAGATAAAACAATAGGACAATATTAATATTAGAAGGAAATTCCAGTATTTCTGGATTTTCTGTTAACATAAGCCATACTTTGTGAATAAACATTACAAAACAAAGTAAAATTTATCAACACCTGAGGAAGCAGATGATCTTATGAATTCTCAAGAAAGGATGAAAACAACACAAATTATTCTTTAATGTTTTAAAAGAGAAATAAGACTCAAGAAAGTAAAATGTATGTTTTGTATTAGAAATAATTGGCATAGTTTAAAAGAATGAATGCATAGGGAAAAGTTTTAGCAGTGAATCAAAATAGACAATAACTGATCAAGAACACAAATACAGAGAAGTGAACCACAATCTGGAAGAAGAAAAGTAATAATAATAGTAAAAGAAAATATAATGTCCATGAAAGAATAATACATTATCCTTCAAAAGAAGATGTATAGAGAAGAATTGAGCAATACATCTCCAAAAATGTGAAAAATCAAAATACCTGAATGTCATATTGTAATGAATAATAAAATAAAACTGTCTAAGATTTGTGAACCCAAAAGAACATTGCAAAAATTAACATTTGAAAAAAATATTCAAATTGCTGCTGGGTGAAGAACCATATACTAAAAACTCAGACACATCAAGATTAAATTTAACAATCCTAATTAAAAAAATTTGCAGATGAGCAAGATAAAGACTTTGATTTAAAGAAAATATAATATGAATAATACAGATCTTCAAACAACAGAAATAACTGGAAGAAATGAAATTATGTTTTTGGAAGAGTAAAAGTGTTCAAAATACAATACTAAGTGACATATGCACGCCTGAGCCTATTAAGAACATTAAATAAATAAATAGATGAGTTTGATCATATGCAAAGAAGACTAGATCTGAACAAATTATTTACTTTCCAAACAAGACATATAAGAAACACAAGAACAATGAATAGATAAGGTAAACAAGGACAATGACAACAAAATAACAACAGAGAGATCATTAAGAATTTTCTTTCCACAAGATTCAGAAAAGATGGCAGAATAAGCCAGAAAATTTCAAGCTCTTCAGATTTCCTCCACAAACAAGACAAATCAGTCCTTCCAGGCAAACAGAAGATTAAAAACAAGTAGAAGTTGAGGCAAAACAGTAATCCTCCAGGAATAATCAAAGAAGATCTGAAGAAAGCTACCATAATGGAGAGTTGACCTGGGTAAAGTGTAAACATCTGAAGGCTAACTTTACTCAAACAGCTATCAGGGAGCCTTGGGACTGGATGAGTAGGGAGATAGTTTTAGGAAGAGAACAGATATGCTGCTGACTGTGAGTATTAATGGGAGAGGGGAGTTATTGGTTTTGAGCTTTCTCCACATCTCCTCCAACATTAATCAGTAACTTTTCCTGTCATCTCAGCCAATCTGAGAGGTGTGTGATGGTACTTCAGAGCTATCTTAATTTGTATTTCTTTGATTAGTAAAGATTTAGAGCATTTTTCATGTGACTACAAATGGTTTTAATTTCTTCAACTGAAAATTGTCTGTTTATATATCCTTTGAACATTTATCAATTGGAGGATGCCTTGCATTTTTATAAATTTGAGTCAACTCTCTCTCTATTTTAAAAATGATACTTTTATCAGAACACATGGGCATAAATATTATCCCAAATTTTGTTTCCTTCTAATCTTGCCTGCATTGTTTTTGTTTATACAATTTTTAAATTTAATATAACCAAAATTATCCATTTTTCATTTTATAATTTATTTCTGTGGTCACAAATTTCTTCCTTCTCCACAGATCTGAGAGGTAAACCATTCTTTATTCTTCTAACTTTCTCATAATATCACTCTTTAAATCATGGACCCATACTGACCTTATCTTGGTACAGAGTGTTAGGTGCTGGTTAATATCTTGTTTCTGCTATACTCTTTTTCCAATTTTCCCAGGAATTTTGTGAAATGGTGAGTTCTTATTCCAGAAACTGGGGTCTTCTGGTTTCTCAATCACTAAATTACCGTAGTCATTGATTGTTGTGTCTTGTGAAATTAATCTACTCCACTTATTGACTATTCTTTTTCTTAGCCAGTAGTAAATGGTTTTGATGATTGCTTCTTTACAATATAATTTTAGGTGTGGTACAGCTAAGCCACCTATATTTGCATTTTTTCCCTTTAACTCTCTTGAAAATCGTGAGCTTCTAGATGGACTTTGTTACCATTTTTTTCTAGCTCTGTAATAGATTGCCCAGAATAAATAGATTAATTTAAGTAGTATTGCCATTTTTATTATATTAGCTCAGCCTATGCATGAACACTTGATATTTTTCGAATTGATTAAATATGACTTTATTTGTGTGGAAAGTGTTTTATAATTGTGTTCATGTAGTTCCTGATTTTACCTTGGCAAGTAAACTTCCAAATATTTTATATTATCAATAGTTCTTTTAAATGGAATTTCTCTTTGTATCTCTTGCTATCGGACTTTGTTGGTAATATACAAACATGCTGATGATTCATGAGGATTTATTTTCTATCTTGTAACTTTGCTAAAGTTGTGAATTTCTTCTAGTATACCATTATATTTCTAAGTATAACATTATATTATTAGCAAAGAGTGATAATTTGGTTTTCATAACCTACTCTAATTCCTTTACTTTCTTTTTCTTCTTTTATTATAAAACTAAAATTTCTAATACAATATTGAATATTAATGGTGACATTGGACAACTTTGATCACCCATGTTCTTATTGAGAATGGGCCAAAGATGGCGGAGAAGGCTCATGTGACTTTCTAAGCTCTTCTCTTACCCTCTCTATCAATATTATATTGAGCCTCAAAAATAGTCTTGACTGCTACAATTCATAAAGATAAGAAGTAGAACAACTCACCAGCCGAAGAAAATCTGCAGTCTCGCCAAAAAAGGTTGGTTCCAGGGCTAGGGGGGAGATCAGCGCAGACTGGGAGAGAAATGAGGTTCCAAGGAGAGTCTCAAACCGAAAGTGAAAGCACAGATCTCAGCAAAGTGAGAATGGCCAGTACAGGGCTTTTCCTAGGCCTTTTCCTTTTGACCAAATATTTCGGTTACAATCTTGAAGTGGGGACTCCCTTGGGCCAAGACTTTAGGGTTATTTGTTCGGCGAGACTGGGGCAGAGTTAGGAGAACAGCTCTGGGTGCGCAAGTCGCCGCTACCTCCATCCACAAAGGCTCCGGCCTGGGGCAGGAACACACCTAGTTCTTAGCCTTGGGCAATGCTAACCCACACAGCCAACTGGGCATTTGATAGCTGCCGGGCTGAATCCCAATCTCCATAAAAGAAGCTTCACTCAGGAGACTCCCAAATCAAGCCGAAATCGGTTTACACCTCCCGCTAGAGGCTTTGAGTTAACCCGCTAGGAGACAACCTTAAAGGCTTTAAAACATGAATAAAAATAAAAGATGAAAAGAACGATTTCACAGCTTTTATGCAGAAAAAGAGCAGGTCAGAAAACCTGAAGAGACAACAACACCAAAATGCATCAGTGTCCTTCCTTTGTAGATGCTTCTCTAGAAGAGACCATTAAAAAGTCCTCAAGAGAGTAGAAGATAAATGGGAAAGGAAGAGAAGCCTTACAAGAGGAACAACTTCCTGAAATACAAATTGGAAAGGTTAAAAATCCCAGGAAGTGCAGGGAAACAAAATTGGTGAATTGGAAAATAAAAAATCCAGGAAAGTAAGAATTGGAATTGGAAAAAATAAAGGAATTCAATAGAAAGTAGGATTTGTGAATTGGAAAAGACAAAGAACATTCAAGAAAGTAGGATCTGTGAATTGGAAAAGAAAATAATTCACTAAAAAAAATTATAAATGGAAAAAATTCCACAGACCAAAACATTTTTAAAAACTCAATTGGACAATACAAAAAGAAGTAAAAAGCTAATGAATAAAATAATTCTTAAAAATTAGAACTGAAAAAATAGAAACTAAATTCATTGAGACAGAAGAATCGGCAAACAAAACAAAAAAGACAAACTGGAAAAACATGAATTATCTATCAAAAAATGAAACTTGGAAAATAGATCTAGGAGAGATAATGGGAGATTATTGGACTTTGAAAACTATGATGAAAAAAGAGCCTAGATACTATTTTACAAGAATTCATCAAAGAAAACTCTTGAATATAATAGAATCAGAAGGTAAAATAGCATTGAAAAATTCATGAACACCTTCTGAAGAAACTAAAAATAAAAAACCCAAGGAATATTTGGCCAAATTTCAGAACTATCAGACTAAGGGAAAAATATTACAAGAACCCAGAAAAAAAAAACAATTTAAATCCGAAAGGTTAAATAAGGATCACCAAAGATCTGGCCCTCACATTAAAGAATAAACCTGGGAAATGATATCAAAAGCACAAGAACTTGGATGCAACCAAGAATAAACTACCAGCTAAAGCTGCTTTTCTTCCAAGGAAGAAATGGACATTTAATGAAACAAATGAATTCCATTTGATTCTAAGAAAAAAACCAGAACTAAAACAAAAATTTGATCTCCAACCATAGAACTCCAAAGATGCAGAAAAGGTAAAAATAACTCTTAAATTGTATTTCTGTTGGGATATACAAAAAATATATAATTTGATTGTACTATATAACATAAAAGGGAAGTATATATGGAAAGGATGATGGCAGAAGAGGTGGAAGGAAGGGATAAAAGGAAACCATATCCCACAAAGAGAAAGAAACGTATCATATCTGGGGAATTTAGAGGGGAGGAACATGTTGAATCTTACTCTCATCAGAGTTAGCTCCAAAGAAAAAATAAGACATTTTTTTAGAAAAATTCTCTCTGCCTCATTAAAAAGGGAGAAAAGGAAGAAAACAGTAATAAGGGAAGGAAGGAAAGATTCAAGGGAGGGAGGAGGATTATAAAGAAGGGTAACATCGTGATACAAGGGTACATAAGTTCAAAATGGAAAGACAGTTGGGAGGCAAGAAAAATAAAGCATAATCTGGGGTTATTAGGATGGCAGAAATACAGATTTAGTAATTCTAAACGTAAATGTGAATGGATGAACTCCCCCAAAAGAGAGGCAGATAACAAGACTGGATCCAAAGTCAGAACCCTACAATATGTTTTTACAAAAACACATTTAAGCAGTGAGATACAATAGAGTAAAGGTAAAAGGCTGGAGCAAAATCTTTATGCTTCAGGTGAAATCAAAAAGGAGGGGTAGCCATTCTTATCTCCAGATCAAAAAAGCAAAATTGATATAATTAAAAGAGATAAGGAAGGTAACTTTCCATCCTGCTAAAGGCAACATAAACAACAAAGTGATATCAATATAAATATATGCACCAAGTGGAATGTCCAACTTCCTAAAGAAAAGTTAAAGAGTTGCAAGAAGAAATAGACAACAAAACTGTAATTAGTGGGAAGATCTCAACCTTTGCACTCTCAGAATTAACAAATCAAACTACAAAACAAATAAGAAAGAAATTAAAAAGAAAAGAATATTAGAAAAATTAGGTATGTTAGATCTTTGGAGAAAATTGAATGGAACAGCAGTTCATGGAACCTATTCAAAAATTGACCATATATTAGGACATAAAGACCTCAAAATTAAATGCAAGAAAGCAGAAATAGTAAATGCTTTCTTTTCAGATCATGATGCAATAAAAACTACATTCAACAAAAAGTTAAGGAAATAGACCAAAAGTAATTGAAACTAAACAATCCTACTTAAAGAATGATTGGGTGAAGCAGCAATTATAATACAATTAAAATTTCACCCAAGATAATGACAATGATGAGACATCATACAAAATTTGTGGGATGCAGCCAAAGCGGTAATAAGAGATTTTACCTTAGAGGCTTACTAAATAAAACAGAGAAAGAAAAAGATTAAAGAATGGGCTTCAACGAAAAAACTAAAAAAGACCCCAATCAAATACTAAATTAAATTCTAAAATTAAAAGGAGAATTAAAAATATTGAAAGTAAAAAGCTATGAACTAATTAAAAAAATAGTTGGTTCTATGAAAAAGCCAATAAAATAGATAACCTTTGGTAAATCTGATTAAAAAGGAGGAGGAAAATGAAATTAGTAGTCTTAAAAATGAAAAGGAGAACTTTCCACTAATAAGAAATTAGAGAAATAATAAGGAGTTATTTTACTCAACTTTATGCCAATAAATTTGATAACCTAAAGAAATGAATGACTACCTCCAAAATATAGACTTCCAACTAAAGGAGGAAAAATTTGAATAGTCCCATTTCAGAAATAGAAATAGAACAGGCAATTAAACAACTCCCTAAAAAAAATCCCAGGACCAGATGGATTTACATGTAATTTTACCAAACATTTAAAAAGACAATTGGCCCTAATGCTATATAAATTTTTGATAAAATAGGTAATGAAGGTCTACAAAATTCCTTCTATGACACAGACATGGTAACTGCCCCTAAACCAGGTAGGCTGAAAAAGAAAGAAAATTATAGACCCAATCTCCTAATGAATATTGATGCTAAAAATCTTAATAAGAATTGAAAAGACTACAGAAAATCATCTCCAGGATAACACCATGATCAAGTAATTTATACCGGAATGCAGGGCTGGTTAAATTAGAAAACTATCAATATAATTGGCCATTTAAAACCAAATTAACAAAACCATGATCATCTAAATAAATCAGAAAAAGCATTTGACAAAATCCAACATCCATTCCTATAAAAACACTTGAGTATGGGAATAAATGGACTCTTCCTAAATAATCAGCAGCATCTATTTAAAACCATCCAGTAACATCATATGTAATGGAAGACGAACCATTCCAATAAGATCTAGATAAAACAAGGTTGCCCACTATCCGTTACTATTTAATATTGTATTAGAAACGGTAGCTTTGCAATAAGAGCTGAAAAGTTAAAAGGAATAAGAATAGGCAATGAGGAAACAATTATCACTCTTTGCCGATGACATGAGTATATCGAAACCCCAAGATTCTACTAAAAGTTATTAGAAATAATCCACAACTTTAGCAAAGTTGCTGGTTATAAAATAAACCCACTAAGTCATCAGCATTTCTTATATCACTAACAAAATCCAACAGTCAGAGTTACAAAGAAATTCCATTTAAAGTAACTACTGATAATATAAAAATATTTAAGAATCTTCTGAAAAATCCAGAAACGTTGTGAGCAAAATTAAGACCACTTTCCACATAATTAAGTCTGATCTAACCAATTGAAAATATTAAATGCTCTTGATAGGGCGACAAATTAATAAAGACAATATTACCAAACTAATCTATTATTTAGTGCTATACCAATCAGACTCCCAAAAACATTTTAATGACCTAGAAAAATAAAACAAAATTCATATGGAAAAACAAAGGTCAAGAATTTCAAGGAATTAATGAAAAAAATCAAATGAAGTGGCTTAGCTAACAGATCTAAAATTATATTATACAGCACAGTTACCAAAAACCATTTGGTATTGGCTAAGGAATAGATTAGTTGATCATTAATAGGTTAAGGTTCAAGGATAAAACAATCAACAAAATAATAACCAATCTTTGAAAACCAAAGACGCCAGCTATTGGGATAAAACTTACTGTTTATAAAATTGCTGGAAAAATTGGAAAACTAATAGCAGAAACTAGGCATTGATCCACTTAACACCATACACCAAGATAAGGTCAAAAATGGGTTCATGACCTAGGCATAAAAATAAAATTAATAAATTAGAGGAAACAGGATGTTTACCTCTCAGACCTGTGGAAGAGGAAGGACTTTATGACAAAGCAGAACTAGAATCATTACTGATCACAAAATAGAAAATTTCGATTATACCAAACTGAAAAGTTTTTGTACAAAACAAAAACTAATGCAAGACAAGATTAGAAGGAAGCAATAAACTGGGAAAATATTTTACAGTCAAAGGTTTGATAAAGGCCTCATTTCCAAAATATAAGAAATTCTCTAATTATAAAAATCAAGCCATTCTCCAATTGAAAATGGTCAAAGGATAGAACAGACAATTCTCAGATGAAGAAAATTGAAACTATTTCTAGTCAATGAAAAAAGATGCTCCAAGTCTTATTAATCAGAGAATGAATTAAACAACTCTAAGACACTACACACCTTCAAGATTGGCTAGATGACAGGAAAAAATGATGATTGTTGGAGGATGTGGGAAAACCGGACATTGATGCATTGTTTGGAGTTGTGAACGAATCCAACCATTTGGAAAGTAGTTGAATTATGCTCAAAGTTATCAAACTGTGCATCCCTTTGATCCAGCAGTGTTACTATGGCTTATTTCAAAGATTATAAAGGAAAGGGACCTGTATGTGCACGAATGTTTGTGGCAGCCCTTTTGTGGGCTAGAAACTGGAAACTGAATGGATGTCCATCAGTTGGAGAATGCTAATAAATTGTGATATATGAAAATTAGGAATATTACTGTTCTGTAAGAAATGACCAACAGGATGATTTCAGGAAGGCCTGAGAGATTACACAGAACTGATGCTGAGAAATGAAGGCAAGAACCAGAGATCATTAATCTTCAACAACAACATATATGATGACCAGTTCTGATGGACCTGGCCATCCTCAGTAACGAGATCAACCAAATCATTTCCAGTGGAGCAGTAATAACTGAACCAGCTTCCCAGAGAAAGAACTCTGGAGATGACTAAAACCATTACATTGAATTCCCAATCCCCTATATCTATGCCCACCCATTTTGATTTCCTTCACAACTAATTGTACAATATTTCAAAGTCTGATTCTTTTGACACAAAATAACATTTTGTCATTATACTTATTTTATCTAATTTATATTTTAATGTATTTAACATCTACTGGTCATCCTGCTATCTAGGGGAGGGGGTGGGAGGGTAAGAGGTGCAAAATTGGAACAAGAGGTTTGGCAATTTTTAATGCTGTAAAGTTACCCATGCATATAACCTGTAAATAAAAGGCTATTAAATAAAAAAAAAATACAAAAATACAAAAAAAAAAAAATGACCAGCAGGATGAATAGAGAGAGGCTTGGAGAGACTTACATGAACTGATGCTAAGTGAAATGAGCAGAACCAGGAGATCATTATATACCTCAACAACAATACTGTATGAGGATGTATGTTGATGGAAGTGGATTTCTTTGACAAAGAGAAGATCTAACTCAATTTCAATTGACCAAGGATGGACAGAAGCAGCTACACCCAAAGAAATAACACTGGGAAATGAATGTAAACTGTTTGCATTTTTGTTTTTCTTCCCAGGTTATTTTTTACCTTCTGAATCCAGTTCTTCCTGTGCAACAAGAGAACTGTTTAGTTCTACACATATATATTGTATCTAGGATATACGGTGACATATTCAACATGTATAGGACTGCTTGCCATCTGCGGGAGGGGGTGAAGGGAAGGAGGAGAAAAGTCGGAATAGAAGTGAGTACAAGGGATAAGGTTGTAAAAAAAAATTACCCAGGCATGGGTTCTGTCAATAAAAAGTTATTTAAAAGAAAAAAAAAGAGAATGGGCCTAGTTTATACTTTTTACATATAATGCTTTTTGATGAATTTTTAACAGATATTACTGATCATTTTCATGAAAAGTCCATTTATTCCTATGCTCTCTCGTATTTTCAATAGGAATGTATGTTAGACATTGTCGAATGCTTTTTCTGCATGTATTGAGATAATCATATGATTTTTGTTGGTTTGGTTATTTATATAGTCAATTATGCTAATACTTTTCCTAATATTGAACCAGCCCTGCAATTCCAATATAGATCCTACATGGACATGGTACATTATCCTGTAGATAATTTGCTGTAATCCTTTGCTAATCTTTTATTTAACATTTTTGCAACAATAATCATTGGAGAAATTGTTCTATAAATTTTTTTCTCTGTTCTGACGCTACCTGCTTTAAGTGTCAGCATCATACCTGTGTGATAAAAAGGAATTTCAGTGGACACCTTCTTTCCCTATTTTCCAAATAATTTGCATAGTATTGGAAGTAATGATTTTTTAAATGTTTGGTAGAATTCACATTTAAATCCATCTGACCCTAAGGATTTTTTCTTAAGGAGTTAGTTAATAGTGTGAATTTCTTTTATTAAAATAGGGCTATTTAAGTAATCTATTTCCTCTTCTGTGAATCTGAGCCAATATATATTTTTGTAAGTATTTCTCCATTTTACTTAGATTTTCATATTTATTGAAATACAGTTGGGCAAAATAATGCCTAATTATTACTTTAATTTCCTCTTCATTGGTTGAATGTTCTCCCTTTTCATTTTTGATACTAACAATTTGATTTTCTTCTTTTCTTTATCTAATCAAATTACTTAAGTTTTGTCTATGTTGTTACTTTATTCATAAAACTAACTTTTAGTTTTGTTTATTAATTCAATAATTTTCTTCCTTTCAATTTTATTAATCAAGGAATCGTCTTCTTTTTCCATTTTGCTAAATCCATTTTAAGGATTTATATTTTTTCTATTTAAAAAAAAATCTATTTTCAAGGAATTTTTTCAGATAATTTGTTTCCTTTTAAAAACTTCTGTAAAACAATCATTTTGTTTCCCCATTTTTCGTCTAACTCTCATTTGAGATTTTTTTTTAATTCTTCCAAGAGAGCCTTGTGAGATATAGACCGACTCATATCATCCTTTGAGGCTTCATCTGGAGATGATTTTGGTGTCCTGAAAATTTAATTTCTGTTCTCCTCTGTCTCTATTAAAAAAAAAAAAAACTCTCTTGTCACAGGTCTTTTTTCTTTTTTCCTCATTTTGAAAGGTTGATATCTACTCTTAAGGCAAAGGGGATATTGTCCCAAGTTTCATCTACAGGTGACAGCAGCTTTACACTGTCTTAGGGCTAATGCTCCTGATTTCCTTTTCTTCATGGGTGGGTATGGCCAATATCACATTTTGCTGGATTCCAGTACCTCACTATTTGCCTTTTGTATTTGCATTGGAGGTCTCACAACTAGTCTGCTGATCCAGGACAAAGTAGACAATGTAGATATACTCTGGCTAAAACACTCAAAGTAAATTCCCTCCTGCAGAACCCACTCCACACTGGGTTTCTGCACTCTGCCCTGGGTCCCTGCACTGTATCTATGCTAGGCTGTCTTCCCCACAATCCATGTGTAATTGAAACAGACCTTTTTGGAAGTTCTTCCAAAATATCTAATACTAGAAATTTGGTACATTCCAAATATGTGTGGGTTATTTCATTCCAAAACCAGTTCAGATGCATGATCTCTTATGAATCTAAGGGAAGCCAGGAAGATCTCAGACAACAACCTGTCTACTCTCAGCTATTTTGGCTCCAAGCCCACAAAAAACATTTAACAAAAAATAAATTTTGACACAATATCCAGCTAGTAAAACTCTCCTAAACACATACATAGATTTAAAAAAAATAGGAATACTATAGACAAAAGTTGTAATTATATACTGCTGCTGAAAAATAGAAGTGATTTACCTAGGAATGCTGAGTTAGTGAGTATTTGAAGCAAGATTTGCTCTATGCTCTTCTTGGTCTATATATATGTGCCAAAGTTTCTTAAACTGTAAGTTGTGACCTCTTGTTGTATTGTATAACTGAATGTGTGTGTGTGGCGGTGTCACAAAAAAAATGATAACAATAAAATGTTTAATGATTCCAAAGTGTTTCTGGCAGAACTTACTATTTTTGCATTGTGTAACTTCAATGCAGTTTTGGATATGAACAGACAACATGTGTACTTTGCACTGTGCATGAATAAACCCTGCCAGAAATACCTTGATTCATATTCTAGACAGCACTGAGTAAAATTTTCTCAGGTGAAAAGAAGTCATGAGTAGGAAATGTTGAAGAAGTTCTGCACAATAGAGATTTACATGATATGGAGAAGAAGGGAGGTCTACAGTACTTTGGATGGACTTTCTGCACAGAATTTATGGGACAACATGAATCAAGATCTGATGGATGGAGTATTCACATCAGAACTGCAAGATCTCTGCTGGAGACCTAGAATATGACTACTTACTGAGGGAAGTAGTCTTTTAGAGATAGAGTCAGATATTTTTCTTCAATCAATTTGTTAATAGCTACCACTGTTACCAGTTTCACTTTAGCAATATCATACTTTATGAATCTTCTCATCTTACAAATATCTTCCTTATTCCAATGATTGCCTAGCCTTTTCAAGTCATTTAAGCTTAGTCTATAAATGATAATTTTAATTAATAAAATAATTTAGCCCCTTCCCATCTTCCAATTCTGTAAATGAGCAACAAGGAATAAATTTAGACTTAGTTATTAAATAATGACAAAAATGTGCTAAGGAAAATTTCAAGCTTTATAACTAAGTCACACACATTATTTAGGACACTTAAAATTTTCACAACATGCATGGATGCTAATCTTTAGAAAATCTCATATAGCAAATGGAGTTTTAACTCACTTTCTTAGCCCTTTCTCTATGAAACTGTAAATTAACTTTTCCAACAAGAAATGGAAGAGAGACATATATTTTCTTAAGCAATTTAGCTTGTTCAGCTGTACACTAAATGTGAATTAATGGTCCAGATACAGTGAATAAAAATATTAATGATAATGGGAATTGCAGTTAATGATGTCAATTCAGAGTGTCCCAATGCTTGATTGTAACTTCACAAAGTTCATATATTGCATCAGACATAATAGACTACCTGCTGTGATGCAATTTATATAATATTCTAAAAATGTGAGTTAAAATTCAAGTGACAGTTAAGTATACATTTAAGAAATATAATTTCTTTCCAGACTTGATCAGAAGATGGTATAGTTTCTATCTAATTGACTTTTTTCAGGTTCTACCTTTATTGGAGCATGTTAGAAAATATTTAACCACAGGCATTTTGGAGGGGTAAAATGAATGCAGAACATATTTTTAGATTTAATATTCTCTATTAGCATTTTTTATCATTTGCTAAAGACTAAATAATCAACAAAAATAAACAGAGCCCTGATCTATATTGTTTGCCAGTTTCTGTTTTACATTTGACTTTTAAGAGGCAGTTTCACCTGACTCATGCTAATCCCTAACTTTTCCCACTTTTTCTATAAAACCTTCCCCATTTACCCTAGTTCAACTCATCTTTGATGTTTGAACTTTTGTAATGTTATACTTCATTGTCATCATCATCAGCAGCAGCAATAAAATTTATATATTTTAAGACTTGCCAAGCAACTTCCTTATTCTAATTCATTCGCTAAATAAACTCTCATAAACTCTTAAGTTTTCTTTTGCTGAACTCTTAGTTTGATGAAGATTGGCTTTTATAAAGTACAATTTTAGATTTAGATCCATCTAGATGTGATGCTATTAAACACAATTATTTAATATATGAAGAAATATGAGCCTGTCTGTAGAATGGTTCAAAACCTTTTATATTAGTCACACAGCTAAAATATCTTCCAATCACAATTAATTTTTTTTTTATCTACCACAATTTATTTAAAAGGAAAAAGAATATTATTCAACTAATGACAATCATCACAATGAACCTATTCATTTTCCCATCATCTCCTTTGCTTGATATAAAAAAATTCAGAAACAATGAAAAAAATATACCCTTAAAAAGTGTAATAGAAATAGGACTTAATTTTTTTCTTTTAGACTATATAAGCTATTAGAGATATTAACAGACCTAATCTACATTATATACTTATATATGTCTTTTCAGTTTATATAATTGCTATCTCTGCTGAAAGAATATAAGGTCTTGGATGTCAATAATTATGTCATGTCCTATTCTGAATTCCATTACCAAGCCTAGTGCCTGGAACTTAATAGAAGGCAATAACTATTTATTAATTGATTGTTATGTAGAACAAATTAATATGTAAACAAAATTTGGAAGTATATAAGTCAAAATTTCTGAGGTTATTGATAATTACTTTAGGCACCAAAACTGAAAGTTCAACTGGAGAAAATTCACAGAAAATTCATAGTAAATGGACAAGATCAGGCAACAATTTAAAACATCAATAAACACAACAAAAATAATAATTGTTATTATAACTGACATTTATATAGTACTTCAAGATCAATAAAGTACTTTATAAATATTCACTTTTTTGCTCAAAACAACCCTGGAAGGTAGGTGGTATTTATCTTCATTTTATAGATAAGGAAACTGAGACAGATACAGATTAAATGACATGTCCAGGGTCACATGGAAAATAAGGAGCTGAGGTTTAATTTGAACTCAGAACTTTCTAACTCTAGGTACAGTGATTTAACCACTTAATAAATGAACTGAAAAAATAATTCATAACAAAGTAAGCCTCCAAAGTAAACAATTATTAATTTTCAAAAGACCAAAATAAAAAAAAATAATTTCAAGAAATGAATTTAAAAGTTGCCAATGGGCAATAAAATATCCATAAAACTGATTTTGTTTTTTGTAATTTTTTGGTTATAATTATTTTTTGTATTTAAATTGGAATTTTAAAAATAGATAAATGGAGGTAAATCACAGATCTTGTTGTTTTTAGCTTGTTCAGTTTCAAGTAGATATAATGTATTACAAGGGGCATGTGAACAGATAATAAAGGAAAATAATGATCCTGTCTCTAGCCAAGAGACTCTGAATTGAGGTGCAATGTATTTTTATAAGTGTAAAACAAAAAAAATGGAATAGAAATCACCTAATTGCCCAGCACCACAGAAGTGAAAGATCATTATTGTTTACATTAAAAGAAACAGACATAGCCCCCACATGTCATAAGAACCACCTAGCTCTAGCTCTAAAGAATATCTTTGCAAATTTACAAGTCATAGATAAATACATGCATGCATATATATGTATATCTATTTACATTTATATCTATATCTACATATACATTTTTGTATGTTTCACAACATATCTATATTTTCATCTCTATGACGCCTTAAAAGGATTAGAATTATTTTATAATAATTAGATTAGGAACTTTCCATAGATTTCTGCTATAGGCAATTTTTAACCAATGGATAAAAAATATAAAATAACTACTTGCATACACTTAATTTTTTTTTGCATGACAACATTTGTGGAAGATTGACTAAAAATAAAAGAAGTCAACTTGGAAGGATAAAACTTGATATAAAATAACTCCAATAAGGATCCTATACCTAAAATGTACATAAAATAACAGAAACCTAAAAAAAGAAAAAAATATTAAAAAATAACAGAACCCAAAGAATTAAGACTATTCTGCAATAGAATAAATGAACCAATATTACTCAAGGGAAGATGCATCTATTGACATCTACTTAAAAATATAATCACTAATATGAAGCAAAAATGCAAGTGAAAACAATTCTGAGGCTTCACCTCACACAAAACCAATAACAAAGATAGCAAAACTGAGAGTAGTCAATCTTAGACATGCTAAAAAAAGACATAATTATGAACTCTTTGTTAGTGGAGAGTGGCAAACTGGCATTTTCATTCAGAGAGCCAAATTACAATGTTAAATTGATTAATATGTCCATTCTCTTTTAAAAAAAATTTAGTGTTTTATTTTCCCCCAGTTACCTGTAAAAACAAATTTTAACATTTGTTTCAGAACTTTGAATTCCAGATTCTTTCCTTTCCTTTCCTGCTACCCCTACATCCCCACTTTGTTTGCATGAGAATGCAATCAATTCAATATAGGTTATACATACATAGCCAATCAAGCCATTTCTATAATAGCCATATTGTGAAAGAAAAGATAGACTCTCACCCCGTCAAAATAAAATAGTTTATTTTTGTACTAAACTTATTTATTTTTTAATACACATCGCTTTATGAATCATATTGGTAGAGAAAAAAAATCAGAGTAAAAGGGAAAAATCTTGGAAGAGATAACAAAAAAAAAAAAAACAGAAAAAAAGAAGTGAATATAACATATGTTGATTTACATTCAGAGTTGTTAGTTATTTTCTAGATGCAGATCTCATTTTCTGTCCAAAGTCTATTGGAATTGCTTTGGATCATTGAACCACTGAGAAGAACTGAGTCTTTCAGAAATGACTATCTCACATTCTTGCTATTATTGTGTAAAATTTATTCCTAGTTCAGCTTGTTTTGCTCAGCATCAATTCATGTAAATATTTCCAGGCCTTTTCAAAATCAGCTTGTTCATCATTTTTTGATAGAATATTTCATTATCTTCATATACCAAAATGTGTTCAGTGATTGCCCAATTGATGAGCATCTACTCATTTTCTAATTCTGTGCTACCACAAAAAGAATTGTTACAACCATTTTCCACGTGTGAGTCCTTTCCCCTCCTTTAACATTTCCTTGGGATACAGATTCAGTAACTGTCACTGTTACATCAAAGGATGTGCACAGTTTTATAGCCCTTTTGGCATAGTATTAAATTGTTCTTCAGGATGGTTGGATCATTTGACAACTCCACCATCAATACATTAGTGTCCCAATTTTCCCACATTCTTTCCAACATTTTTTTCTTTTTTTTTTCTTTCATCTTAGCCAATCTGAGAGAGTTGAGGTGGTATATGAGATGTGTTAATTTGCATTTCTCTAATCAATAGTGATTTAGAACATTTTTTCATATAACTTTAGATGTTTGTAATTTTAATATCTGAAAATTGTCTGTTCATATCCTTTGACCATTTATCAATTGGGGAATGACTTGTATTTTCATAAATTTGACACAATTCTTTATATATTTTAGAAACGAGACTGTTATAAGAAACACTGGCTGTAAATAATTTTTCCCAGCTCTGTACTTACATTTTAATCTTGTTTCTGATGGTTTTATCTGTACAAGCCTTTCATAATTTTCTCTAGATCTTCTCTGGTCAAAAGTTCTTCTCGTCCAAAGATCAGACAGATAAATTATCCCTTTAGCCAATGATTTGTTTATGGTAATATCCTTTATGCCCAAACCATGTACCCATTTTGACCTTATTTTGGTATGGGATGTGAGATGTAGGTCTATGTAAAGTTTCTGAGATATTATTATCTAGCTTTTCCATCAATTTTTGTCAAATAGTGAGTTCTTATTTCAGAAGAGAAAGTTTGTGGGTTTATTAAATATTAGACTGCTATAGACCTTGATCATTGTGTAGTGTGTATCTAGATATCTATTCACTGATCCAGCACTGTATTTCTCAACCAGTAACAAACAGTTTAGATGATTGATAGTTTTAGCTTTGTTAGTGATAAACCACCATCCTTTGTATTTTTTTCATTAATTCCCTTGATATCCTTCATCTTTTTTTTCTTCCAGATGAATTTGGTTATTCATTTTTTCTAGTTCTGTAAAATAATTTTTGGCAGTTTGACAGGTATGGCACTTAACAAGTAGACCAATTTAGCAGATTTTTTAAAGGCAGAATTATCATCTTTATTATATTAGCTCAACCTACCCATGAACAATTGATATTTTTCTAATTATTTAGATATGGCTTTATTTGAGTGAGAAGTGTTTTGTAGTCATCTTCATATAATTCTTGGGTTTGTTTTAGCAGATAGAATGGCAAGTATTTTATTTTGTCTACAGTAATTTTAAATGTAATTTCTCTATCTCTTGCTAATGAACTTTGTAATATATTTTGCATTGTGGTCTGAAAAAGGAAGCATTTACTTTTTCTGCTTTTTATGCACTTGATTATGAGGTTTTTATGTCTTAATACATTGTAAGTTTCTGTGTAGATGTCATGTATTGCTGTGAAAAAGGTATATTCCTTTCAGTTACTATTCAATTTTCTCCAATGGTCTATCATATCTAGGTTTTCTATGATTCTATTCACCTCCCTAGTTTCTTCCTTTTTATTTTGTGATTACATTTGTCTGATTCTGAGAGGGGAAGGTTGAGGTCTTCCACTAGTATAGTTCTGTTGTCTATTTTTTCCTACCTTGAAGGCTTTAGAAATTTCATTGATCTATCACTTGGTGCATGCAAATTTAGCATCCTTAGGACTTCATTGTTTATGGTACACTTTATGAATATGTGCTTTCCTTCCTTATCCCATTCCATAAGACTTTTACTTTTGCTTTATCTGAGATCAGAATTGCTACCCTTACTTTTTTAATTTCAGTTGAAGCATAATAAATTCTGTTCCAGGCTTTTACCTTTACTTTGTATATGTATTTCTGTGTCAAATATGTTTCTTGTAAACAACATATTGTAGGATTCTGTTTTTTTAGTCTACTCTGCTATTTGCTTCCATTTCATGAGTTCATCCCATTGACATTCTCAATTATCATTGCCAGTTTTGAATTTCCCTCTCAGTACTATTTTCTCCCTTGTATATACTTTTGTTCTCTCTTTCCACCCTGTCCTTAATCATGTTTTTTTTTGATTCCACAAGTACCTTATCTCCTATCACCCTTCCACCTTCTTTTAATAGTGGTTTTTAATCCACGCCATCTGCTATAATATCTTCTATCATCCCATAACTTTTCTCTTACCCTAGTGTTTTTCTTTCCTCTTTCTTTCCTCCCTTTTCTTTCCTCTTTCTCCTACTTCTTTATAGGGTTAGACAAATTTCTATACCCAAATAAATAATTGTTATTCCTGTTTAGAGCCCAAACTGACAAGACGAAGCTTCAGACAATGCTCATTCTCCTCCCTTCTTTCCCTGGTAATAGGTCTTTTGTTCATGTGAACTAATTGTCCCATTATACATTTTCTTTCCTTTTTCAAGTAAATATTTTTTCCACTCCTTAATGTGTTTTTCTTTGGTATCATTACATCAGAGGCACTTAACAAGCATATCCTCTATCCATGTGATGCCCCCCTCTGACTGCTCCAGTGACAGAAATAATTCTCAAGAGTTACAAATATCATTTTCCTATCTAGGGAATGTAAACAGTATAACTTTTAAATGATACATATTTTCCATTGTTTATCTTTCTATGGTTCCCTTGAGTCCTGTGTTTATAGATTAAATTTTTTGTTTAAGTTTTTTTTCAATAGATATGATTGAAAGTCTCTTACTTCATTGAAACTCCATCATCTCTCCTGAAAGATGATGCTGAAACTTGTTGGGTAGTTAATTCTTGGTTGTAATACTAGGTCCTCTGCCTTCTAGAATATGGTATTCCAGGCCCTGTTATCCTTTATTGTAAATAATGCTAGACCTTGGGTAATCCTGACTTGACATTTGAATTGGTTTTGTCTGGCAGGTTGTAATATTTTTTTTTCTTGAGATTGTCATTCTGGAGTTTTGCAACACTGTTCCTTGGGGTTTTTCTTGTGGGGTCTCTTCCCAAGAGTGATCAATATATTCTTTCAATGAGTATTTTCATCTTTGTTTCTAGAATATCTGCGAAGTTTTCCTTAAAGATCTCTTGAAAAATTCTATCTAGGCTTTTTTTTTTTTTTGGTCATGGGCTTTAGGTAGGCCAAAATTTCTTATATTGTCACTTCTGTATCTATTTCCCAGTTCAGATGTTTATTTTTTTTCTGATAACATATTTCATATTTTCTTCTTTTTTTCATTCTGTTTAGTTTATTTGACTGATTCTTGCTATCTCATAGTCATTAGTTTCCACTTTCCCCATTCTAGTTTTTAATGTGTGATTTTCTTCAGTTATCTTTTGTATCTCTTTTTTTATTTTGTTAATTCTACTATTTAAGAAGTTGCTTTCTTCAGACAATTTTTTCCTTCTTTTTCCAAGTTGATGACTCTCATGCATACTTATCATTTCCTTTATCATTTCTTCTTCTACCTTTCTTTTTTATATTTATGAATGAACCCTGCTTCTGGCATAAAGGGCACACTGTTCTAAGCTCTTCTGCCACTCTGAGCCGTGGCTTTGAGCACAGGGGCCCTTTGTGTTTGTAGGGTGTAGATTTGCCTGCTTTTTTTCAGGAAACAGCCTGATTCCTCAGTTTGCCTTCTGAGCTGGGGCTGGAAGCTGCCTCACTGATTTGCTTCTTTGCTGAGTCAAGACAGAATCTTAATGGTTGATTTGCTGTGGCTTTCCCAGAGTCTATCTGACCTGAGGTGAGTACCCTATTCACCCCAGTGAGACTTACTTTTTTTCCCCCTGAGGGAATTGGGGTCAAGTGACTTGCCCAGGGTCACACAGCTAGGAAGTGTTAAGTGTCTGAGGCCAGTTTTGAACTCAGGTTCTCCTGAGTTCAGGAATGGTGCTCTATCCACTGAGCCACCTAGCTACCCTGAAACTTAGCTTTCTTGAAGTTTTTTCCAACCTATCTTGTGATGGAAAGTAATTTCATTCCATGAAACTGTTCAGAGATTTGGTTTCATATGGTTTTCAAAGGAAATTGGGAGAACTTGAACAGCTCTTTGGTTTCACTCAGTCATTTTAGTTCTACTTTCAGTAGTCTTTCAACATAATTCAAAGAAAAAAAGTATGTTGATATATTTAATTTCTATTTTACCCTCTCACTCTAGAATATTAGGAAAGTTGATAATGTATTGAAAGATGATTATCTATGCCTTTTTATTTGTTTGTTTTATCAATTATGATTTTTTAGATATTCCAATATTTTTTTCAAATTATCTTTCCTCTATGTTTCAGATTTTTTTCCACTGTGAAATTTCATTTCGTCTTCTATATTTTACATTTCTTTGATTTTGTTTGATTGTTTCTTAATGTCTTATAAAGTCTTTAGCTTCCACTTCTCCAATTGTAGAATTTTAAGGAAATATTCTCTTCAGTGACCTTCTGTACGCTCCTTTTGAATTTGGATAATTCTACTTTGTAAGTTCCCTTTAGTAAATTTTTGCATATATTTTTCCATTTAGCCAACTTTGTTGTTTTTTTTTTCTGTAAATTTAATATTTCATTTTCTTCAGTTACAAGTAAACCAACAAACCACTTTTCACACAAATTAAGTCTGATCTAACCAATTGGAAAAATATTAAGTGCTCTTGGATAGGGTGAGCAAATATAATAAAGATGACAATACTACCTCAACTAATCTATTTGTTTAGCGCTATACCAATCAGACTTCCAAAAAACTATTTTAATGACCTAGAAAAAATAACAACAAAATTCATATGGAAAAACAAAAGTTCAAGAATTTCAAGGGAATTAATGAAAAAAAAAATAAATGAAGGTGGCTTAGCTGTACCAGATCTAAAATTATATTATAGAGCAGCAGTTACCAAAACCATTTGGTATTGGCTAAGGAACAAATTAGTTGATCAGTGGAATAGGTTAGGTTCAAGGAACAAAACAGTCAACAACTATAGCAACCTAGTCTTTGACAAATCCAAAGACCACAACTTTTGGGATAAGAACTTACTGTTTGACAAAAATTGCTGGGAAAATTGGAAACTAATATGGCAGAAACTAGGCATTTATCCACACTTAACACCATACACCAAGATAAGGTCAAAATGGGTTCATGACCTAGGCATAAAGAATGAGATTATAAATAAATTAGAGGAACACAAGATAGTTTACCTCTCAGACCTGTGGAAGAGGAAGGAATTTATGACCAAAGAAGAACTAGAGATCATTACTAATCACAAAATAGAAAATTTTGACTATACCAAACTGAAAAGTTTTTGTACAAGCAAAACTAATGCAGACAAGATTAGAAGGGAAGCAATAAACTGGGAAAACATTTTTACAGTCAAAGGTTCTGATAAAGGCCTCATTTCCAAAATATATAGAGAATTGACTCTAATTTATAAAAAATCAAGCCATTCTCCAATTGATAAATGGTCAAAGGATATGAACAGACAATTCTCAGATGAAGAAATTGAAACTATTTCTAACCATATGAAAAGATGCTCCAAGTCATTATTAATTAGAGAAATGCAAATTAAGACAACTCTGAGATACCACTACACACCTGTCAGATTGGCTAGAATGACAGGAAAAGATTATGCAGAATGTTGGAAGGGATGTGGGAAAACAGGGACACTAATACATTGTTGGTGGAACTGTGAATACATCCAACCATTCTGGAGAGGCATTTGGAACTATGATCAAAAAGTTATCAAACTGTGCATACTCTTTGATCCAGCAGTGTTACTACTGGGCTTATATCCCAAAGAGATCATAAAGAAGGGAAAGGGACCTGTATGTGCACGAATGTTTGTGGCAGCCCTCTTTGTAGTGGCTAGAAACTGGAAACTGAGTGGATGCCCATCAGTTGGAGAATGGCTGAATAAATTGTGGTATATGAATATTATGGAATATTATTGTTCTGTAAGAAATGACCAACAGGATGATTTCAGAAAGGCCTGGAGAGCCTTACAAGAACTGATGCTGAGTGAAACGAGCAGGGCCAAGAGATCATTATAAACTTCAACAACAATACTTTATGATGACCAGTTCTGATGGACCTGGCCATCCTCAGCAATGAGATCAACCAAATCATTTCCAATGGAGCAGTAATGAACTGAACCAGCTATGCCCAGCGAAAGAACTCTGGGAGATGACTAAAAACCACCACATTGAATTCCCAATCCCTATATTTTTGCCCACCTGCATTTTTGATTTCCTTCACAAGCTAATTGAACAATATTTCAGAGTCTGATTCTTTTTGTACAGCAAAATAATGTTTTGGTCATGTATACTTATTGTGTATCTAATTGATATTTTAATATATTTAACATCTACTGGTCATCCTGCCATCTGGGGGAGAGGATGGGGGCTAAGAGGTGAAAAATTGGAACAAGAGGTTTGGCAATTGTCAAGGCTGTAAAGTTACCCATAGGTATTACCTGTAAATAAAAGGCAAATGAATTAAAAACAAAAACAAAAACAAACAAAAAAAACAAATAAACCATTTTAAAACATTTGTTTTTAAAAGTCTGAGTTCCATTTCTCTTTCTCCTCAACTCCATTCCCACATTGAAAAGGCACATTAAGTTGTGCAAAATATTTGCATAAAAGTCATATTGCAAAAAAAAAAAAAATGCTCCTCCCTCAAAAAACTTCAAGAAAAACAAAAATTTTTAAAAGCTTCCACTTATATTCAGATGAAATTCTTTCTTCCTATGCATATGGATAGCTTTTTTAATCATAAATCTTCTTTGTAGTTTTGAAATATTATTTTGCTGAAAATGCCAGTCTTTCATGGCTGATCTTCCTAACACCATTGCTGTTACTTTGTAACATAGTATATTTTACTTAGTGTGAGCTCATGGAGGACTCTCCAGGTTTTTCTGAAAGAATCCTGCACATCATCCCATAGAAGAACAGTATTCCATAATAATCACATACTACAGTTTATTCACTCATTCCCCCATTGATAGATGTCCCCTCAATTTCTAATTTTTTGCCTTGAGAAAAAGGGTACTATAAATATTTTTGTATATATTAGTCTTTTTCATTTCTTTTCTTTTTAACCTCTTTTGGAATATTGCCTAATAGTGTTGTTCTTGGGTCTAAGAGTATGCATGATTTTACAGCCTTTTGGACATAGTTCCAAACTGTTTTATTAGAATGGCTAGATCAGTTCACAATTCCACCATTAGTGTTTGATTTGCCTACATGTTCCTTCAAACATTTATCAGTTTCTTTTTCTGATCCATTAATCATTCTAATAGGAATGAAGTAATACTTCAGAATTGTTTTAATTTTTGTTTCTCCAGTCATTACTGAGTCAGAGTATATTTTTTAAATGGCAAGAAATATCTTGATTAGTCCATCAAAAAACTGTTCATATCATTTGATCATTTATAATTTAAGAAGTGGCTTATCTCTCCTTCAATATGTTCTCCCTTTTATCACTTTCTACCCTTCTGATGTTCCCTTTCCTTCCTACTTTCACACAGGTAAGATGAATCACTATACTCATAATGAGTATGTCATTTCCTCTTTGAGGCAATTCTGATAAGAGTAAAATTTAGTCACTGCTTTCTCTCCTCCCCTTCCCCTCTACTATTAAAGCTTTTTCTTGCTTCTTTTTTGACTGATAATTTATGCCATTCCACCTCTTTCTCTTCCTTTCTCCCCTGTGCTTTCTTCTTTCACCTTTTAAATGTATTTTTTAGATATTATGCATTCATATGCACACACATATACTTACATACATATGCCTTCTAACTATCATAATAATGAGAAAGTTCTTGAGTTACAAGTATCTTTCTTTCACATAGAAATATAAATGATAAACATTGTTAAACCCCTTATGATTTCCCTTTCCTGTTTCCATTTTTATGTTTCTTTACAGTTTTATTACAGTTTTGTATTTGAAAGTCATTTTTTATTCAGTTCTGCTCTTTTCATTGAAAATCCTTTATTTTATCAACACTGTACCTTTCCTCCTGAAGAATTATATTCATTTTTTTGCTGGGTAATCCTTGGTTGTAATCCTAGATTCTTTCCTTTTCAGAATATTATATACCAAAATTTCTCTTCATTTAATGTAGAAACTGTTAACTCTTGTATTATCCTGACTGTGTCTACCCTATATTTGAATTGTTTCTTTTGGGATGATTGCAATATTTTTTCCCCTTGATATAGAAATTCCAGGATTTAAATATAATATTCCTGGGAGTTTTCGTCTTGGGATCTCTTTCTGGAGATCATCAGTGGAGTCTTTTAATGTCTATTTTTTCCTGATTCTAGAATATAAAAAGAGTTTTCCTTGATAATTTCTTGAAAGATGATATCTAGGTTCTTTTATTAATCATGACTTTCAGGTGGATAAATGTAATTTTTTTTTTTTGTTGATGCAATTGTGATTAGGTGACTTGCTCAGGGTCACACAACTAGGAAGTATTAAGTATCTGAATCTGGATTTTAACTCAGGTCCTCTGACTTCAGGGCTGGCACTCTCCATCTAGCTGCCCCATAATGAATAACATTTTAAAACTCTCTTTCCTGTATCAATTTTCCAGGTCAATTATTTTTGTAATGAGATATCTTTCCTTAATTTTATTTTTTTCATTCTTTTGGTTTTGTTTTATTGTTTCTTGATTTCTCATAAAGTCATTAGCTTCCATTTCTTTGTTGAATTTTTAAAGCTTTTTGTTTTCAAAATATATGCATAAAATAGTTGTATAAATATGCATGCCTATATTCAATTTACATATATTTTTACCATGTTTAACATATATTGGATTGCTTGCCATCTATGACAGAGTGTGGAACACAAGGTTTTGCAAGGTGTAATGTTGAAAAATTATTCTTGCAAATGTTTTGAAAATAAAAAGCTTTAATTAAAAAGTAAAATATATGCATGGATAGTTTTCATCATTCACCCATATAAAAATCTGTGTTCCAATTTTTTTTTCTTCCTCTCTCCCCTCCATGCCATCCCCCACATGGAAAGGAATCCAATATATGTTAAGTATGTGCAATTCTTTATACATATTTCCACAACTGTCATGCTGGACAAGAAATATCAGATCAAAAAGAAAAAAAATGAGAAAGAAAACAAAAAGAAGTACATGATAACAAAAATTGAAAACACTATGTTGTGATCCACACTCAGTACCCACAGTCCTCTCTCTGTGTGCAAATGGCTCTCCATCACCGGTGCATTGGAACTGGCCTGAATCACCTGGCTGCTGAAGAGTCATATCCATCAGAACTGACTGTCATATAATCTTGTTATTGTTGTGTTCAATATTCTCTTGGTTCTACTCACTTCACTCAGCATCAGTACATGGAAGTCCCTCCAGGTTTTTCTAAAATCATCATTTCTTATACAACAATAATATTCCATGACACTCATATATCACAACTTATTAAGTCATTTTTTAACTGATGGTTATCCACTCACTTTCCAGTTCCTTGCCTGTACAAAAAAGGCTTTAATAAAGCCTTTTTGTACACGTGACTCCCTTTTTCCTTTTTTATGCTCTCTTTGGGATACAGATCTAGTAGAAATATTGCTAGGTTAAAGGGTATGCAAAGCTTGATAGTCCTTTGGGCACAGTTCGATACTGTTCTCCAGGACAAACCTACCAACAATGTGTCAGTGTCTCAGTTTCCCCATATTCCTTCCAACTTTCATCATTATATTTTCATCTCATTTTACTAATTTAAGTCTAATTTTAAGGAATTATTTTCCTTAGTGAGTTTTTGTATCTCCTTTTCCATTTGCTCAATTTTGCTTTATAAGACATTCTTAACTTTTTGTACTTCTTTTGGACCACTCTCAAGTCTTTTCCTATTTTTCCCACTCTTATTTTTCTCTCTTACTTGATTTTCAATATCCCTTTTAAGCCCTTCTATGGTCTAAGACCAATTTTTATTTTTCTCTGTAGCTTTGGATGTAGAAGCTTTAATTTTTTAATCTTTTCCTTGAATGTGTGTTTTGATTTTTCTTGTAACCATATTAACTGTCTATGTTCAGAATCTTTTGTTATTGCTATTATTTGCATATTTCCCCAGTCTTTGCTTTTAACTCTGTTAAAAAAGAACTCTATTTTCAGGATAGAGGATGCAGTGTTCCAAGCTTCAGGGATATTGCATGGCTGTTTTCAGAGATCCTTCTAAGGATCTATAAGTTTTCAGTTCTTCCAAGATGATATAATCCAAGGAGAAGTCTGTTTACAGGCCTTGCTCTGGCCTGTGAATGACCACAAGCATTGTTTTCTGCTCTGAAACTGTGAGGAGGATCCTTGATCCACTCTGGCTGTAAGCCTAGTATTCTCCTTTGCCATGGAAATGTCAGCTAAGTCTATGCTCCATATTGTGATTATGGGCAAAGCAACAGAGTTCTTCCTCAATGCTGATAAAAATACTTTCTTCTGACCAACTGCTAAATTGTCCTTTAGTATGTGGGATGAAACTTCCCCAAGCCACTGCTGATGCTGCTCTTGACTGCTGTTGATGATGATGGTGATGATGCTGATGCTGATGCTGATGATGCTACTGCTGATGATTCTGTGTTTTCTGCTCCGCTTTTCTGCTTTCCTAAGCCCCTCTAATGATAGTGAGACACACATTTTATTTCCACCTTCTAAGCCATCTTTGGTGTCTGTGGGATGAGAGTTCTGGAAAATGTCACTATTACCACTGATTCAGATTGCTGAGGTTTCTTCTGATTTGCTGGGACCAGATCTGTCTTGACATGGTCTTCATCTGGGATGGACTGTTCTCACACCCTGGTGAAATAGACCTTTCTTCCTGATCTTTTCAGTCTTCTTCAACTATAAAATTGTTTCACTGTGTCTTTTTGGGTTTTGATGCTCTAAAATTTGTTTAGAATTATTATTTGAAGATATTTGGAGGAATTTCAGGGAGCTGTATTTGAACTCAGCTCTTCCTGACTCTAAACAAAACACTTTATCCATAGTACCACCCTACATCCCTAACTAATATGGAGACATTTATTTTTAAAATATGTTTATTTAGTAAATTACTAAACATTAGCCACTCTGATAAACATTGGGGCTATAAAAAGGATAGACTACAACCCCTGTTTTTGAGGAACGCATTGTCTGATAAGGGAGACAACATGTAAATAAATTATGTATAAATAAAGCTATGTACAGGAAAATGGAAGGTAATCAACATAGAAAAGGCACTAAATTTAACTGGATTTAAGAATGGCTTCCTTTAAAAGATAATATTTTTGGCTAGAACTTGGATGAAGTCTATGAATTTAAATGGTAAAAATGAGTAAGAAGAGAATTTCATGCATAGTGGAGAGCTAGTAAAAATGTTGGATTGAATAGTACACTTGGGGCTAATAGGGCATTTCATATACTTATAATTTGCTTTAAAATGAAAAGTAATGATTTTTTTTGTCGAAGATACATAAATTTTGGCTCACATTTTTAGAATGCCACCCTGGAAAGGTTCTGGAAGAATTACCAAAATAATAATAATACTAAAATAGCTACTGAAGCAGAAACCAGAAATTGGGATGATAACCTAAGTATTTTGTCCAAAACTAGGAAGTGAGTTAAAAGTCAAAATTTTTACAGTGACATTATTTTAAATTAAAATACAGAAATACCATATCTCTGAGAAGTGAATAATTGTATAAATAGGGAGCAACCATTTATCAAAACATGGGAGGGGCTATGATTTCAATGGCCTTTTAGTTATTAAAATATATTTATTTATTATTTTTATTATTAGTAAGAGAATAAAACTCCCTCTAACAATGCAAGCCATCACTTTTGATTCAAACTATAGTTTTAAAGAAGGACCTATGGAAAAAATATTTTAAGTGACTTGTTCAGTATGGACAACTCAATATATATCAGAAGAAGCACTTGCATCCAGATTTTCTATGCTAGAGAGCTGGGTCATTATTCACTGCACCATGCTCCCTCAGTAAATTGTTACCATATGGTTAAAATCTAAAAATAAGGGAAAAGTTTAAGGGGGAAAAAGCAAAACCAACCAAACAAACCTCTATTAAGGATTTCAAAGCACAAAAAGTCAAACCAATAGCATAGAATAGTATACCTCATAAGACTCTCTCCATCTCTTTTTTTCCTTTATCTTTCATATAATTACTAATGAATGTAAGAAGAAAGATGAGAATAATATTTATATTGTGCTATAAGGTTTCTAGACCTCTTTAAATATTTTATGTCACTTGATCTCAGAACAACACTGCCTGGTAGATGTTATTATCATCCTAATTTTATAGATTATTAAAATAAAATGGAGAATGATTAAATAGGTGTCCAGTGAAATTCACCTAGAAACATTTGAGGCAGAATTTGAAATCAGGTTTTCTGACACCAAATCTATTTACCAATTCAGTATGTCATTTAGGCGTTCACACCCACACAATGTACACATACATATATGTGTATAACAAACACATGTATGTATAATGGAATTGTGTGGACAATGATGATGGTACGATTATAGTTAATGAGAATAAAGAAGGAAAAATTGTATAGTTTGAGTCATTTTATTTATTGAAATAATTTAAAATATCAGTAATTCCATTTTAAGTTTCTTTATATCTAAAGTTAAATTCACATTAAAGGATTTTTTTAAATAAAAAAACTGAGACTCCTATTACTGGATTGACACTTTTGTATAAGGAATCTTTTGGTGAAGTTGAAAATGATAATCCATCACTTGACTTCTGTCATATAAAACAGATGAACTAGCAATCTGGAGATCTGCTTTCTAGTCATAGTTCCATCATTAATTCATTTTGTGAATTTAGACAAATTACTTAAACTTCCTTGGTTTCATTTTTCTCTAGTTTAAAGTGAAGCAATTACACTATGTAATATCTAAAGCCCTTTTTACTAAAAAAAAAAAAAATAGTTTTAAAATTCAGAGGCCAAAGAAGACCATTGTGAATGATCACATCCTTATTTACTCAAGAGGAAATTTTTGAAATTTCACTTAGCATTTAATTTTTTAATTTTATGACCGCTATCCCAACAAAATAGAAATACTTCTTTGAAGGGTGATGCATACATAAATTTTTTATCTCTTATTTGTATTAAGTCTGAATTCTTCTCAGCATATCCTTGCAGTAGGTTTTACTGGACAGGAGATTAGTTGATTGGTTGGTTGTTATCATTTGCTCTCAAAGTGGACCAAAATGACAAATTTCTAATAGAATATAGTTGCAGTGTCTGACTGTGGCTGATCAGACTAATATGAGCTCAGAATGCTCTGCCACAGGTCAGACATAAATAGACCCTATGCACATTTGGCGTAGCTTCTCTAATTTTGCACATCTCACATTTCTTTTGGGCGAATTCAAATCTCCTTTGTTCATAGAGCATAGCACCTTCTCTGATGAAGGTACACCATGCTGGGCAGTTCTGTGCCAGTGTCTCCCATGTCATGCAATTGATTCTAAAATTCTTAAGACATACTTTGAGAGTATCATTTTTATTATGTTTTTTGTGACTACCTTGTGAGTGTTTACCCTGTATGAGTTCTCCATTTTATATGTCTCTCTCTCTCTATGTGTAGGCAATTATTTATTTATACTTATATATCTATCTATATCTATCTATCTATCTATCTATCTATATATATATTATACACATACATACATATACATATAGGCAAGCATAAATTTGGCATTTGAACAATATGGCTCGCCCAATGGAGTCGTGCTCTCTGCAGTAGAATTGGTATGCCTGGAAGTTTAATTTGACAAAGAACCTTAGTACCTGCTATTTTCTCCTACCAGGTGATCTTCAGAATCTTCCTGAAACAATTTAAATAGAAACAACTCAGTTTCCTGACATGGCACCGCGATATTGTCAAGGTTTCACAGTCATACAACAATGAGATCAGTACAAAGGATCTATAGAACTTTGGTATGGTAGTCAATCTATTCCCTCTTCTCTCTCAACTTTTGTTCAGAACTTCCACTTTGAGATAAGCAGAAATGGTAAAATTATAGGATGATGTCTTTTTATTCATGTGTAAATTGGATGTGAGTCAAAGTACATGAAGTCAGCCTCAATCTCTCTTCTAAATCCATCATTGCCCAGTGACAGGACAGAGTTAAGATAAAAACTGGTGATGACTTGAGATGCAAGGGATGACCTTGGTGTCTTTGGTGTCTAACCAAGCTCTAAGCTCCAAAACACCTGCTTTGCCTGACTTCATGGCCTTTGGAACAATTTGTTCCTATCTGCCTATTCTACCAGGAGAAGCCTTTCCATACTTGTGATAGATACGACTCTGTAAGTTTTGAGAACCTTTGGTTACCTTCAACCTGGTTTAGCCTGTCTGCTGAAAAGCTTTACTAGTGTGTGGTTACTGTGTTGCTACAGCTTATTGAAGTCACAAGTCAGAATTAGACAAACTTTAAGACATTTAAAAAAAAAATACTTCCATCTATAGTCAAACTACACCAGTTATTTCCCTGGATATGAATAGCAATTTTTTAAAATTATAAGTCTTTTGAAATTGTATTGTTCATTGTATTACTAAGAATAGCTAAGTCATTCACAGTTGATCATCATAAAATATTGCTATTACTGTTCTCAATGTTCTCCTACTTCTGCATATTTCACCTTTAATCACTTCATGTAAATTTTCTCAGGTTTTTCCAAAATCATTCTGTTGGTCATTTATTATAACTTAGTAGTATTCCACAATAACATATATCATAACTTGCTCAGCCATTCCTAATTTTATGTACATCCCCTCAATTTCCAATTTTTTGACACCACAAAGAGAAATATACTAAATATATTTCATTCACATAGGTCCTTTTCCTTTTCCTGTAATCTCTTTGTTTAAGAGGGCATTCATAGTTTTATAACCCCCTTTTTTAAAACAGTTTTAGCCATGCCCCTGAGAGGGAATCATTTAAGTAAAGGTATTGTCCACATTCAAACATACTTATCAGGAAAGAGAAATTATTGCATTGATTCATCAAAGGCATTAAATTAGATGTAGAAAATTTGCATGAGAACTGGAAAACTATTAGATAAAATGAAATAATATGGTATAAGAAGTATATAAGGGTTGGTCGAAAAGCCTCAGTTATGCCACATGGGGCTAGAATAAAATAGCAAAGAAATTCAGGACCCAGGCACCTCAACCTCATCCCAGTGATGCAAGCTGATTTATACAAAGGTAATCGTTGATGTCAAAAACATTTGGACTTTCCATGGACTTTTTAGGAAGTCTTTTTAACATTGACTGATGGCAGTGTCTCCTTGAGATGGAAGTAGCTAGCCAACCTTGGGGGAACTATGATCGTGTGAGTGAAAATCGGTAAAGGCAAGCCTGGAGTTTTTGCTACATTTATATTATATTTTGTTTTGTTTTGTTTTGTTCTTCTTCCCAGTTGCAATGTAAGAAACTTTCAGAGGGTAGGGATTGTTTCATTTTTTTTTTTTTTTTGTATCATCAGCACCTGAAATAGAATCTGGAATACAACATGTGATTAATAAATGCTTGTTGCTTGCTTTCTTGATAAATCAGATTTCTTAGGGGAGGCACTGTAATACATTAAAAACATAAGTTCTGAAAGTAGAGGACTCAGATGTCAATCCTGTATTTATTATTCAATTTCTACTCGTGGTATGTAGGACTAGTCACAACTTCCCTGAGTTTAAGATTTCTCATCTTTAAAATAAGAATGGCAAAGGGGAGCCTAGATGATTTTTGAAATTCTTTCCAACTCTTTGGCTATCATCCTCATTCTCTCATCTTGGAAGTGATTCTACGATATCAAAAAAGGAAGAAGAGATTTTTTGGTAGATTTTTCATTTTCTTTTGAAAATGGTATTTTATTCTTTCTAATTACATGTAAAGATAGTTTTAAATATTATTTTAAATAAATAAAAAGAAAAAAATGAAAATACTTTGCTTTGTTCTTCATTTAGACTCTGTAATTCGTTCTCTGGATATGAATAGCATTTTCCATCATGCGTATTTTAGAATCGTCTTGGATCACTGTATTGCCGAGAAGACCTAAATCAATGATAGTTGAGTATTACAAAATGTTGTTGTTACTGTGTACAATATATTAATACTGGTTCTATATTTGTGATGGATCATAAAGAAAATGTTAAAGAGATTATTTCTATTTCTAATAAAGAAATCTTAAAGAGGTTATTGTAGTAGTTGAGTCTGATAAATGGTCATTGCAGATATAGTGATGAAAAGTAGAAAAAGACAACGACAAAGAACAGATTCAAAGAAGTAGTGATTAGCACCACTGGGTTGATTATTCAAGAAGGAGGAGTATGACATGGTCCTGGAGCGTGACACCATCTAGGGATCAGGGATTTAATAATTAGTTGTATTTAAAAGTATTTTTGTGCAGAATTTTTAAAAGCTTTTAAATGAAAGTCCATACTTTAACCAGTAGGCAATAGGGAGCAATTATTGGTTTTTTTTTATCAAAGCAGTTTATAAGCAGAAATCTGATGTTAGAAATCTGACAATAATATGTAAGATTGGACTAGCAGCAATTGCCAATTTGGAGACTTTTGTCAATCACTTTCAGTAATTTTTTGAGTGACTTAAAAATTAAAACAACAACAACAACAAAAAAAAACATTAACACCGCTGTTTCACAAATAAAATATTATAAAATCCTGTGATCAATGGAATAAGCAGCTTGACCATGGAATATTACATTAATTCAGTGAGAAGAGAAAGCTGAATAAATGGACAAGAGCCCTGTTTTGAGGGAAATTAATCTCTTATTATACCATATTGATGCTGCTCAATGCATAATGTGTATTTGAATAATTCAAAGACAGGGAAATCACAGACTATAAATTGGACACTACTTGCTCTGGTTCTTCCTTCTACACTATTTCACATCCTCTGACATTATATGAATTTTCATTCATTTTTTTCCCTTCTACTGTGATATTTAAGAAAGAGTTTGACTTGGGCTTCACTTTTCAAACATTAAACTCTTAAGAAAGATGAGCCATTGAATAATGAGACATTTGGTAAGTGAAGATATAGCTAGTCTGGGAATCACCATGGAAACTCTATAATAATAGGTTAGGAATATGAGCAACTTGGGGTGAACTTGATAGCAGAAATGTGTCAGTCATCACTCATGGTTTCCTAGATTGGGGTACAGCAGTATGAAGTGTCAATTCAATTTAATAAACATTTATTAAAGATCTACTGTGCAATGAGCACTGTATTAGTACTAGAAATAAGATAAAATGGAAATAGGTCCTTCCCTTCTAGGAGCTTGCTTTCAAGTTAGGGAGAGGGAACAAGAAATATAAAAATAAATGAATAATATATAACAAAATATAAAACAATTTCAGGCAATGGAAAGATCAGGAAAGTTTTTTTTTTGTAGGGAATAATACTTGAACCAACCCTTGCATTAAGCAAACAATTTCAACATTCAAAGATTGAGGTGGGACATCCTTCAAAGCATTGGAAAACTTTATTCAATGGCACAGTGGTAGAACATTAAATAGGTACAGGGAACTACAAGGAGCTTATTTAGCTAGAGAATAGGATATATAGTAGGAAATTATGTGAAATCAATCTAGAAATAGATTTTGAGCCACATTGTGAAATATTTTAAAAGCAAAGAAGTTTCTATTTTATCCTAGATTGCAATAGTGTGTCACTAAAGCCATACATAATCTTAACTGATTTTCATACATTAGAGTCCATTAAAATGTGAGTTCATCCCCTAACTTCATTAAATGAAATCCTTTTGGTCCTTATAAGACAACCTAGAAACATTTCTAATTAGTCTCATGATATGTTACCTGAAGGTACCATTTAACCAGCAACGTAATATGGTTTTAAGAAATCACATTCTCTGTTATAAATTTTCCTAGATTATGGCATTCCTCCCACTTAATTGGCGGGTGTAAAATATTATTTTGGTTAAATATAGTCAAAGAATGTTGTGTCAAAAATAACCTAATTTGTATTAAATAGTAAACTTCGATTATTGCAATCTTCAAAATGGACCCATCAAAAGGAATAAGAATAGCATTTTTGGTTTATGCTAAGACTTTTACAATTTCTATTAAAGAGCATAGAGTTGTAGAGTGAGAAATGAGAAAGCATCTGGTCCAGCAGGATGTCTTTAATTCACCCTCAGGCTCCTATAAACAATGAGATCATGCAGGGCAGATGGATGTCTTTTCTTTTCTTAAAGAACTCCAGGGATAGAAGTTCAACAGCCTAATTTCATCATCCTTCCCAGTGTTTTATCAGCTTGACAGTCATAAAGTTCATTTTGCTTTCCATTAAATCCATTTCTTCTGGACTGAGTAGTTCTGTAAAGATTGAGCAAGGGTTTGGTGTCCTCAACAATATGGTTTATGAACACACAATGAGTCTCTTTTCCATCTTCTCTTTTCCATGATTAAAGAATCCTCATTCTTTTCCCCTTTTTTTTAAGGACATTGTTTTGATTGCTTTGATCTTTGGATCACTCACTCTTCCCTTGCTAGTTTCTGCATATTAGGAATACAAATGAAGTGTCAATACAGACTAATTTAAAACTGAACTTCAATTACAAAGATTATTCCCTTGCTTTTCAACACCTTGTAGATTCAATTTTGAAAGTAATAGATGCAAGAGGTATGAAATGAACTCTGTTATTGATATACTATGTTTATTTTTATAGATAAAGTAAGTTGACAAGTGCACCAATGTGAACCAGTAGCAAAGTTAGCATAAAGGAATGATCGACCTTGGCATGTGTTATATTTAAAGACTGTAGATAATAGAACAGTAGGGCTGATATAATGTTAAACAATGAGAAATTAATATGCCTAACCTAGCCTAAATTAGTCTATGAAATTGTTGTATAAGCAGATTCTTACAATGCAATCACATTACCATTTTTTTTCTTTTGCTTCTTCTAAGTCACCAGGATTTCTAAATTTTAGCAACATGTTCAGAGAAATGTACTAGGAGATAAAAATACTTCATATTTGGAAATAATCTAAATCTGACATTTTAGAATATAAAATTGTAGAGAAATTAGAGAAGTTATTATGGTGGACATTAGATATAAATGTCTTCTGCTGTGAAATGTCTAATATTTCAAAACCTGTACTTTGATTTTTCTCTTGGAGAGAGCAATAATGCATAATTTATTCATTCATTGACTCTGAACCTCATTAAGTGATACTTCTGAAAAGCTGATTTCTCATTGCTTAACACTTTTTTGCTATTAAGATCCTTCAATCCATTCCTATGATTCTTATTCCTTAACATTAAAGAACTGAAAAGGCATCTTAAAATTTTAATCTACAGAATATTCTCAGATGAAAAGAAAGTGAATTTGGTATATCATATTTAAAAAAAAAAATTACAGCTGGACATGATGCTAGGCTGGGGGAGGGGAGTCTGTAATCATAGTTCTACTATCTGACAGTCTGGTAACCTTGCCCCAGTGATTTAGTTTCTGCCTTGATTTCTTCATTTGTTAGTTGGAATTAATGTTACCAGGCTCAAATACCTCACAAAGCTTTTGTACAGAATAGATGGGAATGTATGGGAAAGTGCATGGGCAACTGTAAATCACAGAGAATCACTTTTCTTAGTTTCACTTTTTTTTTCTACTGGTTATTTAACACACTGTCACTGGATCAAGTGGACATTAGGCAAGTTCTTTTTACTGTTAATTTTTCAGTCAAGTCTTCACATATGCTGCTCTGGCTAAAAAGTACCTTGACTTTTGTGTTCTCTTCTTGGAGTCTCATTTTAGGGCATATCTAAAAGAATAATGGTGGGAGTGGAGCCAAAATGGTGAAGAGGAGAGAAATCTTTATCGGAGTTCTCCCTGATATCCCTCATATCTACTCAAAATTACACCTCTGAACTGGTTTTGCAGTGACAGAAGCAACACATATTTGGAGTGTAACAAATTTACAACAGAAGATATTTTGGAAAATCTGCAGAAAAGGTCTTTTCAATTGGGCACATGGGAGAGACAGTTAAGCTCAGGCATAGCACAGAGACCCTATGTGGTGTGGGGTTCCCCCTCTTGGGAATCTACCAGGAGGAATCTACAGCAGTGTCGACTATTCTGTCCTTGTTACAAACCAGGGGATCAGAAGATTAGCTGTAAGATATTTAACACAAATATAAGAGGCAAATAGGGAACCTCCAAATCCCAGAATAATATGGAACTTGGCCATGCCTATTGAACCTTAGAAGTCAGCTGCTCTGAATCAGCACAACCAGTGTCACTTATAGAGGAAGGTAAGGCAAACCCTGCTTTGCCCTAAAACAGTTCTCAATATTTAAAAAAATGAGCAAAAGTGCAAAAAGAATTGTGACCTTAGAGAGTTTTATGTAAAAAGAGAAAAATTTACCCCAAAGCCTGAGAACATTAAAAGCAAATCAACTCCAGATGAAGCCCCAAAGGGTTATATGAGTTGATTTACATATCACAAAACTCTCTTCAAAGAATTAAAAAAAGAAGGATGTTAAAAGAGAGTTGGAAGAAAAATGGGGAAAGGAAATGAGAACATTGCAGGAGAATTTGGAAATTAGATGAAGAAAACTCCTAATAAAATAAATTTAGTAAAATGCAAAAAAAAATATAACTCCTCACAAAAGAGATTAGACAAAATGGAAAAAAAAGAAACTAACTCCTTGAAAAACAGAAGTTGTAAAATGAAAAAAAATCCATTGAACAGATGAACAAATTCAATTGGGCAAATACAAAAGGAGTTAAAAAGTAACTGAAGAAAATAATTCACTAGAAATTAGAGCTGAACAATGGAAATGAATGACTCAATAAGATGTTAAGAGCAGTCAAACAAATTTCATCCAAGAGAATAACAATAATGAGACAACATACCAAAAGTTATGGGATGCAGTCAAAGTAGTTCCTCGGGGAATTGTTATACCTCTAGCTGCTTACTTGCATAAAATAGAAAAAAGAGAAAATCAAATAATTGGACATTAAACTAAAAATTCAAGAAAAGAAAGCAATTAAATACTATCAAATAAATACAAAATTTAAAATTCTGAAAATAAAAGGGGATATTAATAAAATTGAAAGTAAAAAAAAAAAGCTATTGAACTAATAAAAAACCTGAGTCATTTTTTTTAATTTAATAGCCTTTTATTTACAGGATATATACATGGGTAACTTTACAGCATTAACAATTGCCAAACCTCTTGTTCCAATTTTTCACCTCTTACCCCCCCACCCCCTCCCCTAGATGGCAGGATGACCAGTAGATGTTAAATATATTAAAATATAAATTAGATACACAATAAGTATACATGACCAAAACGTTATTTTGCTGTACAAAAAGAATCACACTCTGAAATATTGTACAATTAGCTTTTGAAGGAAATCAAAAATGCAGGTGTGCATAAATATAGGGATTGGGAATTCAATGTAATGGTTTTTAGTCATCTCCCAGAGTTCTTTTTCTGGGTATAGCTAGTTCAGTTCATTACTGCTCCATTAGAAATGATTTGGTTGATCTCGTTGCTGAGGATGGCCTGGTCCATCAGAACTGGTCATCATATAGTATTGTTGTTGAAGTATATAATGATCTCCTGGTCCTGCTCATTTCACTCAGCATCAGTTCGTGTAAGTCTCTCCAGGCCTTTCTGAAATCATCCTGTTGGTCATTTCTTACAGAACAGTAATATTCCATAATTTTCATATACCACAATTTATTCAGCCATTCTCCAACTGATGGACATCCATTCAGTTTCCAGTTTCTAGCCACTACAAAAAGGGCTGCCACAAACATTCGTGCACATACAGGTCCCTTTCCCTTCTTTATAATCTCTTTGGGATATAATCCCAGTAGTAACACTGCTGGATCAAAGGGTATGCACAGTTTGATAACTTTTTGAGCATAGTTCCAAACTACTCTCCAAAATGGTTGGATTCGTTCACAACTCCACCAACAATGCATCAATGTCCCAGTTTTCCCGCATCCCCTCCAACAATCATCATTATTTTTTCCTGTCATCTTAGCCAATCTGACAGGTGTGTAGTGGTATCTTAGAGTTGTCTTAATTTGCATTTCTCTGATTAATAATGACTTGGAGCATCTTTTCATATGACTAGAAATAGTTTCAATTTCTTCATCTGAGAATTGTCTGTTCATATCCTTTGACCATTTTTCAATTGGAGAATGGCTTGATTTTTTATAAATTAGAGTTAATTCTCTATATATTTTGGAAATGAGGCCTTTATCAGAACCTTTGACTGTAAAAATATTTTCCCAGTTTATTGCTTCCCTTCTAATCTTGTCTGCATTAGTTTTGTTTGTACAAAAACTTTTCAGTTTGGTATAATCGAAATTTTATATTTTGTGATCAGTAATGATCTCTAGTTCTGCTTTGGTCATAAAGACCTTCCCCTTCCACAACCTGAGTCATTTTTATGAAAAAACAAAAACAAAAAGTACATAAAGTTTCAGTTAATTGTATCAGAAAAAGGAAAGAAGAAAATAAAAATGCAAATATCAAAAATAAAAAGGCTGAATTTTCTATCAATAAAGAAGAAATTGGAGCAATAATTAGGAGTTATTTTGCCCATTTGGATGCCAGCAAATATGATAATCTAAGTGAAATGCATGAATATTTACAAAAATATAGATTTCCGAGATTAACAGAGGAAGACATAATTTACTTAAATACTCCCAATTTAGAAAAAAAAATATTTTGAACAAGCTATTAATTCCCTAAGAAAAAATCTCCAGGGACAGATAGATTTACATGTGAATTGTACCAAACATTTAAAGAACATTTAATTTCAATGTTATGCAGACTATTTAGAAAAATAGGAAAAGAAGGAATCCTATGAAAAAAAATTATGACAAAGATATGGTGCTGACACCTAAAGCAGGTAAGGTCAAAAAAGAGAAAGATATTTATAGATCAATTTTTCTAATGATTATTGATGCACAAATGTATTAGCAAAATTTTAAAGCAAGTATCCCCACGTTAATATACCATGTCCAAGTCGGATTTATACTGGGATTGCAGGACTGATTCAGTATTAGGAAAACTATTACCGTAATTGACTATATCAATAACCAAATTAACAAAAATCACATGATTATGTTAATAAATGCAGAAAAAACATTTGCCAAAGATTAATATCCATTCCTAGTGAAAATATGATAGAGTATAGAAATAAATGGAGTTTTCCTTAAAATTATCAGTAGTATATATTTAAAGCCACCACCAAGCATCATACATAATGGGTATAAACTAGGACCCGTCCCAGTAAGATCAGGGGTGAAACAAGGCTGCTTACTGTCACCATTACTATTCAACATTGTATTAGAAATTTAGCTTTGGCAATAGGAGAAGAAAAAGTGATTAAAGGAATTAGAATAGGTAATGAAGAAACCAAATTATCATTCTTTGCAGATGATATGATGTTACATTAAGAGAATCCTAGAGAATCAACTAAAAAAATACTAGAAACAATTCACAACTTTAGCAAAGTTTCAGGATGTAAAACAAATCCACATAAGATATGAAGATATATTCCATTTAAAAGAATTGTAAATAAGATAAAATATTTGGGAGTCTGCCTACCAAGGTGATGCCAGGAACTACAGGAACACAATTACAAAACTCTACACAAATAAAGTCAGATCTAATCTCTTGGAAAAAATATCAGGTGCTCATGGGTAGACTGAACTAATATAATAAAAATGATCATATTATCTAAATTAATCTACTTATTCAGTGCCATACTAACAAAACTCTCAAGAAATCACTTCACAGAGTTAGAAAAATAATAACAACATTAATTTGAAAAAAACAAAAGTCAAGAATTTCAGAGGAATAAACAAAAAATACAAATGAAAATATGCTAGTTGTACCAGACCTAGAACTATATTATTAACAGTGGTCATCAAAATTATTTTATGCTGGCTAAGAAATAGAGTAGTCAATCAGTGGAACAGATAAGGCTCATAGGACAAAATGGTCAATGTCTATAGTAATCTAGTGTTTGAGAAACCCAAAGACTCCAGGCTTTGGGATAGGAATTCACTATTTGATAAAAAAACTTCTGGAAAAACTGGAAATTAGGATGGCACAAACTAGGCATTAACCCACATCTAACACCCTATATCAAGATAAGATCAAAATGGGTTCATGATTTAGACATAGTGATATTATAAGCAAATTCCAAGAACAAAGGACAGTTTAGCTTTCAGATCTGTGGAGAAGGAAGGAATTTATGGTGAAAGGAGAACTGGGATACATTATGCAATGCAAAATGGAAAATTTTGATTATATTCAAGTTAAAATATATTTGTACAAGGAAAAGCAATGCAAACAAGACAAGAAGGGAAGTAATACACTGGGAATTTTTTTTTTTTTTTACTTCCAAGGTTTCTGATAAAGGCATCATTTCTAAAATATATAATTGACTTGAATTACAAAAATTTAAGCCATGTTTCAGTTGTTACATGATCAAAGGATATGAACAGGCAATTTTCAGATGAAGAAATTAAAACCATTTCTAGTCATATGAAAAGGTGCTCTAAATCACTATTGATCAGAAAAACACAAATTAAAACAACTCTGTGGTACCACTACAGACCTCTCAGATTGACTAAGATGACAGGAAAAGATAATTCTCAATGTTAGAGGTGATGTGGGAAAAATGTGACACTAATACCTTATTGCTGGATCTGTGAACTGATTCAACCATTCTGGAAAGAAACTTGGAACTATGCCCAAATGCCTTTCAAATTGTGCCTACCCTTTGATACTGGTCTTGCATTACAAAAAATATTGTAAAAAAGGGAAAAGGACCCACATTTGTAAAAATGTTTTTGGCCGCCCTTTTTGTAGTGACAAAAAAAAAAAAAAAAAAAAAAAAAAAAAAAAAAAAGGAAACTGAGTGAATGCCCATCAATTAGAGACTGGCTGGATAAGTTACAGTATAGGGAAATTATGGAATATTGTTGTTTTATAATGAATGATCAGCAGGATTATTTCAAAGAGGCCTGAAGATACTTCTACAAACTGATGCTAAATGAAGTGAGTAGAACCAATAGAACATTGTATACAGCAACAACAAGAATATATGATAATAAACTGTGAAGGACTTGGCTCTTTACAACAATGAGATGATTTAGGCCAGTTACAATGGCCTTGTAAGGAAGAAAGCCATCTCCATTCATAGCATTCATAGAGAGGATAGTGAGAACTGAATGAGGATCACAATATGATAATTTCACTCTTTGTATTTCTGTTTGCTTGCATTTTGTTTTCTTTACCTTTTTTTTCTTTTTGAGCTGATATTTCTTGTGCACCATGATATTTGTGGAAATATGTGTAGAATAATTGCACATGTTTAACATAAATTGGATCACTTGCTGTCTTGGAAAGAAGGCAAAAAAAAAAAAAATTAGAACACAAGGTTTTGTAAGGGTGAATGTTGCAAATTATACCTGTATAAATTTTGAACATAAAAAGCTTTAGGGGCGGAGCTAAGATGGCGGAGAAGACACACGCGACTTTCTAAGCTCTTCTCTTACCCTCTTTATCAATATTATATCGAGCCTCAAAATAGTCTTGCTTTACTTGGTAAGATAAAAGAACAACCACCGCCGAAGAAAAATCCAGTCTCGCCAAAAAGGTTTTCCGGGGCCGGGGGAGATCGGCAAGGGGGGAAGTTGGGTTAGGAGAATCCAAACGAGGGTGAAGGCAAGATCTCAGCAAAGCCGCGCCCCAACCCGCAGGGCTTTCCTTTGGGCAGTTGTGATCCTGCAGGGGAGGATGCAGCCGGTTGCCTCCAATTGCACAGGGGGGCGGCGGGGCCATAGAGCTTTTCCAGGGCCAGCATCAGGCAGGAACTGGGCAGGTTTGTGGTCCTGGTCTGCGGTCGTGGTCCAAGGCGCGCTAACACCACGTCCCAAAGAGGCCCAGCCTGGGGCAGTGACACCACCCCTAGTTCCTAGCCAAGGCAATCCTAATCCCTCAGCCCACTTTAAGCGTTTGTAGCTAGGCCAGTGCTGAATCCACTTCCTGTTGGGGAAGGAAACCTCACCCAGGCACCCACCCTGGAGCCAAAATCGGTTTAAATCTTTCCCTGCTCTAGGGCTGGTCCCCTTTTAGGAGGCCACCCCTGGCTTTAAAACATGAATAAAAAGATGAAAAGAACCATCGACACCTTCTATAGAAAAGAGCAGGTCAGCAAACCAAGAGACCTCAAAACACAAAATGCATTGACTGTCCTCCTTACATAATGCTCTCATAAAGGGAACCATTAAAAAGTCTCAAAGAGGTTGAAGAAAATGGGAAAGGAAGAGAAGCCTTACAAGAGGCAAAACTTCCTGAAAACGAATTGGAAAAAAAGAATTATAGAAAGTAGGTTTGTGAATTGAAAAGAAAAGAGGATCCAAATTGAAAAGCAAAACACGAAGAAAGTAGGATCGTGAATTGGAAAAGAAAATAATTCACAAAAAAAAAAATTAGTGAAATGGAAAAATTCACAGACCAAAACAAACATTCAAAAACTCAATTGACAAACAGAAAGAAGTAAAAAAAGCAATGAAAAAATAATTTTAAAAATTAGAACTGAACAAATTGAAACTAATGATTTTGAGACAGCAAGAATCAGTCAAACAAAAAAAAAATGACAAACTGAAAAACCAGAATTGTTACTTAAAAACGATAGACATGGAAAATAGATCTGGGAGAGATAATCTGGGATTGATTTTCCGAAAACTATGATGAAAAAGGCCTGATACTATTTTGAAATCAAAAGAGAACTGCCCAATGAATAGAATTGAAGGTAAATTAGGATTTGAAAGAATTCTCGAACCCTTCTGAAAGAAACCCCAAAATAAAAACCCCAAAGGAATATTGGGCAAAATTTAGAACTATCAGATTAAGGAAAAATTTTCGCAGCCAAAAAACCTTTAAAATCCGAGGTACCAAAAAGGATCACCCAAGATCTTGCCTCTAATTAAAGGAAAGGGGCCTGGAATATAAATTCTGAAAGGCACAAGAACTTGAGATGCAGCCAAGAATAAACTACCCAGCTGTTTGGAGCATTTTCTTCCAGGGAAGAAGATGGAATTTAATGAAACAAATGAATCCATTTGTTTCTGAAGAAAAAACCAGAACAAACAAAAAATTTATTCCAACCATAGAACCAAGAGATGCAGAAAAGGTAAAATAACTTTGAAATTGTATTTGTTGAGGAATACAAAAAGCCGTAAAATTTGATTGTATTGATTAACATAAAAAAGGGAATGATATAAAAGGGATGATGGCAGAATAAGGTGGGAAGGAGGGAAAGAAAACCACATACCACAAAGAGGCTGGAAACTTATCAATCTGAGGGAATTTGAGAGGGGAGGAACATTGTGGAATCTTACCTCATCAAGTTGGTCAAAGAAAAAATAATTGACATTTGTTTTAGAGAAAATTTTTTCTGCCCATTAAAAACGGGGAGAGGAAAGGGAAAAGAAAAAGAGTAATGGGAAGGAAGGGGAAAACCCAAAGGGGGGGAGGGTTTATAAAAGGATAAGATCAGAACAAGAGGGGTACATAAGTTTAAAAGGGGGAAAGAGGGTGGGAGGCAAAATAAGTAGCACAACTGGGGTTATTGGATGGCAGGAAAACAAGTTTAGTAATTTAACCAAATGTGAATGGATGAACCCCCAAAGAGGAGGGAATACAGACTGGATAAAGTCAGAACCCTACAATATTTTTTCAAAAACACAAAAGCAGGGGGATACATAAGAGTAAAGGTAAAAGGCTGGGCAAAATCATTATGCTTCAGGGAACAAAAAGAGGGTAGCCATCTTTCTAGATCAACAAAAGTAAAAATTGATCTAATTAAAAAGAGATAAGGAAGGAAACTACACCTCAAAGGGTACAAAAAAAACAATATCAATATTAAAATATATATGCACCAATGGTATGGACTCAACTTCCTAAAGGAGAAAGAGAGTTGCAAAAGAAATAGACAACAAAACTGTAATAGTAGGAGATCCTCAACCTTCCCCTCAAATTAGACAAATCAAACAACAAAACAAATAAGAAAAAATTAAAAAGTAAATAGAATATTGAAAATTAGATATTTGGATCTTTGGAGAAAATTAATGGAGATAGAAGGGAATATATTTTCTTTCCAAACAAAACCTATTCAAAATTAAAATATTAGGACATAAAGACCTCAATTAAATCGAAAGCAGAAATAGTAAATGCTTTTTTTCGATCATATGCAATAAAACTAATTCAACAAAAATTAGGGGAAATAGACCAAAAAGTAATTGGAAATAAAAACTTCATCTTAAAGAATGATTGGGGAAAAGAAAATTAAGAACAATTAATAATTTACCAAGATAATGACAATGATGAGACATCTCAAAATTTTGGATCAAAAGGGTAATAAGAGGGAATTTTATATCCTTAGGGCTTATTGAATAAAACAGAAAGAAAAGAATAATGAATTCCAAAACTAAAAAACTAAAAAGACAAATTAAAAACCCCCCAATCAAATACTAAATTGGAAATTTAAAATTAAAAGGAGAAATTAAAATATTGAAAGTAAAAAACTATTGAACTAATTAATAAAACTAAAGTTGGTTTGAAAAACCAATAAAATAGATAAGCCTTTTAAATCTGATTAGAAAAGGAGGGATGAAAATGAAATTATAGTCTTAAAAATGAAAAGGAGAACTTTCCACCAATGAAAGGAAATTAGAGAAATAATAAGGTTATTTTGCTCAAAGCCAATAAATTTGATAACCTAATGAAATGGATGACACCCCAAAATACAGACTTAGACTAAAGAGGAGGAAGTAAATTGTTGAATAGTCCCTTTTCAGAAAAGAAATAGAAAGGCAATTAAACAACTCCCTAAGAAAAACCCTTTGGACCAGATGGATTTAATGTGAATTTTACCAAACATTTACAGAACAATTGGCCCAATCTATATAAATTATTTGATAAAATAGGAATGAAGGAGTCCTACCAAACCTTCTATGACACAGACAGGTATGATACCTAAACCAGGAGGCTGAAAACAGAAAGAAAATTATGACCCAATCTCCTATAATATTGTGAAAATCTTAAAAAGATATTGCAAAAACTACCAAAATCATCTCCAAGATAATACTATGATCAATAGGTTTATACCAGGAATGGTTGGTCAATATTGGAAAACATCAAATAATTGGCCATTTAATAACCAAATTAAAAAAACCATATGACATCTCAATAGATGCAGAAAAGATTTTGATAAAATCCAACATCCATTCCTATTAAAAACACTTGAGTATGGAATAAATGGACTTTTCCTTAAAATAATCAGCATCAAAACCATCAGTAAGCATCATATGTAATGAAAAAGCAACCCATTCCAATAAGATCTGGAGGAAACAAGGTTGCCCACTATCCCTTATTATTTAATATTGTTTAGAAACACTAGCTATACAATAAGATTGAGAAAGAGATTAAAGGAATAAGAATAAATGGGAAGCCAAATTATCACCTTTGCCAATGACATGATATATTTAAGAACCCAAATTCCAAAAAAGTTATTAGAAATAATCCCAACTTTAAAAGTTGGGTTATAAAATAAACCCAATAAAGTCACGCATTCTTATATATCATAACAAAAATCCAACAGTCAGATTACAAAAAAATTATTTAAAGCTACTGATAATATAAAATATTTAGGAATCTATCTCCAAGGGAAAATCAGAAACTTTATGAGAAAATTTGACCACTTTTCACACAAATTAAGTCTGATCTAACCAATTGAAAAAATATCAAATTTCTTGGATAGGGGAAAATATAAAAAGATGAATTATTACCTAAACTAATTTATTTATTTAGCGCTATACCAATCAGACCCCAAAACTATTTTAATGACCAGAAAATAACAACAAAGTTCATTGGAAAACAAAGGTCAAGAATTTCAAGGAATTAATGAAAAAAAAAATCAAATGATGGTGGTTAGTGTACCAGATCAAAAATTATAATGAGGCAGTTACCAAAACATTTGATTTAAAATAATTAGTTGATCATGGAATAATTTTCAAGGATAAAACAGTCAACAAATATAGCAACCTAGTCTTGAGAAACCCAAAGTCCCAGCTTTTGGGATAAGAACTTACTGTTTGTAAAAATTCTGGGAAAATTGGAAACAATATTAGAAACTGGATTGATCCATACTTAATGCCACAAAGATAAGGTCAAAATGGGTTCATGACCAGGCAAAAGAATGAAATTATTTAAATTAGAGAACATGGATAATTTACCCTCAGACCTTGGAAGGGGGGCTTGCCAAAGAGAACTAGAGATCATTACTGATCACAAAATGAAAATTTCAATTTCCAAACTGAAAAGTTTTTGTAAAGCAAAACTAATGCAGACAAGATTAGAAGGAAGCAATAAACTGGGAAAATATTTTAAGTAAATGTTCAAATGCCCATTTCCAAAATATATAGAAATTAACTCAATTTATAAAAAATCGCCATTCTCCAATTGAAAATGGTCAAAGGATATGAAAACAATTCTCAGATGAAGAAATTGAAACATTTCTAGTCATAGAAAAGATGCTCCAAGTCATTATTAATCAGAGAAATGCAAATTAAGACAACTCTAAGATACCACACACACCTGTCGATTCAAGATGACAGGAAAAATAATGATGATTGTTGGAGGGGATGGGGAAAACTGGGTAATTGATGCATTGTTGGTGGATTGTGGAATGAATCCAACCATTTTGAGAGTAGTTTGGAACTATTGTTATAAACTGTGCATACCCTTTGATCCAACTGCACGGTTATATCCCAAAAGAGATTATAAAGAAGGAAAGGGACCATGTGCAAATGTTTTTGGCAGCCCTTTTCGTAGTGACTAAAATTGGAAACTGAATGGATGTCCATCAGTTGAAATGGTTGAATAATTTGGTATATGAAAAATTATGGAATATTCTGTTCTGTAAGAAATGACCAACAGGATAATTTCAGAAAGGCCTGGAGACTTAATGAATTGATGCTGAATGAAATGAGCAGGACCAGGAGTCATTATACTTAACAAAATAAATTATGATGACCATTCTGATGGATCAGGCCCCCTCAGCACCGAGATCAACCAAACATTTCTTAATGGAGCAGTAATGAACTAATTATATGAAAAAAGAACCTTGGGAGATGACTACAAACCATTAATTGAATTCCCAATCCTATATTTTGCCCCTGCATTTTTGATTTTCACAAGCTAATTGTAAAATATTTCAAGTCTGATTCTTTTCTAAACAAAATAACATTTTGGTCAGGTATATTATTTTATCTAATTTATATTTTAATATATTTAACATCTACTAGTCATCCTGCCATCTGGGGGGGGTGGGGGGGTAAGAGGGAAAAAATTGAAAAGAGGTTTGGCAATTGTTAATGCTCAAAGTTACCCATGTATATATCCAAATGGCTAAAAAAAAAGAAAAAAAAAAAGAACATAAAAAGCTTTAGTTAAAAATATTTAATAAAATTCTGAGGTACTCTTCCCAAGTACAACTCCACACCTCTAAGATTGGCTAAGATGATAGAAAAAGATTACAATAAATCATGGAGGGGATGTGGGAAACTAATGCAATGTTGATGGAGTTGTGAACTTCAACCATTCTAGAGAGCAATTTGGAACTATGCCCAAATTGCTATTAAAGTGGGAATATCCTTTTATTCATCAGTGTCTTTACTGGGTTTATTTCCTAAAGAGAGTATTTTAAAAAAGGTAAAAGGACCCACATGTGCAAAAATGTTTGTAGCAGCACTTTTTGTAGTGGCAAGAAACTGGAAACTGAATGGATCCTCATCAATTAGAGACTAACTGAATAAGTATATGGAAATTATGGAATATTATTGCTCTATAAGATATGATCAATAGCATGATTTTTTAGAAAAGCCTGGAGAGACTTACAAGAACTGATACTAAATGAAGTGAACAGAACCAAGAGAACATTGTACACAGCAACAAGATTATATGATGTTAAACTGTGATGGTCATGGTTCTTTTCAACAATGAGAGTATTCAGGCCAATTCCGATAGACTTCTGAGGGAGAGACGCATCTGCATCCAGAAGGATCATGGAGACTTAATGTGGCTCATAATATAGTTAAAAAAAATAATAATGAATAATGGCTAAAATAATGAAGAGCTTGATAAATGTGAAAGGAGAAGATTACTAGAAGAAATGGGATATTAAAATGGTCTTGTATAACATAAATATAACACTAGGAAGTATATGGATATGGGAATGTAGCATGATATAATAGGAGTAATCAAATATTTTAATGTATTTTGCTTATAAGAGGTTTTAGATTTTCTTTCTCCTGGGAATACATTGAACAGAGCTTAGACTAATGGGTAACATTTTAAAATTATAATAGCTTTTCATTTTTCAAAATGCATGCAATAATAGTTTTTAACAATTACCCTTGTCATATCTTTTGTTCCAAATTTTTTCCCTCCCTCATCGCCTCTCCTTTCCCCAGAAAACAAGTAATGGAATATTAGTTAAACATGTGGAACTCTTCTAAACATATTTCCACATTTATTATGCTATACAAGAAAAATCAGATCAAAAGAGAAAAGATGAGAAAGAACAAAATAAGCAAGCAAAAAACAACAAAAGGTGAAAATACTGTGTTGCAATTTACATTCTGTTCCCATAATCATCTGTCTAGATACAGTTAATTCTCTCCCTCGTAAGTCTATTGGAATTGGCTTGAATCATTTCATTGTTTAAAAGAGCCAAATCCATCACAGTTATTAGCACATGATCTTTTTGTGGCTGTGTACAATGTTTTATTAGTTCTGGTGACTTCACTCAGCATTCGTTCATGGAAGTCTCTCCAGGTCTTTCTGAATTCATCTTGCTGATAATTTTTTATACAACAATAATATTCCATTACATTCACATACCATAATTTATTCAGCAATTCTCAAACTCAGTCTAGTGGGTATAAATTGTTAGGGAATTTACTTGGGTTTAGCAGAAAACTTCCTAAGAATCAGAGTTATTCCAAAGTATAATAGGTGACTCCACTTAGAAAGGGGGTTCCACCTTACTAGAGGCTTTTGAGCAAAATTTAAATAACCTTATACCAGGTATATTGCCAAGGTGTTGCTGGGGAGGTAAAGATTGGTCAAGAAAAGCTCAGCCCTTTAAGGAATGATATGATTCTGTTATTTAGTAGTTTGAGGCTCCATTGCAAAAGGTACCTTTTTGTTAAAACACCTTATACTTTAAATATTTCCTTATCTATAACATTTATTAAACATCATCTGTCCCCCATATCAATCAAGCATGACTCTACTCTCCAGAAAAAGCAAATCGATGGATCATATCCATTATATCAATTACAAACACATTTTTTTTCTTTTTATCAAAAATTTCTGTTCACCAGTTTCTTTCCCCATTAATCACTTCTGTTTATTTTGGGTGTCTTAATTTCTCATATTGTTGTTTTATTCTATTTTGGATATCTTGGATAAAATAGAATAAGTCAAAATATAATGTTTCACTTCACAAAGTGACATAGGAAATATGTGGCATGGGACCAGCTTTCCCAGAACATCAGAAGATCTCACTGTGCTTGGATCTTATCCCCTAGTCAGTACAAGAAAGCTAAGCTTGTTGAACTGGTGGGTTCTTTGAAAACACTCTTTCTTTAGGAGAGAGGGCTCCTCTGCTCAGCTCATGGCAGATATAATAATAGTGATGAAGGAATCATGGTGTTAAAAGTTAAAAGCAACTTAATACTAACATAATTCTGCCATTGCCCCACAGATTTTACTCCAGTACTATAATATTGAATTTATTACATAAAACAATCCCTTTAATAGAAACGTTTTCATAGAAAGAAAATCAGTCTTGGTAGACTGAAACAGGTTACTGTATAATCCATTTTTTGGTAAATACATTTCTGGTCAAAATGATTACATGATCATTTCCAAGTAGATGAAGTTAAACTGATTGTGCTAAATGAGCATTTGGAAATCAATGCAATGAATTCAATGCATTAGTGTACAGTCCATTCTAGGAAAGTAATAAATAATACTTAGAGTTTCAAGCTTTGGCATTTTCTGTAAATTAGAAGTATCATATGTACCCATTGCCCAAATACCTATGGCTTCCTGGTTCAGATGATTAGAGTAAATTGCTAATGAGATCAAGGTCAGTAGTTTGATCTCCACCTAGACCAATTAATTTCCTTCTCTTCCATGGTCAAGCACAACATCAGGGACACTGGCCATCTGTCTCACCAATGTGTCTAGTTGGCCACATGAGGGATCAAGTACAAGAGTAGGGATGGATCATTACAAATTCATCAGGGCTCCAGTGAGAAGAACTCTCTCGGTGCATGGCTGGCTGACAGTGATTATAAGTCAGTATAATCTTTTTTGCAAAAAAAAGTCTGCAATGCCCACATATGTTTTATACAAGCAGGACCTATAAAACGTGTTTCTCATGGGCTCATTGCTAGAAATAGAAGCTCATGCTGTGGCTTCATTGTGTAAAGTAAACTGAATTTTAACTACTTTAGGATGGCTGATATTTTAGCACAAAATCCGTATATTATGCCATTTCTGTTGTACTTCAGCAACCTGCTAAAACAAGGTTGTCTGACCAAGGCCCTCTGGGACCTGAGTGAAAATGAATTCTCTATCTCTTGAGGCTCTTACAAGCAGCCAAAATGGTAGCTATCTGAATTACAAAAGGGACTGTAACTAAAGACTACACTACTCTATTCTTATATTTATTTCTAAATGCCTCAGGGGAAGGAAGGATCAAGAACTTGTTGCAGTGACACAGGAAAATTGATTAGCCATGATAGAGCTGAATTGATTAAACATATGGATCTGGAAATTAATAGGGGAAGTAAGCATTATCTTTAAAATCTCCCTTGATATGAAAACATGTTTTGTGGAGTAGTTAGCTATTTTTAAACTGTTTTAAGTTCTATATTCTTTTATTGCTCTGTAAGAAAACCACAACATACCTCCAAAACAATTGAAAAGAAAATTGTTATGTGATAAAAGTCGGGTTTTTGCATAACTCCAATACAAAAGCTTTGGAGATCAATTCCTACTATTTATATAAGATGATAGATGTTAGCTGAAAAGTATCCTTAGATGTCACTTCATACAATCAGTCCTATATGATTAAGAAGTCATTTAAAAAGCATTTATATCTCTATTTTTATATTTTAAAGGGAAAGTTAATAAGTCACAGAGATGGTAGAGTTAGGATTTTAAGATAAATCCTTCAGCTCTTATTCCATGTTTAATTGAAATGTTGTGAAATAAAGGCCACCTCAGAGTTACAAGTAATTACATTCTCTTAGCTAGTGTCCTATTGGAATTCATAACAGTGTAGAGTATTAAAATGTGGGACAAGTAGGTGGACAGAGTACAAAGCTTAAAGTTAGGAAGACTCATCTCTGTATCCAGAGGAAAGATTTGAGCTGAGGTCTTTCTGGATCCTGGTCTAACAGTTTAAACAATATGCCACCTAGATGTCAATAAGAAATTTCTTAGACAATTTGATGATAAATGACAGAAAACACTTTTTGAAATACTTTCCCTATCTACTTTCTCTTGTTTTAAGTATTCCTACCTCCTTCCCTCCCAAATCAAAGTCACCAACTTGGTATTGTGATGAAACAAGCAGATAAACAACTTCATGCATATGTTCTAGTTTTTCCACTTGCCTCAGAATCAGCTGGAGTTAGGATAAGCAAAAGTCCTGGTCTTTAGGGGGAGAAGTGAAGAGGATGGACAAGACTGCCACAAGTTCTTCATAACCTCCCTTCTTTTCCTCCACCTCCAAAGTTACTGTAGCTCCTCTCACTCCACCCCCTAATCCCTCCTTACAATTCTCTTAACCCCAAGCATTGAGCTAGCATTAACTGTGAGAAGAGAAATTCCAAACATGCTAATAGAGTTATAGTCTAATGGGTAATTAGCTTAAGTGCTTGGTTGTCTGATTCAAGGGCATCTATTCAGAGTTTCAGCCCTTTACACAGATTAAGGAGAATACTACTAGGGAATCCTTACTTCTATTAATCAATTTGGGAAGCAGAGCTTTGTTAAAAAAAACTGGATAAAAGAAAAGTATGGATTGGTAGATGATTGGGATTTGTAGAAAATATGTCTAAAGTCTCGGTAGATATACCCTTGGGCTGGCAACATATTGGGGGAACTCGAGACAACTTAGATGAAGCAAAAAATGGGATTTCTGAAGAAGAAAAAAAAGATACAAATATACACATACATCCATATAAATATTTCATATCTGCATATTACTTTATATATATTTGTATATAAATATACCTGCACAATGTTTATATTTTATTTCTATTCCGTCTAGATGTAATGCTATAATTTTTAATATATACATGTGCACACATATGGATGTGCACATATGCAACACATACAATCGACTCAACAAAATCCTCATTATGTATATGCATGTAAATGTACAACATATTTTATATTGATTTGAGAAGAATGCAGAAAAGATTATAAGATAATCAATTCTGATGGATATGGCTCTTTTCAACAAAAGGTGATTCAAGCCAGTTCCAATGGTCTTGTGATAAAAAGAGAGAACTGTGGGCATTGAACGTGGATCACAACATAGTATTTTCACCTTTTTTGTTGTTGTTTGCTTGCTTTTGATTTTTTTTCTAATTTTTTTTCCCTTTTTGATCAGATTTTTTTTTTTTTTTTGTACAGCATGATAATTTGGAAAATATGTAGAGTAGAATTATGTATGTTTAAGATATATTGCATTACTTGTCCTCTAGGGAAGAGGTTGGGAAGAGGGATAGGAAAATTTTAGAATTCAATGGTTTTCAAGGATGAATATTGAAAATTATCTATGCATATGTTATGAAAATAAAAAAGCTTTAATAAAAAAGAGGAGAATGCTGATTAAAAATACTTTTGTTCAAGTTACATCCTGAATATGGGTATTTGTGTGACTATTATGTACATGTATTGTGTGGCTAAATTCCTCAGTTCTCATCTCTTTAGCATGGATAGTTATGGCCTGAATATATTACCTTAAGGTTCTATTTCATACGCTTGGTGTCCCATGTATCTCCCTCCTATCTACAAAGCTGACATTCATCAATGGTAGACAGAGGCCTGTCTAAGTATAGCTGATAAATCCAGGCTTTATATAATCCTGTTTACCAAAAATGTCACAGGTGTCCCATTTACCAGCAATTTCTCTTCTCAGCCTTTCGCTCCACAGTTAAGTGAGTGCGTAATCCTCTGGAGCTGACATAATGCAGACACCACATCTGGCACATGCACTCCATGTGTGTTATGTCAGAGAGAGAGGAGGCACTTTCTTGTCAAAATTGATCCCAGTGAAGCTCCCTCTTTTCTTTTGATTCTATTAAACTAGTGCTCAGGTTCCAATGGCAAATGTGACCAATTATGCCCAATGACTGTGCAAAATATGTTTCTTGCCAGAAGTCAGCTCCAGAGGGATTGTCTGATACAAGAAAGAGGGAAGGAGAATAAAATGTTTAGACTGAGTCTCTGAGTTATTTCTGAATCCAAATTCAGAACTAAATCTAGACTATAAGTTTATAACATGTTATAATATAGGCCTGCTAAGAATCACTCTGAAACATTGGGGGATGTGGTATAGATATATTTTAACTAGGAAGGGGAACTTAGTCTTTCCTGCAGGATACTGGAATTTAGAGGTACTGACAGTTCTTGTTCTTCAGAAGATAGACACAACTGAATTAAATACTTTCTAACATTGAACTACCAAAAATAATCAATTTACTTTCTACTTACTTTTATGCTGACTTTTCTCTGTCTCTCAAATGTTCCTCCTCTTCTCAGCTTTTCAGAATCCTCAAACTCTTACAAGATTCAGTTTGAATACTTTGGCAGAGAATTTTCTTCATTCCCCCACATATAAAGACCTTACAATAAAAAAATGATCTTGTTTTGATTTTTTATGTGGATACACACACATGCACACTCTCAAATATAATATGTATGTATGAATATGTGTACATGAAATAGCATAAGGGAGGAACCAAAAAAGGTCCCCTCCTAAAAATATACTCAACCCAAATCTTTAAGAAGGCTGAGAAGGTTAATTGAGGAGGGAGAGTGAGTACATATATGCAAACATGTGAATGTTTATATATGTGGGCATACACACATTTCAGTAACCATTTTAATTTATCTTTGTATTTTATCTATGCATATGCTATTCCTAGCATATAATCTACTGAATTTTTCTAGTTTATTGTTTTTATTAAAATAGAAAGTAATATATAATTCCTACATTCCATACTCTCCAAGCCTGCAAACTACATGCCTACTCTTTTTTTGACTTCAACTTGATTACTCCCTTATTATCTCAGAGTCTTTATCCCAAAAGGAAATATCTATTACTCCAAATATCTATTACTCCATACAGTGATGTCCCAGGTACTTGCCTCTGGCTCACTTTGCAACCTTGTGTTGTAAGGTTCACATATTTTTCTCTATGTCTTCTCCATATTTTTCCTAGTTGTTTTGTTGCTTGTTTGTCTGTATTATTATTATTATTATTTGTTTTATTGCTTCTTCCAAACATTAAAATTGCTAGTTGGAGTTCTGGCTAGGATACTCCCACCAACCCACAGTCTAATTTCATTAACATGATTTAATTCAATAAACATTAAATTGTAATCAACATGTATGGCATTGTAGATTAAAAATGGTATAAAAAAGTCATCATCTGCCTCAAGAAATTTACAGTCTGGTATTAAAGTCAATAACCACTTAGTTAAGTTTTAATTTGCATTAGAGATTATGCTAGAACTGAAGATACAAATTAAGCAAAAACTATCCATATTATAAGAAGCTCACATTTTAATGGAGAAGGAAGCATGGTAACAACTATGAAATACAGATATATCAAAAGAAACTAATAATGAATCTCATTGGGAAAGTGATAACATTGAGGAGAAAGAAAAGTTTTTTTGCAGAAGGTGGCATTTTAGTTATTACATGAAGGCAATGAAACAGAAGATGGAGAAAAGGAGGGAGAACATTTCTTTTTATATATATATATATATATATATATATATATATATAACAATTTTGATTCTTTTTATTATATCAGGAATATAATGTCATTAATTTAATAACGCTCTGATAAAAAATTCTTTTGATGAATTTAGATCAACATTATGTCATTATGTCATATAGAGTCTTTTATTTTTCATAATTATAACTTTTTTATTGATAGAACCCATGCCTGGGTAATCTTTTACAACATTATCACTTGCACTCACTTCTGTTCCGACTTTTCCCCTCCCTACCTTCACCCCCTCCCCCAGATGGCAAGCAGTCTTATACATGTTAAATATGTCACAATATATCCTAGATACAATGTACGTGTGAAGAACTGAACAGTTCTCTTGTTGCACAGGAAGAATTGGATTCAGAAGGTAAAAATAACCCGGGAAGAAAAACAAAAATGCAAATAGTTTTCATTCATTTCCCAGTGTTCTTTCTTTGGATGTAGCTGCTTCTATCCATCATTGATCCATTGAAACTGAGTTAGGTCTCTTTGTTGAAGAAATCCACTTCCATCAGAATACATCCTCATACAGTATTGTTGTTGAAGTGTATAATGATCTCCTGGTTTTGCTCATTTCACTTAGCATCACTTCATATAAGTGTCTCCAAGCCTCACTGTATTCATCCTGTTGGTCATTTCTTACAGAACAATAATATTCCATAACATTCATATACCACAATTTACCCAACCATTCTCCAATTGATGGGCATCCATTCATTTTCCAGTTTCTAGCCACTACAAACAGGGCTGCCACAAACATTTTGGCACATATAGGTTCCTATCACTTCTTTAAAATCTCTTTGGAGTATAAGCCCAGTAGCAGCACTATTGGATCAAAGGCTATGCACTGTAATGACCGCATATTTTAAAATCAGGTGGAGTAAGGAATTCAGGTTAAGGGAAAATCCTCAATCTTTATCCTTTGCAGAGGTAAAGGGGGATGGCGATAGGAAGTGAGAGCAGTCGCAACACGAACCCTACCAACAGTCTCTCTGCCTCTCTCTCTCTCCACCCACCAAAATTGTCTCTATGTTATTTCCTATACAACACATCAAAAGCTACACAGAGAGTAGACAGGGCCATTCTTTCTCCAAGCATATATTAATAGAGTATTGTCCAATTGCTATTTAGCCTCACGTGCTTGGGACCTCAGGGCATCAACTCGAGCTTCAGCCCATTACAAGGCACAGTTTGATAACTTTTTGTTTGTTTGTTTGTTTGTTTGTTTATTTATTTATTTTAATAACTTTTTATTGACAGAACCTATGACAGGGTAGTTTTTTACAACATTATCCCTTGCACTCACTTCTGTTCCGATTTTTCCCCTCCCTCCCTCTGCCCAATCCACAAAGATGGCAAGCAATCCTATACATGTTAAATAGATTGCAGTGGATCTTGGATATAATATATGTGTGCAGAACCGAACAGTTTTCTTGTTGCTCAAGGAGAATTGGATTTAGAAGGTATAAATAACCTGGGAAGAAGAACAAAAATGCAAGCAGTTTACGTTCATTACCTAGTGTTCTTTCTTTGGGTGTAGCTGCTTCTGTCCATCCTTGATCAATTGAAACTCAGTTGGATCTTGTCTTTGTTGAAGAAATCCACTTCCATCAGAATACATCAACATACAGTATCGCTGTTGAGGTATATAATGATTTCCTGGTCCTGCTCATTTCGCTTAGCATCAATTCATGCAAGTCTCGCCAATCCTCTCTGTATTCGTCCTGTTGGTCATTTCTTACAGAACAATAATATTCCATAACATTCATATACCACAATTTACTCAACCATTCTCCAATTGATGGGCATTCATTCATTTTCCAGCTTCTGGCCACTACAAACAGGGCTGCCACAAACATTCATGCACATACAGGTCCCTTTCCCTTCTTTATGATCTCTTTGGGATATAAGCCCAGTAGTAACACTGCTGGATCAAAGGGTATGCACAGTTTGATAACTTTTTGGGCATAGTTCCAAATTGCCAGTGTCCCTGTTTTCCCACATCCCCTCCAACATTCTGCATTATCTTTCCCTGTCATTCTGGCCAATCTGACAGGTGTATAGTGGTATCTCAGAGTTGTCTTAATTTGCATTTCTCTGATCAATAGTGATTTGGAACACTCTTTCATATGAGAAGTAATAGTTTTAATTTCATCATCTGAAAATTGTCTGTTCATATCCTTTGACCATTTATCAACTGGAGAATGGCTTGATTTCTTTTAAATTAGAGTCAATTCTCTATATATTTTGGAAATGAGTCCTTTATCAGAACCTTTGAGTGTAAAAATGTTTTCCCAGTTTATTGTTTCCCTTCTAATCTTGCCTGCATTAGTTTTGTTTGTACAAAATCTTTTCAATTTGATATAGTCAAAATTTTCAATTTTGTAGTCAATAGTGATCTCTAGTTCTTCTTTGGTCATAAATTCCTTCCTCTTCCACAGGTCTGAGAGGAAAACTATCCTATGCTCTTCCAATTTATTTATGATCTCATTCTTTATGCCTAGATCATGAATCCATTTTGACCTTATCTTGGTGTACAGTGTTAAGTGTGGGTCAATGCCTAGTTTCTGCCATACTAATTTCCAATTTTTCCAGCAATTTTTGTCAAATAATGCATTCTTATCCCAAAAACTGGGGTCTTTGGGTTTGTCAAACACTAGATAATTAAGGTTATTGGCTGTTTTGTCCTTTGAACCTAACCTATTCCATTGATCAACTAGTCTATTTCTTAGCCAGTACCAAATAGTTTTAGTAACCACTGCCTTATAATATAATTTTAGATCTGGTATAGTTAGGCCATCTTCATTTCATTTTTTTTTTTCATTAATAGTTTGATAACTTTTTGAGCATAGTTCCAAATTGCTCTCCAGAATGGCTGGAAGTATTCACAATTCCACCAACAGTGTATTAGTGTCCCTGTTTTCCCATGTCCCCTCCAACATTCTGCATTATCTTTCCCTGTCATTCAAGTCAATCTGACAGTTGTGTAGTGATATCTTAATTTGTATTTCTCTGATTAATAATGACTTGGAGCATCTTTTCATATGGCTAGAAATAGTTTCTATTTCTTCATCTGAGAACTGTCAATTCATATCCTTTGACCATTTATCAATTGGAGAATGGCTTGACTTCTTATAAATTATAGTTAATTCTCTATATATTTTGGAAATGAGAACTTTATCAGAACCTTTGACTGTAAAAATGTTTTCCCAGTTTATTGCTTCCCTTCTAATCTTGTCTGTATTAGTTTTGTTTGTATAAAAACTTTTCAATTTGATATAATCAAATTTTTCTATTTTGTAATCAATAATGATCTGTAGTTCTTTGGTCATAAATTCTTTCCTCTTCCACAGGTCTGAGAGGTAAACTATCCTGTGCTCTTCCAATTTATTTATAATCTCATTCTTTATGCCTAGGTCATGAATGCATTTTGACCTTATCTTGGTGTACTGTGTTAAGTGTGGGTCAATGCCTAGTTTCTGCCATACTAATTTCTAATTTACCCAGAAATTTTTGTCAAACAGTGAGTTCTTATCTCAAAAGCTGGGGTCTCTGAGTTTGTCAAACACTAGATTGCTATAGTTATTGACTGTTTTGTCCTTTGAACCTAACCTATTCCACTGATCAACTAACGTATTTCTTAGCCAATAGCAAATGGTTTTCGTAACTGCTGCTTTATAATATAATTTTAGATCTGGTACAGCTAGGCCACCTTCATTTGATTTTTTAATTCCCTTGAAATTCTTGACCTTTTATTTTTCCATATGAACTTTGTTGTTATTATTTCTAGGTCATTAAAATAGTTTTCTGGGAGTCTGATTGGTATAGCGCTAAACAAATAGATTAGTTTAGGTAGTATTGTCGTCTTTATTATATTTGCTCACCCTATCCAAGAGCATTTAATATTTTTCCAATTGGTTAGATCAGACTTAATTTGTGTGAAAAGTGTTTTGTAGTTTTGCTCATAAAGTTTCTGGTTTTCCCTTGGCAGATTGATTCCTAAGTATTTTATATTATCAGTAGTTACTTTAAAAGGAATTTCTCTTTCAAACTCTCACTGGTGAATTTTGTTAGTGATATATAAGAATGCTGGGTTATTTATGTGGGTTATTTATATTTTGTGTGGGTTTAATTTGTATCCTGAAACTTTGCTAAAGTTGTGGATTATTTCTAATAACTTTTTAGTAGAATCTCTGGGGTTCTCTAAGTATACCATCATATCATCAGCAAAGAGTGATAATTTGGTTTCCTCATTGTCTACTCTAATTCCTTTAATCTCTTTCTCAACTCTTATTGCCAAAGCTAGCATTTCTAATACAATATTGAATAGTAAAGTGATAGTGGGCAGCCTTGTTTCACTCCTGATCTTATTGGGAATGGTTGCAGTTTTTCCCCATTATATATGATTCTTACTGATGGTTTTAAATAGATGCTGGTGATTGTTTTAAGGAAAAGTCCATTTATTCCTATACTCTCAGGTATTTTTAATAGGAATGGATGTTGGATTTTATCAAATGCTTTTTCGCATCTATTGAGATGATCATATGGTTTTTGTTAGTTTGGTTATTAATGTGGCCAATTATACTGATAGTTTTCCTAATACTGAACCAGCCCTACATTCCTAACATAAATCCTAATTGATCATAGTGTATTTTCCTGGGGATGATTTTCTGTAGTCTTTTTGCTAATATCTTATTTAAGATTTTAGCATCAATATTCATTAGGGAGATTGGTCTATAATTTTCTTTCTCTGTTTTCAACCTACCTGGTTTAGGTATCAGTACCATGTCTGTGTCATAGAAGGAATTTGGTAGGACTCCTTCATTCCCTATTTTATCAAATAATTTATATAGCATTGGGGCCAATTGTTCTTTAAATGTTTGGTAGAATTCACATGTAAATCCATGTGGTCCCTGGGATTTTTTCTTTAGGGAGCTGATTAATAACGTGTTCTATTTCTTTTTCGGAAATGGGAGTATTCAAGCATTTTACTTCCTCCTCTGTTAATCTGGGAAGCTTAGATTTTTGGAGGTAGTCATCCATTTCACTTAGGTTATCAAATTTATTGTCATACAGTTGGGCAAAGTAACCCATTATTTCTCTAAGTTCCTCTTCATTAGTGGAAAGTTCTCCCTTTTCATTTTTAAGACTACTAATTTGATTTTCCTCCCTCCTTTTTCTAATCAGATTTACCAAAGGCTTATCTATTTTATTGGTTTTTTCATAGAATAAACTCTTAGTTTATTTATTAATTCAATGGTTTTTTTTAACTTTCAATATTATTAATTTCTCCTTTTAATTTTATAATTTCAAATTTAGTATCTGATTAGGGGTTTTTAATTTGGTCTTTTACTAGATTTTTTTAGTTGAAAGCCCAATTCATTGATCTTCTCTTTCTCTATTTTATTCAAGTAAGCCTCTAAGGATATAAAATTTCCTCTTATTACCACCTCAGCTGCATCCCACAAATTTTGGTATGATGTCTCATCGTTGTCATTATCTTGAGTGAAATTATGAATTGTGTCTATAATTTGCTGTCTCATCCAATCCTTCTTTAAGATGAGATTGTTTAGTTTCTAATTACTTTTTGGTCTGTTTACCCCTAACTTTTTGTTGAATGTAATTTTTTATTGCATTGTGGTCTGAAAAGAAAGCATTTGCTATTTATGCCTTCTTGAACTTAATTTTGAGGTCTTTATGTCCTAATATATGGTCAATTTTTGAATAGGTTCCATGAACTGCTGAGAAGAAAGTATATTCCTTTCTGTCTCTATTCAGTTTTCTCCAAAGATCTATCATACCTAATTTTTCTAATATTCTATTACCTCTTTAATTTCTTTCTTATTTGTTTTGTGGTTTGATTTATCTAATTCTGAGAGTGCAATGTTGAGATCTCCCATTATTACAGTTTTGTTGTCTATTTCTTCTTGCAACTCTCTTAACTTCTCCTCTAGGAAATTAGATACTATACCACTTGGTGCATATATGTTTAATATTGCTATTGTTTCATTGTCTATAGTACCCTTTAGAAAGATATAGTTTCCTTTTTTATCTCTTTTAATTGGATCAATTTTTGCTTTTGCTTGATCTGAGATAAGGATGGCTACCTCTGCTTTTTTGACTTCACCTGAAGCATAATAGATTCTGTTTCAGCCTTTTACCTTTACTCTGTATATATCTCCCTGTTTTAAATGTGTTTCCTGTAAACAAAATATTGTAGGGTTCTGACTTTTGATCCAGTCTGCTATCCTCCTCTGCTTTATGGGAGAGTTCATCCCATTCACATTTACGGTTAAAATGACTAATTGTGTATTTCCTGGCATGTTGTTATTCCCAAATTATGTTTTTCTTTTACTTGTCCCCCACAACCTTCTTTCCCAGTTTTGAACTTATGTGCCCCACTTGTATCACGGCACTCACCTTCTTTAGAATCCCTCCCTCCCCTCTTTGAATTTTTTCCCCTTTGTTGTACCCTTCCCTTATCATTATTTTTCTTTTCCCTTTTCCTTTCCCCCTTTTTAATGAGGCGAGAGAGCATTTTCTGTAAAACAAGTATGTCAATTATTTTCTCTTTGAGCCAACTCTGATAACAGTAAGATTCACACAATATTCCTCCCCCTTTCTAAATTCCCTCGGATATGATACGTTAATATTGTCTCTTTGTGGGGCTTTGACCAGAAGTCTCTGCCCAGAAGTCTTTGGCCGGAAGCAAATTGCCCTATGAAAGTTCTATTGCCCCAAGCCGAGCCCCACACTGTGCAGATTAGAGGCTGCCCCGGGCTTTGCCTCCCTGTTGCTCAGGTTCGCAACTTGGGTCTGCCCTACTCTCCCCCTAATTGAATTTTTAAATGGTTGTTTTGTTCTTTGGAATTTTTTTTCCCTATTTCACAAATTCTGTTTTTTAAGGAGTTATTTCCTTTTTCCATTTCACAAATTCTATTTTTTAAAGGAGGTATTTTCTATTTCCATTTCACTATTTTTTTTCCCTGGAAGTTGCTTTCTTTTTTCATTTTATCAAATTTATCTTTTAATGAATTATATGCTTTTTCCATTTCACTAAGTCTATTTTGCAGTGAATTTTCTTCAGATATTTTCTGCATTGCCTTTTCCAGACTCTCTTGCACAATTTTCATTTCCTTTACACATTTTTCTTATAGTTCTCTTTTAAGATCCTTTTAAATTTCTTCTAGGAGTGCCTTGTGTGAGGGGGACCAGATTATATAGCCTTTTGGGGCTTCATCTGGAGACAATCTACCTTTACTTTCCTCAGTTTTTGAACTCTGTTCTTCTCTTTCTTCAAGAAAGCTGTCAATTGTTACAGTCCTCTTTATTATTTTACTCATTTTTTTTTTTTAAGTTAAAGTCTGCCTTAAGGGTGGGGGAAGTTTTCCAAGTGGCCATGGGTGTGTTGTGTTCATGCTGATACACTCCCAGTGCTGGGCAGGTGTGGCCAGGTCCCATGAGATTCTGGTATTTGGGGGTTTATTATTGATCTTTTGGTATTTGTGTTGGATGTTTTATAACTTCTTTGCTGATCTACTGGCTTAAAACCAGGGCAGAGTGGCCAACACTGCATTCCTCTGCATAGATTCTCTGCCCTGCTGAGCCAGCAGTGCCCAACACATCAGGATTCTGTGCTGTCTGCACTAGTGTTGATGGTCAGCTGTTTGTGTTAGGCTGCTTCCCTCCTGTTTCTGACTGAAAGAAACATTTCCTGGTCTCTTTCCTGACATAGATTCTCTGCCCCAGTACTCTGTTCTATCTGTGCTGGCAATTGTACTCAGCTGGTTACATGCACTGGCTGCCTTCCTCCCATTTCCAGTTGAAACAGATCTTTTTCTAGTAATCTTAGAAACTATCTTCTGCTGATAATTTGTTGCACTCCCAATATTTCTGGGTCCTGATGGTCCAGAGCTAATCAGAGACTGGATTTCATAATTATTTTGAGGGTTGTAGAGAAAGTCAGAGAGAAATATATGTCATCTCTGCCATCTTGGCCTTGCCCCCAGAAGTCTATCTTAATTTATTTTTGTAAAGAAGTGTTTTGTAATTGTGTTCATATAGATCCTGTGTTTGTCTTGGCAGTAGACCTCCATGTACTTTATTTTGTCTAAAATTATTTTAAATGGAGTTTCTATTTTTATCTCTTGATGCTAGACTTTGTCAGTAATATATAGAAATGCTGATGATTTGTGTGGGTTTATTTTATATTCTGCAACTTTGCTACAACTTTAATTATTTCAGACAGGTTTTTGGATGTTCTTCTAGGACATTTTAAGTATATCATCATATTACTTGCAAAGAATGATAGTTTTATCTCATTGCCTATTCTAATTCATTTAATTTCTTTTTTTTTTCTTTCTTATTGCCAAACCCAACATTTCTAGTACAACACTGAATGACAGAAGTGATTTCCTTTCCACCCCTGATCTTATTGGGAATGTGTATAGCTACTCTACATTACAAATAATGCTTGCTGATGGTTTTAGATAGATGGTGCTTTTCATTTTAAGGGAAACACTCTTTATTCCTATGTTCTATAGTATTTTAAATAGTAATGGCTGTTGTATTTTGTCAAAAGTTTTTTTCTGAATTAAATTTTAGAAGATTCCACAATTTGTTCTCAAATGTCAAACTACTGACAAAGAGACCATTTTAGCTAAATAAAACACCATCAAAAAATAAAAACCTAAATGTAAATACACTGAAAAGAATACCTAACTAGCTAGTTGTCTAGAAGTTATCAAAAATGTGTATCTAAAAGTTCAAAAATATATATTTCAGCCAATAATTCATAAGAAATACTGAGTTGGTTGTCAACCATTTCTTAAACATTCATTCAGCAAGGCCTAGGATGAACTAATAAAAGATTCATGTTGTTAATATGTTTTTCTTCTCTGCCTATTGCATGACTATTTTTATAAATATTGGAGGGAGAATATATCTTTCTAAGAAAAGAAGACTGAAATATTTCATAATATAATTCTATTTTTTGAGCTTATTTATTTATTGTTGTTGCTTTTAAAATAACCAAACAAAATTCTAAAGGAGAAAAACAATTTTTACTTAAGAATAAACTTTATTTAGCTTTGAATATTGTCAGAGATAAAAAAAAATAGATCAAGAAAAGAAAAATAGATCAATGCAATGTCTCAAGTTCTGATTTTGGAGTTTTGTGAAATTTGAAAGATTGTTGCCTTGAGACAGTCAATGAATAATTGAAATTATAGGATTTTAAGATACATACCACAATAATAAATATCTTTACCTAAAATAGTTATCAGATAGGGTGACATTGTTAAAAACAAACCAACAAAAAACAAACTTAATCCTTGTTATTTTGACCTTCATTAGAAATATATTCATATATTTTCTAGCCTTATTAAATAAAAAATAACAGCTAACTGAAGTAGTTTCATATATTAGAATTGTTCAATGAGTGCTTCTTGGTTGGCATCATTCCATTCAATTCAAATAATTTAAATGTAATTGCATAGAATTTATTATTGAATAATACCTATGTATACAGAAGGAGAAAGAAGTTGGCCTAAAATTGGTTTGAGGGGATTGCTTTTTAAAGAATAAAGAAAAAAATTTTCTAGCATATGTGCATATTTATCCTAGACTAAGCCTCTGTTATTCAAAGAAAAAGCTTAATTAAATGAGATAGGCAGATAGATATAGATTGATACATACAATACTGACACAATACACATGATATGGAGATAAATATTTGTATAAATAATACATATATACACTTAGATTGCATTGATATGAATATAGTATTGATAAAGATATTGATGGTAGGAATAGAAATAGAAAATATAGACATAATATATAGATATATATCAATATTAGTATAGGGGTAAGTATAATACTTTAAAATATTACTACTGAGTCATTAGCATTTACTGAGTTCCCTTTTGTCATACTCATTGAATCATTAAAACCCCAATTCCAACACCACAATGACAATTTTAATACCAGTGTTACAGAATACATGTATTTCTCTCAAAAGTAGAAGCAAATCACACATTCACTTTTATAGTATGAGTCTTTCTTTGTCTCAGAGGTACTCAAATATTTTAAATATAATTTATTCTCATACACTCAGCCAATCTATTAACCAAATGTGCTTCCACTTGTATAGAGTCATGATCTATTAGTGAGTTAGTTGTTGAAACTCATCAAAACAATAGGCACTTGGAAAGTCTGCCTAATTATAATTTTATATTTCCCCTCAGCTTTTCCCTATTCAGATGATTCCTGGTACATATCTATTGCTTATAAAAACAAAGTAGGGCCAGTCTTCTTAGTCATGTCAGGCAATACAGAATTATTGAATTCTATTACATGGTGGGTATTGTGCTGAGTTAGTGGAGATAAAAAGAAAGGTGAAAGACTATCCATATTTTCAAAGAATTCACAGTCCATTTGTAAAGGAAGGAAGAAAATAAAAATTTACTATCTGTCTGTTATGTGCCAAGTACTGTGCTAATCAATTTATAATTATCTCATTCAGTCCTCAAAACAGTCCTGAAAAATAACTGCTGTTATCACTATTTCATTGTTGAAATAATTGAGGCAGACAGAAGTTAATTGACCTGTCTAGAGTAACACAGTAGTAAAGTGTCTAAAACACTTATTTGAACTTTGACTTCAAGATTTCCTTGCTCTTTGTCCCAGTGCTCAAGTCACCTAACTGCTATTAAAAAAACAAAAACAAAAACAAAACAAAACAAAACAAAACAAAAAAAAAAAAAACCCAAAAACACTTGCATTCACAAAATACTTTAAGGTTTACAAAGTGCTCTATAAATATCTCATTGAATCCTCATAACAGTCTCAATAGTAGGTGCTATTACAACCCTCATTTTACAAATAAGGAAACTAAGACTGGATTTTGTTCAAGATTTTCCATATTCCAGGTCTATCAATGTGGTATATACATACATACATATATATATATATATATATATATATATATATATATACATGGGGGGTATATTATATGTATATGTATGTGTACATATATATGTATATATACCTACATCTACATATATATGTATAAAATTAATTAATTGAAGGTAATAGAGAGAAGACAGTATTATTAAACTGGCTCAAGAAAGATTTTTGTAGATGACATTTTTAACTTGGTCTTTAAGGCAAATAGGAGGTAAAGATGAAGAGTATATTCCAAATGTGAGGAAAAGTCAGTGAAGATGCCTGGAATCCAGAGATGGGAGGTCTTGTAACACAAAAAGTAAGGAGACTTTCCCACCCACACTTAATAGTATTCTATTTTTTTCAATTACATGGAAAGATAGTTTTCAACATTCAATTTTATAAAATTTTGATTTCCAATTTTTTCCTCCCTCCTTCCCTCTCTTTCTCCATCCCTAAAGTGGCAAATAGTCTGTTGTAAGTCATACATGTATAATCATATAAAATTTATTTTCACTTGGGAATCAGTTGCCATCTTCTTCACCAGAGTTGAAGAAATTATTTTCAGTTCTTCAATTTCTAAGATTCAGTTGTAACATTCTAATGCAATGTTTCTTTCCTTCTAGAAGGAAGATCATCTTTAAGCTTAGACTCAACCATTTCAAAATGCTTACTAATCCAAGATCATGTAAAATTTTTTTTTAATAGCTTTTTGATTTACAGGATATATACATGGGTAACTTTACAGCATTAACAATTGCCATACCTCTTGTTCCAATTTTTCACCTCTTACCCCCCCACCCCCTCCCCTAGATGGCAGGATGACCAGTAGATGTTAAATATATTAAAATATAAATTAGATACACAATAAGTATACCTGACCAAAATGTTATTTTGCTGTACAAAAAGAATCAGACTCTGAAATATTGTACAATTAGCTTGTGAAGGAAATCCAAAATGCAGGTGGGCATAAATATAGGGATTGGGAATTCAATGTAATGGTTTTAGTCATCTCCAGGTTCTTTTCTGGGCATAGCTAATTCAGTTCATTACTGCTCCATTAGAAATGATTTGGTTGATCTCGTTGCTGAGGATGGCCTGATCCATCAGAACTGGTCATCATATAGTATTGTTGTTGAAGTATATAATGATCTCCTGGTCCTGCTCATTTCACTCAGCATCAGTTCGTGTAAGTCTCTCCAGGCCTTTCTGAAATTATCCTGTTGGTCATTTCTTACAGAACAGTAATATTCCATAATTTTCATATACCACAATTTATTCAGCCATTCTCAATGATGGACATCCATTCAGTTTCCAGTTTTAGCCACTACAAAAGGGCTGCCACAAACATTCGTGCACATACAGGTCCCTTTCCCTTCTTTATAATCTCTATGGGATATAAGCCCAGTAGTAGTAACACTGCTGGATCAAAGTGTATGCACAGTTTGATAACTTTTTGAGCATAGTTCCAAACTACTCTCCAGAATGGTTGGATTCGTTCACAACTCCACCAACAATGCATCAATGTCCCAATTTTCCCGCATCCCCTCCAACAATCATCATTATTTTTTCCTGTCATCTTAGCCAATCTCACAGGCGTGTAGTGTTATCTTAGAGTTGTCTTAATTTGCATTTCTCTGATTAATAATGACTTGGAGCATCTTTTCATATGACTAGAAATAGTTTCAATTTCTTAATCTGAGAATTGTCTGTTCATATCCTTTGACCATTTTTCAATTGGAGAATGGCTTGATTTTTTATAAATTAGAGTTAATTCTCTATATATTTTGGAAATGAGGCCTTTATCAGAACCTTTGACTGTAAAAATATTTTCCCAGTTTATTGCTTCCCTTCTAATCTTGTCTGCATTAGTTTTGTTTGTACAAAAACTTTTCAGTTTGGTATAATCAAAATTTTCTATTTTGTGATCAGTAATGATCTCTAGTTCTGCTTTGGTCATAAAGACCTTCCCCTTCCACAGGTCTGAGAGGTAAACTATCCTATGTTCCTCTAATTTATTAATAATTTCATTCTTTATGCCTAGGTCATGAACCCATTTTGACCTTATCTTGGTGTACGGCGTTAAGTATGGATCAATGCCTAGTTTCTGCCATATTAGTTAACAATTTTCCCAGCAATTTTTATCAAACAGTAAGTTCTTATCCCCAAAGCTGGGATCTTTGGGTTTGTCAAAGACTAGGTTGCTATATTTGTTGACTGTTTTATCCCTTGAACCTCATCTATTCCACTGATCAACTAATCTATTCCTTAGCCAATACCAAATAGTTTTGGTAATTGCTGCTCTATAATATAATATTAGATCTGGTACAGCTAAGCCACCTTCATTTATTTTTTTTTTTCATTAATTCCCTTGAAATTCTTGACCTTTTGTTTTTCCACATGAACTTTGTTGTTATTTTTTCTAGGTCATTAAAATAGTTTTTTGGGAGTCTGATTGGTATAGCGCTAAATAAATAGATTAGTTTAGATAATATTGTCATCTTTATTATATTTGCTCGCCCTATCCAAAGGCATTTAATATTTTTCAATTGGTTAGATGAGACTTAATTTGTGTGAAAAGTGGTCTGTAATTTTGCTCATAAAGTTTCTGATTTTCCCTTACATAGATTCCTAAATATTTTATATTATCAGTAGTTACTTTAAATGGAATTTCTCTTTATAACTCTGACTGTTGGATTTTTGTTATAATATATAAGAATGCTGATGACTTATGTGGGTTTATTTATAACCAGCAACTTTGCTAAAGTTGTGGATTATTTCTAATAACTTTTTAGCAGATCTCTGGGGTTCTCTAAGTATACCATCATGTCATCGGCAAAGAGTATAATTGGTTTCCTCATTGCCTATTCTTATTCCTTTAATCTCTTTCTCAGCTCTTATTGCTATAGCTAGCGTTTCTAATACAATATTAAATAGTAACAGTGATATGGGCAGCTTGTTTCACTACAGATCTTATTAGGAATGGTTGCAGTTTGTCTCCATTACATATGATGCTTACTGATGGTTTAAATAGATGCTGCTGATTATTTTAAGGAAAAGTCCATTTATTCCTATACTCTCAAGTGTTTTTAATAGGAATGGATGTTGGATTTTATCAAATGCTTTTTCTGCATCTATTGAGATGATCATATGGTTTTGTTAATTTGGTTATGTATATGGCCAATTATATTGATAGTTTTCTAATATTAACCAGCCCTGCATTCCTGGTATAAATCCTACTTGATCATAGTGTATTATCTTGGAGATGATTTTCTGTAGTCTTTTTGCTAATATCTTATTTAAGATATTAGCATCAATATCATTAGGGAGATTGGTCTATAATTTTTCTTTCTCTGTTTTCAGCCTACCTGGTTTAGGTATCAGTACCATGTCTGTGTCATAGAAAGAATTTGTTAGGACTCCTTCATTCCCTATTTTATCAAATAATTTATATAGCATTGGGGCCAATTGTTCTGTAAATGTTTGGTAAAATTCACATGTAAATCCATCTGGTCCTAGGGATTTTTTCTTAGGGAGTTGTTTAATTGCACTGTTCTATTTCTTTTTCTGAAATGGGACTATTCAAGCAATTTACTTCCTCCTCTGTTAGTCTGGAAGTCTTATATTTTTGGGTAGTCATCCATTTCACTTAGGTTATCAAATTTATTGGCATAAAGTTGAGCAAAATAACTCATTATTTCTCTAATTTCCTCTTCATTGGTAGAAAGTTCTCCCTTTTCATTTTTAAGACTACTAATTTCATTTTCCTCCCTCCTTTTTCTAATCAGATTTACCAAAGGCTCATCTATTTTATTGGCTTTTTCATAGAACCAACTCTTAGTTTTATTAATTAGTTCAATAGTTTTTTTACTTTCAATATTTTTTAATTTCTCCTTTTAATTTTAGAATTTCAATTTAGTATTTGATTGGGGTTTTAATTTGGTCTTTTTTTAGTTTTTTTAGTTGCAAGCCCAATTCATTAATCTTTTCTTTCTCTGTTTTATTCAAGTAAGCCTCTAAGGATATAAAATTCCCTCTTATTACCACTTTGGCTGCATCCCACAAATTTTGGTATGACGTCTCATCATTGTCATTATCTTGAGTGAAATTATTAATTGTATCTATAATTTGCTACTTCACCCAATCATTCTTTAAGATGAGATTGTTTAGTTTCAATTACTTTTGGTCTATTTCCCCTAACTTTTTTGTTGAATGTAGTTTTTATTGCATCATGATCTGAAAAAAGCATTTACTATTTCTGCTTTCTTGCATTTAATTTTGAGATCTTTATGTCCTAATATAAGTCAATTTTGAATAGGTTCCATAAACTGCTGAGAAGAAAGTATATTCCTTTCTATCTCCATTCAATTTTCTCCAAAGATCTAACATACCTAATTTTTCTAATATTCTATTTACTTCTTTAATTTCTTTCTTATTTGTTTTGTGGTTTGATTTGTCTAATTCAAGGAGTGCAAGGTTGAGATCTCCTACTATTACAGTTTTGTTGTCTATTTCTTCTTGCAACTCTCTTAACTTCTTCTTTAGGAAGTTGAATGCCATACCACTTGGTGCATATATGTTTAATATTGATATTGCTTCGTTGTTTATGCTACCCTTTAGCAGGATGTAGTTACCTTCCTTATCTCTTTTAATTAGATCAATTTTTACTTTTGCTTGATCTGAGATAAGGATGGCTACCCCTGCTTTTGACTTCACCTGAAGCATAAGAGATTTTGCTCCAGCCTTTTACCTTTACTCTATATGTATCTCCCTGCTTTAAATGTGTTTCTTGTAAACAACATATTGTAGGGTTCTGACTTTTGATCCAGTCTGCTATCTGCCTCCTCTTTATGGGGGAGTTCATCCCATTAACATTTACGGTTAGAATTACTAAATCTGTATTTCCTGCCATCCTAATAACCCAGATTATGCTTTATTTATTCTTGCCTCCCCCAAACCTCTTTCCCCCTTTTAAACTTATGTACCCCTCTTGTATCACGATGCTTATACTCTTTATAATCCCTCCCTCCCCCCTTTGAGTGTTTCCCCCTTCCTTCCCTTATTACTCTTTTTCTTTTCCTTTTCCTCTCCCTGTTTTTAATGAGGCGAGAAATTTTCTCTAAAACAAATGTCAATTATTTTTCTTTGAGCCAACTCTGATGAAAGTAAGATTCACACAATGTTCCTCCCCTCTCTAAATTCCCTCAGATATGATAAGTTTCCTTTGCCTCTTTGTGGGATGTGGTTTCCCTCTTTTTATCCCTCCTTCCCACCTTATTCTGCCATCATCCCTTTTCCATATCTACTTCCCTTTTTTATGTTATATCAGTACAATCAAATTATAAATGTATTCTTTTTGTATATCCACAACAGAAATACAATTCTCAAGAGTTATTTTTACCTTTTCTGCATCTCTTGAGTTCTATGGTTGGAGATCAAATTTTTTTTTTAGTTCTGGTTTTTTCTTCAGAAATAAATGGAATTCATTTGTTTCATTAAATGTCCATCTTCTTCCCTGGAAGAAAATGCTCAGCTTAGCTGGGTAATTTATTCTTGGCTGCATCCCAAGTTCTTGTGCCTTTTGGAATATCACATTCCAGGCCCTTCTTTCCTTTAATGTAGAGGCAGCCAGATCTTGGGTGATCCTTATTGTGGCACCTCGGTATTTAAATGGTTTTTTTTTGGCTGCTTGTAAAATTTTTTCCTTAATCTGATAGTTCTGAAATTTTGCCACAATATTCCTTGGGGTTTTTATTTTAGGGTTTCTTTCAGAAGGTGTTCGATGAATTCTTTCAATGCCTATTTTACCTTCTGATTCTATTACATCTGGGCAGTTCTCTTTGATGATTTCTTGTAAAATAGTATCTAGGCTCTTTTTCATCATAGTTTTCGGAAAGTCAATAATCCTCAGATTATCTCTCCTAGATCTATTTTCCAATCTGTCGTTTTGCAAGTAGATAATTCATGGTTTTCAGTTTGTCATTTTTTGGTTTTGCTTGACTGATTCTTGCTGTCTCAATGAATCATTAGTTTCTATTTGTTCAGTTCTAATTTTTAAAAAATTATTTTCTTCAATAGCTTTTTTACTTCTTTCTGTATATGTCAATTGAGTTTTTTAAATGTATTGTTTTGGTCTTGGAATTTTTTCCATTTCACTAATTTTTTTTTTTTAGTGAATTATTTTCTTTTCAATTCACAGATCCTACTTTCTTGTGAGTTCTTTGTCTTTTCAATTCACAAATCCTACTTTCTAGTGAATTCTTTATTTTTCAATTCACAATTCTTACTTTCCTGAGATTTTTTACTTTTTTCCAATTCATATTTCAGGAAGTTGTTGCTCTCTTGTAAAGGCTTCTTTCCTTTCCCCATTTATCTTCTAACTCTCTTTTGAGACTTTTAATGGTCTCTTCTATGAGAGCATCATGTAAAGGAGGACATTCTGATGCATTTTTGCTGTTTGAGGTCTCTTCAGGTTTGCTGACCTGCTCTTTTTCTACATAGAAGCTGTTAATCGTTCTTTTCATCTTTTTATTCATGTTTTAAAGCCTTTAGGGTAGGTCTCCTAGGCAAGGGGGTTACCAGCTTCCTCTGCAGAGCAGGGAAAGATGTAAACCGATTTCCGGCTCTGAGGTTTGGGAGTGCTCTGAGTGAGAGTTTTCCCTTCCCCCAACAGGAGGTGGATTCAGCACTGGCAGAACTATCAAAGTGCCCGGTTGGGTTGAGTGGGTTAGCAATTGCGCTTGGCTAGAGACTAAGGGGTGAAAGTGTCACTGCCCCAGGCCAGAGCCTCTTGTGGGACTGTGAGTATTAGCAGCTGACTGTAGACCGCCCGAACTCTGCCCCAGTGTCTCTGCCTGATGCAAATTGGCCCTGGAAAAGCTCTATGGCCCCAAGCCTAGCCCCCCCACTGAGCAGATTGGAGGCTAACCAGGGCTGCGTCCTCCTGCAATGCAGGATCACAACTGCCCCAAGGAAAAGCCCCATACTGCGGGTTTGGGCTGCGTGCTTGTGCTGAGATCTGTGCTTTCACTTTCGGTTTGAGACTCTCCTCGGAACCTAATTTCTCTCCCTGTCTGAGCTGATCTCCCCACTGGCCCTGGAACCAACCTTTTTTTGGCGAGACTGCAGATTTTCTTCGGCTGGTGAGTTGTTCTACTTCTTATCTTTACGAATTGTAGCAGTCAAGACTATTTTTGAGTCTCGATATAATATTGATAAAGAGGGTAAGAGAAGAGCTTAGAAAGTCGTGTGTGTCTTCTCAGCCATCTTGGCTCCACCCCCGATCATGTAAAATTTTAAAGAGGCTAACCACACTCAAACTCAGTTTTTCCCAGGCAGAACATGTGCATGATGGTTACAAGGGAGGTTCATGAACTCTAGAGTATAAGGCTAGAGTATATGACAATATATTAAACAGATATATTACGCAATATAACCAAATATCCCAAAAGATTATAATTTTCTGCTTCCTGTCCTGGGGCAATTAAGTCTTTGCTTTCTATTTCTCCACACAACTAATCCTACTGGAAAAAAAGGGAAATATAATAGACTAAATACATTTTAATGCTTTCATACTGAGATTTATAGGGCATTAGTCTCTGGGCTACTAGTCTAGACTGAAGTGGACACAGATGTATTGCTTTACATAATACTGGATCATATCTCTCAATTAATTAATTGGTAATACACAAGAATATAAAAATTCAATACAAAGGAAAAGAGATGGATGGACCATGGCATGAAAAGTGGGGAATAATAACTGATCCAAAGTTGGTAAAGAAAGAGGGATGACTCCCCCTTTCCACCATGGGTCTTTATGTGATTAATGTGAAGGATTAGTGTGGGGAAGAGGATCCTTGGTCTATAAAAACTAGTTGTCTAAGGAGAACTTTTTACCTAAGGTACTTTTAAGTAAAAGAGTTTAGAATTTCTCCACTGGTGTCTAAAACAACATGATGGTCAAGTTGATGGTGGTGGTTTGACACATCTATCACATTTTCATTTAATCATACCCAAATGACTGAGATAGTAGAGTGCTAAACACTTCTTCATAAGTTTGGTTATAAGTTGAGCCTATGTATAACACTCATGAACTTACTCTTCCTCTCCAGATCTTAGAATTCCTACAATCAAATACAAGGTCTACTTCACATTTTACCTCTTATAGGATCCCTTTGATGTCCCCCAAGTTATTACTGTTCTCTCTCTCCTTAAATTATGTTGTACTTATTTATGTGTTTGCATCCTTCTACTACTTTCAAAACAGTTAGCTTTTTATGGGCAAGTTTCTGTCTGAAAGAGTTTAAATGTACTTTTTCACATTTTAGCCACAAACAAAGAGACCTGCATGGTTTAGTTACTTGACCGTGGTCACAAATCTGGCACAAAAATATAATATAAGTCAAATGATTCCAGATTCAGAGTTTAATTCACTATTATCTGTTATTTCTTCAGTTGTTATTGCATTTTTGACCTCATCATCTAGTACAGTGCTATTCATTCATAAAATATTTTTTAAAATGATCATATTTATGCAAAATAAGAGAGATCTTCCTAGTGAGGACTAGATGACAGGGCACCTACTATGTATCAGCTGGGGCATCTGGGTAGTTCTGGATAGAGCACTGACCCTGAAGGCAGGGAGGTCTGAGCTCAAATCCAGCCTCAATTATTTATTGCCTACATGACTCTGGGCAAATCATTTGTTTGCTTATCCGTCTCAGTTGCTCATATGTAAAATGGAGACACACTTTTCCAAGAAAATCACATGGATAAGAGGTCACTTAAAGTTGTGACTAAAACAACTAAACAATAAAAATGACAACAATGTACTGGTCACTGTGCTAAGAACTTTATAAATATTCTCTTCTTTGATCTCTACAATAACCCTGTGTTGTAGAAGCTTTTGATACTTTTATCTTACATACAAAGGAATAGGCAAATAGAATGGAAGTGATTTGTTCAAAGTCACATACTACTTTGTGTTTGAGGATGGATTTGAACTCAGGGTAACCTGCTATCAGGCCCAGGACTCTCAATGTGACACTTAACTGCTTTCAAAGATTGCCTCAAAGAGATTGAATTCTATTGGTTCAGTTCTTTAGAAGAAACAATGAAAAGTTTTCTATTGCTGAGATCTGTTAGGAACAATTTATTTATATCTTTAGGTTTGATGAATTGTTTAGTTTTCCTTGGGATTAGACTAATAAAATCCATTATGGTTAAAAATAATTCTCTGGCCGTAAATAATTATTGAGGTAGTATGGCTTTGAAAAATAACCATAATGTTTATTACTTGGCTTTTAAAAAGAGTCACCAACAGCTGTGCACCTACATGCTGTGAAATGAGAAATTTAAATAGTAGAACATAATAACAGGAAGAATTCATCCAAGCTGTCTATTATTGAAAGCTATGTTTTGACCTGCTCTGAAAGTCTGTACACAACACCAAAACAATTGGTTGAAAAATGAATTATTCAGGCAATCATTGAGTTATTTAAGGAAGCAGGGTGTTTGGATCAAAAAAGGATTGAACTAGGAATCAAATGACCTGGTTTCAATTTATAAGAGCTTAAATTTGGAGATGGAAGGAATATTCTAAGTAGTCCAGAGCTTAAACCTTTTCCACTTGCAACCCCTTTTAACTCAAGAAAATTTTCACGATCCCAATTATATAAGTGTATAAAATAGGTAAACAAATCAAACATTTACTGATAATAAATCACAATTCCATGACTCCCACATTCAGTTATGAGACCCTATATGGGATTGTAAACCAGTTTCAGAAGCTAGAATCTAGCCCACTTCCTTCATTCTGCAGAGAAAAGAGCTAAGGCCAGAGGAATGAATCTACACATCCAAGATCAGATGGATGGTAAGAGGCCAGGTCAGGATTGAAACTTGATTTTTTGGTTTCAAACTCACTTCTCTTTCCCCTTTCCTATTTGACTCATTCAAATTCATTTCTCATTTGAGTAATTAACACCAATAAAGGTCCTTCAGTTTTACCTGGGATGATAAGACATGTGAAATTCAAATCCTGCTCTCAATTCATTTACAATCCAATGGGAAGAATAAAAATAAAACTTGGAAGTTAGTCCTGAATTCTGTCAAATAAGATGGACCAAGACAATCTATAAAGTTTCCTCCAGCTGCAAATCCCATAATCATAAATCACTATAGTTCAGATGAGGGCTAAGTAAGAGCAAAGGAGATGTTCAAATTGCTATGAAAAGTTTGAAGACAAAAAAAAAATCACTTTTTCAATAGTTGGGGATGAAAAGCATTCATAGAAGAGCTGGCTTCTAAATTGCACTATTCAAAAAGACAAGAACTTGATCAGTCAGGTATGAGGGGGTTTCATACTATATCAATAATTCTTTGAGCAAAAACCCAGAGATGAAAGAATAAAATGAAATCTGAAACTTTTGATTGGAATAGACTGTAGAAGAAAAAGTAGGAGACTTACAATAGAACCTAGATCAATTAATACAGTCATATAAAAATGCAAAAGATATTGAAAGTTACCTTACCCAACCATCTTGTTTTATTTTTTTTTAGTGAATAATTTTCTTTTTCCAATTCACAGATCCTACTTTCTTGCGAGTTCTTTGTCTTTTCCAATTCACAATTCTTACTTTCCTGAGATTTTTTTACTTTTTCCAATTCACAAATTTTGTTTCCCTGCACTTCCTGGGAATTTTTTTATCTTTTCCAATTTGTATTTCAGGAAGTTGTTGCTCTATTGTAAGGCTTCTCTTTCCTTTCCCCATTTATCTTCTAACTCTCTTTTGAGACTTTTAATGGTCTCTTCTATGAGAGCATCATGTAAAAGGGGACAGGTATTGTCTGGTGATTGTTTGCTATTAGTCTCTTCAGGTTTGCTGACCTGCTCTTTTTCTGCATAGAAGCTGTCAATCATTCTTTTCACCTTTTTATTCATGTTTTAAAGCATTTAGGTTATGCCTCCTAGGCAAGGGGGTTACCAGCTTCCTCTGCAGAACAGGAGAGATGTAAACCGGTTTCCCGCTCCGAGGTATGGGAGTGCTCTGAGTGAGAGTTTTCCCTTCCCCCAACAGGAGGTGGATTCAGCACTGGCAGAACTATCAAAGTGCCCAGTTGGGCTGTGTAGGTTAGCAATTGCCCTAGGCTAGAGACTAAGGGGTGAAAGTGTCACTGCCCCAGGCCGGAGCCTCTTGTGGGGTTGTGGGTATTAGCAGTTGACTGCAGACTGCCAATTCTACCGGGACTCTGCCGGGAACTCTGCCCCAACGTCTCTACGCTGATGCAAATCAGTTCTGTGAAAGCTCTATGGCCCCAAGCCGAGTCCCCCACTGTGCAGATTAGAGGCTAACCTGGGCTGTGCCCTCCTTCAGTGCAGGTTTGCAACTGTCCCAAGGAAAAGCCCCATACTGTGGGTTGGGGCTGCGAGCTTATGCTGAGATTTGTGCTCTCACTTTCGGTTTGAGGCTCTCCTCCAAACCTAATTTCTCTCCCAGTCTACACTGATCTCCCCCCTAGCCCCGGAACCAACCTTTTTTTGGCGGGACTGCAGATTTTCTTAGGCTGATGAGTTGTTATACTTTTTATCTTTATGAATTGTAGCAGTCAAGACTATTTTTGAGGCTCGATATAATATTGATAAAGAGGGTAAGAGAAGAGCTTAGAAAGTTGCGTGTGCCTTCTCCGCCATCTTGGCTCCACTGCTCCTTCTATGTCTTTATAGGGTTAGATAAATTTTTGTACCCAAGTGAATGATTAAATTATTTCCTCTTAAAGTCAAAACTCAATCTTTAGAAAATGTTCATCTCACCTCCTTCTTTCCCTGGATTTTAATATGAATTTTGCACCTCTTTATGTGAATTAATTGTCCCATTATATCTCTTCTTTCATCTTTTTCCAGTACAGACTTTTCCCCACCTCTTAATGTCCTTTTCTTTGATGTCATCACATGAGAGTCCATTCACAACAACAACTTCTGTCCATATGATGTCCCTCTCTGTCTGCCCCCAATAAAAAATACGGTTCTCAAGAGTTATGAATGTTTTCTCATCTAGATTGTAAAATTTTAACCTTTATATATTTTCCCCTATATACCTTTCTATGGTTCTTTTGAGTCCCGCGCTTGTAGATTAAATTTTCTGTTAAGTTCTGTATTTTTTTTTCAATAGACTTGATTGAAAGTCTCTTGGAAGGTCCATCAACTCCTCTGAAAGATGATGTTGAATTTTGCTGGGTGGTTAATTCTTTGTTGTAACCCTAAGTTCATTGCCTTTCATAATATGATATACCAGGCTCTACTATCCTTTATTGTAGAAGCTGCTAATTTCTGGGCTAATTAGCCTAGTCAGGGCTAAATTCTGACTGTTGTTCCTTGATTTGAATTGCTTTTTTTCTGGCAGCTTGCAATATTTCTTCCTTGAGCTTGTAATTTTGGAATTTTGTAAAAATATTTCTTGGGCTTTTTTTATGATCTGTTAACAGAGATGATTGATAGACTCTTTCAATGGATATTATCCCCTCTGTTTTGAGAATATTAGAGCAGTTTTTCTTAATGACTTCTTGTAGAATTCTATACAGACTATTTTTTGATCATGACCTTCAATTATGTCAATAATTTTAAAATAGTCACTTCTAGATTTATTTTCCAGGTTGGATATTTTGCCAATGAGGTATTTCACCTTTTTTTTTTTTTCCTTTTTTCATTCTTTTTAGATTTTTTGACTGAGTTTTGCTGTCTCACAAAGTCACTAGGTTCTGTTTGCCCTGTTCTAGTTTTTAAATGTCTGATTTTCTTCAGTTATCTTTTTTCCCCATTTGGCAGTTTCCTATTTAAGGAGTTTTCTTCAGACATTTTCCCCCTCCTTTTCCAAAGTGATGGATCTCTCATATATAAAACTCATTTTTTTCTCATTTATTTTCTTCTACTTCCCTTATTTACCTTTTGAAGTCTTTTAAGAGCATTTTCAAGAAGCTTCTTTGGGCTTGAGAACAATTTATCTCACTCTTTGAGATTTCTTTTTGTACATATCGTCCTTGTCTGAGGTTGCATTTTGGTCAGCCTGGTCACTATAGTAGCTTTCTACTACTTTTCTGTTATTGCTGTTCTTTTCTGTTTCTGGCTATTTTCTTTCCTTTTCTTATGATATTTCTTTCTTTCTTTCTTTTTTTCTTTACTTTTAAGGTCAAGCTCTGTTCCTGGGCTAAAGAGGACACTGCATCAAGCTTCCTGGGCAGCTCTGAGCCTTTTAGGAAAAGTGCCCCTTGGGTTTATAGGGGATAACTCTGCCTGCTCTGTTCAGAAAACAGCCTGGTTTTCCAGAGTTTACCTTCTGAACAGGGACTGGAAGCTGTTCCAATGATTTGCTCCCCTAGTGAGCCAGGACTGATTATGTAAGTTGCTGATTTGCTGTGATTAAGGCTCTCTGATTGGCTTTCCCAGATTTTATCTTAAATGGACTGGATTCTCTTTTCATCCCAAGGAAACTGATTTTTCTTGAAGTTTTTTTTTTTTTTTTTTTCCCAGTCTACTTAGAGCTGGAGAATGGTTTCATTATTAGATTATATTCAGAGGCTTGGTTTCATGTGGTTTTTGAGGGAAACTGTGAGACTACGAACAACTTCCTGACTTTACAATGCCATGTTGGCTCCACTCCAGGAGGTTATGTAATGTATTAGATAAAACAGGTAAAGAAGGAGTTCTGCCAAATTCCTTCTATGACATAAATATGGTACTTATGTCTAAACTGGGAAGAACCAAAACAGGTTCTAAAAGAAAATTACAGACCATTTTCCCTCATGCATATTGATGCAAAAAAATTTAAATAAAATATTAGCAAAGAGATTATAGCAATTTATCCTCACAATAATACACTATGACCAAGTGGGATTTATACCGGCAATGTAGGGCTGGTTCAGTATAAGATAATTATTACCATAAGCTATTTGTTAGAGGCTATGACACAGAGTGGTGGATCAGTGAAACACATTAGATACACATGACACAATAATCAAGGTCTATACTAATCCAGTATGTAATAAATCCACAAACTCCAGTTTCTGGGATAAGAGCTCACTATCAGACAAAAAAACTGGAAAATAAGATGTGGGAAACTTGGCATAGACCTACATCTCATACTCCATACCAAATTATAGTCAAAATGGATATATGATTTATGCATTTATGACACCATAAACAAATTAGAAAAGCAAGGAATAATTTACCTATCAGATTTTTGGAGAAGGGAGGAATTTATAACCAGAAGAACTAGAGAACATTATGAAATTCAAAGTAGACAACTTTGATTATATTAAATTTTAAAAATTTCTGCCCAAACAAAACCAAATGAAACAAGATTAAAAAGAAAGGTTCTAAGCTGGGAAAAAAATTACAGTTAATGTTTCTGATGAAGTTCTTGTTTCTAAAATATATAAAGAATGATTCTTCCTAACTGTGTTACCTTGGGCAAGTCACTTAATCTCAATTGCCTCACCCCCCAAAAAAAGAATGATACAAAAAAGTTTTTGTTTTTACTATAGTCCAGCCCTCCAACAGTCTGAGGCACAGTGAACTGGCCTCCTATTTAAAAAGTTTGAGGACCCTCGCTAGAGGATGTGGGAAAACTATGACACTAATGTATTGTTGGTTGAGTTGTGAAAAATCCAACTATTCTGGAGAGCAATCTGGAATTATGCCCAAAGAGTTAGCAAACTGAACCTTCCTTTTGACACATCAATGCCACTTTTGAGTCTGTATCCTAAGGAAATCATAAAGGAGGGAAAAGCATGCACATGTGTAAAAATGTTTGTAGTAGCCCCCTTTTTTTTTGTATCAAAGAATTGAAAACCTAGTAGATGCCCATCAATTGGGGAATAGCTGATAAATTGTAGTACATGAAGGTAATAGAATATTATTATTCCATTAAAAAATGATGAACAAGTATATTTTAGAAAGTCCTGGAAAGATTTACATGAATTGCTGCTGTACTTAATAAGCAGAACCAGGTATACATTGTACACAATAATAGCTAGAATGTGCTGTTATCAAGTTCGAATTACTTGGTTTTTCTTATTGTCTTAGTGATTCATGGCAATCCAAATAAACTTTGGACATAAAATGATGTTTTTTTCCTTTACAAAAGAAGTACAGCTATTGAATATAAATGATCATATTCTGTGTTCACTTTTCTTTTCTGTTTCTCTTCCTCTGCCATGGTTTTTCCCTTTTTTCTGATTTTTCTCTCTAACTTGATAGATTCCTTAATACACAAGCAATGTGTATTGAAATAATTAAATTAAAAATTAACAAATAAAAAATAAACTTAAGGTATTTAATAAACTCACCAAGAGGAAGAAGTTAGAGAGTTAAAAGGGTAATTCACCATGAATATGGCATTTGTTTTTCATTATTTGATTAATTGATAACTATTTAATAATCACCAAAAATGTAAGGTGCTGAAGCTTTAAGCATAATGACTGAAATAATCTTACTATAATGAATATTAGATACACTTTTAAAATTAACCAAAATTAGAATGGCTACATCATACTATATTATTAACATAAACATTGAAAACAACTTCAGGTAATTTATGTGAGAATGTCAAAGTAATAAAAAAAAATCTCCTCAAAGGATTTAACAAGGTCCAAACCTCAGAACTATTTTTTTTTGGACACACTGAAACAAGTTTATACTGTTGAATTAAAAATTAGTGTGACTGATAGCTTTTATATAAATAAAATCTTGTGGAGTGACCACTAGTTTACAGATATAAATTTTTCATATTATTGTGATACATTTATATTTTCTATTATCATCTAGGATGAAATATTAAATGATTATAAACATTGTCCCAATCACTTAAAGCCCTGTAATCATACTCAAGATAATCTTTTTTGGTGGAGTATTGTGGAGAACTTTCAGGAGTCTATGATTTTTCAAAAACTAAAAAGTAGTAGAAACACTCTATATGAACTTGCAAAGTTAGTTACATGCACCAGTAATTTAGGTTGACTGTAACCTTTCATTTTTAAGGAGCTAAAAAAAACTGCAAAATTTGGAAAAAGCAGTCCTATATCCACTTATGTTTTGCTGCCAACAGAAATAAACTGAAACTAATGTGTTCAAAGTTGGTTTAGGAGATTTTATAATCATTACATTAAAGGGAATAAAAGTTGCCTAAATTAATTACCATTGCTATCAGAAGCCCTTGAAACTTCCTGTGATTCCTTCTGTGCACACCATTCATGAAATAAATTACAGAGTCTTGAAGTTTATCATATATTAGAAAGTCAGACATGAAGAACAAATAGATATAACCTCTATGTTATGAACTACAAATATTATCTTCACCTTGAACATCCTGAAATAGCCTTAATTTCAGCATTTCAAAGTCATTCCTAATATCTCTAGATTAAAAATGTACTTTCTAGGCTTAGTTAGAATCATGGGTCATGGATGTGTCAGTTTCCAAAGTATCATCACAAAAAAGTCAATAGAATTCTGGGAATAATTGCACTAATAAACAATAATTAGAATTTATGAAGTGCTTTTCATCTTCAAAATGCTTTACAAACATTAATTAATCACAGTCCCAAGAGTATGAGCCTATTCAGTCGAGCATTCATCTCTAGAAATAACATGAAAAACATGTTAATGTTTAGCCCAGCATACTCAGGCATTTTTGGCTGGGAGAAATTTAAGCAATCACCACAGGAGGCTTTCAACATTATAAAATTGTTTATTTACTTCATTACATTGGGATTGGTTTCCTATCTTGTTGGAGCTTGAACCTACAATCCTTATTTGACAAAGTATCATGTTGTTTTCACCACTGAGTTTCACCCTGAATAATATATACATCTGAGATACACAACAAATGAAAAGAACATATAAAAATAAATATTTTTGTTCTTTATATATTAATATACAACACCATGCACACACAGAGATATACCACCACACCCACTTAATTCTAATTTATTTTCCTTCTTTCAAAACCAGTCTTCTTGTAGATTCTTCCTACCAATATTTAGCATTAAGATGTCAGTTGCCAATAATTTACCATACTATTATAATTCTATTAAACAACAGTAAGAAAAAGGTTATTTCATCATAGTTGTCATGCAAATTTTTGACAATATCATGAATGGATTAGAGAAATGCAATTTGTTGGGGAACAAAGAAATAGGACTTCTAGAGGCTAAGAGATAGAGGGTTCTAAGCATCAGAGACATAAGACCTCATGGCTCTCTGGGAAAATTAAAAAAATGGGGTGATAAGCAAGTGAGAAATAAATGTTGACTAAGAGTGGACTAAGAAAGAAGCAAGACTTGAAAAGCTAAGACAGAAAAGTAAAGACAATAACTGATCTGTACTCTTAAAAATAATCCAAGTTTTCCAAACAACTTTAAAACAATACCATAAATGTAATTCTAGAGCAGTAGAAGCAAGAAAATTATGGATGAAAAAAATTTCCAACCCAAAAAAAAACTTCAGCAAGTCAGTATTAAAGCTCTATCTCACCAGCTGGTGATTTTGAGAACTAGCAGCAGATCATTGAAGTAGGTACATCAGCAGCAGCAGCAATTTCAGGTGTTCCCAGACCACAAATGCTAAAGGAGTCTAAAATTAGTCAGAAAGAGATTATTGGGGATGCTGCTGCCTCTGAGTTAAGAGCCTATTGCTTTGTCCATATACAGTTCTGGTTCATAGTGCTAGGGCAATGAGGAGATTAGCACATTAGCACACATAACCACAGGGTAGAAGGGATCCTGGTCACCATAAACAGAGTGGATAAAATTGCTTATTGTCACTGACAAGAAAGCAGGAACCCAAGTCATGGTTCCAAGGCAGAAAAAAAAAAAAAATCATTAGTAGTGCATGTGACCTCAGGGTATCTGAGTCACAATTCCAGGAGTTAAAGAAAATGATAATATTTTCAGCCACAGGGGATCAAAGGCCTTGATTATAATTCCAGATTGAAGAATGCTTGTTGTTGCTCCTAAGGAAGTAGGAACCCTAGTCTCAGTTACAAGGCAGAAAGGAACATTAGCACTTGTGGTTGCAAGAAAGCAAGAAAACTGGGTCATAGTTCTAAACTAACAGTAATACTACCACAAGAAACTTTGGGAAATAAGATTTACTTATTCTTGAGTAAAGATCAAAACATAATTCATGAATGCAATGACCACATCTGTGTTAGATCATTATACTGAATACTTACAGAATTAATTTTAAAGTTTTTTTTTGTTTTGTTTTGTTTTGTTTTTTCCCTTTGAGATGTTGAAGAGGATGATGGAAAACTGGGACACTAATATATTGTTGATGGAGTTGTGAACTGATTCTGGAGAATCATTCTGGAAAGCAACGGGCTATTAAACTGTGCATACTGTTTGATCCAGCATTTTCTCTTCTAGGTCCAAATCCCAAAAAGATCATAAAAAAGGGGAAAAGAACCCACATGTGCAAAATTATTTATAGCATTTGTGATGGCAAGGAATTGGAAATCGAGTGGATATCCATCACTTGAGGAATGGCTGAATAACTCATGGTTATATGAATGTAATGGAATATTATTGTTCCTTAATGAACCATTATCGGGATGATTCTTATATAAACTGATGCTAAGTTAACTGAGTAGAACCAAGAGAACATTGTGCACAGCAATAAGATTATGAGATGATCAACTGTGATGGCTCTTTTCAATAATGAGATGATTCAGGCCAATTCCAATAGACTTGTGATAGAGAGAGACATAATTGTATTGACTTAACAATACAATTCTATAAAACCAACCTTATTCATTAACAATATTAAATGTTCAGTTCTCCTGCTTTTACTATTTCTTTTTCTTTTTAAATTATTTTGTAAACTGCTTTCCTTGTTCCTTGTTTATTCTGGATTAATCTTCCCATACTTCTATGATTTCTTGAAATTTGTTCTTTTTTTTTTTCTAATGACTCAAAAATAGAATATTCATATCCCATGATTTGTGTAGAAAGTCTTTAACTGAAGGGCATTTACTTAGTTTCTAATATATTGCTGCCTTGATATATATATATATATATATATATATATATATATACACACACATACACATAAATACATATATATGCATATATGTATGTATTTATATACATACCTGCATACATATATATATGCACACACAATATAGATAGATTTTGATATATGATTTATTTTTTATTTATTATTAGCCACAAGATGTTTCATTTGTTATAATTGACACTTTTGTATACATTTTAGCATAATTCTAAATTTCATTTCAGAATGATAGGAGTCAGGCCATTTTTCTACTGACAGTGTATCAGTTTTTCTGTCTTTTGGCAGTCCTTCCAATATTTGACTTTTTCTGGCTTTGTGTTGTCTTTCATAATTTGCTAAGTATGAAGTGAAACATCAGGGGACATTCTAATTTGCATTTATCTTATTATTAATGATTTAGGGCATTCTTTCCTATGTTTATAAAAAGTTTGAAATTTTTCTATTGAGAATTATTTCTTCATATAATTTGATCACTTCATCTCTAAAAACAGTTCCTAATTTTATAGAGACATATATATACACCTACATATACATGTATGTATGTGCATAAATAATCAAACTTTTATTAAAGATATTGATTTCAATATTTTTCTTAATTTTTATTTTCCAATATCATAGATACATTTATTTTATGAAAAAAAATGTTAAGTTCTATGCAAAAAGAAATATGCATTTTATATTTTATGATTTCTCTAATTCTCATTTCTTTAAGGATTTATCCCTCATCACAATCATCACCATCCCAGGTTTAATTATGAAAGGGACTTGATCATATTTAATATCTTCTAAGTGTTTTTTTGTCTTGTTTTGTTTTGTTTTGTTTTGTTTTTGTATTATCTGTATAGGCTTCCTTTATAATGAAAGAGAAAGAAAGAAAAAAACCTCAGTTCCAAGTCTGAAAGAATATGTTAATAAGAAAGACAAGCAACTTTCTCCATGGATTTTTCCAGCTGATAATATCTCTTATCTTCAGAAAGTCACTCCTGAAGCTCTAAACAAACGGGATGTGTACTATTCCTTTAAATTCTCTTTAGTGGGGATAGGCTCGGAATTTGTATTAGCTTGTTACTGTTGTATTAGGGAAATCTAGCATATAATTCTCATGATCTTTATCTTGATGGATGTACTCTGACTTGATGTATCTATGACTTATCATGCTAGAGTCCAAATAAGCATAAACCCACAGGGAGCAATATAGAGTGAATTAAGACCCAGGATATCAAATTGCCACTAACAGATACATCACCATGCTCATCACCATGCCTCAGTAGCTCACATTTGCTACTTGGAACCAAAACATTTTGCCTATGCAGAGTATTGATGGCCTGTTTTCTAGTACTCAGGGACTCTGGTGTAGATGATGCCCTAGGGGAAGGAGAATGCCTAATTTAAATGTATTCAAAGAAGAAGCAGTCATTCCAGTTTGTACATCACAGATGCAATCAGTTTAAAAATAGTGATTGATGCCCTGTCATCAATCATCAATCATTCATAACACCAACTCCATATCTCTGGATAAAATAAGTAATGATAACCACTAGGTACCATTCACTCTGGAGAATGCACAGCCCCAAATATATTCCCTCTGTATAGAAGCAAACCAAATAAATCTCCATGGGAGACATAGAAAACGCTCAGAGGAAGATGACCATCTTAAATGATTCAAAGCAATGATCACAACTTATTTAAATCAACAAAAAACCCTGCTTCCTTGGCTCACCCAACTCCCTCTAGAATATATTCATACTGAAGTTTGATGGCAGAAGATGAAGAGAATCAGCAGAGTTGATAATACCAGTAGTCAATTGCTACCATCTTCTTTGTTACAAGATCTGGAAAAAAAATATACAAGTTGACTTAAGTTGAAATTTTTAAAAATCATAACAATAAATCAGAATTGTTTTTTTTTTTCTCATGTATCTCTCTTCCATAGTAGCCTTAGTAAAATATAGTAGTGAAATATAAAACATTTTATTTAGTTTTCACAAAAATTCTCTCATCAGTTATTCCTTCATAATATTGATCTGATAATTCGAAGACAGATAACGCTTTTAAAATTCTGAAGGTCTTTGGCCTGTTTTCCTCAACAATTTTTAAAGCGTAGTAGATAAATAGCTCATCTTCAAGTCAGGAAGTCCAGCGACCATTGAATCATATTATGTGAACCTGAACAAGTCATTTATACCTACAGACTGCAAGCTACTCTTAACAGTTTAAGAGGCTTCCAGTTTACATTCATAAAGGGAGGGACATCCCTTACAATAAAAATAAAGTAGCAAGGTGCCTGCCCTTGATAAAGTAATCAACTAGGAATTAATTATATTGTTGAGTAATTGAAAATGGGATATTTTGATTGTAAAGTTGTTGTTATTGAGTTTTGAAAGATCATGAAGCCTCACAAAGGTACACTGGGTCTGGAAATGGGCTAAGATAGTTTCAACTGAGAGAGAGAGAGAGAGACAGAGAGACAGAGACAGAGACAAGGATAGAGACAGATGGAGACAGAAAGACAGACAGACACAGAGACAGAAGCAGAAACAGAAAGAAAAAAGATGCAGAGACACAGAGACAGAGAGAAATAATATACTTTATAATATAATAAGCCATTGTATTAGTATTTAATTATTAGCAAAATGTTTTTATTAAATGAATGAAGCTTAGGAAAAGAAAATAGTGCAAATAGTAGTATTACTTCATCAATGATAGGAGATGCAACTTTCACCATATTTTCTTTCTCATTATGTATATAAACTAGGAAAGAACAGGAATGTTACATTTTACTTAGACCTTAATTAAACATTTGATAAATTATCTCACTTTAATGTTAAGAGAAAATATAATTTAGAGATATGTACATTGAAAACAAATATTAATAAAAGATCCCAAATTAATTGAATGGTAGGTCTTTTTATTGATTAATTTATATATATTTTTTTCTTTTTAAAGGATTTTATTTTCAAAATATATGCATGGATAAATTTTCAACATTGAGCCTTGCATAGCCTTGTGTTTCAGATTTTCCCCTCCTTCACCCATCCCCTCCCCTAAATGCAAACAATCCAACATATGTTGTACATGTCAAAATATATATTAAATACAATATGTGTAAATGCATTTATACAATTTTCTTTCTGTACAAAAAAAAATCAGATCAAAAAGGAAAATAAGTGATTAAGAAAACAAAATGCAAGCAAACAATAACAAAAAGAATGAGAATGTTATGTTGTGATAAATATTCAGTTCTCACAGTCCTCTCTCTCTGCATGCTAAATGGCTCTCTTTGTCACAGGATCATTGGAACTAGCATTAGTCATCTCATTGCTGGAAAGAGTACTGTTCATCAGAATTGATCATTGTATAATATTGATGTTGCTGTGTACAATGCTCTCCTGATTCTGCTCATTTGAATTAGCATCAGTTCATGTAAGCCTCTCCAGACCTTTCTGAAATCATCCTGCTAATCATTTCTTATAGATCAGTGATATCCCATGACATTTATATACCATAACTTATTCAGTCATTCTCCAACTGGTGGACGTTCACTCACTTTCCATTTTCTTGCTGCTAAAAAAAAGGGCTATACAAACATTTCTGCATATATGGATCCCTTTCCTTTACAATCTCTTTGAGATATGAGCCTAGTAGAAATACTGCTGAGTAAAGGGGTATTCAAAGTTTGATAACATTTTAAACAAAGTTCCAAATTGCTCTGCAGAATGGCTGGATCCAATCACAGTTCCACCATACACCATCCAGGTGCAGTAATGCATTAATAAATGCTGGGTAATAAAATTGAGTTGATTCTCTGTATATTTTAGAAAAAAAGACCTTTATCAGAACTCTCAAATGTAAAAATATTTCCCCAATTTATTGTTTCCCTTCTGATCTTGTCTAAATTAGTTTTGGTTGTACAAAAGTTTTTTAACAACATAAACAAAATTATCCATTTGGTGTTCAGTTATGAATTCCAGTACTTTTTTGGATACAAATGCCTTCCTTCTCTGCAAATCTGAGAAGTAAACTATCCTATGTTCTTCTGATTTGCTTATAATAACACATTAATGTCTAAATCATGAACACATTTTAACCTTATATTGATATGTGGTGTTAGATGTGGGTCAGTGCCTACTTTCTGCCATATTTGTTTTCTATTTTCCCAGCAGTTGTCAAATAATATGTTGTTATCCTAAAAGCTGGGATTTTTAGGATTGTCAAACACTAGGTTGCTAGAGATTATTGACTATTTTGTCCTAACCTATTTTTCATCTACTCTTATTTCTTAGCCAGTACCAGTTTTGCTGATTTCTACTTCATAATATAATTTTAGGTCTGGCACAGCTAGGCCACCTTAAATGGCATTTTTTTTTTCATTAATTCCTTAGAATTTCTTGGCCTTTTGTTCTTCCAGATGAATTTTGTTGTTATCTCTTTTAGATCTGTAAAATAATTTCTTGGGAGTTTGTTTGGTATGGCACCAAATAAATAGATTAATTTAGGTAGTATTGTAATTTTTATTATATTCATTCAACCCCTCCAAGAGCATTTGATATTTTTCTAATTGTTTAGATCTAACTTTATTGTGTGGAAAGTGTTTTGTACTTATGTTCTTACTTTCCCTTGACAGATAGATTCCCAAATATTTGATACTGTCTCCAGTTATTTTGAATGAAATTTCTTTTTGTATCTCTTGCTCCTGGATGTTGTAGGTAATATATAAAAATGCTGATGATTTCTGTGGATTTATTTTGTATCCCACAACTCTCTTAAAATTGTGAATTGTTTCCAGTATTTTTTTAGTTGATTATCTAGGTTTCTCTAAGTATATCATCATATAATCTGCAAAGAGTGATAATTTGGTTTCCTTATACCAACTCTAATTGCTTTTATATCTTTTTTCCCTCATTGCCAAAGATAACACTTCAAATTACAATATTGAATAATAATGGTGATAGTGGGCAACCTTGTTTCACTCCTGATCTTATTGAATGGTTCTAGTTTGTCCCCATTACATATGATGCTTACTGATGATTTTACATGGATGCTACTGACCATTTTAAGGAAAAGTTTATTTATTCCTATACTCTCTAATGTTTATAATATGAATAGTTGTTGGGTTTTATCAAATGCTTTTTCTGCATCTATTGATATAATCATATGATTTTAGTTAGCTTGTTTATTGATATATTCAATTATGCTAATAGTTTTCCTAATGTTGAACCAGCCCTGCATTCCTGGTATAAATCATACTTAGTCCTGGTATGTTATTCTGGGCTTGACTTTCTGTAATCTCATTATTAATATTTTATTTCAGATTTTTGCAACATAATTCATTTGGTAGATTGATCTGTAATTTTCTTTCTCTGTTTTGGTTCTTCCTTGTTTTGCTATCAGTACTATGTAAGTGTCCTAAAGGAATTTGGTAGGAGTCCTTCTTTCTCTATTGTTTTTCAAATAGTTCTATAGTATTGGAATTAATTGTTCTTTAAATCTTTTGTAGAATTCACATGTAAATCCAATTGGACCTGGAGATTTTTTTCTTAGGGAGTTGATTTATAGCTAGTTCTATTTCTTTCTTTTTTTTTTTTTTCTAAAATGGGACTATTTAAATAATTTATTTCCTCTTCTGTTAACCTGGGCAATATATATTTTTGGAGATATTTCTCTATTTCACTTAGGTTGTCAAATGGCAAAATAACTCCTAATTCTTACTCTAATTTCTTCTTCATTGGAGAAAAGTTCTCCCTTTTCATTTTTGAGACTAAGCAATTGATTTTCTTCTTTCCTTTTTCTAATCAAATTCACTAAAGTCTTGTTTATTTTTTTTCATAAAACTAACTCAGTTTTATTCATGCAATAGTTTTCTTATTTTCAATTTTATTAATTTCCACTTTTATTTTCAGAATTTCAAATTTGGCATTTAATTGAGGATTTTTAATGTGTTCTTTTTCTAGCTTTTTTGTTGTAAGCCCAATTCATTGATCTTCTCTTTCTTTAATTTATGCAAGTAAGCATTTGGAGATATAAAATTTCCCCTTATAAATACTTTGGCTGCATCCCACAAATTTTGGTATGTTGTCCCATTTTTGTCATTCTCTTGGATTAAGTTGTTGATTAAGTCTATGATTTGTTGTTTTACTCCTTCATTCTTTAGGATTAGATTATTTAATTTCTAATTAATTTTTGGTCTATTTCCTATTGGCCTTATATTGCAAGTGATTTTTATTGCATCATGAACTGAAAAAAATGCATTTATCTGCCTTTCTGCATTTGATGTTGAAGGTTTTATGCCCTGATATATGGTCAATTTTTCTATAAGTTCCATGAACACCTGAGAAAAAAGTAAACTTCTTTCTGTCTCCAAAGATCTATTATACCTAAGTTTTCTAACATTTTGTTTACCTCAACTTCATTCTTATTTTTTTGTGGTCAATTTATTTAGTTATGAAAGAGCAAGGTTGAGATCCCTCACTAGTATAGTTTTTCTGTCTGTTTCTTTATGCCTCTCTCTTAATTTCTCCTCTAGAAATTTCTATGCTATATTACTTAGTGCATACATGTTAAGTACTGATATTGCTTCATTATCTATGGTATCCTTTAGTAAAATATAACTTCCTTACTTATCTCTTTTAATTAGATCTATCTTTGCTTTTACTTGATCTGACATCAGGTTTTACATGTACAAACACAAAGTGATTTCCATATTAGTTACATTGTAAAAGAAGAAACAAAAAAAAAAAAAAGAAAGCTAAGAGAAGAAAATTAAAAAGTGAAAATAGTATTTTTCAATCTGTATTCAGACTCCATAGTTCTTTTTTTTTTAGGATGTGTATATAATTTTCTATTATGGGTCTTTTGGAATTTTCTTTTTTTCTTTTTTTTTTTGGAGAATTTTTTTTAATAGCCTTTTATTTACAGGATATATGCATGGGTAACTTTACAACATTAACAATTGCCAAACCTCTTGTTCCAATTTTTCACCTCTTTCCCCCACCCTCCCTAGATGGCAGGGATGAAGTAGATGTTAAATATGTTAAAATATAAATTAGATACACATAAGTATACCTGGACAAAGTAATTTTGCTGTACAAAAAGAATCAGACTCTGAAATATTGTACAATTAGCTTGTGAAGGAAATAAAAATGGAGGTGTGATAAATATAGGGATTGGAATTCAATGTAATGGTTTTGTCATCTCCAGAGTTCTTTCTGGGCATAGTTAGTTAGTTCATTACTACTCCATTAGAAATGATTTGGTTGATCTCGTTGCTGAGGATGGCCTGGTCCATCAAAACTGGTCATCATATAGTATTTTGTTGGAAGTAATAATGATCTCTGGTCCTGCTCATTTCACTGCATCAGTTCGTAAGTATCTCAGGTTTCTGAAATTATCCTGTTGGTCATTTCTTACAGAACAGTAATATTCCATAATTTCATATACCACAATTTATTCAGCCATTCTCCAACTGATGGACATCATTCAGTTTCAGTTTTAGCACTACAAAAGGGCTGTACAAAATTGGCACATAAGGTCCCTTTCCTTCTTTATAATCTCTTTTGGGATATAAGCCCAGTAGTAACACTGCTGGATCAAAGGGTATGCACAGTTTGATAACTTTTTGAGCATAGTTCCAAACTACTTCCAAAATGGTTGGATTCGTTCACAACCTCAAAATGCATCTGTCCCGGTTCCATCCCTCCAACAATCATATTATTTTTCCTGTCATCTTAGCCAATCTGACAGGAGTGTAGTGGTATTAGAGTTTTTAATTTGCATTTCTCTGATTAATAATGACTTGGAGCATCTTTTCATTACTAAAATAGTTTCAATTTCTTCATCTGAGAATTGTCTGTTCATTCCTTTGACCATTTTCAATTGGAGAATGGCTTGATTTTTATAAATTAGAGTTAATTTCTCTATATATTTTGGAAATGGGCCTTTATCAGAACATTTGACTGTAAAATATTTTCCCAGTTTATTGCTTCCCTTCTAATCTTGTCTGCATTAAGTTTTGTTTGTACAAAACTTTCAGTTGGTATAATCGAAATTTTTCTATTTTGTGATCGTTGATTTCTGTTCTGCTTTGGTCATAAGGACCTTCCCTTCACAAGTCTGAGAGGTAAACTATCCTTTTTCCTCTAATTTATTAATAATTTATTCTTTATGCCTAGGTCTGAACCCATTTTGACCTTTATCTTTGTGTCGGCGTTAAGTATGGATCAATGCCTGTTTCTCATATAAGTTTCAATTTTCCCAGCAATTTTTATCAAACAGTGTTCTTATCCAAAGCTGGGATTTAGGGTTTTGTCAAGACTAGGTTGCTATTTTGTTGACTGTTTATCCTTGAACCTAATCTATTCCACTGATCCAACTAATTATTCTTTGCCAATACCAAAATAGTTTTGGTAACTGCTTTGCTCTATAATAAATTTTAGATCTGGTAAGTAAGCCACCTTCATTTGATTTTTTTTCTAATTCCTTGAAATTCTTGACCTTTTTTTTCCATATGAACTTTGTTGTTATTTTTTCTAGGTCATTAAAATAGTTTTGGGAGTCTGATTGGTATAGCGCTAAATATATTTATTTAGTTAGTTTAGGTAATATTGTCATCTTTATTATATTTGCTCGCCCTATCCAAGAACATTTGATATTTTTCCAATTGGTTAGATCAGACTTAATTTGTGTGAAAAGGGGTCTGTAATTTTGCTCATAAAGTTTCTGATTTTCCCTTGGCAGATAGATTCCTAAATATTTTTATATTATCGGTAGTTACTTTAAATGGAATTTTCTCTTTGTAACTCTGACTGTTGATTTTGTTAGTGATATAAAATGCTGATGACTTTATGTGGGTTTATTTATAACCAGCAACTTTTGCTAAAGTTGTGGATTTTTAATAACTTTTGCTAGAATCTCTGGGGTTCTCTAAGTATACATCATGTCATCGGCAAAGAGTGATAATTGGCTTCCTCATTGCCTATTCTTCTCCTTTAATCTCTTTCTCCTCTTATTGCTATAGCTAGTGTTTCTAATACAATATTAAATAGTAATGGTGATAGGGTGCAACCTTGTTTCACTCCAGATCTTATTGGGAATGGTTGCAGTTTGTCTCCATTACATATGATTTACTGATGGTTTTAAATAGATGCTGTGATTATTTTAAGGAAAAGTCCATTTATTCCTATATATTCAAGTGTTTTAATAGGAATGGATGTTGGATTTATCAAATGCTTTTCTGCATCTATTGAGATGATCATATGGTTTTTTAATTTGGTCATTAAATGGCGAATTATATTGATAGTTTTCCTAATATTGAAACCAGCCTGATTCCTGGTATAAATCCTACTTGATCATATGTATTATCTTGGAGATGATTTTCTGTAGTCTTTTTTAATATCTTATTTAAGATTTTAGCATCAATATTCATTAGGGAGATTGGTCTATAATTTTTTTTCTCTGTTTTCAGCCTACCTTGGTTTAGGTATCAGTACCATGTCTGTGTCATAGAAAGAATTTGGTAGGACTCCTTCATTTCCCTATTTTATCAAATAATTTATATAGCATTGGGGCCAATTGTTCGTTAAATGTTTGGTAAATTCAATGTAAATCCATCTGGTACTGGGGATTTTTTCTTAGGAGTTGTTTAATTGCCTGTTCTATTTTTCTGAAATGGGACTATTCAAGCAATTTACTTCCTCCTCTGTTATCTGGGGTCTGTATTTTGGAAGTAGTCATCCATTTCACTTAGGTTATCAAATTTATTGGCATAAAGTTGGGCAAAATAACTCCTTATTATTTCTCTAATTTCATCTTCATTGGGAAAGTTCTCCCTTTTCATTTTAAGACTATAATTTCATTTTCATCCCTCCTTTTTCTAATCAGATTTACCAAAAGGCTTATCTATTTTATTGGCTTTTTCATAGAACCAACTCTTAGTTTTATTAATTAGTTCAATAGTTTTTTTTTACTTTCAATATTTTTAATTTCTCCCTTTTAATTTTAGAAATTTCCAATTTAGTATTGGAATGGGGTTTTAATTTGGTCTTTTTTAGTTTTTTCAGTTGCAAGCCCAATTCATTAATCTTTTCTTTCTCTTTTTATTCAGAAGCCTCTAAGGATATAAAATTCTCTTATTACCGCTTTGGCTGCATCCCACAAATTTTGGTATGATGTCTCATCATTGTCATTATCTTGAATGAAATTATTATTTTCTATAATTTGCTGCCACCCAATCATTCTTTAAGATAGATTGTTTAGTTTCCAATTACTTTTTGGTCTATTTCCCCTAACTTTTGTTGAATGTAGTTTTTATTGCATCATGATCTGAAAGAAAGCATTTACTATTTCTGCTTTTTGCATTTAATTTTTGAGGTCTTTATGTCCTAATATATGGTCAATTTTTGAATAGGTTGTATGAACTGCTAGAAGAAAGTATATTCCTTTCTATTCCATTCAATTTTCTCCAAAGATCCAACATACCTAATTTTTCTAATATTCTATTTACTTCTTTAATTTCTTTCTTATTTGTTTTGTGGTTTGATTTGTCTAATTCTGAAGTGCAAGGTTGAGATCTCCTATATTACAGTTTTGTTGTCTGTTTCTTCTTGCAACTCTCTTAACTTCTCCTTTAGGAAGTTGGATGCCATACCACTTGGTGCATATATGTTTAATATTGATATTGTGTTGTTTATGCTACCCTTTAGCAGGATTAGTTTCCTTCCTTATCTCTTTAATTAGATCAATTTTACTTTTGCTTGATCTGAGATAAGGATAAGCTCCCTGATTTTTTACTTCACCTGAAGCATAATAGATTTTGCTCCAGCCTTTTACCTTTACTCTATATGTATCTTCCTGCTTTAAATGTGTTTCTTGTAAACAAATATTGTAGGGTTCTGACTTTTGATCCAGTCTCTATCTGCCTTCCTTTTTGAATTCATCCCATTCATTTAAGGTTAGAATTACTAAATCTGTATTTCTGCCATCTAATAACCCCAGATTAGCTTTACTTTATTCTTGCTCCCCAACCTCTTTCCCCTTTTAAACTTATGTACCCTTTGTATCAGATGTTATCCTCTTTATAATCCCTCCCTCCCCTTTGGAGTCTTTCCCTTTCCTTCCCTTATTTTCTTTTCTTTTCCCTTTCCTCTCCCCGTTTTAATGGGGAGAAAAATTTTCTCTAAAACAAATGTCATTATTTTCTTTGAGCCAACTCTGATGAGAGTAAGATTACCAATGTTCCTCCCTCTCTAAGTTCCCTCAGATATGATAATTTTCCTTTGCCTCTTTGTGGGATGTGGTTTCCTCTTTTATCCCTCCTTCCACCTTATTTCCATCATCCTTTTTCATATCTATTCCTTTTTATGTTATATCAGTACAACAATTATACATGTATTCTTTTTGTATATCCACAACAGAAATACAATTCTAAAGTTATTTTTATTTTTCTGATCTTTGAGTTCTATGGTTGGAATCAAATTTTTTATTTAGTTCTGGTTTCTTCAGGAAACAAATGGAATTCATTGTTTCATTAAATGTCATTTTTCCTGGAAGAAAATGCTCAGCTTAGCTGGGTGGTTATTCTTGGCTGCATCCAGTTTCTTTGCGCTTCGGAATAGATTCCAGGCCTTTCTTTCCTTTAATGTAGAGGCAGCGATCTTGGGTGATCTTAATGTGGCACCTCGGTATTTAAATGTTTTTTTTGCTGCTTGTAAGATTTTTCCTTAATCTGATAGTTTGAAATTGGGCCACAATATTCCTTTTGGGGTTTTATTTTAGGGTTTATTTCAGAAGGTGTTCATAATTTTTCAATGCCTATTTTACCTTTTGATTCTATTACATCTGGGCAGTTCTCTTTGATGATTTCTTGTAAAATAGTATCTAGGTCTTTTTTTCATCATGGTTTTGGAAGTCCAATATCCTCAGATTATCTCTCCTAGATCTTTTCAAGTCTGTGTTTTGATAGATAATTCATGGTTTTTTCAGTTTGTCATTTTTTGGTTTTGTTGACTGATTCTTGCTGTCTCAATGAATGTTGTTTCATTTGTTCAGTTCTAATTTTTAAAGAATTTTTTTCATTAGCTTTTTCTTCTTTCTGTATATGTCAATTGAGTTTTTAAATGTTTGTTTTGGTCTGTGGAATTTTTCCATTTCACTAATTTTTTTTTAGTGAATTATTTTTCTTTCAATTACAGATCCTACTTTTTCTTGGTGTTTTTGTCTTTTCCAATTCCGATCCTACTTTCTTGAGTTTTTGTCTTTTCCAATTCACAATGCTACTTTCTAGTGAATTTTTATTTTTCAATTCACAATTCTTACTTTCACAAGTTTTTTTTTTTTCATTCACCAATTTTGTTTCCCTGCCTTCTGGGTTTTTTAACTTTTCCAATTGTATTTGGGAGTTGTTGCTCTTGTAAGGCTTTCTTTCCTTTCCCATTTTTTCTAACTCTCTTTTGGACTTTAATGGTCTCTTCTTGGAGCATCATGTAAGGAGGAAGGTCTGATGCCTTTTTGTTTTTTGAGGGTCTCTTCAGGTTTGCTGACCTTGCTCTTTCTGCATAGAAGTGTGGATGGTTCTTTCATCTTTTTATTCTTGTTTTAAAGCCTTTTGGGGTATGCCTCCTAGGCAAGGGGGTTACCAACTTCCTCTGCAGACAGGGAGATGTAAACCGATTTCTGGCTCTGGGTATGGGAAGTGTCGGTGAGGTTTTCCTTCCCCAACAGCAAGTGGATTCCAGCCGGCGAGCTATTGAAGTGCCCAGTTGGGCTGTGTGGGTTAGCGATTGCCCTTGGCTAGAGACTAAGGGGTGAAAGTGTCACTGCCCCAGGCCGGAGCCTCTTGTGGGACTATGTGTATTAGCAGCTGACAGCAGACTGCAGAATGCCCCGAAGTCTGCCCCAGAGTCTCTGTCTGATGCATATCGGCCCTGGAAAAGCTCTATGGCCCCAAGCCGAGCTCCCCACTGCACAGATTGGAGGCTAACCCGGGCTGTGTCCTCCTGCTGTGCAGGATCACAGCTGCCCCAAGGAAAAGCCCTGTACTGCGGGTTGGGGCTGGGAGCTTGTGCTGAGATCTGTGCTTTCACTTTCGGTTTGAGGCTCTCCTAGGAACCTAATTTCTCTCCCCGTCTGTGCTGATCTCCCCCCTGGCCCCGGAACCAACCTTTTTTTGGCGAGACTGCAGATTTTTTTCGGCTGGTGAGTTGTTCTAATTCTTATCTTTACGAATTGTAGCAGTCAAGACTATTTTTGAGGCTCGATATAATATTGATAACGAGGGTAAGAGAAGAGCTTAGAAAGTCGCATGTGCTTCTCTGCCATCTTGGCTCCGCCCCCTGGAATTTTCTTAAATCGTTGTCTTGCTCAGAAGAGTTAAATTCTATCAAAGTTGATGTTTGCACAATAGTTGTTATTGGATACAATGTTCTGCTCATTCTGCCCATTTCACTAAGCATCAGTTCATGTAAATATCTCCAGATTATTTTTCTGAATTCAGTATACTTATCATGTCTTATACAACAATGATATTCCATTACATTCATGTACCATAACTTATTCAGCCATTCCCCCACTGATGGTCATCTCAATACCCAATTCTTTCCTTTTACAAAGAGAGCTGCTATAAACATTTTTTGTATATGTGGGTTCTTTTCCCTTTTTTATGATTTCTTTGGAAAGTGAATATGGATTCTATTGCTTTTTGGAAGGAGATGTCTAGTGGAGTGACTCATGAAATATGTAAAGCCTAAGCAGTTTAATGTCAAATAGTTATTAAGATATAGTTTTAGATGGTATCCTTATCAAATCATAGCTGTAAATATAGCTAATAAACTGGATTAGAGCATTAAAAGCCCCACAAAAGTTAATATAGAATATAAAGATGAATGTAGTAAGGAAAATTAAAATTTTGGATAATATATGCAACTATGTGCTATTTACACATCATTATAATAATAGTAGCATTTGTATAGTACTTTAAGATTTATGCAATATTATATTATACAAGTATCATCAGATTTTATCTTCATGACAATCCTAGAAAACAATTGCTATTATTATTCCCATTTCACAGATTTGGAAACTGAGGCTGAGATAATTAAATAACTTTCCCAACATCACACAACTATATATGACTTCAGGTCTTGTGGATTTCAGGCCCAATTCCCATAAAATGGGTCCTCTTATCTAGCAAAGAATCAGAAAACAAAGAAAGAAAAATCAACAGTTCAACTAAAGTAATAAATCATGGTAGTTTGTAAAATAGGACATATACTACTATTTAAAAGAAAGGTTCCAGAACAGGAAAAATGTGGCTAATCCCAATTTTGTTCATGGTTCTCAAAATTCAAGCAAATTCTACCATGCTCTCAAGAAGTATGGATTTTTTGATTTAATCAATTAACTTAGGTCCTGGTGGAGGGATGGTGGAAGAGAAGCATTCCCTTTTGCTTTTAACTGATAATGGCTGCCTTGATTTTCTTTAAAAAAGAAACTCCATCTCCCAACTTTGTTCATTTTCAATGTCTGTCTTACATGCTTTTATCTCTGTGTTCTAGCTTACTTGGTTTTCTTTATGTTCTCAATAAAATACCATCTTCTGTAAAAAGTCTTTCCCAATCCCCTTTAAGATTAATTCTTTTCCTCTAAGATTACCTTCAATTTAAAATATATACACATGAATACATTTACATGTTTGTATACATGTGTATATGAATACATGGAGAGAGACAGTTGTTTATCAATGAATACACTCATCAAATTTCCACTGCTTAACATTGTTCTAAGTAACAGAGATACAAAGAAAGGAAAGCAGACAAAAAATGCTGTCTGTTCAGAAGCTCACAGTCAAATAGAGGGAAACAACACATAACGAAGAGAAGAAAGACAGAGAAAATCAGACAGAGAAAAAGAGACAGATTGCAAGAGAGATACAGAGGCAGAAAAAGAGAGAGAGAGAGGGAGAAACTGAGAGACAAAGACAGAGACAGAGACAGAGAGACAGAAAGAAGGAGATGGAGGGAGAAAGAATAAGAGAGAGAGAGAGAGAGAGAAAGAGAGAGAGAGAGAGAGAGAATGAGTCCTCATTATAATGGAAATTGAGGCATGGTATGTGATTTTTCGCCTTTTTTATTCAATATGATATCTGTTAAACAGTAAATGACTAAATTCTTGTGATTGAGTGTTGGTGAAGAAACTGAATCACAGAGAGAGCATATTTGACCATGTTCATATAGCTACCAGGTCACTCAGGAAAGTTTTGAATTCAGCTGCTTGTGGCATTTATTTCATACTCTATCCACTTAGTATAATTTACTTCACATTTCTCTTCTCCATTTCAGTAAGAAATGCAAAGCAAAACAAAACAAAGCTACTGGCAGTTCACTAAACTTAACACTCTACTCCATCTGCTCTTCCTTGAGTTCATAAAGGAATGTAATATACTCCTTTATCAATTCTGCCTCTGGGAATCCTTGGCTCCACCCAATAGGCATTGCTCTCTTATTCATTAAATTATCTTTCCTTTATTTAGACAAATAAAGGTGCTGGGAACAGATGTTCCCTATTCCACAAATATTATGCTCCTGAAGGGTAGGGGTTATTTTGAATTTTGTTTTTTGTATTTGTAACCTATGGTGGAGGGCTTTGGAAATAGAAACTTAATATGCCCTTTTTGGATTGAACTGGTTTAACACATGCTGTCCCCTTTGCTCCACTTTCTTTTCTGATTCTTTTCAACCTTTAGTGATTTTCTTTTTTTCCAAAAGGGATTGAAGATAGTTTTCATTTTCAAGAGAGTGATGTACTGGGTCAACAAAGAGATCAACCATTCCTCAATATGAAGGAACAGAGAAAGGCAATCAAAATGTTCTCCTGAAATGTGCTGAGTGAGTAGGCTGCTGCCTCCATTCTTAAACCAGTACTGCCCTCACTTGGCTTTAGTGCCCTGTCTTCCCTCTTAAGGAATTTTTATAGCTATTTTAGCAATCCTGCTGAATCCCTTCTTATGCAATCGGTATTATTAGTTCATTCCACTTCAGGGAGATGATTTAGTTCAATAAAGATAGGTATATAAATAGAGCTTATTGTGTTGTATGTGAAAATGCAATTTACTTGTTGTTTTCTTATTTTAATTGCTCACAAATATAACTGGATTCTAAATCTCAAGATAAGAATAAGCACAAGAGGCCTGATTCTAGGACTTGGATCCCAACAAGAATTGATGAAGTCTGGGGATGAATACCTACTTTGAAATAAACAGATAACAAATTCACATTGGCCATTTTTGTTGGAAAAGGCAGTTTTATTTCGAAGAAAAGGTTATAGACAATAAGAGGTAAAATAGGCATCAGGAATGGCAAATATAAAAGAGTTGGGAGAGGTTATGATTAAAAAAGGAAAGGAATTTGCAAGAATTTATTAAAGAAATATGTCATCAACTGGCAGGTTAGATCCATAAGGGAGTTTAGCAGACTAACCAGAGTGAGCTAGAATAAGGAGAAAAGTGTTTTTTTTTAAAAAGGAAAGCACTATGAGGGAGAGAAAGAGAACATTTCATAATGGGTTTAGTCTCCTAAAGAACTTAGCAAAAACCTTGATCATAAAGACTTTTTTATAGGGGAAATATAATCATTGGCTTTTCTCAGGAAAATAAGATGGGAACTGAGAGGAAGGGATGAAAAAGAGAAAGTGCCAGGTGCTCAAATGTGGGGATCAAAGAGAAACCAGATGGAATACCTGGCAGACCAAGTCTCAGATCTGATTAAAGATATGCTAATCAACATCTCCAATGATTGTTTAAAGATAACCAGAGGTTGGGGACAATGGACAATAGACATTTTTTTCTCATACTACTTTGCTTAATCATCATGCATATCTTGCTTTCTATGTGTACTCTATATTTCTTTCCTGAACCATTTTCTCTTCTCTTTCTTTAAATGTTCACTTTATACTCTCTCTTCCATGTATTCAAGTCACAACTCTGTGCCAATTACTTCTACATGCAGTAATAGTCAAATTCCCAATGGTTTATCACTAACTATATAATGTGTGTGTATGTGTATCAAACCCTATATCTTTTAGTCATCTTAAACACGTTATTTTCACCTGTTAAATTAGGAATTAGAACAAGATGATCTAGGAGATCGATTTTAGTTCTTGTTCTATTTTAAAAACAGCACTATCTTTCTCCTAAACCTTCCTTAATCTGAAGTTTCCAATAACTCTGTATTGAGGGTACCATCATCTTTTCATTTATCTGGGTTCAAAAACTTTGCATCAGCATTGACTTCTCCCTCTCTGTAATTCCAAAATCCAATCAGCTGTCAGGTTTTACTAATTCTAACTCCCTGATATTTCTTTGCATTTAACCTTTCCTTTCCACTTACATAAAAGAAAATTACCCTAGTTGAGGACCTCATCTGGATGATGGCAACAACTCCCAATTCTTTCTTCAGGCTTTTGTCTTTCCACAATTTAAAGTGAAATTACTAAGATACAGAGACTGACACAATCAATCACTCCCCTACCCAAGAAACTCTAATAATTCTCTACTATCTCTAGAATAACCATCTGAACTTCTCTATTTGACACACACAAAAAAAAAAAAAAAAAAAAAAACCTCTTTACAATCTGGTTTAACCTACCTTCTCAGGTCTATTGTACTTAATTTCCTGCTCTATGTTCTATTTTTAACATAAATAAGTCTACATACACTTCCAATATTAGACATTAAATCTCCTATCTTCATGTCTTTGGTCAGACTGTTCAGCATACATAATGTATTCTCTTTTTAACTTCACCTTAAAGCATCACTGGATCCCTTTAAGGCTCAATTCAAATGCTTAAATAAAAGCTTACTTTCATCCAATAGTTATTAGTGTGGCACCTTCACCTCATAAATTGATCTTAATTTTTGTTATTGTAGTCCAGTTGATTCAGTTGTGTCTAAATCTTCATGATTTCATGGACTGAATTGTCGATAGTGTTTTCTTGAGAAAACTACTGAAGTAAGTTGCCTTTCCTTCTTTAGGCAAAAAGAGTGTAGGTGAAACTTTATACATCCTGATTGTGTTGTTTAGTGTATATTTTGCTATATTGAAACAGAACATGCAGTCCCAATGTTGGAACCATTTTAATTCTTATGTTTCTTAAGGATCAGCAGAAAGTAGACACTTAAGACATTTAGGAAATAATTAACTAATTCCATAGGACTCACGGTTGAATTTCTATAGGCATGGCTACATTTGACTGGGACTGACTACCCTTTCAACAAACTCAGTTCTGAATTTATCCTTTGTGCCAGAATTCCTGCCTATCACTTTTCCATGCCTTTTCATCTTCAACAACCTAATATTGGAACAAACAACCAGTTTTAATCATGTGCCACAGATAGTCTACCTAATTAGTATTTATGTGCTGCTGTCATGGGGTTGTTAATATAGCTAGCTTGCTTGATGTCCATTTTTTCATACTGGCCATTTGTTTTATTCCACAGGGAAATAATCAAAATCTGAGGCATAGGAGGGCTACTATTTACTTGACAACCTATCCAGTCAAAGGACAATTTTCTAAGCTTGGCCAGCAGTTGTCCATTTGTTGCCGACTATGGCTATGTCTTTACAAGAACCCCAAACATTTTAAATTTGTCTCAATCCTTGAGCCTAACTAGATTTTTGGTGTTATATTTCATTTTCTCTATAGTTTATAAAATATTAAAATGTTCAGTTTTTAAAATCATTTTATTTCAGTTTTAAAGATGTAAGTGGGATGATACCATATGCAGTAGAAGTGACATAAAAGTTTCAGATTCCTTTAATTTGATGTACTTTTTTGAATAAGTAAAATATAAATACTCGATATATGATAGAACATATTTTATTTTTGTTTTTATTTTGCCACTGCCTCAAATAATAGCATACATAAAATAGTTGCTCAAAGGAACTTGTTGAATTGAATTGCATTGTAATAAATTTACTGGACTAAGTATACAAATATCTCCTTTCCAAATCTGGGTTTCCCTTGGAAAAAAAAAAAAAAAAAAAAAAAAAAAAACACTTAACCACTATGGGCCTCTATTTGCAAAGAAATCCTGGAGAGCATTGTAGGTCCTTCCAATTCAAAGATTCTGTACTTTCTGGAATTTTCCTTGTAAATGTTTCTTTCCTTCCATTCCTGTCTCTTTAAAATGCTATATAAACCATCTCTTCAGTGAAATAGATGTAATATAGATAGATAGAAGCTTATGTGGAGAAATTCCAAACCATGTGACCAATCCCCATGTTCTATGCTTCCTACCTTATTGAGTGATGGCCGGAATTCATTGAAAGGTATGGGAAAATCTTACACAATAACTTTTTTTTAAATAAATGAGCGATTTTGTAAATATTATGATTTACCTAGACATTAATCTTATATAAACTGGGCACGCCTCCCAAACGTACCAAATGTCTTAGAGTTTAGAGAAAGAGTACCTATTGAATATAACACATATTCATGAATTGAGAACTGGAGAGGAAATTAGAGACCACACAGTTCTAGGACATGATCTTACAAAAGAGGAAACTGAGCCTCAGATAAAGCAGGTGAATTGCCCTAAGAATTAACCAAATAACAGAATCAGTACCTCAACATGGATGTCCTAAGCACCTTCTTTGTATCTTGCTATCGTGGCAGGCACTATGAATACAAAACAAACAAACAAAAATGCTATTCCTTTCCTAAAGAGACTTTCTTTTGGAGAGAATCAACACATATATGAAACATACATAATACCTACAAAATATAAAAACGTAAATAAAAGATAATTTATTGTAAGAGAATTGCATCTGGGTAGAGGAGAGCTTATGTAGGAAAACACTTTTAAGTTGATCTTTTAAGATCAACTTAATGGCATTCTAAATGGTAGAAGAGAGAATACATTTTAAATATTCAATTAGCCCATATAATGTCATGGTAAGGAGTTGTGATATAAGTGTCAGGGAGTAACCAACTTTGGCTGTACTATCCAGTGTGTAAAGGAGATATAACATATAACAAACAGGAAATTAACACAATCAAGATTAAAGCTATGTCTTCATAGTCTACATCTTGATCTTGATATGCTATAACATGTTATTCTCATTAGGCAACTCTTAAAAATATTTTTAACTAAATTAATATGATTTCTTCTTTTCTTTATTCAAGAGCTAATGGTCAGTGTATTCAGACAGATTTTTTTTTTTTTACCATTATAACTAGCACATATTAGGTATTTAATAAATGCTAGTTGACTGAATAACTCACCTAGGAGTGGATGGTACAGTAGGGGGAGCACTGAATCTGAAGTCGGGAAGCTATTCATTCTAATCCAATCTCAGACACATATTAGCAGTGTGACCCTGGCCAAGTCAATTAATCTCAAACTCAGTGCATTTTTTTTCCCCAGTCATTCCATGACTCTTCACGATTTCATTTAGGGTTTTCTTGGCAAAAATAGTGGTGTGGGTTTGTCATATATTTCTCTATTTCATTTAACACATAAAGACACTGGGACAAACAGAGTGAAGTGACTTGACCAGAGTCACACAACTAGTAATGGTCTGTGGCTAATTTGAACTCATGAATTTAAGCTTGGCACTTCATCCACTGCATGTCCTAGCTGCCTTGTATCAGTTTGTTCAATTGTATAAATGGGATAACAATAGCACATATCTCCCAGTGTTGTTGTGAGGATCAAATGAAATAATATTTGTAATAAAAGATCTAAACACAATTTCTGTCACACAATAAGCAGTTAATAAATGTTTAGCCCACTCCATCTTGCAATAGTGATGCTGCATCTAGATTACATATAACAGCTCAACACGATGTAAATTGGTGTCAGTTTCCAAGAATCCCTAATACATGTCCTCCCATCCCCATCCCCAGTAAAATATGGAACATATTTAAAAAAATTGGAATTATTTATCATAGGTGGGGTGCTACCTGAAAACTTTTATGATAGTCCTCAAATGTAAGCGATCTCTTTTCTTGAAATTTGCATTATTTTGCTTACATTTTCATTTAGTTAACTGTTTCCATATTGTGTCCGATGTTATGTCTCCTGATCTGAGCACAATTTCTTCTACTCTTACTTTAGTAACAAATATCTATCAAGCACAAAGCATGTAGAAGATATGGTGCTAGTTGTCTGGCAATACTAAGAGAATACCAAAACCATTTCCAGCTCAGAAGACCATTACAATTGACTAGAAAAGTAGCATGCTATTCATTGTACTTTATTCTCAGAATAACCCATTGGTGGAAAACTACTAAATCTCATTGTCTAAATTTTGAAGATATAGAAAGTCATCTAAATTGTATTCTTTTCTTTTTATCCTAGCTTATAACTGGATGTTTCTTGAATCAAAGTGATTTGCCTATGGGTTATGTCCTATATAAGAGCTTTGAAGTAAAATGAATTAAATGTATAATTAGTAACATTTTGTGGTGAGCTGATGTTTCCCCCATTGTTAATAAAGAAAAAAGCATTATAAAGGATTACATATATATATATATATATTATACACATATATATGTATATTATATATATAAAATCTCAGGAAAAAAAACAATGATCATGAATCCATTTGTAATTCTAATAATTTCTAATATTTTCCTCTCAAAAGAAAGTCATCTGTTAAAAGACACAGAATGCATCATTTCTTTGGATGATATCTTGATTTAAATAAATAAATAAAACTTGATCATAAACAAATAACCTTTATTTCCTTTCCAAGCATAGTAAGAATATCATATTACATCAAGGAAGGAGGCAAATAAAAATCCACATCTCAGTTACTGTTTTTACAAGCAATTTTATCTCATTTATCATGACCATCATCCCAATTGGGATCATCCCAATCTACTTGTAAAGATTTATAAACACTCTTAAAACTGTTTTAAAAGTTACTGTAGTTATAATATCATAGCACAATTTCAGCATCATTCAAAAGCTTTATTCACATAGGTATTTCCACATTCAAAGTTGCTTAAAATCACTATATCAGTGCATCAGAGATATTTACACGGTATGAACAATGTCTAATTCATTTCATTCCATGGAAGTCTTTATCAAAAATGTTTACTGTGACAACTGAAGTGTAGCCAATTGTGGAACACTTTGCTTTCAGAAGTCCAAGATGGTTTATGGTTTCATTTATCATTGAAGTGACACAGCTGTAAAACAATCCAAAATCACAATGACAGCTGACAGGAAATTGACTCTAGGTTCTGAAATATGCATTCCTCCAGAACTTAAACCTAGAAAAATAAAAAAAAAAGTAAAATAAAATAAAAATAAAAGTAACTCAGAAAGAAGTCATTACATTAATTCAACAAATATTCTTAAATGAATTCACTTTTTTAACAAATAATTTAATTTTTATATATGATTATTAGGTTTGTGCACTTTCTCCTGGAATTTTTAAAAAGTTATTATTACTTAAAATATGCATATCATCTATCTAATTAATCCATCTGTCCATGTTCCTACCAATCTAATATTTATGTAAGCATCAATCGTTCCATGAATTCATTTCTACCATCTATTCATAAAACCATTTATCTGTACATCTATGTCTATATATCTATATATGTAGTTATATCAATTATCTATCTATCTATCACAACACAATGCTTTATTATCTGAAATTCTGTCATTGAAGTATGCCAAACAAAGAAGACCATTTATTAATTAAGTTGCATTGGTCTGTGGAAGTAATCATCATCAACAATAATACAATAAGTAAATGAAGAAGAGCTGAAGATCTTCAAATTACATTCAAATCTATGGGGTTGGTTAATTTGCACATCAGGAGGTATAGAATATTCTCATTGGTAGAATATGATAATACATTAAGAACATTTCTCCATTTGTAGCCATTCTGGGAAATGAGCTCTGCATAGGCCTATTTACCCTCTTTTTCTTAATTTTTATGTTTACCATTGATGTTTATTATTAAATATAATAGGGAGTTGTGATTATGGATCATATCATTCAGTGTTTGTTTATTCCAATCTGTTGATACATAGCTTCATGCAAAGAAGAGGCTTTATAAATGTTTTTTGATTGACTAATTAGATTCCTTCTGTTTCCTAAAGATGAAGAGAATGATGGGTTAATGATATTGATCATTTTAGATTTTAGCACATTGTTTACAAATTCAAGATCATTGAACCTTTGCACTATTTCTCATTTTCATTTAAAGAGGTGAGTGATGGATTTGACCCTGGGACAGCCATATTCAGGATAAGAATTCTCAGAATTTGAGCTGTCAAGCTTAAATCAGTTAATTTCTCCTTTTTTCCCCAAAAATGCACTAGGATCATATTACTTTTCCAAGATTCTACTGTTCTAGAAAACTACAATACATATTTTTTCTTCTTCTAGTAATGGAAAGTATTTTGGGGAAATGATAAAAAATAAAGGAGGAATGGTTTTCCAATTTACTGTTTTATGATCATAAATGAAAAACTTAAGGAATGGAAAGAAGAAATTTGACATTTTTCCCTGTTCTACTTCCAATATGTTACTGTATTTTTTATTATTGTTATCTCACCAGATTTGCTGAATTTCCATTAAAAAAATCAGAAATTTATTTGATGACTTGTTATGTCAATTTTGCTAGCTTGTCCCAAGCATCTCCATTCAACTCAGGTCAGGTTTATTACAGTTTGAAGTATCATTAAAACTTTTTTTAAGTTTCAATCAACTGAATTTTTGGTAATATAGAAAAAAAGCTTTCAGTTTTAATAGTACTGCCACTGAAAAAAAATGATTAAATCTCTCCCTCAACTTGCATTGTTTTATTCCCCAATGTTTTGAGGAAATATCAAAATTGTCTGAAATGTACCAGCTTGTAGAACAAATGTTCATATTCATAAACATTCATAAAAAGTAATATTCATAAAATATAAACTGGCATAAAGATGGTGAAGTATAAGAGACAAAACTTTGAAATATAAAGAAACAAATTATGAATTAGAAATGAAAAGGACTTAGTTCTATAGAAAAAATACCAAGGAAAAATTAACCCTTTTTATCATTCCTTCATTTTAAAATGATTTCAAAGTACCTATTATATCGCTGAAGCAACCTGATAGGCTTTTGTGAATAAAAAAGACAAAAGTGGAAAATTTACCTATCCAAGGAAATTACAGTCTCTTAGAGACAGTCAACAAATGCAAGGAATAGTAAATTCAAAATAGATGCAAACTTTAATTGTGGTGAGTACATTAGCAGTGTCCTGTAAAGGGAGTTAAGATAACTTATTCAAGAGATGATGTTTGTACGATACATTAAAGGAGAAATTCTATAAGATAGCTATAAGTAGAAAACATACTCCACACATGGAGGACAAAGTATGACAAGGGAAGGAGTGTGAGATGAACTCTCTCTTAGGGGGAATTACATGTAGGTACATTTGAGGAGAATAAAAATTTTTTGAAGAGGAAAATAAGCAATGTGTCTTGGAAGGTAGTTAAGAAATAGGTTGGGTTATAAAAAGATATAAAAATCAAGTAGAAAAGTTTACACTTTGTCTTAGAGCAAAACAGAACTCCTGAAACTTTTGACCAACATGACCAAAAAATTCTTTTGGTATTTCAATTGTTAGCTTTGTGAGAAAGGATTATAAATGATCAAAAGAATAGTCAAAGAAATCAAAGAAGATGTGTATAAACTGATACTGTAAAAGGGGAACAGAAATTGTAGAATAGTAAAGAAAAAAGAACCCAGAAAGACATAAGAATTTAGATCTATGCAATGAAAACCAATGATGAAGTATGTTATTTCTTATAAGGTAGGTAATGGATTTAAGATGCAGAAGGAGAAATGCACTTTTGGAAATGACCACTGAAGAAATTTGTTTTGCTTGTCTATGCATATGTGAAACAAAACAAAATTTGTTTTTCTTCCTTCCTTCCTTCCTTCCTTCCTTCCTTCCTTCCTTCCTTCCTTCCTTCCTTCCTTCCTTCCTTCTTTCCTCCCTTCCTCCCTCCCTTCCCCCTTCCTTCCCTCTTCCTTTCTTTCTGTTTCTTTCTTTCTCTCTTCCCTCTTCCTCTTTTCAATATTTTTTTCTTTCATTCTTCCTTCCCTTTCTTTCCTTCAGCCCCTCCCTCTATTAATGTGGAAGGATAAAGTCTGTTTATTAAATGAAGAAAAATAAAACTGAGAAAATCCATTATATTTATTTATTCCTTTAATGCTTCCTGTTAAGGATGCTGAATTCAGGTCCTCTGAGCTAAATAGGAATCAAGCTGATTGGCTACATACATGAATTCAGATGGGAGGAAAGAAAATAATTAATTATCAGTATTTTTTCAGTCTTATGATATATCTCTATATATAATTATAAATGCTAAAGTAATTAGTGAAATGAAACTATAGATCAGGAAACATAATATAATTGGATAAATATATTTAGAAGTTATCTGAATAGAGGATATTTGAACTGACTAGAGCTGATAGAGTCTGCATGATCATCATTAATAACACCAACAACATTTCAAAGAAGACAGAAAACAAGAAGGATATCCAGGACAGGACCATGAGATAAATCCACATAGAGGTAATAAGAAAATTAGTGGGAACCAGCAGAATTAATGATGGTAAAATTCATTGCTATAAGTTTGTCTTGGCAGTGTGGTAAATAGTATCAGATACCACAGAGACTAAAAAATGCTAGCGTTTCAAAAAGAAAGGTCATGACATTCATGTTTTAGAATCAGGAGTTTCTAGTTGCCTGCAAATTAATTCATTAAAGACTATACATTATTTTATCATGGCCTACCGACTCATTCTGGCAGAATTTCCACGAATGTTCATATATAAAAATACTAAATTGAAGTTTTGGGTGGCAAAGTATACAAAAGATAAATATTACTACCCACCTTCACATACTATAAACTTTCTTCATACTTCATAGAAAACAAAATGAGACCATTTTTTGAGCTTCATTTTTTCCACTTCTCCACAATTCACACCGTCTGGATTCTTCATTCTAGTATCTTTATTTAACTCATGTCTTATAGGAACAGGTTACTGTTCTAATACCAAGATAAATTTCTCTATATCCCAGCTTCTTTTTTTTTTTACTTCTACATAGTATATCATTTCCCCAAATGCATGCAAAAATAGTTTTCAACGTTCACATTTGAAAAAGCTTGTGTTCAGTTTTTTTTTCCTCTCTCCTTACTTTTCCCTTCTGCAAGAGAGCAAGCAGTCCAATATAGGTTAAACATGTGCAATATTTCTAAACATATTTCCATATCCATCACACTGTGAAAGAAAAATCTGGTCAAAAAGGAAAAAAAAAAACACATAAGAAGAAAAAAAACAAACCAAACAATAAACAACCAAAAAAAAAAAAAAGGTGAGAATACTGTGCTTTGATTTTTATTCAGTCTTTCTAGTCTCCTGTCTAGATGTGGATTGCACTTTCCATCACAAATCCATTGGAATTATCTTAAGTCACCTTAGTCTTAAAAAGAGCCAAGTGCACTTTCCATCACAAAGCCATTGGAATCATCTTAAGTCACCTTACTCTTAAAAAGAGCCAAGTGCACCAAGTGCACACTATTGTCTTGTTACTGTAAACAATGTTCTCTTAATTTTGCTTATTTCGTTTAGCATAAATTCATATGTCTCTCTATAGCTCTCCCAAATCATCCTGCTGATCATTTCTTATAGAATAAGAATATTCCATAACATTTTTATACTATAACTTATTCAGTCATTCTTCAACTGATGGGCATACATTCAGTTTCCAATTCCTTGCCACTACAAAAAGGGCTGTTACAAAAACTTTTACATATTCTTGTAACTGAATGTGAGTATTGTGAAATTATAATTATCAGTAAAAAAGTTGGGTTTGCATGCTTATTTTACATGCCTTTATACCCAGAACTGGGGATACCATTTATATGATTATAGGTATAATCATACCTATCATATCATATACCTATAATCATATAAAAAGTTCCCAAGTGAAAAGGAATTGCAAGTAGGAAAAGCTTAAGAAGACCTGCCTGCATGAACAAGTAATCCCATTTTAAGCCTTTTTTCTCTACAAGGTTTTTTCTTCTTTCATCTGTATCTATCATTTAGTGTTTTTCTATTATCTACAAACATGCTCATGCTCAAAAACTAAAGAAAACAAAACAAATAAATAAATAAACAAAAAACTTTTCACGATTATCCATCAATTCCAAAGAGGTGCTATTCCTCCATTTTGTAGTCAAGATTCCTTCTTTGATAGGTATGTCTTCTTCTTTCTACTTTTTGGAGTTTGGTTTTCATCATGATCATTCAACGAAACTTCTTTATACAAAATTAATAATTATCTTTTATTTGCCAAATATAATAGCCTTTCTCAGCCCTCATCCTTCTTGACTTCTTTTTAGCATTTCCAATAACCTTCTTCTCATATTCTCTTCTCTCTATGTTTTCAAAATAGTATCTCTTTCCTTTCTGTCTTATAGTTTACATTCTTTGATAGATCTTCATTCATGTCATGCACCACATAGTTGTTTCCCCACGCTTTGTATTGAGCCTTCTTCTCTTCTCTTAAATTATTTCATTTGGTGATTGCATGAATTCTCCTGGAGTCAATTTTTATCTCCATGCTGACAATAATAAAATCTATATAGAAAGCTCTAATCATGCTAAAGTCTTACAACTTTCAATTTCTCTCACTGCCTATTAGATGTCTTGATCTGGATATCTTGCTGAAATCTTAAACTGAAAATATCCAAAATTAAATTCATTTTTTTCTCTTTAAAGTTTCTCTCTATCTAATTTGCCTATTACTGTTGAGAGTATTTTCATCCCATTTTTCCTTGACTAAACATTCTTGCTTACCCCATATCTAATCTATTGTCAAATCCTTCTGATTTTGCTTATGTAACATTTTTGTACATGCTTCCTTTTGTCTTTTGACACTACTATTAATCTGGTACAGACAATTATCTCATGCCAGGTCTATTGCAATAGCCTCTTGATTGGTCTCCTGGACATAATAAGCTTTTCCCAACTAGAGTTCATTTTCTATTCCAATGTCAAAATGATCTCATTTTTTATTATAGCTTTTTATTTACAAAATATATGCATGGGTAATTTTTCAGCATTGATAGTTGCAAAACCTTTTGTTCCAATTTTTCCCTTCCTTCCCCTAACCCCTCCCCCAGATGGCAGGTAGACCAATACATGTTAAATATGTTAAAGTATATGTTAAATACAATATATGTATACATGTCTATACAGTTATTTTACTGTACAAAAAGAATTGGACTTTGAAATAGTGTATAATTAAACTATGAAGGAAATCAAAAATACAGGCAATACAGACAAAAATAGAGGGATTGGGAATTCTATGTAGAGGTTCACACTCATTTCCCTGAGTTTTTTCGCTGGGTATAGCTGGTTCAATGCATTACTGTTCTATTGGAGCTGATTTGTTTCATCTCATTGTTGAAGAGGGCCATATCCATCAGAATTGATCATCATATAGTGGTGTTGTTGAAGTATATAATGATCTCCTTGTCCTGCTCATTTCACTCAACATCAGTTCATATACGTCTCTCCAGGCCTTTCTGAAATCATCCTGCTGGTCATTTCTTACAGAACAATAATATCCCACAACATTCATATACCACAATTTATTCAGCCATTCTCCAATTGATTAGCATCCACTTAGTTTCCAGTTTCTGGCCACTACAAAGAAGGCTGTCACAAACATTCTTGCACATACAGGTCCCTTTCCCTTCTTTATGTCTCTTTGGGATATATAAGGATATAAGTAATACTGCTGGATCAAAGGGTATAATACACAGTTTGATAACTTTTTGAGCATAGTTCCAAATTGCTCTCCAAAATGGCTGGATGTGTTCACAATTTCAGCAACAATGTATCAGTGTCCCAGTTTTCCTACATCCCCTCCAACATTCCACATTGTCTTTCCTTGTCATTCTAGCCAATCTGACAGATATCTCAGAATTGTCTTAATTTGCATTTCTCTAATTAATAATGATTTGGAGCATCTTTTCATATGGCTAGAAATAGTTTCAATTTCTTCGTCTGAGAATTGTCTGTCCATATCCTTTGACCATTTATCAATTGGAGAATGGTTTGACAAAATTATCTTCCTAAAGGACAAGTCTAATGGTTTCCTATTGACTCCAGTATCAAATAAAATGAGATAAAAAGTCATTCGTAACTCCTGACTCATTGTGATCCAATGACATTAGTCTTTTTAAATTTCCTCTCACAGGATAATTCCAACTAAGAGAATTTTTGTTGGCTTACCCCATAGGAATGTTTTTCCTTGTCATCTCTTTCTCTTGGTTCAATTGGATTCCATAAGTCCTTAATGTCCAGAATTCCATAAATTCTTAGATAAAACCTCTCCTTCTACATAAAGCACTCCCAATTCCCCCTTAATTCTAGCATATTTCCCCTATTGGTTATTTCCAATTTACCACAATATGGATTTTATATATGATTTGCAAGTTGTCCCCCTCATGCCATTTGTCTGTGAGTTCTTCAAGAATACAAACTCTTGGCAGAAGCTAGACATTGACCCACACCTAACATCATATACCAAGATATGACTGAAATGGGCTCAAGATTTAGCCATAAAGAGTGATATTATAAGCAGATTAGAAGAACAAAAGATAGTTTACTTCTCAGAACTATGGAGAAGGAAGGAATTTGTGACAAAAAAAAAGAACTGAAATACATTACTGAATACAAAATAAATAATTTTGATTATGTTAAGTTTAAAAGCTTTTATACAAATAAAACCAATACAGACAACAGGAAAAGGGAAATAATATGCTGGGGAAATTTTTGTTTATTTAAGGGTTCTGTTAAAATCCTGGTTTCTAAAATGTATAGAGAAATGACTCAAATTTATAAGAACTCAACCTATTCTCCAATTGGTACATGGTTAAAGGATATTTACAGACAATTTTCAGATGAAGAAATTAAAACCATTTCCAGATATATGAAAAAAGTGCTCTAAATCACTATTGTTCAGAGAAATGAAAATTAAGTCATCTCTGAGGTACTACAACACACCTCTTACGTTGGATAAGATAATAGGGAAAAATAATGAAGAATGTTGGAAGGGATAGGGAAAAACTGGGACACTGATACATTGTTGGTGGAACTGTGAATGGATTTAAGCATTCTGGAGAGCAATTGGGAACTATGTTCAAAGACTTATGAAACTATGCATATTTTTGATCCAGCAGAGTTTCTACTGGGCTTATATCCCAAAGAGATCTTAAAGGAGGCAAAGGGACCCACATGTGCAAAACTGTTTATGGCAGCCTGTTTAATAGTGAAGAAACTGAAAATTGAATGGATGCCCATCAATTGGCGAATGGCTGAATAAGTTATGGTATATGAATGTTATGGAATATTATTGTTCAAAAAATGACCAGCAGGATGATTTCAGAGAGATCTTGAGAAACTTACATGAATGATGCTAATTGAAATGAACAGAACCAGGAGATCATTGTACTTGGCAAAAACAAGACTATACAATGATCAATTCTGATGGACATGGCTCTCTTCAACAATGACATGATTCATGCTAGTTCAAATGGTCTTGTGATGAAAATATCCATCTGTACCCAGACAGAGGACTCTGGGGTATATCACAACAGAGTATTTTCATTCTTTTTGTTGCTATTTGCTTGTATTTTATTTTCTTTCTTATTTTTCCCCTTTTTGATCTGATTTTTGAAGAATCACACATGTTTAACATATATTGGATTACTTGTAATTTAGGGGAGACAGTGGGAAGAAGGGAGGGAAATAATTTGGAACTCAAAGTTTTCCAAGACTGAATGTTGAAAACTATCCATGCATATCTTTTGAAAAAAAAATCTTTAATTTAAAATAAGAATAGAAACTATCTGTGCCTTACTTTTGGTACCTAGTGGTGTGCACAATGGCTCAAATATAATAGTTGATTAAACTTCATTTATTGACTAGCTGACTTATTGATATTTGTTGGGCAAATGAACATTTTTCTTAAGAACTTCTATGCATTTTGATTGCAACTTCTTGCTTGATAAACCAGTAATACAAACTGGATCATCATGATACATCCTGTAGCCCTCAACTTTCAACTCAAAAAGAAACCAGTTAATTTTTCACACTGTTTAAAGAAGGAATAAACACCTCACAATCTTTCCTGCCTCTTTTTGCCACTGGGCATAATAAACTAACCCACAGCTGTCACAATGGAACTTACTTGATATTTTAGGGATCCTAATTTTTTCACTGCTGCTACCATCTCCACCATCACTGACTGTTCTTATTTCAATTATATAATCTTCTCCAAAGGGAACAAGAATCTCAGCAGAAGTGTTATTCGTTTCCAAAATGTGTGTTTTACTTTGTCTGTTTTGCCTGTATAAAATCTAAATAAAATAAAGATGAAAATTAATGCTAGATTTTATTTCTTTTAAAACTACATGTAAGTTTCTTCATTTCTTTCTATGAGTTTCTAATAACATAGCAAATCATACAATAATTCTTTAGCAACATTTTTTCTATACAAATCCACTCTATTTCTATAGTCAATCCTATAGTTCAATCCTTTGCTGGGGGTGATTAAGAGAAGAGTACATTCCCCACATTACCACCAAACACAGAGCACTTGGCACCATTGAAAGCTGGTTTAGAATAAAGGGACATGGGAGGAAACAGACATACTTTTGTCCAGATAAAGAATTCTTGACCCCAGCATGGGATCACTTTAACAAAGCAGATATGAAGTGGGGAAACATTGATTCATGATACTAGCATCCTAGAGTAATATTTCTCACTCATGAACCTAACTTTTAAGATAGAAAAAGCATGGATCTCCTTTTGATATTTTGTTGTCAACTTTACACTGTATTGCCTTTATCTTAGCTTTCATTCCTTTCCAACAGGAATGTTGGACACTATCTGTATAAGGACAGATATTAACAGGTGGACTTTTATCCTGCCCAGAACTGAGTTGTTAGCCATTTCTCAGCTATCTCTTATACTGTTCTACCTCCATTAAAATGTGAACTCTGAGGATATTGGCTTAATTGCCCAGAATTTTTGTCCTCAGGCCTTAGCTTAGCATCTATAATAATCTCTCCTGGGTAAGACAGAGCTAAGATGGGTAGTAGAGGCAGGAATCGCCCTATATTTTCCCTAAATTATTCCAAATACTTTAAAAATATTGACTCTAAATGGATTTTAGAACGTCAGAACACACTCTCCCCAAATGGAGTAGAACATTTTCTAGCTGAAGGCAAATGAGGTCAGCAGAAAAGGTCTGTGTAGTAGTCTCTCCTAAATCCCAACCAGGTCTATTATAGCATATTCCCAAAATTACATCTTCTAATAAAAAAAGAAATTCTTTTCCAGCTCCAATCTTTGAATTTGTTTCAAAGGTAATCTAAATACCAAGAATTCTAGAATGTAGCCTTCTAATAAGAGAACAGGTATTTATTGATGATTGGAAATACTCAAGTATTAGCTAGCTGTAATCATAAAGAGGACTGTCCATAAGCTAAAATTAAAGGATGATGAAATAATAATAAATGGACACTTCTTGCTATATTAATGAGCTATTAAGATGGTACAGATATAATTGTCTTTTTGCTGCACTTCTCATTTGAGAAGATGCCTAAGCATTGAGAAGACATTTGGGGGATGAAATTGAGACTTACTGAAATAGAGGTAGTATTAGATTGGATTTTATGCTCCATTATGATTTTTTAATTTTTTTTTATATTTGGGAGAAAGGATGGGAATAAAGGAGTACCATGACAATAAATTAATTGGTACTCTTGATTTACGGTACTTAAGTAATTTTTGCTCACCTAAATTGGTTTCTAGATATGAACTGTGTTCAGAGGTGTTGTAGCATAAACTTTGAGGGAGAGCATAGTGAAATAAGTTATGAGGGATTTTAGGAGAGAGTGAGTTGTATCAGAAACCAACATAATAAATTATTGGTATAATCCCAGAGTTTGAATTTATTTATAATTATTCATTTTTGCATATTATATTTTGTCCTCCTAGACTGAAAACTCCAAAATTACATCTCATTTATGTTTTGTATAGTGTAATTCCTAGAACAACAATTTATATATATTAAGTGCTTGATAAATGATTGTTGAACTGAATTGAATAATAGAATAATCATACTACCAATGTATAGTTTTTTCTTCACAAAATAAATTAAAGAGATAATGCTTTTTCTTTAAATTTAGTTGCTCTTACTAAAGTTTTTTTTTTGGCCTCTGCATCTAAAATCACACAATTTATCTTAATTAATTATGTAGCTTGAGGATTTTATCTTTAAAGCTTACTGTGAAGTCAATGTTTAGTTTGGACAAGTTTCAAATACTTGAATATTTATCTGCCAAGAAATGATACCCATTAACACTGATGGAAGTGGAAATCATTTACTCTGGTATCCTTGACTGAATTTCTACTAAATCATTTATCTATTGTCACAAGAATCCCCCTTCTTGGAACCAAGAAGGTTTGGTACACAAGCAATAGTATTTATCTTAGACTTCTTAGATCCCTCCAGCCTTATTCATCAATGACTTACTAATCTGCATCATAACCTATTATTAACTAATGAAAGGGGCACATATATCTGCTGTCTAATGAATATTTTTTGTATTCAAAAAGATAACTCACTGCAGTGTTATATTTCACCATTTCATAAACATGGTAAGACAAGTGCCTTCTTCTGATGTGTTAATATGATGAACCTGTCTCTGCACTTATTAATGTTTTTTTCTAATGACTACTCTTTGTTTCATTAGTATGGAATACTAGTTTTTTAAAAAACATAACCAAACTATTTTATCACATAGTTAGCTAGGATTCCACTACACTGGGGAATCCATTTATGGAGAATTTAGGAAGGACACAGGCAGAAGCATCATGTGAAATGAAGAAATATGGAAGGTTATGATTTGTACTATTGGGGGAAATAGTTATATTAATGAGAACACATGTGATACCTGCAAAAGAGAGGTGAAATTATTTTTTGAGCCAGAGGACTCAGGATCTAATCCTGCCTTTCTAATTTCTCTCTCTAAGTCTCAGTTTTCCTCTAACCAGAGGGTACTGGAGTTGAAGTTCTCTATGTTTCTATCTTATTCTAAATCTATGGTTCTATAAACTTATAAATAATTTAAACTAAAAGCAGTAAGATACTTATAATATATCCTTTTTGGAGGATGGGGCAAGGCTAAATTAATCAAGAACCTTATAAAAAAAACTATAATTGTTAGAATTCTTGACTTGAAATCAGGAAGAAGAGTATCCATCTCTTGCCTCTAACAGAGATAGACTGTCTGATGCTGGATAATCAATTAAATCTCAGTTCACTGTTCAACTACATAAAACTAATATACTAAGTTATTTTGGGGTGGACTCATGAATTTTGTTAAAGAAGAGTTCTGAATTTAACAGATCCTACATATATTTGTATAATTGACATGATTTTTGAAAAATGTATGTATCTCTATACTCACTTTATATCCCAATACATCAGACTCGTTTTCCATGGTTTTAACATGTTCCCAATTCAAGCATAATTTTGAGTTTTTCAGTTTCCAGGCTATGTTAGATGGTGCTTGGCTTGGAGCTTCAAAAATATACAAGCACAAGAAACAAATTAATATTAAACTGTTTATAATTGTTGAATGACCCATCAACATGAAAAGGCAAATAAGTCATGGCTGGTTAATATTAGAAGGAGTTAAATGGTTGTGATGCCATTATAAATACCATATTAATTCTAATCAGTGTGAGGTAATTCATTCAAATTCTACTCATTTGGGAGTGTATTTTCGAGAAGATATTGAATGAATAATGGCTTTATGCTTGTTCAATATTAATTTGTTAATAATTGCTGTTGAATTTGTTTACCTTACCGCATGTGAGTAGTTTGAAGGCACCATTAAACATTTTTTCCAATTGACCATTAATCTATGGGTACCAAAAAAGTGACAGTCTCAATACACTCATTACCATTTTGCTAACAATACAGCCAAAATTCCTTTTCAGATATCACCCCCTCCTTACCTTGCATTTTTATTATTTCCATCTAAAATATAAACCACAAAATATATGATGTTTTCTAAAGGGTGAAGTTTCTCCTTGAAGCACACATGTACACATATTACACATACATAGATTTAAGAGGAGATTTTTTTTCTGATGGCATATAATGCCTTTGAGAAAAGGAATGACACATTTTTTGAAGAATTAAAACTAAAAGTGAACAAAAGGAAAAGGGGATGGCACATATTGGAATGAGCAGAAGGAAATAAAATGAAAATAAATAAGGAGCAGGTGTGTCACAAATTATGTCATTGTAAACATCACTTTGGGAAAAAAGTAGATGGGCAAGAGTGTAAGAAACATATGATAGATAATCTAGTTATAATATTAGGACACATACTATGTCAAGAAAATCTAAGAAAAGCCCCATGGATGCTGAGCAAACTTCCTAGAAGGAATTTATGAAATATATAAAAAAGAATTCCATAGAATAAGCATAGATGAGTTGCAATTTGCTTCAATGAAGGAAATACACACATTAATAAAAATCAAAGGGTATATATATATATATATATATATATATATATATATATGTATATATACTCAACATTTGAATGTAATGGTGTCCATAAGTTCCTTCTCAATTATCATTCTTTGTGATTATTTTAGGTAGCAGTAAATAAAGGGTTGGATCAGTAGTCAGTAAGATATGAGTTAAATTCTGACCTCAGATACTTTCTTTTTTTAAAATTTTACTTTTAGCACACATTTCTTTATGAATAATGTTGAGAGGGAAAAATTAGAATAGGGAAAACCACAGGAGAAGAAAACAAACCATATAAAAGAAGTGAACATGACATGTATTGATTTACATTCAATCTCCATAGTTCTTTTTTTTTTTGGATGCAGATAACATTTTCTGTCTAAAGTTTATCGGGATTGTTTGGGATCACTGTACCACTGAGAAGAACCATGTCTTGCATACTTGATAATCACACATTTTGGCTGTTACTGCGTACAATGTATTTCTGATTCTGATTATTTCACTTAGCATCAGTTCATGTAAATCTTTCCAGGTCTTCCTAAAATCAGATTGTTCACCATTTTTCAAAGAACAATATTCCATTGCCTTCATATGCCACAACTTATTTAGCCATTCTCTAATTTATGGGCAAATACCGATTTTCTAATTCTTTGTCATTATAAAAAGAACTGCTATAAATATTTTTGCACATGTCCTTTTCCTTCCTTCTTGGGATATAGACTCAATAATGGCACTATTGGGTCAAAGAATATGCCATTTGATAGCCCTTTGGGCATAGCTTCAAATTGTTCTCCAGAATGGTTGAATCATTTCACAACTCCACCAAAATGCATTAATTTACCAATTTTCCCACAACCCCTCTAATATTTATCCTATTTTCTTGTCATCTTAATCAATCTGACCTCAGATACTTTCTAATCATGTGACTCTGGACAAGTCACATAAACTCTATTTCTGTCAGTTTCCTCATTGGAAAATGAAGATAATAATAAAATCTATTTCCAAAGTTTATTGAGAATAAAATAATAATTTTGAAGTGCTCAGCACAGTATCTGAAACATAATAAATATTATATGAATATTTGTGTTTCAAATTTTCTCCTTCTTCCCCCACCCACTTCCTTAGATGGCAAGCAATTCAATATACCAACACATATTTGACATTTCTATATATTTTCCACAAATATCATGCTGCACAAGAAAAATCAGATCAAAAAGGAAAAAAAAAAACAGAAAGAAAACAAAATTCAAGCAAAAACAACAAAAAGAGTGAAAATACTATGTTGTGATACACCCTCAATTCCCACAGCCCTCTTTCTGGGTGTAGATGATTTTCTTCATCACAAGAACATGGGGACTGGAATCAGTCATCTCACTGTTGATGAGAGCCATGTCCATCACAATTGAACATCATATAATCTTGCTGTTGCCATGTATAATGATCTCCTGGTTCTGTTTATTTCACTCAGCATCAGTTTATGCAAGTCTCTCCAGGCCTCTCTGAAATCCTGCTGATCATTTTTATACAACAATAATATCCCATAACATTGATAGATCATAACTTATTCAGCCATTCTCCAATTGATGGGCATCTACTCAATTTCCAATTTCTTGCCACTACAATAAAAGGGCTGCTATGAACATTTTTTTCACATGTGGTTGCCTTTCCCTCCTTTATGATCTCTTTAGGATACAGCTCAGTAGAAACACTGCTGGGTCAAAGGATATGCACAGTTTGATAGCTCTTTGGGTATCGTTCCAAGTTGCTCTCCCTCTTCAAGTAAATGATGGAAAGGAAAATTGTTGAACAAAGCTGATATGAAAGTTTCTGGCAATACTCATCAAGTCCTGATTTCCACCTAAAGACTTGAGACATTCTCCTGTGACAAATATCTAGGACTCTGTTGAATTGAGGCTGAGAACCCCAAGAAATTAGATTTCTCTTTTTTCCCCTCCTTACAACTCTATCTGTCCCTCATCACCAATGAGGAGAAAGATATTTTTATATGTACCTCTTTTCTCCTCCAATAGAACATACATTCCTTCAAGCTAAAGACTATTTTTAGTTTTTTCCTCCTAACACCAGCCATTAGCAGAGTGTTTGAAGTATTATGCTTTATACAAATGCTCATTTTGCTGATTGAATTAGTATTAATAAACAACATTAACAACTACTTATACATTGTTGCCATCAACAAATTGATTTGGTCATATCAGACTTACTTTTTTGAGCATAATGTATCTAACAATAATTCAAGAAAAATAAAAATTTGCACTCATTAAGGACTCAATAAATTTGGGGATTGTCTTTCTTTCTAGAACTACAATGGTGACAGAAATAATTATGAATCCATTCTCCCTCAATTTAGTTGAAGGTGCCTTTTTCAATTTTTTTTATTGTTGAAATGATACAGGAATCCCAGGAGAACTGTTTTAATTTCAGGGATGCAGTTTTGATTATTTCCTTTGTTTCCATGTTCTTTAAAACTAAGTCCACACATTAGCAGCTTCACACATGATCAATACTGAGCAAGTATAAATCTACTCTTTTCCTGTCACTGGCAATGATGGATTCTGAAGGTTTCATTTATTGCTGTCTATTCTGTATTTGTTTTATAAAGAAAAAGTGCTCTTTCCAACAACATGAGCTTGTTGATGGAACATCAAGTGGAAACCAGGAAAGCTGTTTCTCCTTCATACTCTGTCAGGGCTTCTGCAGTCTTGATTAAGTATTCTTATCTTCCTGTCATTTGCTTCTTCCTCTACCCAGAGATAAACATTTTGCTTCATAACTACTCCCATAGAAATTTCATGAGGATAAATTCATTAAAAATAAAAATCTAAGACACAGAGGAAGAACCAATTTTCTTTCACCCTCCTTTTTTCATGTGGAAAACATTTTTGTGTAATGAAAAGACCATGGTGTAAATGGAAAAGATTGAGGTTTCAGTCAGTACTGTTGCATGCCCATTGTGTTACATGGGGAAGGTTACCCAACTCTTAAGACCTTCAATTTCCTTATCTATATTAGAAAATTATATTTTCAATCACCTGAATTAACATTAAAGAATGTTTTTACCATCTGTTTTGCTGAATGATACCTTTCCATCTGACTTTTAGCTGAAACCTCTTAGGGCTGTTTCTTCCCATTATAATAAAAATTTCTTGAAAAGAAGACCCATATTCATTTTTGATATCTACTTCTAATAGACAAGTATTTAATAAGTGATTTTTAGCATTTAATAAGTGATTTTTAAATTTATTAAAATTATTCAATTATATACATATCTATTTACATTAAAATGGGGTTGATAATGTTTACAACACTCACTTTAATTTTTTTGACAATTTCCTGCAATATTATATGTAAATATATTGAATTACAAAAGGTAGTTGAATGTCAACATAGCTTAATAGATAGCCAGCATTAATATGATGTAGATCTGGGTTCAAATCAGGCTTCAGATATACACTAGCTATGGGATTATAATTAAATAAACTTCTAAATTTTCCCAGACCACTTTCTAAGATCATCAGTTACATACAAATTGCACATATTTGTTAGTGGAGGGACTTATCTTACCAGGAATCTCACATATTGATAAAAATCACAGAAATGACAATTTTTATTATTTTTATTTGGTGATTACAAGGAAAGATGACAACATATATATATATATATATATATATATATATATACATGATATACATACATTTGATACAAAATATGAATTATGAAAACTAATTTTTATTTGCTTTTCCAATTTGGCAATGTTATCACTTGTACTGCCATTATTCTCTTTTGATCACAGTTTAAAGTATAAGATTAGTTTATTTGATAGAATTAACCAAAATAGCTAGCAATGGATTTTATGGAAGCAAGACTCTGGAAAGCAAGTGTTCTGAAACCTGTTTTAGAATAAAAGTGAATATAAGTTATCTGAGGGCAGGGAGCATGATCATTTTTGTCTTGGTATCTTTTGCACTTAAGCAGATGATACTTAACAATGCACTAAATTAGCGAGTGTAAATACAAACAACATGAATCATTATAGTGGATTAGCTTTTATTCTTTGTACTATATTTTAGATAATTTTCCATTAACCAGATGACACAATGACATGACAACAACCTTTCAGCACACAAATGGTTTCTTTGTGATCAATTTTTCTGTAGATGGCATTTATATTTGACTGTACTTCACACTGTGAACTCAATTCAAAAACAACTTCTTATGTTGAACTTCTAAGGAACAGCATGGGATTGACATTTGGGCAAGAGATAGAAAAAAAATGGCACAAGATGACATAAAAGCTTATATGTTTCCTTTATGTCTGAATAAGGATTGATTGCATATTTACAAGAAGAAAGAATCCTACATAGAGTGCTTGTCAGCCAAAGTCAGGATCCCAATACAATCAAATTTCAGGGTATGCCTATGTCTCTCTAAATTACCAGCATTTTTTCTAGGGCTGGCTTAAAAAGAAATCATGTTTGTAAAGGTGAAGGAAAAGTTATACATGTATTTTCATTATCTCTGTATTCAGTTTGTAGGCAATGTGACACTATCCTGGCATTGCAGTCAGAGACCTTCAGTTTAAATCCTTTCTCATGCACACTCTCTTCATGGCTTTGGGCCAGAACAATGTGATCAGCCCTCAGTTTCTTAACTTGTAAAATAATGCTGTTATTTTCTGGTGTTCGTTCCAGATGTGGAGCTATGATTCTAAAAATTACAAAAATGTGACCTTTTTTAAAAGAATTGGTCACATGCCATTGAAAAGAGAATAGCATAATATCTATTATCAGATTGCTTAAAATAACAAACTTCCTCTTTTTGGGACTAAACTAGTTCATTTACATTTTAATCCTTAAGCATTGTGATGGAGTGGGAAGATTTTGAAGTAGGAATCAAATTGTCTCCAATGGATTGTAAAATCATTCTATGTCACCATTTACCAAATGTAAATGTAAGTACATGTAAATGTACTTCTGTAAGACTCAATTTCTTTACTCTTAAATGGAACTATTACAACCTATCTTGCGACGATGATAGACTTTCTGACCAGGAATCAGGATAGACCTGAACAGTCTTAGACATTTACAAGCTGTGTGACCTGGGGCACATCACTTAATTTGTTTATCTCAGTTTTCTTAACTGTAAAATATATTTGTGCTATCAATAAATATAAAAATAGCACCACCCTCTCAGTGTTTTATGAAGATGAAATGAGTTAATATACCTGACACATAGTTTGCTTGTATGTGTGTAAGTGTATATATGTATATATGTATATTTGTATATATGTGTGTATTTATGTGTGTATATGTATATGTATGAGTATCTGTCTCTTTCTCTGTCTTTGTCTCTCTCTATATTGCTAGTTATTATTTATTTACACACATATGTAGTATTTAAATGTATTGTATAAAATGTTACATAGCATTATATGAAATTTGCTTGACCTTATTTGAGCCTTATCACAACCCTACAAGGTAGTTACCATGGAAATCATTTTACATCCCTCCCCCTTCCATCTTAAAGACAAGTTTCAAAGATATTAAATGACTTGTCCATCATCACAATGACATTACACATTAAAGACAAAACTAAATACCTTCTTTTCTCCATATTATATTCATGACAAATCATAGTGTCATGCAAGCTCTTGGGAAATTGTCAAACACTATAGAAATATTAAATATAGTTCCTATTTTAATAGTTGCATTCCACAGATGTTAATTAGCATCTAGCAATGATGTGACACTGAGCTGAGAAACAGGAGTGGAAAGAAGGAAAATAACATAAGTGAAGAAATGTGTAAGCATTTTTATGAGAGAAAGGGAAGGGGGAAATAAAAATAAATCAGAAAAGAGGACATAATAAGCACAAGCAAATAAGAAGACCAGTGAATAGTAAAGAATGCACAACAGGGTCTAATAAAGATTTTGGAGGAATGACTCAAAAAGTATATTTTATGCATTAGAACAATTTATCACAATATGGATTTTATATATGATTATTTGCAAGTTGTCCCCCTCATGTCATTTGTCTATAAGTTCCTCAAGAATAGAAACTCTTCGCAGAAGCTAGGCATTGACCCACACCTGACACCATATACCAAGATATGGTAGAAATGGACTCAAGATTTTGATCCAAATTTTCCCCTCCTTTCCACCCCCAAACTTAGCTGGGAGGTAGTACAATATATGTTAAATATGTTGAAATACATGTTAAATCCAATATATGTATACATATTTATACAGTTATCTTGCTGCACAAGAAAAATCAGATCAAGAAGAAAGGAAAAGAAAAACTGAGAAAGAAAACAAAATCTAAGTAAATAATGACAGAGTGAGAATGCTATCTTATGTTCCACATTTTGTTCTCATGGTTCTCTCTCTGTATGTAGATGGTTCTGTTCATCACTGTAGAAGTGGAACTGCTTTGAATACTTTCATTGTTGAAAAGAGTCACATCCATCAGAATTGATCATTGTATAGTGTTGTTGTTGCTGTGTATAATGATTTCCTGGTTCTACTCATTTCACTTAGCATCAATTCTTGTAGGTCTCTCCAGACCACTCTGAAATCATCCTCCTGGTCATTTCTTATAGAAATGTATGCCATTAGCATTCATGTACCATAATTTATTAAGCCATTCTCCAATTGATGGGCACCACTCAGTTTCTAGTTTCTTGCCACTACAAACAGGGATGCCACAAACATTTTGGCACATGTGAGTCCCTTTCCCTCCTTTAAGATATATTTGGGATATAATCCAAATAGAAACACTGCTGCATCAAACAGTATGCACAGTTTGATAACTTTTTGAGCATAGTTCCAAATTGTACTCCAGAATCATTGGATCCTTTCACAGTTCCAGCAACAAAGTCTGTGTCCCAGTTTACCCATTTTCCCTCCAACATTTGTCATTATCTTTTCCTGTCATCTTAGTCAATCTGACAGATGTATAATAGTATTTCAGAGCTGTCTTAATTTGCATTTCTCTGATCAATAGTGATTTGGCACATCTTTTCACGTGACTACAAATGGTTTAATTTCTTCATCTGAAAATTGTCTGTTCATATTATTTGACCATTTATCAAATGGAAAAGGTCTTGAACCATCATAAATTTGAGTCAATTCTCTATATATTTTAGAAATGAGACCTTTATCATATACTTTGGAGGTAAAAACTGTTTCCCCAGTTTATTGCTTCTCTTTCCATCTTGTCTGCATTAGTTTTGTTTGTACAAAAACTTTTTAACTTAATATAATCAAAATTAAGTACATTGTGATCTCTAGTTCTTCTTTGGTCACAAATTCCTTCCTCTTCCACAGGTCTGAGAGATAAACTATCCTATATTTTTCTAATTTATTTATAACCTCATTCTTTATGCCTAGATCATGAATCCATTTTGATCTTATCTTGGTGTATGTTGTTAAGTATGGGTCAATGCCTAGTTTCTGCCATACTTGTTTTCAATTTGTAGCAGTTTTCGTCAAACAGTGAATTCTTATCCCAAAAGCTGGGCTTTTAGGTTTGTCAAATACTAGATTGCTATAGTCATTGACTGTTTTATTCTGTGAACTTAAACTGTTCCACTGATCAAGTTCTCTATTTCTTAGCCAGTACCAAATGATTTTGATGACCACTGCTAATTTTAGATGTGGTACAGCTAGGCCATCTTCACTTGCTTTTCACTTTATTAAATCCTTTGAAATTCTTGACATTTTGTTCTTTCAGATGAATTTTGTTATTTTTTCTAATTCAGCAAAATAGTTTTTTTGGGGAGTTTGATTGGAATAGCATTAAATAAATAGGTTAGTTTAGGGAATATTGCCATTTTTATTATATTTCCTTGACCTATCCAACAACACTTGATATTTTTCCAGTTGTTTAGATCTGACTTCATTTGTATGGAAAGTGTTTTATAGTTTTGCTTATAGTTCCTGACTTACCTTTGGCAGGTAGATTCCCAAATATTTTATACTATTAACAATTATTTTAAATGGAATTTCTCTTTATATCTCTCACTGTTGGATTTTGTTGGTGATATCTAAAAATTTTTGATGATTTATGTGGATGTATTTTGTATCCTGCAACTTTTGTGGATTATTTATAGTACTATTTTAGTTGATTCTCTAGGATTCTCTAAGTATACCATCATGTCATCTGCAAAGAGTGATAATTTGGATTATCATTAGCTACTCTAATTCTGTTAATCTCTTTTTCTTCTCTTATTGCCAAAGCTAGCATTTCTAATACAAGACTGAATAGTAATGTTGATAGTGGGCAGCCTTGTTACACCCCTGATCTTATTGAGGATGGTTGTAGTTTATCCCCATTACATATGATGCTTGCTGATACTTTCATATAGATGCTACTGGCTATTTTAAGGAAAAGTCCATTTATTCTTTTACTCTCTAATGTTTTTATTAGGAATGGGTGTTGGATTTTATCAAAAGTTTTTCTGCTTCTATTCTATTCTATTCTATTCTTATTTTCAATTTTATTGATCTCTCCTTTCACTTTTAGAATTTCAAGTTTGGTATTTGATTGTGGGGTAATGTGTTCTTTTTCTTGCTTTTTCACTTGAAAGTCCAATTCTTTGGCTTTCTCTTTCTCTGTTTTATGCAAGTAAGTTCTAGAGATATAAAATTTTCCCTTATTAACACTTTGGCTGCATCCCACAAATTTTGGTATTTTGTCTCATTGTCATTCCCTTGGATGAAATTTTTGATTGTATCTGATTTGCTGTTTCACCCATTCATTCTTTGCGATGAGATTATTTAGTTTCCAATTACTTTTTGGTCTATTTTTCCCAGGCATTTTATTGCATACAATTTTTGCATCATGATCTGAAAAAAATGCATTTATTACTTTTGCCTTTCTGCATTTGATTTTGATCAAATCAGTTTCCATGAACTGCTGAGAAGAAAATGTACTCCTTTCTGTCTCAATCTAGTTTTTCTAGTATTCTATTTACCTCTTTAACTTCTTTATTATTTATTTTGTGATTTGATATATATATATATATAGTTCTTAGAATGCAAGGTCCCCTACTATTATAGTTTTGCTATATATTTCTTTTTGTAACTCTCTAAATTTCTCCTTTAGGAATTTAGATGCTTCACCACTTACTGCATATATGTGCAATATTGATATTGCTTCATTATCTATGGTACCTTTTTAGCAAGATAGTTAACTTCCTTATGGCTTTTAATTAGATCAATTTTTGTTTTTGCTTGCTCTAATATCGGGATGGCTACCCCTGATTTTTTTACTTCACCTGAAACATAATAGATTTTGCTCCAGCCTTTTACCTTTACTCTGTATGTATTGCTCTGCTTTAAGTGTATTTCTTGCAAACAAGAAGTTGTGGGATTCTGGCTTTTAATACAGTCTGCTGTCTGATTGTGCTTTATGAGAGAATTCACCCCAGTCACATTTATAGTTAAAATTATTTACTCTGTATTTCCTGCCATCGTATTAACTCCAAATTATACTTTTCTCTTTAATTTCCCCCTTTCCCTCCTCTGTAGCATTTTAATTACAATCACTACTTGACTGAGGCAGTCCTCCCTCTTTAGACTCTCCCCCTTTCTTATTTCTGTTTCCCCTTCTATTTAGCCTACCTCTTCCCTTTTTACTTTCCCCTCCCACTTTTCTATAAGGTTAGTGAAGTTTCTTGGTGAAACCAAATATATCTAATATTCTTCTTTTGAGTTAAATATGATGAGAGTAAGATTCACACAATATTCACTATTCTCCCTTCTTTCCTTCAATTATAATAGGTTTTTTTTTTCTGCCTCTTCCTTAGATGTAATTTTTCTCAATTTATCTCCACTTTATCCTTTTTTTCTGTTACAATCCTCTTTTCATTCTAGGTTTTTTTTTCTTTTTTTTTAGTACAGTAAAATCAGATTACATGTGTTCTCTATGTATACCTATAACAGAAATAGTTCTCAATATATATATTTTTTCTTTTTACCTTTTTATGTTTCTCTTGTGCTCTTTATTTGGAGGTTTTTTTTTTTTAGCTCTAGTTTTTTTCATCAAAAATAAACGGAATTCACCAGTTTCATTGAATGTTCATCTTCTTCCCTGAAAGAAAATGCTCAGTATAACAGGGTAATTTATTCTTGGCTGCATTCCAAGTTCCTTTGCCTTTTGGGATATCAGATTCTAGGAACCTTCATTCTTTAAAGTGGAAGCTGCTAGATCCTGATAATCGTTATTTGTTTCCTTGGTACTTTAATTGGTACTTTAACTGTTTCTTTCTGGCTCCTTGTAATATTTTTCCTAGGTCCAGTAGTCTTCACATTTAGCCATGATAATCTTTGGGGTTTTAATTTTTGCGTCTCATTCAGGAGGTATTTGGTGTATTTTTTCAATGGTTATTTAACCTTCCATTACATCTAGGCAGTTTCTATGACATCTAGGCAATTCTCTTTGATGATTACCTGAAAAATAGTGTCCAGGCTCTTTTTTTTTTTAATCATGGATTTCAGGGAGTATAATAATCCTTAAATTGTATGTCCTAGATCTTTTTTCCAGGTCAGTTGTTTTCCCAATTAGATATTTTATATGTTTTTCTATTTTTTCTTTCCTTTTTTTTTTTTTGTTTGTTTTGCTTGACTGATTCTTGTTGTCCAATTGAGTTATTCACTTCTATTTGTTTTGGTTCTTAATTTTACTTAATTACTATCTTAATTTACTTTTTAAAACTTCTTTTAAATTTTAATTCAAATTCAATTTTTAAATGAGTTGTTTTGTTCCCTGGATTTTTTATTTCCATTTCAAAAATTCTGTTTTGTAAAGAGTTATTTTCTTTTTCTGTTTCACAAATTCTGTTTTTTTTTCTGGGAGTTATTTTCTTTTTCCATTTTATCAAATCTATCTTTTGAGTTATATGCCTTTTTCAAACTATCTTGCAAAGTTTTAATTTCCTTTTCCCATTTTTCTTTTAGCTCTCTTTTAAGATCCTTTAAAATTTCTTCTAGGAGAGCCTTGTGTGATGGGGACCAGATTATGTCACCTTTAGGGCTTCATCTGGAGACAATCTGCCCTTAAAGTCTTCTCAGAGTTGGATATCTGTTCTTATTTTTCACCATAGAAGCTGTCTATCATCAGAGTTATCTTTACTTTTTTACTCATTTTTTTTTAAAGTTAAGATCCACTTTTAGGGGTGGGGAGGTTTTCCAAGCTTCCTCTACAAGGAGCAGCTTCCTCTATAAGCAGCCATGGATGGCTGTGCTGGGTCAGTGTTGATTCACTGTAGGTGCTGGGTGGGCGTGGCCGGGTCTTGTGAGATTCTGTCATTTCAGGATTCACTATTTACCTTTTATGTTTGAGTTAGATGTTTTATAAATTCTCTGCTGATCTATTGGCTTGCAGCCAGGGCAGAGTGGCTAACGCTGCTGCTGTAGATTCCTTCCCAGAGATTCTCTGCCATGTGGAACCCACACTGCCCATGGACTCTGTACCACCAATGGAGTCCACACCACCTCAGGACTCTGTGCTCTCTGCATTGGCATTTGTGCTCAGCTATTTTTGCTTGACTGCCTTCCTACTGTTTCTGATTGTAACAGAATTTTTCTGGTGATCCTCAAAATTATCTTCTGCTGGTAATTTGTTGCACTCTGAAAATCTGTGGGTTCTGCCAATCCAGAGCTAATTCAGAAGCTAGATTTTCTAATTAGTCTGAGGGTTGTAGAAGAAAGTCAGAGAAAAAAATGTGTACCATCTTGGATCCACTCCTGGAAGTCTAGAAACCTTTTTTAAAGGTAGAGTGAAACAACTATATGATTTCAATATTGTAGGGATATCTTTTACTAATGCTATAATCTTAAAGGGTTGTTTAGAGGTAGTGAGAAATGAAATGATTTAAGATCCCATAGTTATATTTATGACTTTAAACCAAGTTTTCTGAGCCCTGAGATTTATATCTACACACACACACACACACAAATGCTGAAATATCATGGTGTTAAGGATAGAATCAATTAGGCCATAGGAGAGGAAAAACAGGTGGGCACACGAAATTTAGGAGAGGGCAGTGAAGCATTTATACCTTAGAGGATACACAGTTGCTTTATGGAAAAAGTAGTACTTGTTAAAGATCAATAAAAAAGACAATGTGAATTATAACTGGCAGATAAAAGGGGAAAAGTAAAACAAAACAAAACAATGTGGTTTGGGTCAATGCTTTGGCACAGCAGGAAGAAGAACAAGATTGGGGAAAGAAGTTCCTACCATGTTTAACTGCAAAAATACAGGTTTAGTTCATATTACTGTTCTGCATATACTATATCTTTGAGATAAATTTGGAGGGATGAAATATTCCTCCCCACACTGGAATTTATCTAACCAATTAAATTATTAATACCATCTAAGGAAACTTTGTACCATATTGTGTGTGTGTGTGCATTTATGATATTTTATTGTTAGTTTTTTTTTTGAGGGCAAGTACTTTGTAATTTTATTGAATGTTTTGTGATAAATTTAATATTAAATATTCATGCAATTTATTAGATTATGTACATTTAAATTAACAAAATGATAATCTAATTATGTTGAGAATCCAGATTTTTGCTACCTTTGACTAACTACCCAAAGATAATCCAGATACCAACTCTGAAAAAGAACACCTATATTAGATATGGATAGCATATGGAGTCCAATGCTTTCTTGAGATTTTGTGAAATTACAATATCATAAAAAATGAATATAGGAGCTGAAGGAAAAGAAACTGATTTTTAATCTTGACCTTATAATTTAATAGTTATATATCCTTAGGGTAAGTCAAATTCTCTGGGCCATAGTCTTCTTAACTATAAACCGAGATGTTGATTAGATATCCAAAACCCTTAATCTCTAACTCCCAGATTCCTTTCCTGGAATTTTGAATTTATCAGTACATTGAATGGTATACCATAATAGTGAAAGAAAGAGAGATTGCTGAATTTGAACTCAGGAGACCTGGGCTGGAATCCCAGCTCTTACACTTTTTGATGGTGTAAACAAGCTGTTTCTTCTTTCTAAACCTCAATTTTAAAATGAGAGAATTTATCTAACTGTGCTCTGAGACCCTTACAGCTTAAAACTATGATCTTTAAGAACACTACTTGATTCAAAAAGGAGGATGATTAAATTGGTAAATATCTTTATAGTGAAAAAAATAGCCAAAATTCATATCAAGGTGAAATTTCAAGATAATAAATCCATCAAAAATAGTTATATTGCATACAATGTCATTTCCATTCCACAGAAGAAAATCTGAATGATAGATTTGATTTGAATAGTAATATGTAAAAGGAATAGGAGACCAATACCTATCCATTCAATATTAATCATTAGCTATAACTGAATTATCTTACTGCAATCTATTTTAAAATACACATCAGCAAGCGAGATGATTGAAAAATAGAAGAGAGTGGAGGCAAGAGAAATTAATAACAAAAGGGAGAAGATAGAAGGAAAGGAGAAAATTATGTTTTACCTAGTTAAATGTCTAATTGGAGTAGAATTTTAAAATCTCTGTTATGAGTGACTTCAAATGCCATTTTGATTCAAAGTATAGTTGACTGAGAATCTTCTCCAACTTTTGTGATTAATTTGCTTAGCCAAGTACCGTTACTATGGAGGGAACATTATTCTTCACATATATTTTTTTTAATTTTGGATTATCTCTATATCTCAGGAAATTTTCCTTACATTGAACAGATAAAGTAACTGAATACAACTCCTTTTCCTTTGCCCTCCAAAATGTTGCTTTTCTCTTAGGCTTCATTTGAGCACTATAAAATGAAGACTGTTCATGATAATTTCCTGCTTTTCTTAAGCTTATTGGCATATTTCCTAAAATAAAACACCTCTGTCATTTCAGATGTGACATAATCAGATCTAAGTACTGCAGAATTCTTACCTACTGCATTCTATGTACCATAACTCTGATACTACAACCTAAAATTAATCAACAAAAAATAATGGTTACATAATATATATGTGTGTGGGTATGCATATGCATACATATGCATATACACATTCATACCCTTATATATATATATGTGTGTGTGTGTGTGTAAACATAAATATCTCATTTATCCTTCACAGCAACCTTGGGAGACAAGTAGCATTGTTATTCTGAGGAAAAGAGAGGTAAGGTGACTTGCCTAAGATTACAAAAAAAAAATATTCTACTCAAATATGGATAATAAGAAAATTAGTAGATGATTGCTATCCAGAGAATTGGGGGAGGGGGAATAGTCCAAGAACTTAAATGTTTTTATCAAGATTTTTAAAATTGTTGTTCTACTCTTATATTGTGTTCTGTGCAAAATGCCAATATATTTGAACAAAGGCTTTGAATAAGGATCAATAGTAAGATGGATAATTGCTTAACCTCCTTATCCTGCACTTCTAGTTACTTTTAGCTATTTTAATGTTGTCACAGAATGATGCATCTTGTAAAAAGCCAAATACAAGAAGTATTCAAATAAAGTTGCTGTGAAATATTTGCAGAAAGAAGGGAAGATAATGAATAAAGTATAAGAAACATTCAACAATGGAAGAAGACATCATTTTTGACCACAGCAACATTCATTTTTAAATTTCTCAACTCTCAGCTATCCTTTTCCTACAATGAAAAATCTTAGTATTTCATTTTATGTGTTTCCCAGTGAAAACATTCTTTTGAATCCAACCATCTCTTGCTGAATGGGTTTTCCTGGATAAGTCATGTAGATAATAACAAGCACATTATTTTCCCTTCTTTTGGTATTTTTTATTTCATTGCTTAGCATAGTAACTTATATACAATAGTTACATAATACATTATTATTGAATTGGAGGGGAAAAACTGTGAGTATAATCCATAGTGCACCAAAAAGATGATCTTGATATATGTCTGGAATATTTAGAAAGACAGATGGGACTAAATACCCTAACCTATAATTACTATGTCATAGGGTAAATGCTTGATTCACAGAAATATAGGGTAAATATTCTTTCAACACTTAAAAACTTGTGAAATTTCCAGTTTATTTAGGCTATACAGAGACCCAAGTCATAAAGTTCAGACCAAAGTGATTCTCCCTACCCCTGCTCCAACAAAGGTCACTTTTTTTTTTGTGCTAGTTTTTCATTGCTCATATCTCTTTTTCAGATTGCTTCAAAGGAATCATTGATCAATTAGTTAAGGTAAATGATCAATCAATGACAATATTACCACTCATAACAATAAAATAATCATGTTATTGAGTAATGAATTTCATTTTAAAATAACATTTTATCCAATTCTAATTCACGATATTTTCATAGAGAACAAAATTGTGTATTCCATATAGATGCTTTTATTTAAAGGTATCCTTAAATCACATTTTAAAAAAGCTATTGAAAATCTCAGAAGGAAAACTCACAAGTAAAGATAGTAGTATATAAAGAAGTGACTCAGTCTAGACAAATACTATACCAAAGATCTAGAAAGAGTTCCACACTAATTCATGATCAGAAAATCTAAGAAGAAAATGAAATGTCATTTTGTCAGACCAATTAAGCAAAAGGAGAAAGACAGATATCCCTATACTCTCAGGATTGATTTAGTCAGAAAGCAGTGAAAACTTCAGACCTGGAGACAACACTTTGTCTTGTAGATATATACTCATCAGGAAATTATTGAATTCAGCAGGCGCAGAACTGAAACTGTGCAACTCTTTAAGTAATAGGCAAAGGAATAAATTAGTGACACACTTGCTCTGACTGAAGAACTGATTCTTAGATTCAATGAGGACAAGAAAAATGACTATGTATCTAACACTTATACCAACTTCTTTGACCAAAGACAAGATGCAGTTGCAATTAAAGCTTTTGTACTGTTCAAGGACAAAGAAGTGAGAGGTATATGGGTGTTTCTCATGGAGAAAAAAAGTAATTCAGACTCCATCCATTTCTGAATCCCACTAATAAATGATCAGAGCAGAGACTTCAAACCGAGAGGGAGCTAATTTTTTTTTTCTGTAGCTGTAGAGTCATCCCCTTAGCTCAGAGAAGCTGGGTCTGTAGCAGTTTGTTGGAGCTCCAATCAAGGACAAGTCCCCAGTGATGTTGCCTAGTACCAGAAAGATCAAGAGCTCACAAATTTCCAACAAGGATGAAAACAATCAGGGTTTATACAAAAATGTGAAGGATTGTTAATGCACTTAATAATCAGAGGCAACCATTTACAAATCTGTATGAATTTAACATTATGTGTATGATATATGAATATTCATGTTTTTATTGTTCTAAACCATTTAAGCATAAGGTATGTGAAGGGGCTATTTTTCTTTATTTTTCAAATACTCAGAGAAAAATAAAGAACTGGCTACAATATAAAGAATTTGAGCTAATTTAAGTAAGATAATGTGCTGTTTTTTGGAGATGTATGAAAGAGAGATACATAGAGAGAAACAGACAGAAATGCTGAGAGAGAGAGAGAGAGACAGACAGAGAGAGAGAGAGAAATTTAAAATTATTCTTCCTGGTTTTAAGTCATAAATAGGTGTTTTTTCACTTAATTGTATTTTTTAAATTCCATGTAAACATTGTTTTCAACATTCACTTATATGAGATTTTGAGTTCCAACTTTTACTCTTTTCTCTTAATTCTTCTTAAGATAGAAAGCAATCTGATACAAGTTATGCACTTACAATAATATTACTTATATTTCCACATTAGCATTGTGAAAGAAGAATCAAAATGAAAGGGGAAAGACTCAAAGTAAAAAAAAAAAACAAAACAAAACAAAAAAAACTTAATATTCAGACTTTATAATTCTTTCTCTAAAAGCAGATGACATGTTTCATCAAGAGTCCTTTGGAATTGTCTTGCTTCATTGTATTGCTGAAAAAAAAATGTCTCACATAGTTGATCATTACATAATGTTGCCATTATTGAATACACTATTCTCTTGGCTCTATTTATTTCACTCAGCATCAGTCCATTTAAGTTCAGATTTTTTCTGAAATCTGACTGCTCATTACTTATATAACAATAGTATTCCATTACATTCATTATACAACAACTTATCAGTCATTCTCCAATGTATAGGCATCGCTTCATTTTCTAATTCTTTATTAACATAAAAAGAGTTGCTATAATATTTTTGTATTTGTGGGTTCTTTTCCCTTTGTAATGCTATCTTTAGGATGTAGACATAGTGATAGTATTACATTTTTATAGTCATTTGATCAATGTTCCAAATAGCTGGACAAAATGTTTTCATCAGTTTAGAATTAACAATTGCTTCAATTTTCCCATATCTTCTCCAATTTTTTTTTCATTTTCCTTTTATATCATCTTAGCCAAACTGATAGGCAAAATTGTTTAAATTTGCATTTCTCTAATTCATACTGAGTTAGAGCATTTTTCATATTAATAAAAATATTTAATTTTTTTATCTGAAAACTACCTGTTCATATCCTTTGATCATTTATAAATTGGGGAATGACTTGTATTCTTATACACTTTATTCAATATTCTATATATTTGAGAAATAGGGACTTTTTTTGAAAACTGCCTGTAAAAATTATTTCCCTGCTTTCTGTTTCAGTAAGCGGATTTTAATATTGTTACTTACCCAAGCCTTGTGAGTTAAGGAAGAGACATATAGGATCTAAGAATCATAGATTTAGAATTTTATCAGAATTTAATGATTATCTGTTTCAACATTCCAATATTATCCAAAGATTAAAAATCTCCGGATCAATAAATTGACTGGCTCATGACCATAAAGTTAGTAAGTGGCAGAGCCATATTGGAATGCAAGTATTCTCAACTCCAGATTTAGCCCTTTAACCCTTATGTTATTTTGCTTTTCAAGACAACTGGCCTCTCTGATTAAATTTTCTTAGGGAAAAAAAAATCTTCACTTTCTAGTTTAGAGGGTTGTTGGAAGGTTCAAAGGAACTATAATACTTGAGAGAAGACAGGAACTGCACCTAAATTTTCTAAATATATGGAACTCATAGGTAAGGGAACATCCCTGATTATTCCGTGCAATCAGTATTTTCTCTGAAAATTAGTATCTTAGAATGAAAGTGAATTACCATCAATACACAATAAGGATCAGACATAGTATATGAACCCCATATTTTGATTATGAGAACAACTTCTTATAGGCTATACTAGGTTACATGTTTTTAAATTCATTGAATTATGTTAAGATTAGTTATTTCAGTGATCTCTAATGGCTCATCTAGTCATTGATGGGATCAAAGAATTGACCATATTTCCATTGAAAATTTAGCTTACAAGTATCCCTTAAACTTGTACTATGATTAATACAACTTATTGAAAGTATAATACACACACACACACACACACACACACACACACACATACACTCAAACTTTAGGTACGATTCTTGTCCTATATAAGCTTTTGATCTAATTAAGAAAATTGGACAAGAGAACAAATTCAGATTTTTAGATTTCCAGGGTTGACTGTAGGTCCTAGGACATGCTTTTCTTTAAAGAAGTCATAACCAGAAATACAATTTCAAATTAGTCTCAGGTAATAACATAAAACAATCTAGTCATTTCTAGGAAATAAAAAAAAATCAGTTATGGAGTTTCTTATTGGAGCAGAAAAACTATCCATCAATTAGTAGATATATCTCAAATTATCTATATTCATGTCTAAATCTAAGTGTAAAAAGACATTTTTGTTGTTGAATTATCTCAGTCTTATTCAACTTTCTGTGACTCCATTTGGATTTTCTAAGCAAAGATACTAGGGTGGTTTGCCATTTTTTCCAGTTAATTTTATAGATATGGAAATAAAGACAATCAGGATTAAATAATTTGCCTAGGGTTGCACAGGTGTTATGGGTCTGAGGCCAGATTTGAATTTCGATCTTTTTGACTCCAGGGTCAGTGTTCTATATAAAAATGTATGCTATATGTTTATCTATTTACATGTTGACCAATGCAGTCTTCTTAAGTATAGGGTTTTTGTAAATACTTACGTGATTTTTTAGTAGTGACATTTACTAGATCACTTGAAGGCCCAGTTCCTGCAGTATTATAGGCTCTCACTGTTGCAAAGTATAGCGTGTTGGCTTTTAGTCCCGTGATGCTTTTTGTTGTTATATTTCCACTGACTCTGATTTTACCAGAACTGGTTTCCTTTGAATCCTCTGTCCAATATAAGACCTATTCATTGAAAAACAAAGGAAAGCTCATTGTTTCTAACTATTTGTGAATTTGTTTGGAAAGGATAAGAGTTGAGGTCATCCAATTTATAGATTGTAAGGAAAGCAACATTTTTTTTTTATATCTGAAACTGTCAATTCAAAAGACAAATATTTATGAGGAAGAGATAAAAATATAGTAAATTCCAATTTAACAAAGGGGATTAAAAACACTAGGTTCTTTTTTTAAAAAAATATATAAGGACATTCTCTTTATAAAATTGAAATTTTTAAAGGATTTTTTAAAATGAAAAATCACTTTTTAGAACTTCTAAATATATTTTTTCTATTTCAAGTATCATTTGTTAATTTAATGAAGAAATATTTATTAAGCCCTCTTTACATCCAAGACATTCTATAACAGTTGGGCAAGCTCTTCTAAATAAACTTAAATTCCAATGAGAGACATAAGATTATATATGTTTGTGAACATAGAAAACAGTTTCCTTTTTCCTATCAGTGACAACTGCTGGCCAACTGATACTGACACGGATAATAACAGAGAAATTCTGGGAGCCTCTGTACATCCTAGCTACTGGTTCTACTTTCAATCACAGCACTCAGGGATATCATATAGGGAAGTAACTCTTGTGGATATAGGGTCTCAGATATTGATCAATCAATCCAAACCATCAAACAATTGTGGCCCACAGAACAGACAGGCCAGCAGTGCTGAAGAAACAAGAAACCATGAAGTTGACACAAGGGTTGGAGTGTGTTAGGTGAATCACATTCCCTCCATCTTCTTGACTGTATTTTCCCTTCACACCCTGCTGGAGACAGTCCAAATCCTAGATGAATTTGGATTTTCTATATTAATTTCTTTTTAAAATAAATAAAGGATAAAAATAAGAGATCTACTAACTTCTCCACAAACTTATACATGAACTTTTCTCTAGAGCAAGTAAATTCTTAATCTGGGTCTAGGAACTTACTTTTTAAAACATCTTATGGTAATTATTTGCAAATATTTTTAGTATCTTTGTAACAATATTCGTATTTTATTTTATGCCTTGTAAATCATTATTTCAAAAAAAGGGATATATAGTCTTTATTAGATCCCTTTAGGAGAGCAATCAAACATATATATGCATACATACCCATTAAAATTTTATTTTATGGCTATTGTCTGACTAGCTGATCTCAAGTTATTAATATTCCATAAAAAGCTAAATTAGATGGCTGAATTGGAAAATGTCAGTTATGGTTTCTAAATACATTTTTTTAATTACTTAATCAGATACTACCTCATAACCTAGCACCCGTCCTGTACTTCTGTTCCAAGCAATGGAATTCCAAGAAATGTCCACTTCAGAGGCTGAAAAGCTTTGCACAGAAGCTCCAGTTGGGGCAAGTTGAGGTTCTGTGATCACAAAAAAAGGAGTGATTGATATCCAATATATAATCATTTTAAAAACATATTTGATGATTCCAGGAGACCTTGCTACTCACCATCTTCTCCTGAATAAACAATGGTTGCTGGACTCAATGTGCCTTCACCTTCATTATTATAGACACCTACTTTTACTTCAAATGGGGAGAGAGGTATAAGACTCTCATTTCTGTACACATACTTTGAGGCTTCCACAGAAGACACTGATGCTTTAGTCCATGTTAGTGAGCCAACTGGCCTAAACATGATGATATATCCAAATCCTTCTCCATTCTGCAGTTCTTCTGGGATTGACTTTGGTAAAAGGGAAAGAAAACATTGGCCACTTGCAATTATGTCCTTTAATATTTATTTTAAAGGCATTATATAGGTCATTATTTGACATCTATGCCAAAATTAGTTTTGTTAGGTTAGTAGATATTTCAACGTCATCTAGCCCAACTCATTTATAAATGGCTACATTGAGAACTAGAAGATTAAATGACTTCTCTAAGATCACACAAAAAAATAATGTTACAAGCCAGAATGTAATCTCAGTTTTTCTTCCTCAAAAACATTCTTTTCCCTGTTAATCTTTCAATTCTAATGAACGAGACTTTTTCCAACAATGAAATGATTCAGGCCAGTACCAATGATGTTATGAGGAAGAGAGTCATTTGCAACCAGAGAGAGGACTGTGGGAACTGAGTGTGGATCATAACATAATATTCTCATTCTTTTTTGTTGTTCATTTGCTTTTTGTTTCCTTATTCATTTTCTTTCCTTTTTGACCTGATCTTCCTTGTGCAGCAAGATAATTGTATAAATATGTTTACACATATTGGAACTAACATATAGTTTAACATGTATAATATATATTGCATTACTTGCCATCTAGGGGACAGAGTTGGAAGAATGAGGGGAAAACTTTGAAAACAAGGCTATGCAATTAATGTTGAAAAATTATCCATGCATTGTTTTAAAAATAAAAAAGCTTTAATAATTAAATAGAATGTTTAAGGTGAATTATTATCATTTTTGTAGAATCATACATCAGAAGTATAAGGGAACATAGAATTCACTAATTTCAACTTAAAAAAAACTTTACTGGCAAAGTCCAATGAATTCATATAAATAGACAAAGTTCACATAGCTTGTTAGTGTCAAAGTGTAAATAACACACATATATTTATTCTTGTTCTTTAGACTTTTTTTGGAAATTTCAAATTTTACCCTCTCAAATGTATTTGGATAAATTGATCAAGCTTTAAATGAAGAATATTTCAAGTTTTACATGCATATTTAGGACCAAAGACCAATTCATATATTATAATTGTAATAGCTTTTAGAAAACATTCAGATTAATGTGCTATAAAACCCCATTATTAAAAAGATAAGTTATTTACATATACTGGAAAATGTCTCTTTAAGGTTATACACATATAAGTTGTACTTGTTTCCTGAAGTTTTCATCCAATACATAACCTTATAATGAAGATGGTCCTGTGTTCTCCAAAGACAGGCCAAGAAAGTGGATAATCTTCAAGCTTCTAACCACATGGAAAAACTTTTGAGCATTGTTTTTTTTTTTTTTTTTGTAATAACTCAAGACTAAACCTAGATAAATTTGAAGAGTGTAATGAATAAAGAAAATGCAAGAAAGAAATATAAATTTCAAAATGATCAAATTTAGAATTCTGTAAATCTTGTTTGCATCACCAGAAATGATGAAGAAAGAAAACAGATGATGGAAAAGGAGGGAATAAATTGGCAACATTTACACAGTTTTTTCACTACCTACTGTTTCTACTTTTTATCTATAGATTTCCTAGATTGAATAATGAATGAATCCATAATGGATGGATGCAATTATATGCATATTGAATTTATTGCCCCAAACAAAAGCAGAATTCATGAAAAACTTGTAATAAATCGAAAGAAACTTGGCTCACAGAGTCTCTTCAGAGGAGGGAATTAAATAATTGGAGAATGTCAAATAGTGTTCACCTTGCAATTACAGAGCTCTCATTGTGAATGGGAACAAAAAGCAAGTTTTAAGATACATGTCAATTATGGGCCTGTATTTTTGTGCTGTGAGATGACAAATTAATACAATTCTAATCAGAACCTGTTGGAATTCTTCAACCTCATTGAATGTACATCTAGATAAACAAGGACTTCATGTAATGTTTGGGCTAAGTTTCTGGAGGGCCTTGAGATCAGCCTTGGTCTCAGCAGAATGATCACCACAAGAATAGTCAGTAATAAAGTCCAAAATCTTTATTTTCCCTTTCACAATCTGTGTCTATCATAGTCTGACCCACTCTCCACTGCAAATCTGCTAGTCTGCCAGTCTGCCTTTGGTCTGAGTTGGGTCTGACTATCTGTCTCCATTTCTTATATATCCTATTACAATTACATCATTACAGCATACTGAATATGTGTGAACTACAGAATTATTACATCACCATTCTAAGTACTAAGTATATGTAAACTAGATAACCATTGTCTCATCAATTCCTCTGAGTTAACACCTTGTTTTAAGTATACTTCTCTAGAGTTCTGATTCTCTACAATTTTAAGGCACATAAAGGTAGGCACCTAGAAAAATGGTGAAAACTTCATTGCATGATATGTTTAAAATTTAAATAGATTGGTATAGATGGAGACAGAGATCATAACAATATATTATATAGGTGGCATAGATATGAAAATAAATAAAGTTGTGAATATTGATATAGACGATATAGCTAGAGCAAATAGACCAATTGGGTATAGTATAGAAAGGCTAACAACATATTAATAAGTTCTTATGTTAGTTTGGAGATAGGTTGTAAAGGACTTTCAATGACAAAAAAAAAGAGTATTTTGTTCTTTATGTAACAAGAGACCATAGAGCAAAGAACATTATGATATTATTATTTTGGGAGAAAATCTTTTTGGAAATTATTTGGAGGATGGATTGGAAACAAACAAAAAAAAAATGACAAAAAAAGTAAATTTCAATAGTAGGTTCCTGACTAACCCATTTGAGAAATCTGTTAAATATTTTTTTGAAAGAGGGTATAAAAACTTGGTAGGTTAGTTTAAAAACTTTGAAAGTTGTAGTAGAAAAATATATTAAGATTTAATTTTCTGACAAAAATATTCATTACAACTGAATTTGATGGATATGATGGAAAGTGGAGTGAGAAACAAAAAGAATCCCAAAAGTATATCAGAGTAAGTATATCTGAGAATTTTTGCTCAGAAAGATGAAATATATCATGAATTTTTTAAAAATCACATGCCAGTATAAGCATTAAGGAATAATATATTAGTGATAAAAGTTTCAAGTATTTAAATATGTAATGTAGTTCTTTCTGCGCTGGTAAATTGTTGGTAACTTTTTCATTATTGTATTTTTTAAAAAGAAGTGAAAGAGAAATGCTCTTCAGAAGCTATTACTATGAAAAAGGAAGAAATGCTTATTCTCTCAGTGCAAAAGAAAGAAAAAAATAACAGGCATACTTTTAAATGAACTAAATTTATTGAGAGCAGATTCTAAAGAGGTTAGCAAAAATATTGTTATAATCCTAGGCATGAAATTCTGATGTAGAGCACTTGTACCTCTAGATGATAGCTAAGCTCTGAGGAATGGAATTCTAATGACAAATATACATGATTCTGATATGGAATAAAATTTTCTTTTTTGTAAAGAGAATGAAATGCATAATGGGGAAAACACTGAACAATTTAGACAAAAATACATGTGAGGACAATGCAAACAATAACAGGTTACCTATTAAATGCAAGAAGAAAAATAATCTTATATAAAGTTAGTCCATCAGTAAATCTTTCAATTAGTATTAATTAAGCACATATTATGCACTATGTTAAGCCCTAAGGATGCAATGAAAGGCCTAAAATCATCCCTGTCCTCAAGGAGCTTACAATCTAATGAGGCAGAGAATATGTAGACAACTACATAAAAATAATTGTTTATAGGATTAATAAGAATTAATTAATAGAGGGAAGGCACTAGAATTGAGAGGGATAAGGAAAAGCTTATTATAAAAGGTGAAATGTTAATTAGATGTTTATTTTCTGCTCATTTCACTGGTAAGAAAACTAAGGTCCAAAGATAGAGTGACTTGAACTTATTATCATATCATACAGTAATGTCCTCTATGGCTATATCCTGAGCAAGCTACTCTCTTTTTACTATTTTTTTTCTGTTAAAATTAGCTCTTGTGCTATCTACTTGTTCAATCTTGTACTTGTTTATCTTTGTACATCAATATTTTAAGCTTTTATATTAAGAATGAGCAATATTTATTCATAATTTTTTGAGAAACCTAAATATATAGAAAGTACTTCAAATGACTGAAAGGCATCATTACTAACCAATTCAAATCAATAAATACTGGGTCAGGTCTTTTCCCTGTCACATACAAGTTATGCAATACTGGGCAATTGGATGCTCTATATCTTTAGATTCAAAAGTTGCTATGAAGATTTCAATTTGATTAGTAGAGGAGATTCCTTCATCTGAGAATTTCTTACATCAAGTAAATCACAAGTCCAATGCCTACACTATATGATGTCCACATATTAATAATGCTCATAATTAATGTTAACCTTTAGAGAAGTTTTCCCCAATGGCTAATTGAGTTTAGAATTAACCTGACAATGAGGGAAGTTATGAATAATATATAGATATCAAGTGTTTAAAGGTAGACCCAATGCTTTAAAATTATAAAAAATATTGTCATTGTTAGTTTTATTTTCTATAAAATATATATATATATAAATTCACATGTGAAAAGAAGTTGGGATGAGAAAGCTTGAAGAAATTGTTCCAATTAGAGAGACAAAACGCACAGGAGTAATCAATTGAGTAATATTTAACTATAATGCTATCTTCTCTAAAATAAAGAATGAAAATAATTTGTAGAATTTGCCAATGTCTCTACCAAACATTAAAGAAAACCTGAAACCATAAGAAAAAAAGTGGAATAAAATGTTCCTAAAAGCTAAGATATTACAAGAAATGACAAAGTATATAAAAGCAAATTGACTGTTCTGGAAATGAGTGATCAATTCTATCTGGTGACAGAGTTGAAGTAATATTAAAAAAAAAATGAAATTTCCATATTGATCTGGAATCCACTTGATGATGGCAGGTGGTGAGGGTGGGAGGAGAGAATTCTTTGTTTTCTGTATATCAGAAAAGAGTAATATTTGGTTGTGAGATTAGATAGATGCAATCTCCAAAGCTTCCTATACCTTTAATTCCTGATTTTCGTTCTTCTCTTTCACTGTTATATTATACTTGAAGAGCAAAATGTGAAAGTACATGTCAGAGATTTATTTCAGTTTTAGCTACTAGCTTGAAGATTTATTTATTTATTTTGATGTTTGTGTGATTTTCAATTTAATCAGGATGGTTAATCAGTTATCAGAGTATGGAGAAGAATTATGTTTTGTTTGTGTTAGTTAAGTCCAATTAAGATTGCTCTTGTCAGTTCTTAAAACAAAATATTAAATCCAAATTGTTGAGTGTGGAAACAAATGAAATTACCTATTCTATCTTTACCTTTTTCTTGGTAAATAGGAGACAAAAAGCTAACAAAAGATTCAGTGTTAGCTTCCTTTTATATTGAAATGAAACATAGTGAGAAAGGAAAACACTGAGGAATGCATCTGGAGAGGGAGTTATTACCACTGAAAAATTGTTATTCTGACAATTGCTGTATATAACTAAAATTTCTTTAATATATATAACTTTAATGTTGCAAAGCTTTTTAAGTACATTATCTCATCCTCAAAACAATTCTATTAGGTAGATAATATTTTTTATTTCTGTTATAGATGAAGAAACTGAGGCTAATGGTCAACAATTTGCCAATGGTTATTCCATACTTAGTAAGTAAGTGTTTGAGGAGAAATTCAAAGTCCAAGGAAAACATGTATCTTCTGTGCCTCCTATATGGCTAATGATTTATTGAACTATGATTAAGTACTTACTATGTAGAAAATTCTGTGCTTCAAAAGGTCATAGCTATTAAAAGATATGTGCTTGAAAATATAGGATTGTCTGTGGCTCAGGTAGGTAGTCAACATAAATATATTGAAGGGGGTAGTATTATTGATGATTATATTCAGCCTCCTGCAGTCACTGGAGATAGATTTCTAACCTAGGAGAATCAAACACTAATAGCTAGTCTATGTTGATTACATATCTTCTTTTAGAACAGAGTTCAAAGCCATCTAAAATAAATTTCCCTATTTTCGAATTAGGAGAGAAAAGGAATTACAACATGAAGGAACTGAATAAAGGGCTCATGACTACTGGTGAAAGATGGAATGACAATCCATGTTTTCAGAGTTAGATTTCTGGGATCTTTGCAATGTACTCTACACCTTTCACTTTTGTATGTATTTAAGTTGAGTGAAATGAGAAGCTATTTGATTAATCAAAGCAATGTCCATTGGTAATTGCAAGGACATTGTACCTTTTTTATTTTTTATTTTTTTGCAATGATACTTTTACTGGCACTTTTAGAGAAGTGGTAACACCTCTCTAATATTTCAGTCCCCAACTTGTATGCAACTTCTAAACACACTATGTAAACTCTGTAGCACACTAGGAGAATTAATGTCAGTGTCCATTTTACATAATTCAAAAAATGACTTAAAATTGTAAAATGTATTTAGTGACACAAAGGTTGTCAAAGATCTGGCTATGTGATAAAACTAGAAGAAAAACATAGCATTTATATAGTCTTAATAAGTTAAATATTTATAATGGGAAAATTATGAAATTGGTCAAATTGCTTCTGTTTAGAATTATTATTTGTTCTCCATTTTATTTTTCTTTTAATAAAAATGAAACTGAGAAAGAGGAATCTCCAAATCCTAATCATCTATTATTTATAATTTATTATATTAAGAGCAAGGTTGGTGATTATGGAGCACGTGCTTTTGTACTTTAGTCTGGGAAAGGATATTACCAGAGCGTTCAGAAGAGCTTTCTATGCCAAAAAATATATATCACATACATGATTTAAATCATTTTATACATATATATGTATACATATATACCTACATATGTAGGTATATAATCACAGATGTGTTTAAACATATATATGCATGTGTTATAAATATATATGCTTGGATGGGCACAGAATATATACATTTGAAATATATACACTGTACATTTATACACGTAATACACACACACATATATAAAATTATCTCTCCATCTAGGTTGCTATCAGAATTTATGTAGTGAGCATAGTCCTTTCTTACATGTAGTTAATTTTCTACAAATCTTTAGGGCATTTTTACCACAGGGAAATACAATAACATCTGGGATCGACCATAAGTCCCTTGAATTCATGTAGAAAATGGTTTATCTGACCCCAGTGCCTTAGGAGATTTCACAATGCAGTTGGTGTCTTGGACAGACAAGTCATCATGTAAAAATAGTTTTAGCCTGCTGCAGGCTCAAGGGCTTTTGGTCAAACAAGTATTTCATTCAGAGTCAAGAAGTATTTTTGGAAATTCCCTGTACTTGAATTAGGGAATAAGAGCTGCTTCAGAACTGATCAGACTTTTATTAGAATATAACCCAAATAGGAGCAAAATAGAGTGGTTTATTTGGACTCATTTTTGCTCTGTTGCTTCATTAATCTTCAGCCCATCTGCTGAAAAGAGAAAAGGTTACATCCTTTTCCAAACACAGTTTGCATCTTCTTGACATCAGCCATGCGCAAGAAAACTATAGAATTGAGTCTAATACACCAAATGGTTTGCCTATAATACGTAACATATCTTGATTTATGTCCAATTTTCATTGGTGTGCTTGATCCTCCGCCAATTACACTGTTACCAGAGATGATGCTTTATCACTATCTTCTTATCAAATTTCAAAAGCAAACCTAACTAACCACAAATAATGACAACATCAACCAAACGAAATATCCATCTTTCATCCTCCAAATGCTAGTGTTAGCTATGTGAAGCAGCATATCTTATCTTGAGAAAATATCCCAGGATAGGGGATTTTGTCCTGGGACTTTCATTAATTTGCCATGATCTTAAACAAGTCATTTCAATTTCCAAGATATTTATCCATTATTCAAATGAGAAAAACAGATCTTTAAATACTTTTTCAGCTATGAACTTCTGATTTTAATCAAAGATTATTGTGCTTTTGTATTGTTTTGTTTTTGTTTTATTTTTAGGTTAGCATATAATGCTGTTGACCTAAAATCAAAGAATGTAAATTTTTTAATGATTTTTATTCACAATTATTTTTATTCACAAGGATGATTTATATATTACATATTATTTCCTTTTAATGATATTTTAAAGTGTTTTTTCTTAACAAATTTCAATGTAATATTAAGTTTTCTTATTTCTATCTCAACAGTAATTAAAGGACCTATTTTAATTATTGTTTATTTGTCTTGTAGTCTTCCTGGTCAGACATCTTTTTTATTCCTATTGAAAATAATTTAAACAAACTTAAATTTACCTCCCATGTAATGACGAGTTCAGATTGACTTCCTCCACCTCCACCAATGGTTGTTGGTGCCACAACAGGGACTAAATTACAAAAAGAAATGCAGAACAGTCATCATCCTTGTCCATGTTTTACTGAAAAAGGTTTGGTTTGGTATTTCACCTTCAAAGTTTTGAATAAGGTCACTGTAAAATAGTTTTGCATTTTTAATAAGCATAAATTATGTTTACATAATTCAAAAGTCTGAGATAGAGGACACTATTGTGCTTGATATAGGAGCACGGAGGTTCCATGATTAATTAAAAAAACAAGTAACATCGTGTATTTGACATTATTATTCATCATCTACTAATTGGCAAAATGATGTTCCATTCAGATGGTAAGTGTGACACTGCTGATTCCCAGACTAATTACACAGTTGTGTTGTAAACATGTTACTGAGGCACTGTATTATTTTTTTTTCCTATAAGCAATTTATTTCTTTTATTTTGTCATCAGAAAATTTCAACTTTTAAAATGATTTTTTCCTTCACTAAAAAATAACATGCTAGAATAAACAATATATGAAAAGCTCATTTCTCAGTGTCACTTCTCATTTCAAGATTTAAGATAATTTCATTTTGTTGTATCATAATTTCTAACTTGAGCAACATTATAAAAAATTCATAAAAATACTAAAATGATTTTAATCAGTTCAAATGAACATTAAAAAGAAAAATGAAATTAACTGATGAGTATCAGAATGACTGTTTTCTTATATCGTAACCTGCTCAATGTATGAAAAGATCATTGTTTCAGTTCTAAGAGAAAAAAAATCTAACTTATTATAAATGATGTTTTTCAGATTTCATATCATGCTAAGCATGGAAGGAAGATTTAAAAAAAAACCCAATAACATGTTTCCAAGTCTTTTCTCATAAAAATAAATATCCAGAAATGTCCCTTCTACATAAAAAATTAGTCTCATTCTCTTCCTCTCCCTCTCCCTCTTCCTCTCTTTCCCTCTCTTTCTCCCTCTCCCTCCTCCCTCCCTGTCTCTCTCTCCCTCCCTTCCTCCTCCCTCCATTTCTCTCTCTCTCTCTCTCTCTTTTTTTTTTTTTCTCTCTCTCTCTCCCTCTCTCTCTCATGCTCTTTCTCTCTATTAAGGAGGGGTATAATTATGTGCTTTAATTCATTCAGAGAACTCATTGTGGAATTTTCTTTCATTGATTCATTGCAATAAATTATGTGATATAAGAGTTTTAATAAAATGCCCATGACACCAAAGATGGACTAACTTATCTTTGAAATAGTTACAATCATTATTCAGTCATCTTAGTTGTGTCTGACTTTGTCACACAATTTTTTGAAACAAAAATACCAGAATGGTTTGCTATTTCCTTCTCCCACTCATTTTACAGATGAACTGACACTGACAGTGTTAAGTGATGTGCTTAGGATCACATAGTTAGTAATTATCTGAGGTCAAACTTGAACTGCACATAAACAAATCAAGATATATTATGCACTGTAGGCAAACCATATGGTTATGGTCTCCATCACTGATATGTAGACATAGATATGTGATGAATAGAGATGTGATAAGATTGTGGATTCACTGAAACTGTTGCATTAAAAATTTATTTCGTTCTGATGAATGACAATAGTAAATTAAATGAATGGTTGTTTTAGAAATAATATCAACTTGTTACTTTGTGATATTGTTTTATTTATTCCATTTTTCATCTTGTTTTATTTGAAAGGATCACTTGTCAACTATTTTTTGTTCAACAAACATTAAAATGACTGGTGCAAAAGCAAGAAAATTCTAACTTGAACTTTACTAATATAGATCAAATTTATCTTTATTAGAAAAAGAAAGAAAGAAAAGAAAGGAGTGAAAGAGAGAGAAAGAAAAACAAAAGGAAAGGAAATGAAAGAGACAGAAAGTAACAGAGACAGAGTCAGAACAAAGGATACAGAGAAAGACAGAAACAGAGATGGAGACAGAAAGAGACAGAGACTAACAGAAAGAAAAAGGGAGTTAATCATACATCAGAAAGAGTAGACAGAGAGGAAGGAAGGAAGGAAGGAAGGAAGGAAGGAAGGGAAGAAGGAAGGAAGAAAAGGAGAGAGGGAGGGAAGAAAGGAGGGAAGAAGGAAGGAAGAAAATAAAAGAAAGAATAGAAAAAAAAGAATAATCTCTTTTGTCTCCTATAAGAAAAGGCAAGGTGATGAAGTAGAACTTGCCCTAGACTACCATGAGATGCTTTGCTCTAGCTATTCCATTTAATGGGTTTATGAACATTTTCACTTTGTATAAACACATTAATACTTTTGTTTATAGTATTTTTCCTCCATTAGAAGAGAACCTCATTGAGGATTGAGATGATGTTTTTATTTCTTTGTATCTTCAGCATTCAGCACAAGGTCGGCCATGATAGAACACAATTAATTTTTGTTTATTGATTTCCTAAAGTGAATAAATTTCATTAGTTGTACTGTAAGGTACCTTTATACACTAATATTCTTAAAACTTGTACTTAGAAAAAGGTATGAATCTTTAATATCTTCTTGTTAATGGAGCATAATTGCAGATAGACTATTTTCAAACAAAATATGCTGAAATAATACTAAATATAATTTCCTTTTTGTTGATTCCAAGGACACATCAACATCTCTTACCTTCTTCTTTTTTATTATTATGAAAGCTTTTTTATTTATAAAACATTTGCATAGATAATTTTCAACATTCACCTTTGCAAAACATTTTTCCATTTTTTTCCTTCTCTTTGCCCCCCCCCCCAGATCCATACATATTTCCACAATTATCATGCTACACAAGAATATCAAATCAAAAAGAAAAAAAATGAGAAAGGAAACAAAATTCAAGCAAAGAAAAGCAAAGAATAAAAACACTATTTTGTGATCTACATTCAGTCCCCACAGTCTTCTTTCTGGGTGCATATGGCTCTCTTCATCATTGCACATGGCCTGAATCATTTTATTGTTGAAAAGAGCTATGTCCATAAAAAACTGATCATCATATAATCTTGTTGAAATGTACAATAATCTCCTGGTTTTGCTCATTTCACTTAGCATCAGTTCATGTAATTTTCTCCAGGCCTCTCTGAAATCATTCTGCTGATCATTTCTTTTCTTTTTTTTTTTTAAATAACTTTTTATTGACAGAACCTATGCCAGGGTAATTTTTTACAACATTATCCCTTGCACTTCTGTTCCAATTTTTCCCCTCCCTCCCTCCGCCCTCTCCCCAAAGATGGCAAGTAGTCCTATACATGTTAAATAGATTACAGTAGATCTTGGATACAATATATGTGTGCAGAACCGAACAGTTTTCTTGTTGCTCAGGGAGAATTGGATTTAGAAGGTATAAATAACCTGGGAAGAAGAACAAAAATGCAAGCAGTTTACATTCATTTCCTAGTGTTCTTTCTTTGGGTGTAGCTGCTTCTGTCTATCCTTGATCAATTGAAACTAAGTTAGATCTTGTCTTTGTTGAAGAAATCCACTTCCATCAGAATACATCCTCATACAGTATCGCTGTTGAGGTATATAATGATTTCTGGTTCTGCTCATTTCGCTCAGCATCAGTTCATGTAAATCTCACCAATCCTCTCTATATTCGTCCTTCTGGTCATTTCTTACAGAACAATAATATTCCATAACATTCATAAACCACAATTTACTCAACCATTCTCCAATTGATGGGCATCCATTCGTTTTCCAGCTTCTGGCCACTACAAACAGGGCTGCCACAAACATTTTGGCACATACAGGTCCCTTTCCCTTTTTTAGTATCTCTTTGGGGTATAAGCCCAGTAGAAACACTGCTGGATCAAAGGGTATACACAGTTTGATAACTTTTTGGGCATAGTTCCAAATTGCTCTCCAGAATGGCTGGATGTATTCACAATTCCACCAATAATGTCTGATCATTTCTTATAGAAAAAAAATCTTCTATAACATTCATATACCATAATTTATTTAGCTGTTCTCTAACTGATGAGCATATACTCAGTTTCAAGTTTCTTGACACTATAAAAATAGCTGCCATAAACATTTTTGTATATGTGAATCCCTTTCCTTCTTTTATAATTTTTTTGTGTGTGATACAGGCCCAGTAGAGACAATGGTTGAATCAATTCACAACTCCACCAACAATGTATTAGTGTCCCAGTATTCCCCCATCCATTCCAACACTCGTCATTATGTCTTTTTCCTTCATATTAGTCAATCTGGGAGCTGTGTAGTGATACTTCAAAATTGTCTTAATTTCCATTTTTCTGATCAATAATGATTTAGAGTACCTTTTTATATAATTAAAAATAGTTTCAATTTCTTATCTGAAAATTGTCTGTTCATATCCTTTGACCATTTATCAATCAGAGAATACCTTGAATTCTGATAAATTTATGTAAGTTCTCTATATGCTTTAGAAATGAGACTTTTACCTCTTGAATGTAAAATTTTTCTCAGTTTATTCCTTCCATTCTAATCTTGTCTGCATTGACTTTGTTGGTACAAAAAGTTTTAACTTAATATGATCAAAATAATCAATTTAGCATTCCTTAATGTACTGAAGTTCTTCTTTGGCCAGAAATTCCATCCATCTCCACAGATTTGAAAGGCAGACTATCCTATGATCTTATAATTTGCTTATGATATCATTATGTCTAAATCTTAAACCCATTTTGATCTTGTCTTGGTGTATATTAAGTTGGATCAATGTTTAGTTTCTCCCATACTAATTTCCAAATTCCTCAGCAATTCTTGTCAAATAGTGAATTATTCTTCCAGAAGCTGGAGTTTTGGGTTTATCAAACACTACATTATTAGTTTATAGATTTTTAAGGCTGATTAATAGATATCTGGGGGTAGTGTAGTGAAGCCATGAAGCTGCTCAATCTCTCCCATTCCCCTTGAAAACCACATGAAACCAAGTTCTGAAAAGAGTCAGACTGAATGAAATCACTTTCCAGTTTAAGACTGATTGGAAAATTTTCAAGAAAGGCCTGTCTCACTGGGGTGAAAGGAGTGTTCAGTCCAGCTCAGACTGAGTCTGGGAAAGCCAGTGATATGGTCTTATCACAGCAAATCGGCAACTGAGACCTTAAGGCCCGGTTTAGTGGAATAAATCAGTAGGGTAATATCCAGTCTCAGCTCAGAAAACAATTTCTAAGATACCAACTGTTTCCTAAAATGAGCAGATAAAGCTATTCTATAAAACATAAGGGCATCCTGTATGTAAAGTCAAAACTCAGAGCTGCACAGAAACTTGAGACAGTGCTCCTTTGACATGAGAAGCAGAGCTTGACCATAAAAGTAGAAAAGAGGAAATATCAAAAAAGGAAAAAAATAAGAAAGAAACAGGAAAAAAATCTTGACCATAGAAAGTTACTATGTGACAGGGAAGACAAAAATACAAACCAGACAAAGACAAAATGTTCACAGAAGAAATCTCAATGAGGAATATGAATTGATCCCAAGCCCAAAGTGACTTTTTGGAAATACTCATAAAAGACTTTAACAAGAGAATATTATAAAAGGCAAAATGGACAATTTTAATTACATTAAATTAAAAAGATTTTACACAAACAAACCCAACAGAAATAAAATTAAAAGAGAAATACAAAACTGGAAAAAATTTATAACAAGTTTTTCTGATAAAGGCATCATTTCTAAAATATATAGTTATGCCAAATTTATAAGAATACATGTCTTTACCCAATTGTCAGACAATTTGCAGATGATGAAATTGAAGCCATCTATAGTCATATGAAAAAATGCTCTATTTCACTATTATTAAAACAACTCTTGAGTTACCATTTCACAACTCTGAGACTGACCAAGATGACAGGGAACACTAATGATAAATGTTAGATGGGATATGGGAAAACTTGGACACTAATGCATTTTTGGTGGAGTTGTAAAATGATGCAAGCATTCTAGAGAATAATTTTGAAACTATGCTCAGAAGTTTATCCAACTGTGTATACCCTTTGACCCAGAAGTACCATAGCTGGGTCTGTATCTCAGACACATCATAAAGGAAGGGAAAGGATCTACATGTGTGAAGCAAAATATGGTGGCAAAGAATTAAAAAAGGAGTAGATAGCCATCATTTTGGGAATGGTAGAATAATTTGTGGTATAATTCTATAAAAATGATGAAGAAGATGATTTTAGCAAGACTTAGAAAGATTTACATGAACTGATGCTGAGTGAAACATTCTGAACCAGGATTACATTGTACATAATAACAAGAATGTGCAATGATTACCTATGAAATATTGGGTTCCTCTCAATGGTTCAGTGACTCAAAACAATCCCAAACGATAGAAAATGCCATCTGCATTCAGAAAATGAACTATGGAAATTGCATGTAAATCAACACATGCTGTGTTCACTTCTTTTTTCTGTTTTTTTTCCTCTCCCATGATTTTTCCCTTTTCTTCTAATTTTTTTCTTGCACAGAATGATTCATAAAGTAACATATATTAAAAATAAATTTTTTTCCAAAGCTGATGAAAAGGCATATATTGTGTTGAGATTTACAAAACATTTTATATCCATTGTCTCATATTGTAATGGGCTGAGGCTTGAGTTGATGCACTGAGGTCCCAAGCATGTGAGGCTAAATAGTAATACTATATTAATATACATGCTTGGAGGAATAGCCCCCGCCCACTCTCTGTGCAAGTCCTGATGTGTTGTATAGGAAATGACGATTTTGGTGGGTGGAGGCAGGGAGACAGGAAGAGAGGCTGGGAGAAATTACTGGCTGGGTTCTATTCTGGTGGCTGCTGGTCTCATGGCTTCTGGTCTAGCTAGCTTCTTGACTCAGCTGCTGACATTGCTATTGCCAATTCCCTTCTACCTCCGATCTTTCTTCATCTCTGCTAAGAATAAAGATTGGCGGTTTTCCCCTAACTTGAATTCCTGACTCTGGCTGATTTTAAAATACACGGTCATCACATCATATGATCACATCAATATTAGAGGGGAACTATAACCTTTTTAAGGTAAGAAATGGGTAGATTTATAGTCACACCTTTAGCATAGTCCCAGTGAGTAGACTATCTCCACCAATCCAGATCAGCCACTGTTCTAAAGCTTACACTTACCAAGTTTCCTAGAGCAATGAAAAGTTAAGTGACTTGTCAGGGTCTTGTAATCAAGATGTGTCAGATAATACAAACCAGCTTTGTATGCATTTTGTCACACTACATACATTATTATATTCATTTTATTTAAAAAATTATATAACATCACTCATCTGTTTTCATTGAACTAGTTAGTGGTAAGCTTAGGAGCCTATATACCTTTTTCAGAGTATAGTACTAGCGATCTAAATGCATGCCTTAAAAGTAAACATCATCACAAACTGTTTGTATTATGCTACACAAGTAGAAATGGCCAGTTTACAGATAATTCTGGTTACCAGAAGCCTGGCAATACAGGTATTGTTTAAAGGCCAACTGTTAAATAGAGGGCAATGACTGCAAGTTAAGAATTGACTCTGAATCTTAGCTGCAACATTAATGGACTATATTATGTGGGGACCTGAATTTCATTAATAAGACTCCATTTCTCATATCTAAAAAATTAAAGGTTTGAGATGGATGACAAATATGGTCTCTGATAGTTGCATGTGGAACAGAGAATTTAAACATAACCTTCAAACATGCAAGCCATGGCCATATGATCCGTCCCCCCAACAATACCAAGTATGGCATGAAAATGATTAAAATGTAATAGCAAAATACAGTACAACATAGATAATATTACAATTTAAAATTAAGTCAACATATGACCTGCAGAAACCCTTATGTTAGGTTTACTGTACCTGTTTCTTTTCAAGTTTGCTAACACTTGTCTGGATGATTTTATGAAATCACTAGGGGCAAAATGTTTGGTTTCTTCTTCCACATTATGGTTTTCTATAGAGTACTTAAGAAGGTTAAGAAGTACTCCAACAAACTGAGCCCTCATTGTCTGAATAAAAAAAAAAAAACCTTTTTGATAATGTAATATGACAAACACAATAAATGTCACCTTGAACTCAAGAATTTAAAACTGAAACAAACAGAATTAAGGAAAGAAAGATGGAAATGACTTTCTTGCTAGGTTCCACTCTGATTCCACTGGACTATGAACCAGTTGATGGTCAATTAGTGTTTCTGTTAAATGGATTCAAGAGGTAGCTAATTTGCATAGGAACAATATACTACTGTTCCATGAAGCCTCAAGTAGGTCATAGTTGAGAGAGATGGAAATGTATGGCTCACTGCACTAACAGAGGCTCAATTAATTCTTGGCTACAACATTTTAATGAAACAAGCAGCAACTCATTTACATTTGTATATCTACTCTGCTGGATTTTGGCTACAAAAATAATACATGAAAGAATAGAGAGATAACTTCTCATCAATCTTGATTTTAATCAAGCTGCCTCGATTATATACATTTTTAGATTTGTCCTTCAATTTCATTAGAATAAGGAAAACTGGAGGAGTAAACTTTAAAATGCACATCAGTCCTCCTCTGCATCTTATAGCCTTAAATGGTTGCCTGAATAAGTAAAAGCTTAAATATTATGTCTAGTATCACCTAGGCAGTGTACATGAGAAGACAAATATACAGCAAAGATTCCATGATTCCAGAACAAGTTATTTAGCATATTGTCTCTCAAAAATAATCAACTCATATTAAATTTAGCTATTTGAAACAATATCAGATAAAAAATTCATACAAAAAATCCTTGGTTTATAACACATGAATGTTGATGCAAAGAGATAATATTTTAAGTCTATTCTTCTGTTGCTTCATTTTGGAGCCAAGTTTTTTTGCTTTATTACACATTACATATTTTTACATATACTAAGTGTCAAACAAACAACATTTATTATTTTCCTCACATACTATGTTTCTTCTCTGATTTCCTCCTGATCCTAATATACTGCCTCCTATTTCTACCTTTATCATTTTTCTTGGTATAATTTCCTACAAATGACTATTTTTTTTCTTATTTATTATTAGGAAACTCCCTCGGACATTACATTTTGTACATGCTATGTATATATTTGGTGTGAATGATTGAATGCATTTATTAATTGCTTATTATGTGTTAATGTTAAGCAGTAGGAACATAAATAGAATGAAGCTGTATTTTCAAGGAGCTCGTGTTCTAAAGGTGAGACAACACACATAGGAATTTTCAGCTGATAGTCATAGAAAAATGCTTCAAACTTTTTAGGATGCCATGGCAAAACTTGTGGCAATTCCTCATATACTGTATCATTTCCACAATTAAAAATTAAATTTATGATACAAGTAATTGATACTCAACTGGAAGTATTTGCTATTCCATAGATTTGTGCATTCAAGATCCTATGCCATTTACATCGTTTCATGGTGATGACAGTGGTTTAATTTTCCTAGCATGTGCTGCCTCTTGTTCCTCTTCAGAATGGCTTGCTGTTTAAACAACGCTGTCATGACTTCCCAGTGAATGGCTGTTGGTTGATATCTCTGAGGGATATATAGCTTAGTCTCCATAAAAGTTGCTTCCCCACATGCTGAAGATATTATTTAGATTGGTACATGATATTTGCCCCAATAAATTATGTTTCTTCAGAAATGGAATAATGAATGGAATAATGGAGTATTAATTATGAAATTATAGAATAATAATATCTGTCTGCACACACACATACACACAAACACATATTACACACATTGTATATAAACACATTATATGTGTGTGCATATATATATATATAGTATATGTACACACATTTAAAAATATATACATCATTTTAAATATATGTATAGATAAATAGATTTATCATTACTTCCTTGAATAATATATAACATGTTAAATACTTAAAATATTATTATTTACTGAATGAACTGACATTTAATTAAAAGATCCCCAAGTTGTAGGAATTCATTAGTGCTTACCTGCTGCTTTGGTTCTCAACAATTTGGATGGCTGACTTGGTTCCCCAATTCCAATGCTATTTCCAGCAACAACACGGAATTCATATTCTACCCATGGATTCAAACCTACCACTGTTGCAGTGTGCATCTTCCCATTCAGTATTTCTGGAACTGAAAATATCCATAGGGAATAAGTCAGATGTATTTGCACTAGCCAAATTAACTTCTAAACATAGAATATATTGATAAATATTTCTTACTTGTAGAAACAGCCAACCAGCCTACAGAAAAAGGTGTACGGGTCTGGATGGTATAGATTTGAATAGGACTATTATTATCAATGCCTGGTCTCCAGCAGAGCTGAGAAGTGGTACTTGAAATATTCTCTATTCTTACATTACTTGGTGGACCTGGAGGACCTTTAAAAGAAGATATTTGATGAAAATATACCAGTGGATATTGGAATCACTGATTTTGGAATAGGAATAGTTCTTTCCTTGGTGGTCAAAGAAAACAAAACTTATGAATCTTAGGTAAGTATGGATAATGCATTAATTTTCTGAATGTCTTTGTTAATTTATACTACATATTTAGAGAATCAAATAATATCAGAATCAAAAAGGATGGTGCTCGCCATCTAGTTCAATATGTACTCCTCAAAGAACTTCTATTTCACCAAACACGGCATGTGGTCATTTAGCCTTTGGATGAAGACTTTTAATGAAAGCAAACATACCACCCATTGAGATAAAAATTTTTAATAACTTTGGTTGATGGAAACTTTTTTTAAAACCTTTACACTGTGGCAAAATGTACCTCTTTTCAATTCTCATTCATTTTTTCTGCCGTGTTAGGGTTTTTGAAAAAACAAACAAACAAACAAAAAAACAGAAACCTGTTCTTTCCATAAAGTCACAAGTTTTTTCATGTGTATCCTTGAAGACAATTTCTATGTCCCCCTAATTTCCTCTTCTACTTGATGACCATCTTTAGGATATTCAAATAAACTTCATAAAACATGGTTGCAAAACTCTTTCTCAATCCCAGTTGTCCTCCTCTGGACATATTTCAACTTATCTAGGTTTTTGACAAGCTGTGGTGTGCTAATGTTTTCTATATCTTTCATCCAATATAGCATATAGTAAGAGTATCCCCCCCCTTTTTTCTGGAAGTTATGTTCTCCATGTAGTCTAAAATATTTTATTGTATGTAATAGCCAAATCACATTATTGAATCTTATAAAATTGGTAGTACACTAAGACTCTAGTTCTTAGGACAAAAAAATGTCTAACAATAAATCCTAGGTCATGTACTTATGAAGTTGATTATCTGGACCCCGAATCAAAACTTCATGCATAATTTATTGCATTTTGTCTCATAGATTTTTTTCCTTCCAATAATATAGGATGTCAAGAACTTTTAGGGATGTGATATTATCACCTTTGTAAGTATAATATAATACATGAGGGTAATTGAAAAGTCCCTCAGACTATTCCATAAATAGTGTTCTTAAGTCTGGCATGTAATTAGACTCAATGAAAATCTAATCTAAAGAATATATATCTCTCTATCCCTTACCCCAAAAGCTAATTCATAAAAACAATTTTACAAAGATATGGAAGGGTATAAGAGAATATCTATAAAAACACCCTAAGATAATATTGGTTTATTCAGAATAGTACATGATTCATGCTGATTAATATTCTCCATCCAACAAAATGCCCTACTGGTTTTTAATAGGCAAAAATGAATAATCCAAACCTTATTAATTCAAAGTCCATGATTTCTTTTTTTCCTTAGTCCCTAGGGTTAGACAATAATAAGGTTTTACTGAATGACTACCAGGACTTGGCCTCTTGTGACTCTGCTAGTTAAGTATTAAAACTGCCCAATTTCTGAAAATATATTCAAGTCATATAACTGCAATTGGTTTTCCTCTTACCTCTAACAATGATATCTGCCACTGCAGATAGGTTGTCTAGAGTTGTTTCTACCATGCATACATATTTTCCAGAGTGATTCAATTGAATCTCTCTTATCATCAAATCCCCAACAGATTCCTGGAGATAAAAGAAGCATGAATATAAAAACATAATCACACACAGCAGGTCTCCCATTTGGAATATTCCTAGAGTTTTACAACTATTAAAAGCAAAACAGTTGTGAAATTAAAAGATTCACTCACATCATCCTTTGTTTGCTATGCTCGATCACTTTTTTTCAATTTAGGTATTACCATTCCACATGTAACATATGCATCTTTATGAAATACATAAAACCACTAAGAACACAACAGATGCAACTTCATAAAGCAACAGGGAATATCCATTCACATAAAATGTGAAGTACAATGATAAAATATATTTCTGCAATCCAAGGTCTTGCTTCATTTTATTTTTGCAATAAAGTAACTTACTCCTCCAATTCTTTCAAAGTGAGGCACTCCTCTTTGGAAGTCAATAACATTCCCATTGAGATACCACGTGAATACAACCTCAATAGAAGGGTCATGGAACACCTGACAAGGTAGGACTATACTCTCACCAACAGTAACATCCATTTGAGGTGGTGGAACAGTAATTATGGTCCTCTCTGTTGAGAACAAAATGATATTGATTATTAAAAATAAAACAAGAGTGGATTTATTCAGGTTTTTGAACAACAAAAATCTGTATAGTAGTTTTTAAAATGACAAAGTTAGGCTAAAATTGTTTTTGTTGTTGTTGTTCCTTAAAAGCATTTCTGGGTCAATTGCCAAACAAATTGCATTATAATAGAGAAATAAAAGCAAACTGTACATATTTTAATGAAGACAGGAGACAACATGCACTAAGGCCACAAACCTATGGGGTGAGCCTACAACTTTCTCACTCACAGATGATGAAATCAACACGCTTTAATTAAGATTCAGACAAAAAAAAAATCACATAATATTACAAGACAAGATTTGTCTGTAGGATTTTTCTTTATACCTAATTTTTAAAATGTGTAAGTGGAGAAGTTTTAGAAAATTGCATATTAGGAATAATGGTAGGGAAAAGCTGGAAAGGCCATTTGAAATTGAATTGTGAAGTGCTCTCAGTGTCAGAGAAATTTGTGTTTGATCCTAGAGGCAATAAGAAGAAATTTGGGTTCATTGAATAGGGAAGTGACATAATCAAATTTATGTGTCAATAATATATTCTTCATCAATGATATAAAAGACTAAGTGAACTTTTCCTTCCATAATTTATAGGCATTTACCTTGTAGGTCAACTGAGAAAAAAGCTCCAGCATATATACAGTTTGCAGGATTTTCAACCTGTATTGTTCCTTTGACACCTTTTTATGTACAAGAATAATGGTGTGCTATTGTCATAAATGTAACCAACTCAAATATGAAGATAATCACTATCATGTAAATCTAGAAGTAGAAGATTCATTTTTTTAAATTTTCTTCTTAATACTAAGAAAAAAGAGCAATAATATTGTATACTTTACTTGTCGGGAAAAAATATTTTTTTTTATCTTTGGAGGATAAGTAAGGTAAGAGGAAGGGAAATGAAATGTCCTTCACAATATTATTAAACTAATTAGTGTCAAAAGTGTAACACAGAACCATGGCTTTTTATTCATTCTCTTTAATGAAAATGAGAGGTTTTCACAAAGGACTTCAATGTGGAAAATAGAAATTAGCTATACTCTATCATGCAGAGATGAAATTAAATTCAAAGGAGTTTCAGTTGTAACATAAGTAGTAGCTAAACATAATGAGAAATTATAGTGAGAGTTACAAAACATGATGTTGAGTTACTGAAGAATAATACAAGATTTCTTTTGATATTTATATTTTTCTCTTCCACTGAATCTTCTTTTTCTCATGCCCTATCTCTGACAGAGTCATGATATTATTCTAAAAGTAAGTGATTCTTGTACTAAGATCAGGTATCATTATGTTGGGGAAAAAATAATCTGCATTTTTTTTTGAAAAATGGTAATAGATAAGATTCTTAGCAGATGGTTAGAGTCACCTACTTAAATGTTTTCATTTTACATATGAGTGAATAAAATCACAGCAAGATTGAGTGACCAATTCAGGCTCACATACATAGTAAGTGACTGATATAATAGTTGGAAGTCATATTTCAAATCCAAAGTCAACATCTTAAATTTGGAGCAGTAATATAAGCATTTGGAATTCACATGTTCTCTCTGACCATATACAATATAATATATTATAGTAGTGTAGCTTAAAATGCCATACAAAATAATTCCTTTAGAGTGTGGTCCAGCATGCAGATGTGTCTAAATATTTTTTTTATTAAAAGTTATAGATTCAGTGTAGAAATTGCTAATTATTGGTTCAAAGTACTTTCTTAAGACAAATAACCATATCCACTAAGTTATTTTGTTATCATTGTGGTTGTAGTTCTTGTTGTTTTAAAGATACCTATGAAAATTCATGTTTTTAAAAACATATGAAATATTAATTTATGTTTGTCATTTACCTCTTAATTATCTTACTAATTTATTTAAATATAACATTCTTATTTTCAGATTTAATAAATATTCAAAAATATGGAAGGTAGAATCAATTTGGCAGGCTGACAAGAGGGATTCTTCTAATTTCTCTAAAATGCCCCTCCAAATAACTTCACAATATACCACTGCACAACTCTCAGATTGGCTGAGATAATAGGAAAAAATAATGATGAATATTGGAGGGATGTGGGAAAACTGGGACACTACTACATTGTTGGTGGAACTGTGAATGGATCCAGTGATTCTGGATAGCAATTTGGAACTATGATCAAAAAGTTATGAAACTGTGCATACCCTTAGACCCAGCAGTGTTTCTATTGGGCCTATATCCCAAAGAGATCTTAAAGGAGGGAAAGGGACTCACAAGTACAAAAATATTTGTGGCAGCTAGAAACTGGAAACTGAGTGGATGCTCATGTGAATAAGTTATAGTATATGAATGTTATGGAATATTATTGTTCTATAATAAATGATCAGGAAGATGATTTTAGAGAGGCCTGAAGAGACTTATATGAACTGATGCTAAGTGAAATGAGCAGAACCTGGAGATCACTGTACACTGTAACATCAATATTATAGGATAATTAATTCTGATGGATGGGATTCTTTCCAACAAAGAGCTTATTCAGGCCAGTTCCAATGATCTTATGATGAAGAGATCCATTTACAACCAGAGAGAAGACTGTGGGAATTGAATGTGGATCACAACATATCGTTCCCCATCTTTTTGTTGTTGTTCACTTGCAATTTGTTTTCTTACACATTTTCTTTCCTTTTTGATCTGATTTTTCTTGTACAGCAAAAGAATTATATAAATATGTTTACACATATTGGATTTAGCATGTATAACATATATTGGATTAATTTCCATATAGGGGAGGGGCTGCGGGGAAGGAGGGAAAAACCTGAAACACAAGACTATGAAAGGGTTAGTGTTGAAAAACTGTCTATGAATATGCTTTAAAAATAAAAAAGCTATAAAATAAAAATAAATAACAAATAGCTTTACAATAAAACAAAATGAATTATGGTACACTAAAATGATATATTGAAATATCTTCATATAATAATATGCTATATATATAATATTTAAAAAACAATTAAATAAAGGAATGAGATAAGAATGTAATGGGAGAAAGGGAAAGGAAGAAGTTGAATGGCAGTAAATTATCTGCCATAAAAGAGGTAAGAAAAAGTGGAGAAGAGGGTAATGAGAGGATGCTTAAATGAACTTTACTCTTATCAGTATGGGCTCAAAGAGAAAATAACATACAGAATCAACAGGGGGAGAGAAATCTATTGTACTGGGCAGGAAATTAGGAAGGGAGGTGGATATGTGAAAAGAGGAAAAAGAAAAGATATATTGGGGAAGGGAATGGTTGGTAGCAAAATACTTTTGATGGGGTAAAAGGTGAAAGAGAATAAAATAAATTGGGGAGTTATAGTTAGCAATCTTAATAGAATCTCAGGAGAAATTATTATATGTTTGTGGTAGGGGATGATTTTGGCTGTGACTAAGTTGGACAAGAAGTATTTTAACTCCCCCACCAAAGACCAGTAAGTTTAGAGATAGGAAAATAGTGCATGAAAGTAGAATTACCACTGAAAAGCCTGGACAATGATGCAGGGTCATTAGGAAAATCTCAGTAAGACCTAGATGGAGAAGTGAGGAAGGAAAATAATTAAAATGAAGGAAAACTTTCTAATTATAGAGCATTCATTGCAGAGGGCACAAGGTAAAGGAAATATAAATCTGCAGGGGGATTTTCGACAGTACATTTGAAAGGAATTGAAGTAAGGGAATGCTTAAGTCTTCCATCAAGGTCAAAAGACATGGAATTTGTTGATGTTTGAAACTATGGTGCCCAGAAGGCAAGCTTATAGCTTATATGGTCAGCTGATATCAGACCCTGGGGTTTTCAGAAGAGAAGGAAGGCTATATAGCATCATGTGCAAGATGCCTCTGGAGCAATAGAGAAGTCATGATTGTAAAGACAGACATGAGAATACATGAACTTTGGCTACTGGCAAAATCTATGGGAAGTTTTTTGTTTTTTTGTTTTTTGTTTGTTTGTTTGTTTTTGTTTTTAATGAAAACCCAAATAAAGTAATAGAAAGCTACTTGGGAAGAATATATTTTCCATATGCTTACATATTGAGTTTCTATTAAATCTTGAGTAAAAAAAAAAGATTTCCAATATGTACTATTAGTATTTCCCTAAAGATCAAAGACCAGTAATCAGTTCCAAAGGCTTTTCTTAGCTATATGGCAAATTTGAAATCATTTGAAGAAGCTTATCAATTAAACTAAAACAATTGTTCTTAAGTTGGAGTCTGTGAGATTACATACACACACATACATGCAATTTTGATATCTATTTAATTATGTGTTGCCTTTGTAATCGTGTGGTTTTTATTATATGAATTTAAAAGGATTATTTAGGAATCCCTATTCTTCACTTGACAGCAAAATGGTTTCGTGAAAATGAAACATTTACAAAACCTCAAATAAGAAGTTTTCTTCTAAGTCTGAACAAGTATAAGCTCAAATAAATCATTTCACTTCAACACATTTTGAATACATTAATTTTACCTAGAGTATAATACTGAAATATTCCAAAGTATAAAGGAAACGGGGGTTATATGGACATATATTTCTATTTTTAAAATAATGCTTAAATACTTTGAGTTGTATATTCATTATAATATGTTATTGCTGCCCCTTTGCCATGCAAACTAATCACATTAAATTAGATGTCAGATATATTTAGTGTGGCTCTACTTTTTATATCAGTGTCTAAATATAGTATTATGTAAGGTATTCCTTATTCAGACTGCCAAAATCTCAAGGGATAATCATGAACAATATGATTGGTTTCTTTCAGCCATTCAGAAAATGTTATTTTTAGCAATTGGCATGCCTCATTTGTCTCATCCCATGTGGTAAAGACCTAATCTATGACTGTGATAACCTAGTTACATGGCCCTCAAGGCATCATGAGAAAGAAGTTTCTTAGGTAACAAACTCCATCCCACAGAAATATACAATGACTATAAAAGTAAAATCTCATTCCACTTCCCTTCTGTAACTGAACAAAGTAATATGATATTATGGAAGGAGTACAGTATATGTAATCAGTAGCTAGATTCAAAATCTAAATATGTAATATACTATGTGACTTTGTGTAGCTCACAAATTTTGGGACCCCTATTCACTTAGAAAATAATGGTTAAGACTGGTTGTACCATGAGTCCATTTCTAGCTATAAATCTTTAATTCAATGTTTTTAATCTCTATTATCATTATTCCTGAATTATTTTTAAAGACTTAAGATACTCAGATAAAGCAAATGTAAAAATGACATTTAATAGGTAGTAGGAATCTTAGCTATCCTATCCTTCTAGTTCATTTGTAAATAAAAGAATTAAATTAATGCTTTCTTAAAGTTTCCCAGGCTTTTTCTTTCTCTATCAAATTTGCTTCTGCAATCCCTTTAATCACTACTTGTTGATCAGTCGACATGTGTTTGTTAATTTCCTATTGGATACTGCGGTAGCTAGGTGGCAATGTGGATAGAGGCCAAGGTGTGAAGTCAGAAAGAATCATCTTCAGCATTTCAAATCTGTCACCAGACTTGCTAATTATATAATACCAGACAAATCACTTATCCCTCTTTACCTACATTTCCTAATTTACAAAATGAACTAGAGAAATAAATGATAAATCCCTCCAGTATCTCTGCCAAGAATACCATAATGTCAGACACAACTGAAAAAATAACTGAATGACAATCACTGAATGTTAAGCAATGTGTATACAAAGAAGAGCAAAACAAATAAACACAAGACCATCCCACTACCAAGATGATAATATATAAACATTTTATATACATATATATGTAATACATACATATATATGTAATATATTCTAACTTACTCCACCAACTCTAACCAAACACCACCAACATTCCTCCCAAATAAATCAAAAACACAATTAACCCCAAAAATGTACTATTTAAACTCACAACAATCGCACAACACAAACCCCCACTAACCACAAGACTTAAACCCCCATACACAGGGGAAGGCTTAGAAGCGAATGCCACAAACCCAAAAATCAATAACAAGGACAATACAAAAATAAACATCATTTCCATATTAGTTTTAGTATGGACTTTAACCATAACCTATGACCTGAAAAACCATTGTTGTAATTCAACTACAAAAACTAATGACCAATCTACAAAAGACACACCCCCTTTTAAAAATTATTTACCACTCTTTTATTGACCTCCCCGCTCCATCTAACATTTCTGCCTGATGAAACTTTGGATCTCTATTAGGAGTATACCTAATCATTCAAATCCTCACAGGCCTCTTCCTAGCAATACACTACACTTCAGACACATTTACTGCTTTCTCCTCTGTAGCCCACATTTGCCGTGATGTTAACCACGGCTGACTCCTCCGTAACTTGCATGCTAACGGGGCTTCAATATTCTTCATAATTTCAGGGATAAGCTAGTTATATTTCATCAAGCCTATCTGTACCTCTTTTCTACTCGCATTGGTTCAAGCCTTCAATTGCTGTGCTCCACTCTATTTTAAGGGGCAATTGATTAGCTCAACATTTTCATTTAGCCATATAAAATATTATATTAACTTTTAAAACTTTATTTTACTTTTAACTTTTTAACTTTTAACTTTTAAAAATGTACATTTATTTTCAAAATATATCAAGAACAAGTAAATTTACTTTTCCTAGTAAATTCTGGTCATATTTACTTATATTCTACTTGTTTTGGGGGTGTGGAAGACAGTATGTTCAAAGCGTAAATAAGTCATTTTGTAATATTCTATCAAATTCATATCCAAAGTTGAAATTGCTGCTAAACAAGTCTTCATTTATTCCCCCCACCCCTTTCTGGAAGGCCTCTAGAAAACATTTCCAGAAAATGAATCCCTACTCTTGCTTTTATTATCTTACTATTCTTTTTTTTTTTTTTTTTTTTTTTTTTTGTATTTATCTATATCGATGTTGATTTGAATGTATGGCTACACAAAACTTACATGCAGAGAGAGACAGAAACAGGCATACAGTGGCAGAGACAGAGACAAAAAGACAAAAAAAAAGAGAGAGACAAAGAGATAGAGACAGAGTGAAAAGTCTGAGTCTCTTTTGACAACTTTAAATATGATAAGGTTCTAGCGATTTACACTACCCATATTTGCATATAACTCTACTTGTATGATATGATTATGTATGATACCAAGCCTTTTTTTCTTTCCATTTTTATATAATGTATGCCATCCCCACACCCTTTCTCTTTTTTCTTTTCTTTCTTTTATTATGGAATATGAAAAAAATATAACAAAACATTTATTTATGTTTCCTGTTGCAATTTTTTCCTACTACAATACAATATGGCACTTGGGTTCTAAAAGCACTTTTAACATCCCTATTCCCTTCATTAGAAAGTTAACAGTTTCTCCTTATATAATATCATGCAAAGTTCATTTTAAGTCCTTCCTCCCTTTTATTTACATCAGCAGACTGCAAATTGTCTGTTTCTTTGAAAATATAACCTTTCCCTTGTTGGATTATATTGAAATTTGCTGCTTTAAGTTTTTTTGTTTTGTTTTGGTTTGGTTTTTTTGGTTGTAGCATTTTTTCTTTCCCTTTTGGAATATCTCATGTCATGTTCTCTATTCCTTTATAGAAATGATTTAAATCTTGTCCAATCCTGATTGCTATTCTTTGATATTTGAAGTATTTATTTCTGGCTCCTTTTTTTTCTACATGCATGTATGTATGTGTATAGATAAATAGATGATAGATAGACGATAGATAGATAGATTTACATGAACACATATAAATATATCCATATATATGTCTATGCTTGTATATGGATCTGCAAGGGTGTGGATTCTGTCCAGAGGATGAGGATTTATGCAAGAACATTTCTGGGATCTTTCATTTTGGAAGTCCTTTTTATCCCACACCTCATGCACAGATAGAAACAGTTGAATTATTTCTATTTTCCTTTGCATTCTTTTTTTTTAATGTGTATAGACAACTTTATTTAATAATTTTTTGAATTTTGATGCCAGATTCTTTATTAGTCATTAGTTGCTCTTATTCTGTGATTTTCAAATTATTTTCACTGATCTGTTTTCCACACAATATATCTCACCAATTATCTCATGTTTTTATCTTTATTTTCTCATTCATTTTATTTTGTAGTAAGAACATTTTTTGTTTCCAGATAATTAATTTTTTATTTGATACAATCTGATTTGTTGTTACTAGGGTATTGTTATTCTATGTTTCTTTATTCTAGCTTTTTTTAAAGTTGTTGATCCTTTTTGTAAATCTCTCTTCCATAGCTCTCATTTTTTTAGCCTGTGTATGTGTAACCACATATCTACATATATATGTTATATTTTTGTTATTTGTTGTATCATTTTTCAAAACGTTGTAATCATTCTTATCATCAAACATTTTCTTTGAACTTCCTATTCCATAAGTATTTATTTATTCTCTTATTTTAGAGTTAGTATGAAATATGATAACTCCTGAAGAAATGGTGATGGAATCTAGGTACAGAAAAATAAATACACACACACACACACACACACACACACACACACACACACATATATATATATATATATATTTCTTTTCATTATGGGGAAAATATTTTGCTTGCCTATGCAGCTTAAAAAGGAATGTTGTTTTTTCTCTTTTTCTCCAGTAAAATCAGAGGTGAGAGGGAAGAAAACAGTGATCTTTAACTAACTTTAAAACAGAGAGATAAAATATATTTATAGAATTTAGCATGTACTCTTAAGAATATTATACTATTAGTTTTATTTATTATATTTTTTCAAAAGATATCTTTCATGGAGTGGGATATTTTATAAATATTTATAATGTTAAAAAATTCACAACAAAACTTTGATGAAACTTTTTTTAAAGAAATGTGCTTATTATGGACCTTTCTTAAAATTCAAGCAATAATTTCTTCTTATTCTTTCTTTATATAAAATAAATATTAATAAAAGCCATTAAGATTGTATTTATATAATATATTGACATATATCATATGAATATAATGGCTTTAACCAACATATTTAGTACTTATTTAATATTTGTACATATTAATTGGAAACTATATTTTTCATATAATGAACATATTCTTTATATAAGCAGAAAGTTAATTGAAAAGATCAGAATTATATATACAATGTCAGGTCTGATTATTATATTAGAGTAATATATTTGTAAAACTATGAACAGGAAAGATTCAAGTTAGAAAGTGGTTGTTTTTCTCAAAGTGAAAACAATATAAAAGATATCCATAAATGTAAACAAATATTTTGTTTCCATTGTGTGTCCTTTCCTTGATTGACCTTCTTTTATTTGGATTCTGAAAAAAGGTCTTGAGGTGTTTCTTTTCACTCTATGTCAGTATTTGCTTGCCCTCCTAAGTTTCAGTAGCAGGCTGTGATGTTTAAGACGCCAAGGATTTAGAGCCAAAAGTATAGGTAGGATGGTTCAGTAATCAGACCAGCACTCAAATTAATATGGAAACTGAGAAGTCAAGGGCCCTGAAACTTGAGTCCTCTTGGACTTTTGTAATTGGAAACTGGAGTGTGTTCAATCTGGGTATAACTAAACTATATACCCAATCTTCTTCTCCTCCCAGAGATTGAAGAGGTGCTGAAGGAGAGGAGGATTATATCTCCCACATGTTGAGGAAAAAAAAAAAATTTTTTTTTGATCATGACTTTTAAAGTAAATACATCCCTTTGTAAAAAGCTCCTGTGTTACAGAAATAACTGAAAAATCAACTGAGACTTTTAACTTTAATCAATAGTGAAGTAAAATCAAAATCAAAGGTAATGTAGGGATGAAAAGATTAGATAAAAACAATAACAAAATAACAAGAGTGATAGAATGAAACTATTTCTCTTGAATAACTAAACGATGATCTCTTCTGAGGTGAGTTTACATACTCAATATTTTCTACTGTATTCTAGTATGGACACATTAACTTTTTTTCCTAATATGATAAGAATGTTGTGGATATTTTCCAGGTTTTTTTTTTTTTTTCAATTGGCTACATTTCATTTACACTGAACCCCAAAGCAAAGGTTGGGTTGTATTAAGTAAAAGGCACAAAATTTCAAAACTATGTCAGAGAGAGAAAGTAAATGAGTATCAAAGTGAGAAGTACATGACAGCTTTAGAGAATAGACATGAATATGAGAATATATTTCCAAGTTCAATGCAGAGTCTGAGCAAATTGTCTTGCTAAATAAAATGTGCCCAACTTTATCTTGGTTCTTGTTTTTGCCAGTCAGTAAATTGTGCAAAATAACATTGAAGAATATGCATTGAGACTTCCAGAAAATTAGACATAATGTGCAATTGCAATAAAATATTGCAATTGGTCTATGTATTGTGTTAACTAACTTCTCATCAAAACAGTAAGCAGTATGACTTCACAGTTATACACTCAGTCAAATATCTGTCCAATAACTCTAAGCCTGAAGTGTAATTAAAAGGCATCCTTATAATTAGGACTAGAGAGAAGAGAAAGATAAGAATTTTATTTCTAATTTTGTGGTTACCAATAGTTAATAAATGCTTGTTGAAATGAATTCAACTGCAATGAAAATAATATAAAAAAAGTCATAGTCTGAGGGCATGTGTGAAATGCCCTTGAAATGTATCCATAGAACTTGGGACTCCAACTTAAAAACTTCTGCCTTAAGGAGTTGAAATAAGAAAAAAAAATCAACACATCTGTCTATATACATTTTCCTTGTTTGGTGGCAAACAGAATTTCTTAAGTACTTCCTTTGTCATGCAAAGCACAATGCAACTACAAGGTCTTCCCAACTCAATAGGCACAGAACTGAGTCCATTGCAAATGTTAGTTTAAGTGAAATAGACTGTTTCTTTCATTGTCACTAGGTCCTAAAAGACAACTGGGGTAATTTACAAATCAGGTATCAAGATGCTATTTTAGAGCTAGAGAAATAGAGGGTTTGGGAAGACAAAAAATGCGTTCAACTGTTTTGTAGAACTAGAAAAGCTAATCCTGACTTCCAGACTCAGTCAACCTAATATTATATCTACAAGATCAAACTAATTAGAAATATTCAATGGCATTAGTGTATTTGACACTAATCAAAGTTGTAAATATCATCCTATAATAAAGAAAATGATGAACAAAGATAAATTCAAGTTAAGCTGTTTTTGTAGTTTTCTTTTATTTTTTTAAGAGGCTGTTCTCATATTTATTAGAAAAAGAAAAAAAAAAAAAAACCCTTAATCACAAGCAATCTATTGCATCCTTCAAGATAAATGGCATGTGGGGTCAATTTATTTGACATTTCTCATTTCAGAATGAATGCCAATGTAAATTAACCCTCTGGTGGTTTACTATTGAAGTTTTTTTTTGTTGTTGTTGTTTGTTTGTTTGTTTGTTTTTAATTGACAAGGTTTTTATTGGAATGAAGGAGAGTGTGGTACAACCTGAGTCATCATCTGTCACTTAGATATTTCTGAGTCAGAATACTTATTTGTAATCCTTGTTTCACTAGGTAGTTGTGAGACTAAAATGAGACAATTCATGAAAGCATATATACATGCCAAAGAGGAAGTACGTCATAATAAATAGTTTTGTGTCTGAAATATACCTTGGTCAAGTCAATTAATGTCTCAGTGTTCCAGGACACTCTCAGACTCCTTTATTGCAAAGCTGGTGGTGGTCTACTTTAGCAAAACAGACTTTCCTCAATAAGTATTCTGTATACTAAAAAAAAAAAAATCAAGTATTTGATTTTTTAAAAAGTTCACACTCAATGATTTTTTTCTTTTAGTTCTGTTACCTTCTGATAATAAACTCTTATAAAACACAAACTTTCAAATGATCCTCCCAATATATTCTTTAATTTGTATTGAAGGGGAAAGAAATTTCTTTTCAGAAAGATAATCTAATAATTGATTGTACAAATTATTTATTTCTTGAAATATATTTGGTTTCATGCTTTTTTAATTAAGGGATTATTTCTATGAAAACATTGCACCAAGATTTGTTATTGCTGTTGTTTTGTTGTTGTGGTTTATTTGTTTGTTTTGTTTGTTTTTGGAATGTATACCCATCAAGGTCATGCACAATTTCAATTCTATCTTTCCTATCTTATTTATCTTGGCATGTCTTATTTATAAGTGCTATTAAATTTTCTGGCATATAGTAGGCACTCAATAAATGCCTATTATGTGACTGATGGATGGAGATGGATAAATACTGGAGAAACTATTATTAGAATCTGTCAGATTGTTAGAAACTTAAATGGAAAAATTACAGTTCTCCATGAACTATTTTTCAATCCTGCTGGAATGTATATCCAGTAATCTCACCAACCATAATACAACTAAAGCAGTCTAAAATGTCTTACCATTTCCTAATTCCATATTTATGATTTTGACAATGTTGGATTCAGGCATAGCAACTCAAATCTTCTTAAATGCTTTTGAGAGCCTCTAGATTCCCAATTATCTCTCCATCTCCATTAGTAAACCTAAATGTGTATTAAAGCATATTTCCATTCTAAAGGAGAAACACAGATAGGACCTTTGATATGCTAGCATAATAAAGACTTCTATCACAAAGAATAAACAACTAAATGAGCAGCAATAAACTTAATTTGCACATTAGATATGCTTTTCCAAGTTCAGACATTTCAGTAGAAAATAATGCTGAAGCAATGAGGCCTATAATTGAACATCCCAAACTTCTCCAGTGGGGAAACAGAAACAAATGTTGCCTGCAAACAAGATCATTTTTATAGCCTGCTGTTGCTCTGCTTTTTAATAATTTTCCAAATGCCAAATCAAATAATTTCTGATTTTTATGTGATTTTCATATACCTTTTAGTAAATATACTTTTGCTAAATGTAATGCAATACATCAATCCTCAGGAGAAAGTCTCCTAAACCTGGTTTCCCTTCAAACATCAGCTTGTGTTTCTGTAACAGCCTGAAACTGCACTTGGCATTTTCTAAGGAAATGCATAATATTGATGCTAATTGTACTTTCAACATAGCATTGGAAAATTACTTTATCCCACAGAGTTTATGAAATTCAAAATTTCAACCCTATGTAGTAGATAACTCCAGATTATGCTTATCTCAGATAAACCATTGCAGCTTTAAAAAAATTCTGAAAACAGCTAAATCTTGTAACTATTATTTTTTACATGTTATCTAACAGCAGCATTTCTAGTATGACTGAGGTTAACAAACCAATTCTAAAAGGGGTGATTGTTTTACTTGCTTTTCTAATATTTTTATTTGCCTTTAATAACCATGAGGTTCATTCTATGTTTAGTTTGGTATTATTTTTAAAAAAATCAACAGAAAAACAAAACCAGACATTTTAAGAAAATGAAACATAAATGCTAATACCAATCCGTTTTTAACAATGACATATTGGCTTTAGACAGTGGTATTGATAATTGCTAACAAAATAATAGAATAAATGATAGGAAACCAATTTTTTTCATTTTTGGAAAGAGATAATTTACATATTAAATCTATGTTGAATTGAAAATCTCACATGAGTTATGCATATATTTATTAGTATATATAATGTATGTATAAATATATAATATCTACATGGGTGTTTTAATATTGATCCATATACACATACAGACACACACACACACACACATACACACGCAAAAACCTATTTCCTACATATGGTGTTATATAAATATATTATGTATTGTCAAACTATAGAGTTTAAGGGCTTTTATAATTATATAAACATGCACAGTTATGTATATTTACATATATACAGAAAATACTCTCACATACATACATGTTTTTAACAAATCATTCCTGGCAATTGCAAAAAAAGAAAAAAAATGATGTTTCAGTATTTTGTTTTTCCATGTTATATGAAGATAAATGATAAGTGAGGATATTGGCATTCCTAGGTCACAATCAGAAAACATGCCATATGTTGTGAACAGAGTGAGAATGAATTACTTTGTCTACTACAAATGAAACAAACAAATAAAAAAAAAAAAAAAACTAATTGTTGACCACAAACATTTCCAACTTAATTGTTCTTTCAAAAATTTTCAGCTAAGAACTTTTCTAAGTTATTCATAGTATTATAGAACATAAACCTAAATGAGGCTGTAATCTCAGAGGCTACATATTTGAATGTTTTTATTTCACAAATGAAGAAACTGAGGTTCATGGGAGGCTTAGTGAAATCCTATAAGAAGATAATTTTAGGAGCAAATTTTAACTCCTAAATTTTAAGGTAAAAGATACTTATTATATCATCTAGTTTGGTTCTTAATATTTTGTTTTCTTTGCCACTCATGTGAAGTCAACAAACCTCTTCTTAAAGAAAAAAAAAAGTTTTAAAACATGTAGAGAGTGGGAGAATTCTGGGAAATTTCAAAGTAGGTCAGAAAATTCTAAGCTCTACAGATTTCTTTCACAAACTAAAGAAAATTGCATCTTAGGGCAAATATAAACCGGTGAAAAACAAGCAGAACAAGAGTCTTCCTAAGGAGCGAAGCATACACTCCCAAATCCAAGTTTCAGCCATTATGAAGTATAAACAATTCCAGTCTTCCTCCATAGAACCAACAAAGTTGGCCAGGGGGGAGGGGAAAGGAGGGAAAGGGGGGAATTTTGGGGCTGGCTTGGTTTGGAGGTAGGAACTTTCCTCTTCTGGACAGCAGGGAGAGTCAGAAGTCTGAGTCCAGGAAGACTGAAGAAACCTTTGCTGATTACAAATCAGGCCCATCTGTGTTGCAGAGATGTAACCATGAGTGAGAAGGAACCAGCACATGGGATGGGCAGAAGCAAGGGGACAGGCATAATGCTGGCTGTGAGCACTTGTAGGAAGTAGGAGGGAAGTTACTGCTTTGGGATTCCAGGTGAGTGGGTAGCTGGCTGTGAGCATTTATAGGAAATAGGAGGGGAGATATTGTTTTGGGGCTCCAGGTAAGAGGGTAGAGCTGAAGAAAAGTCAGGAGCTTCATTTCTGCCACCCCACCATTAGAGTTAATTATACTAATAAGTTCTTGTTTAAAAGAAAATAGCAGACAAAGGAGAAAGAAACCCAATATTAGAAAGTTACTGTGGAAATAGGAAAGACTGGTATTTACCTTCAGAGGAGGACATTGAAATAGAAAAGTCTTTGTTACCCTAATGAGTAGCATAAAATGGTGACCTGTCCAGAAAGAATTTATAGAATTCAAAAAAGACTTAAAAAATCCAATTACAGAGATTGAGGAAAAACTTGAAAAAAAAAAAAAAAGAACTCAAAAGAAAGTCAACAAATGAGAATAGGAGATTTAGAGTCTTAAAGAAGAAATTGGTTCTTTGAAAATTAGAACAGGGAAAGTGAAAATCAGTGGTGCTATAAGAGACTAATAAATAAGGAAACAAAATAGAAAGAATGAAAAAAAATAAAGATAATGTAAAAGATCTTGGAAAAAAAAAAAAAAAAACTCCAATAGATCTGGAAAACAGATCATGAAGAGAAAATGCAGCCAAAATTGGATTACCTGAGAGCTACATCAAAACAAACAACTCTCCCAAAAACAGAGAAAAAAAGAAACAAATTTGAAATAATATAAAAAATAGTCAAAGAAAATTGCCTTGAAGGGATAGAACAAAAAGGGCAAGTAGAAATAGAAAAAAATCCACCCATCTCCACCTGGAAGAGATCCTACAAGGAGAACATAAGAACAGTATTGCTAAATTTGGAAACTTCCAGATCAAAGAAAAACTTTTTACAAGAAACAAACATAAATAAAACAAAACAAAAATAATAATTCAGTTATAAAATTATTATTCATAAAAATAATTTTTATAAAATAATAATTCAGGAGCTACAATTAGAATTGCATATGATTTATCAGCAGCTATGATAAAATACCCACAGGCAATAGATATATGACAATCAAAAAGCACTAAGACTATGGCCAAAAATAGTATATCCACCAAAATCAAGAATAATATTGACTTTTTAAAAATGGACATTCAACAAACACTTAGATTTTTGAAGATTTTATCTAAATCAATAAAAACTCAATTGAACTAAATATAAAATTTAGCATATGTGAGTCATCAAAGACTAATTTCAAGGGACTTGATAAGGACAAACTATTTCTTTTATATGAGGAATTGCAATCCATATATCTAAGACTGACATGAGTAGTTGGGTAGTTCAAAAGGAAGATTGGAGTAGAATGAAGTATGATTTGACTATAAGAAGCAAAATCATCTAAGAAATTTTTAAATTAATAATCAACTATATGAATGAGGTGCAGAGGACAATAAATGGGGAAGGAGGATTGGTAGTTTGGGAAAACCTACTTACATTGAGAATAGGTTAAATATACATATTTATATACATATATATGCACACACACACACACACACACACACACACATATATATATCAAAAAGGGTATAGCACCCTACAAAAATTCATAAATTAGTAAGAGGGGAGAGAGATCAATAATAATGGGATAAAGAGAGAGACTAGGTTAAATAATAGTGAGTAGAAGTAAAACACAGAAGACAGCAGGTATAGGGAATAAGATACATATAAACATAATAACAATGATCAGAAGTAGAACTTACTGAAACAAATAAGTAGGAGTAAGGATCTTTTATCTTCAAAGTCAAACATATTTCCATGAAGAGAGACATTTTTATTACACATCAGTCACATTAGATTGTTGTCCTTCATTCTCAAAAATGAGCACAACCAGGAGATCCTTATTCACGGCAACAACAAGATTATTTAATGATAAATTATGATGGATTTGGCTCTCTTCAACAATGAATTGATTCAGACCAGTTCGAATTGTTCAGTGATGAAGAGAGCCATCTACACCCAGAAAGAGATCTGTGCAAACTGAGTGTGGACCACAACATGGCATTTTCATTCTTTCTGTTATTATTTGCTTACACTTTTGTTTTCCTTCTCAGATTTGTTTTTCTTTCTAGATCAGATTTTTCCTGTGCAGAAAGTTAACTGTATGGTTATATATACATATATTGGATTTAACATATATTTTAACATATATTGTAATACCTGTCATTTGGGTGTTGAAGAAAGCAGAGGAAAATTTGGAACAAAAGATTTTGCAAGGGTCAGTGTTGAAATGTTACCCTTGTATATATTTTGTAAAAACAAAACAAAACAAAACTATAATTAAAAAAAATGAATTGCCTCAGAAGAAAGAACCTAACCACTGTGGGAATAGGGAAGGTCTGCATTCATCTGAAGAAGAGGACAGTGAAAAAATATTCTTTTACCCCAAAACGTAACATTAAATGGTTCCCTTCCCAGAGAAAATTTATATAAGAACTTAAAAGAGAATTTAAAAATAAAAAGACAAACATTAAGGAAATAAATAAATGAAATCCAAGAAAAAATAAGAAGATTGAGAAAAATAAGTTAATCAACTAGGAAAGGAAATACAGAGTTGTTTTGCTAACAGGAGCCACCTGATGGTGGCTGCTGGAGATCCAACCCAGACCTGCAAAATGTATCTCCTTATATGAGAGAATGATGCAACATATGGCGCCTGAACTTGGAGTATAAGAAGTACAAGAATTACAAGAAGCAGCAGCAGCATTTCAGAAACAGCAGCATTCCAGAACTGTTTGTGAGAAGGATCCTTCCAGAGTTCCTTTATTAACCCATGGGAAAAGAAAGGAAGAAGAGTCAAGGTGAGACTTTTTTTTAGCCAGGGTAATCAAATATGCCAACACATTAAAGGGCTGAACCAGGAGACTCATAGGAGACTTAAATGCCTGTTCTGACTATAGTTCTTTTCTCGGTTTGAAAGTTTGCCTCCATGATAAGATCAATACATGCTACAACCATCCAGAGATGATAGTGCTACTTGCATTCCTCATTGTGTGACAGGTTAATTCTCTGAGATTCTCCACAGCTGTGAATCATAACATTCTGAAGGAGTTGCAAAGGAGCCTTTGCTGACACAGGTATTGCTTGAGGACTTGGAATGAGAAAAACTGGAGGCAGAGGTAAGAGGAGAAAGGTCAAACAATTCGAAAGCCTTTCAGTCAGAGAGATCAGAGAACAGTAACTGCCTCTCAGTCTCCTTGTATCATCCTTTTACACAAGGAAATCCATTTTGCAGGTCTGGGTTGCATATCCAGAAGCCACTGTCAGGTGGCTCCCAGTAGCACAACACAGTGCTTGTTATGTCCCAGGCTTTCTAGCTATCTGCTACTCCTAATTGATTACATTATTATTTTTATCATTATGAGTAGTAGCAGTAGTAAGTACATCAATATGTTATTAATTATACTAAATTATAATAATCATATTCTTTAGATATCACATGACTCATTCTATTTCCATTTTGGTGTTTCAAAACTACTTAGGCAAGTAGTGCCTAATGAAAATAACTTGGAAAATTACAACTGAGTGTGCAGAAGGCAATGACCATACAAGAAACCATGAAAAAATAAAACAGAATATAAAGAAAGAAAAAAATACAACAGAATTTGATACATATTAGAAGAAAAATGACAGATCTGTATAAGAGATCAAGAAGAGAAAATATAAAAAAAATTTGGATTACCTCAAAATTGTGACTAAAAAAAAGAACTCTGACATAACAATGCAAGAAATAATGCAAGAAAATTGTGTTGGAGTAATAAAATAGGAGGGGAAAGAAGATATAGGGGAAAAAAATCTATCAATTACCACTTCAAAGAGTTTTTTTGTACAAAACACATTGGAATATTACTTGCCAAATTTTAAAAACAATAGATCAAAAAAGAAAATTTTGTAAGTAATAAAAATCACAATTCAAATATGCTGAAACTACAGCAACCAAAATTGTGAAGGAATTAGAAGCCACAATAAGAGACAGCAGGTTCTGGAACCATATATACCGGCAATCAAAAGAACTGGGCCTAAAATAAAAAAAAATCATATAAAACAAAATTATCCATAATATTGAATGGGACAAATGGGCATTCAACAAACTTACAGATTTACAGATATAAGAACCAATATCAAAGATCAATTCCAAGTAACTTAACATGGACAAATTGTTTCTTTTTAAGTTGCAAATGTATAGTATATGTTTAAGACTGTCATCAGCTATAGGGTACCTCAAAAGAAAGATTCAGGCATAGTTAAAGTGAAAATAGTAATTGTGTTATACCAATATGGTTCAGAGGAAGAATAGACACAGCAGTATTAGGAGTAGAGGGTTTGTAGTTTTGAAAACCTACTCACAGGAGTGGGTCAAATAGGGTACACTACATATATACCATGAAGGGTACAGAACTATCCAAAATATATAAAGATAAAAGAGTGAAAGGATAAGCAGAGGTTGAAGCAAGGGATGGAGGAACAATACAAGTGAGGGATACATGGGTGGAGGGGGAGGTTAAATGATACCAACACAATTTAAGGAGCAGACTTAAAGAAAAGAGTTAGCAAGAACAAAAAGGATTTGAGTGTATGGGGCAGGGTAAGTATGTATGTGCATGTATATCTCTATATGCACATATGTGTATATCTATATATCTATATAAGTAGGGAGGCATGCTTAGGGGAGGTGAGAAGGGATGAAAGAAGAAAAAGGATTTAAAGAGTGTACAACAGAAAACAAGCCAACTTACAAGAAAGTAAAGATGCACACTCATGAATATATTTTTTCCATTACATATCCTTTCTTGAACTGGTAATTTATTGTTATATATTTTGAATCCTCCCTTGTTTTCTGCTAGACACATGACAATGTTCTGTTCTGTTTTTTTTTTTTTCTTATTCTATTTTTTAATAAAATAAATTAAAAAATTAAAAAAAATTGAGTTTAATAAATACTATAACTCCAGATGATGTATTTGTAGTCAAAATTTTGGTTTAATTTATAGCTTCAGAATATCACTGAATTCTTAGTGAATTTGCAAACTTAGAGATAATCAAATATTAAGATTTGTTAGATTCATGAGAATACATGATTTTATTTCCATTTTTTCTTTCATTTTCTATTCAATGTAGATTTATTTCCTATCTCTTTTATTTTACTTCTGATTTCATTGATGTTGATTAGTGCTTTTGAGTAAAGTTATTAATGTGGATGGGTAACTATTCTCCAATTGATGGCTTCAGTGCCCTGGAAAAACTAAGGGATTATTCTAGTGTGTTTGAGAGGTAGGACTGGAAACAATGTCATTCAATCCAAGGCCAAATTATGTCAAATAGTTTGATTCATAGTTATGATTTGTTATGGAATTTATTCTCACTAAAGAGTTGAATCATAATCACTATCATTTATACAGCCCCTTTAATGTGACAGATACTATGCTAAGCATTTTACAAATAATACCTGATTTGAGCCTTATTACAACACTGCAAAATAAATGTAATTATTATCCTAATTCTACAATTGAAGAAACTGAGGTAAATAGAGGTTGAGACTTGCTTAAAGTCACACACTTAGTAAACATCTGTGGGTGGATTTGAACTTAATTCTTCATGATTCCTGTTCTAAACTCTACCCACTGTGTAAATTAGTTATCTCAAAGTGATGAGGAAGACATAGAATAACAGATTTAATCATGAATTAACATTTCTTTAATGCATACACTTGGAGTAAATACCTGACTATCTTTCTATACTTCTTGGAAAATTAGCTATGTTAAGGGCAGGGAATATGATTTTTACCTTTTTATGGGAATAAAGCAAAATTTTGTTTATAGTGATATTAATTATTATTACAAATTATAATTATTAAAATGAACATGTAAAAACAGCTACAATTCTAATGCTAAAGAGCTTAGAATATGATGCTTTTATGAAAGTATATTTCCATCCATTTTTTTGTGGATATACTATCCAAGTTCTACAGGCATATAATATCAACACAATGACTCTGTAGACCTTCTGTTTGGTAGGCAGGCTAATACCTCTCCTCTCCCACACTTTCCTTTGGTGTCTCCCAAACACTTAATAAGCTCTAGCAATGTATATGTCAATTTCAGTGTCATGCCATGAAACTGAATCACTTCCATTTGATTTGTCTTAGGTAGATTCTGAAAATCATCTGGCAGAATAAGATATCAGACACAGGTACTTTTGAAAGTTAAATTGACAATTATCTCAACTTTACTGCAGAGAGCATGGCTTCATTGGGCTGTTCACATTATTTGAATGCCAAATATGAGCTTCACAAAAACATTATTTATTGTCTGGAAAAATCACAAAGAGCATATGCTCCCAGGGTGATACAAGGACACCCTCAAAATTTCTTATAAGAACTCTAAAATTCATAATATGAAGAGAGCCATTGGCATAAATAAGACTGACCAGCATGCCATGCTCTCATCAGAATAGGTGCTGAGTTCTATGAGAAAGCAGAATTGAATTAGTTTAAAAGAAACATGAGATGCACACAGTTAGAGATGATCACAGGGACTATTTATGTCCCACCTGTGGTAGAAAATTCCAAGCTCATATTGGTTTGATTAGCCACAGTCGGTCACACTGTAACGCAACTAACATTGTGATGCCATTTTGATCCTTTATAAGAATGAAGGTCAATAAGAGTTCTGGCCCTCTACAAATAACCAACAAATTTCTGTGCATATGAGCTTGTACATTTGAGACAAAATTATAACTATATTGCCTTTTCATGAAGATGTTTCATAGTCTCTTCAACCTGGAAAATATGTGTCATAGTTACATCTCATTTTCTGGTTTTCATATAGTGACTTGAATTGCATTGTCATTATAGGTAAGAAGGATGGGATTGATGGAGGTTTTATTGACTTGATGAATAACTAACTTCAGTTCTAATACCATTGTTGTAAACAGCACAGTTTTTTCCCCCCAAAAAATGGGCAAGCCTCATTATATTAGGACTAGAATTCATATTTGCTTAGACAAAAATGCATTTCTTTTAGAGAATATAAATTTTTAAAAGGCAAGGATAGTTCTGTTTTGGGCTCTGTCCAGAGCACCCACCCACCAGACAAGTGTTGAAAAATTTGTTGATTTGTTGGAAAAAGAAACAGAATTATCACCTTTTATTATGACTCTGTTTACTTAGCTATAAAATACAGTATAACATACTTAATAAATAGTAGGACTTAATAAAAAAATTTGAAATAAATGAAGGTTGATGTCCTAAAGAAATAAATTGATGATTTTTCTACATTTTTTCAGAAGAGATATTTGATTTGTAACTATAGTTTCTTTACTTTAGCAAGGTCATATCACATCTTAGAGTATTTATGTATTTTCTATTATGGATATGAGTGAAAAGTAGCTGCAGATAATCTCTGTTATAAAATATAGTTGTGGCATGTGTTGGAACAGTTAAGTCCATTTCTGTCTTTTAAAATATAACAAATCAATCTTTAGGAATGGCTGAGTTTTTTTTTTCCCAATGTGAAATACACTAGGTAAATTTTGACACATCCCTTTTTACCAGTTACATTGTGCTCTGTAGACAAGAGTTGTCATAATGAAATACCCTTGAGACAAGTTGGCAATGATACTTTCCAGGGACAGAGTTGGTGATCGATCTTCTCTGAAACATTTAAATGGGCTGATGGAAAGATAAAGATAACCACTTAAATTCCTATTAACTGAAAAAAAATGTTTAAAATAAAAAAAAGGAATATCCTAAATGAAAAACTTAAACATTTGTGAGCAATTAGCAATGAGCATCTCATACTATTTCAATGAGCTATCCATTTTAGCCATTCAAAGAACCTAATCAGTTGAGGCAAATGACCATTACAAGTGAATGAAGTAGTAGCTTTATAATATTAACATTCAGCAAAGTGAAACAGCAAACACAGTGATTGGGGGAGCTAATTATTACTTCTGGGAATGTATGTAAGCATATTTTTTTATAGGAAGAATAGAATATATTTTGAAATATTTTAAAATTTAGTATACTCTTTATCATCTCCATTTGCACAAATATAGATGTTTGTGATAGTAAGAAAAGAGCAAGAGACTCATGAATACTAATTTTTGGCATACATTTTAATCCTGTTTTGCTTTGAAAGATTTGGCCATTTAAAATTATATTTTACAGGCTCAGCAGTACATTATGTTCAATATGGTTATATGCATGGCCTACATACATAGGTAATTACATTTAAGATGAATTAAATCCTGCTTAACAAATTGCACATAAGTTAAATAACTTCATCAACATTTTCATACCCCAGCACAAGAAGATATTTGAGGAAACTCAAATATTTTTGAGTAGAAGTTATAATTTCTGACTAATTAACTTCTAGTGTTATGTTAAGTTGGTTTTATATAAAATGATTCGGAGATATGTTTTATGGTAATATTATTCTTTTCAAGTGTAGAGGTATTGATCAACTACCAAAATACAAAACCTCGACCCCACTATGAGATTCTTGTTGAATACCAATATTGCATGTGCAAGGTGTTTAGAGCTGTGGCATGGAATCTTTATTTGCACAAATTCCCAAAATAAAAAAAAAAAAAGTAAAATTACCTTTTATGACTAGGTTGCCTGAAGTCTTGGCAATGCCAAATTGATTCATGGCTATGCAAGTATATGTTCCTGCATCCAACTTGGTTACATTATAGATCTTGAGACTGCCATCCTCTAAGATAAAGAACCTAAAAGAGAAATTCACACACACACACACACACACACACACACACACACACACATACACATACACATAATTAATAGAATCAGGGCCATTATATTATAGTCCAAACTTACAAATCTTTATCTAATGACAAATCTAATCTATTAAATTCTCATGTTCTAATAAACCATAAATTGCCAATTCTCATATTTTTATAACCCATAAAACCCTCTGATCACATTCTTTTGATGGTTATTAACTTCAGAATGCAAATTTCTCCCTTCCCCCCTAAATGCTGACATTTTGATTTTTTATAAATATGCAATAGAGATTTAACAGTTGTAAACCAATAGTGTAGGACAAATAAGGAATGTAGCAGCTATCTTTCTGAAGAGGTTACAGATTTGTTTAGTTCATTAGTAAAAATTGATTTCAGCTTTGGAGAAATAAAGACAGCTCCGTGTTATATTTTGCCTCGCGTTCGATATATGGTGGCAATCCTATATAGTCTCATACACAAAAATATAATTAATGGTCTTTTAATTCTGACAAATTTAATGGAATGGAGGTATCCCTTGTGCTTCTATTCTATTCTATTCTTTTCTATTGTAGGGAAATCATGCCTCTTTAATGGAAGTTGGACTCATTATAATAGATTAAACACTTGAATATACTAAATGTTTACTGAAAAACTGAAAAATGCCAATCATTCTCTATGTTGTTTCTGCTTTTGACAAAACAATACCTATGGAAGTTTCCTTAGAATTTAACTATCAGTTAGCATCCTACCTTGCTATTCCACTCCATAATTAGTACACACTTCAAAATGATAATCATTATACTATGGTTGTACATAATTAGGACAAACTTTAAAATGATATCAAGATTTCCAAATTTTATGTGAGGAAAAATTAAAACATTTACTCAGTTTAAGTTATGCATGTTCTCAAGGTTTATATGTAATTTTGAAATCAATTAATAGCTTTAAAATATAACCTTTAAAACATTATAATAATAGCTTTCAGTTGTGTAGACTTAACATTTTTCATAATATTTATATATATATATTATCTCATTTGATCCTCACAAATGGATTTGACTATATATGATTTTATACACATTTTGCAGTAGAGGAATACAAAATTGATAGAATTCCTGGGGCTTGCCAGAGTCACAATCCAATATTTCCCTTAGAAAGGATTTATGCCCAAGTGATCCTGACTCTTGATCCAACACTATCCTCTATGTCATGCTGCATCTCATTAATCATACTTGTGAATATTTAATCTTTATAGCAACAAAATATGTCAGAAATTATTATTTTAGATGATAAAGAAAGACTTTAAGTAAATTAGTAATCATATATCTTTTAAGGTATGACAAAATAGCATTTTGTATATTTAAATATATTTTATTATTGATATATGTATTTCATGCAATATAGCTAATAGAGTTAATTGCCCACTTTGAAAAACTATCACTCTTTCTGCATAGTAGAGTAGCAAATGGTGATTTTAGTGAAATCAATTTCTGATTTGAGGTTAATTATCACTGGATGTGTTCAACTCACTGTCAAGTGAACAGAAGCAGTTACACCTGTATTTGAAGAGCTTAGTGATAGATAACTAAATACAAAAGTCAGACTCTGCAATTTATTGGAGAGTGCCTTTTTTCCTAATTCAGGAGATATAATTAAAGTCACTGTATAATACTAGTTCATTGCAAAGTTTTAGTGTAGATTAAAAATTACTGGGACTTTTCATTTCCTACTCTATCATAACGATTCACTGGTAATATAAAATAATTTCTTGCTTTACTTTCTATAAATAAGTCTTTACTTGTTTATATGTGGAAGTATGAGAATTTTGTGTTTACTACATATCTTCTTTGTTTTCTCAAACTACCTATGGGTTTTCTGGGTGTGGAGCAAAGATGGTGAAATAGAGAAAGCACTGAATGCTATCCAAAATTGTCTCCTAAATAACTTTAAATTAATACCTCACATAGAATTCTGGAATGGAAGAGACTACAAAAGACCACAAAATATTCATGAAACTCTAGACAAATTAGGAGGTCAGAGAGAGATCTATGACATGGAGGTACAGAATGGACAAAGTCCATACAGGAGAAATATTAGTGATGGTGATGAGCTTCAGGAACTTTCAAATTGAGGGAGACATGAAAAGTAAGGGGAGCACTATATTAGCACATGATAGAGAACCACATGGTGTTTGGAAGATCCATTCCCTATAGCTATATCTAGATAATAGTTCAAGGGCAGAAAAGAAATATTTTAGACAGAAGTGAATGGGATGATTTAGAAGTAGTGTTGCTTTTGATCACAAGGGAACAGGAGCTCTGAAAAGCAATATTATCTTGAAACATAGAAGATCAAAGATTCTTTGGAACAATATTATTTCTGGTCCTAAGGGAGAAGAGGCCTTGAGATGTAATAGCGATTTCATTCTCAAGAGATAGGGAGCTCTTCCTGGATAAGAAATGGTATTCAGACAAAAAAGCATAGTGAATAAGGCACTGTCTTCCCAGATCACATCACTTTGGAAGTACTGACAACTTTCAGTGTGTCCAGAAATAGCTCTGAAAATAGAAAGGCAAAAAATCAAACCAAACAAGAACAAAACAAAACAAAATAAAGAAACAAAAATTCTAAAATTTGAGCAGGGCCTGCCCCAATTCCATTATTCCCCAATACTTAAATCATGGTTCAATATTAATACAAAATTCAAGATCAAGAAAAAAGGTGTCAAAATGAACAAACAACATAAAAAAAAAAAACTGAACACAAAAGGCTCCTATTATGACAGGAAAGATCAAGAGAGAAAATCAAAAGGAGAAAATCAAAAAGAGATAAATCAGCCATATGACAAACCTCAACAAAAGGTATGAATTGAACATGAATCCCATAAAAATTCTTAGAGATTACATAATGATTTTAAGATTCAAATAAGAAGAGGAAAAATAATTAGAGAATTAGAGAAAAGGAAGAAATTAATTATTTTAAAAAGAACATATTAAAAACAGAATTTGTCAAATAGAATGAAGGTACAAACATCATCGAAGAAAATAACTTTTAAAAAGCAGAATTGGCTAAATGGAACAAGATGTTTTAAAAACTCAATCAAGAAAATCACCCTTAAATATTAGAATTAGGCAAGTGGAAACTAAGGACACATTGAGACATGAAGAATCAAGGAAATATAGTCAAAAGAGTGAAAAAGAAAATGTAAAATATCTCATCTTTTTCAAAATACCTCAAAATAGATGAAGATTAAATAATTTCATAATTATGGAAATACAAGAAAGACATGATGAAAGAGTAATTCTATGCATCATATTTTAAGAAATTACTCATAAAAATTTCCTTGATATTCTAGAAGCAGAGGGCAAAAATAGAATTAAAAGCATTCACTCATCACCATTTGAGAGATCCTAAAATAAAAATTTCTCTTAATAATATAGCTAAGTACAGAGGTCTGAAATTTAAGTGAAAGTACATCAAACAGTAGAAAAATGCTTCAAATACCCAGGAATCACATTGAGTATCACACACAATTTGACAGCTACTATGTAAAAGTACTTCTGGAAGCAGAAGAGATGTGATTCCAATGAAGAATAAACTGAACTGAATATAATACTTCAAGGAAACAAAGGATATTTAATGAAATAAAGAACTTTCAAGTTTCCTGAGTAAAAGAACAAGCGTGGACACAAATTTTGGCTCTGAAACAGAGGATTTATGAGTAGTATAAAAAATTAACATGAAAGAAAAATCAGGAATCAACCAGTTTACCTGAAAAGAAGACACATGTGGTTCCTATGAAATTTATCATTAGGACAGTTAGAAAAATTACAGATTGAGGGAAAGGAATAGAGTGAATTGATTTCAATGAAATAATACAAAAATGGATAGAAGAAAGGAGGACTACTCTGGAAGAAGAGAAAAGAAAGAAGAAGTAGAAAATTATCTTGAAAAAATGGAGCATAGAAAGAAAAATTTTTATTGTGGCAGAAAAAATAGTATGAGTGGGGAATCTCACTCATGTCTAAATTGGTTTAAAGAGTGAACACACACACACACACACACACAACATACATATATGTATAGACTCAATTGATAATAGAAATCTATCTCACCTAACAGGAAAATAGACGGAAAATGGGAAAATAGAATAAGGGACGGGAGTGATATGAAGGAAGCTACATAAAAGCAATTAGTGGTCAGAAACAAAGAAAAAATAATTTCAAGGAAGCACAGGAAGAAAAGGAGAGAGAGAGAAAGAGAGAGAGAGAGAGAGAGAGAGAGAGAGAGAGAGAGAGAGGCAAGAAAACAGTATGAAGGGAAATCCACAATTACTAATCAATTGTGATTGCAAGTGGGACCTCATCCATAAAAATGGAAGCAGATTACAAAACTGAACAAGAAACCAAAATTCAACAAAAATGTTGTTTACAAGAATCACACTTGAACAGTTAGACATACACTGCTAAAATAAGTAGCTAGAGCAAAATTGTTTTATCCTTAATCTGAAATGGGGATAAAAAGCCAGGGTAGCAAAATAAAAATAGAACTAATTAAAAGGGACATGCAGAGAAACTACATCTTGGTAAAGGAAAACATAAATAATAAAATAAATACAAAACATATCTGACATAGCATCCAAATTATTATGTTAAAGTTTAAGAAAATTATAGGAGGAAACTGACAGTATAAAAAAACCTCAGTTTTCACATCTCAGAGCAAGATATATCTAACCAGAGATGATTAAAAAAGAAGTCAAAAAGATGATAGAAACTGAAAAATTAAATATAGATCTCTGAGAACTGAATGAAAATAGAAAGGAATGTACCTTTTTTTCTTAATTTTAAATGACCTTTACAAACTTTAACCATAGTTTTGGGCATAAAATAATCACAATAAAATGCAGAAAAACAAATATATTAAAAACACACGTTTAAGTTAACAATGTAATAAAATTCATCTAATAAAAATTGGGGTCATGGGTGATGGGAGAAGGAATATAATCAGATAGCACAGTGGATACAGCACCAGTACTATAGTCAGGAGAACCTGAGTTCAAATTCAGCCTCAAAAAATTAATAATTTCTAGCTGTGCGAATCTGAACAAGTCCCAACACCATTTGCTTTACAAAATGACAATAATACCAACAACAATAACAACAACAACAACAATAATAATAAATTAAAAAATAAAGTGCTGTGCAATTGTAGATTGAAAGTTAATTCTGGTGATATAGCAGAGAAGGTCAGAAAATTTAAGTCTCTAGATTTCCTCTGCAAACAGACATAAAATTACCATGAAATGAATATAAAATAGTGAAAATAAGAGGACCTCACAGAAGACTCCAATACTGAGGTTTGGTCTTAGTGAAGTATAAACTCCTGTAAGCTAACTTCATTGAATGAGCAAATATTGGGCTTTCAGGGAAGCAGACTAGGCCTGAGGAAATTTCACTTCATGAACTTTGCCTCAAAAAAATTTCATCCGAAAATAAAAGATGGCTAAGTTGGGGAAGATAGCATAATTGTTTTTTTAAAATAATTATAAATTTTTATTGACAGAACCAATTTGTGGGTAATTTTTTACAACATTAGCCCTTGCACTCAATTCTGTTCCAACTTTTCCTCTCTCTCCCTCCACCCCATCTCCCAGATGGCAAGCAGTCCTATACATGTCAAATATGTCACAGTATATCCTAGATGCAACATATGTGTGCAGAACAGAACAGTTCTCTTGTTGCACAGGAAGAATTGGATTCAGAAGGTAAAAATAACCCAGGAAGAAAAACAAAAATGCAAATGTTTACATTAATTTCCCAGTGTTTTCTTTGGTTGTAGCTGCTTCTGTCCATCATTAAGCAATTGAAACTGAGTTAGATCTTCTCTTTGTCAAAGAAATCCAGTTCCTTCAGAATACATCCTCATACAGTAATGTTGTTGAAGTTTATATAATGATCTCCTGGTTCTGCTCATTACACTTAGCATCAGTTCATGTAAGTCTCTCCAAGACTCTCTATATTCATCCTGCTGGTCATTACTTACAGAACAATAATATTCCATAACATTCATATACCACAATTTACCTAATCATTCTCCAATTGCTGGGCATCCATTCATTTTCCAGTTTCTAGCCACTACAAACAGGGCTGCCACAAACATTTTGGCACATACAGGTCCCTTTCCCTTCTTTAGTATCTCTTTGGTGTATGAGCCCAGTAGGAGTACTGCTGGATCAAAGGGTATGTAGAGTTTGATAACTTTTTGGGCATAATTCCAGATTTCTCTCCAGAATGGTTGGATTTGTTCACAACTCCACCAATTATGCATCAGTGTCCCAGTTTTCACGCATCCCCTCCAATATTCATCATTATTTTTTCCTGTCATTTTAGCCAATCTGACAGGTGTGTAGTGGTATCTCAGAGTTGTCTTAGTTTGTATTTGTCTGATCAATAGTGATTTGGAACACTTTCATATGAATGGAAATAGTTTCAATTTCATCATCTGAAAATTGTCTGTTCATATCCTTTGACCATTTATCAATTGGAGAATGGCTTGATTTCTTATAAATTAGTGTCACTTCTCTATATATTTTGAAAATGAGGCCTTTATCAGAACCTTTAACTGTGAAGATGTTTTCCCAGTTTGTTGCTTCCCTTCTAAATTTGTTTGCATTAGTTTTGTTTGTACAAAGACTTTTTAATTTGATATAATCAAAATTTTCTATTTTGTGGTCAATAATGATCTCTAGTTCATCTTTGGTCACAAATACCTTCCTCTTCCACAAATCTGAGAGATAAACTATCCTATATTCCTCTAATTTATTTATAATTTCATTCTTTATGCCTAAATCATGGACCCATTTTGATCTTATCTTAGTATAAAGTGTTAAGTGTGGGTCCATGCCTAATTTCTGCCATACTAATTTCCAGTTATCCCAGCAGTTTTTGTCAAATAATGCATTCTTATCCCAAAAGTTAGGATCTTTGGGTTTGTCAAACACTAGAATGCTATAGCTGATTATTTTGTCTTGTGAACCTAATCTATTCCACTGATCAACTAACCTATTTCTTAGCCAATACCAAATAGTTTTGGTGACTCCTGCTTTATAATATAGTTTTAGATCAGATACAGCCGGGCCACCTTCATTTGATTTTTTTTTTTCATTAATTCCCTCGAGATTCTCGAACTTTTGTTCTTCCATATGAATTTTGTTGTTATTTTTTCTAGATCATTAAAATATTTTCTTGGGAGTCTGATTGGTATAGCATTAAATAAATAAATTAGTTTAGGGAGTATTGCATCTTTATTATATTCGCTCTGCCTATCCAAGAGAAATAATATTTTTCCAATTATTTAAATCTGACTTTATTTGTGTGGAAAGTGTTTTGTAATTTTGCTCATATAATTCCTGACTTTCCTTTGATAGATAGATTCCCAAATATTTTATGCTATCGACAGTTATTTTGAATGGAATTTTTCTTTGTATCTCTTGCTCCTGGATTTTGTTGATGATATATAAAAATGCTGAGGATTTATGGGGGCTTATTTTGTATCCTGCAACTGTACTAAAGTTGTGAATTATTTCTGATACCTTTTAAGTAGAATCTCTGGGGTTCTCTAAATATCGCATCATATCATCTGCAAAGAATGATAGTTTGGTTTCGTCATTGCCTACCCTATTCTTTAATCTCTTTTTTGACTCTTATTGCAGAGGCTAGTGTTTCTAATACAATATTGAATAATAATGGTGAGAGTGGGCAATCTTGCTTCATTCCAGATCTTACTGGGAAAGGTTCCAGTTTTTCCCCATTGCATACAATGTTTATTGATGGTTTTAAATATATGTTCCTGATTATTTTAAGGAAAAGTTAATTTATTCATATCCTCTGAAGTATTTTTATTAGGAATTGATGTTGGATTTTATCAAATGCTTTTTCTGCATCTATTGAGATAATCATATGGTTTTTGTTAATTTGGATATTGATATAGTTAATTATGCTAATAGTTTTCCTAATATTGAACCAGCCCTGCATTTCTCATATAAATCCTACTTGGTCATAGTGTATTATCCTGGAGATGATTTTCTGTAATCATTTTTGCTAATATTTTATTTAAAATTTTAGCATCAATATTCATTAGGGAGATTGATCTATAATTTTCTTTCTCTGTTTTCAATTTACCTGGTTTAGGTATCAGAACCAGGTCTGGGTCATAAAAGCAATTCAATCCCTGATTTTTCAAATATTTTATATAGCATTGGAGTTAACTGTTCTTTAAATGTTTGTTAGAATTCACATGTAAATCTATCTGGTCCTGGGGATTTTTTCTTAAGGAATTTGTTAATAGCTTGTTCTATTTCTCTTTCTAAAATGGGACTGTTTAGTCTATTTACTTCTTCTGTTAATCTGGGCAAGTTACATTTTTAGGTATTCTCCCATTTCATTTAAGTTGTTGAACTTATTGGCATAAAGTGGGGCAAAGTAACTCCTAATTAGTTGTTCTAATTTCCTCTTCATTAGTGGTGAGTTCTCCCTTTTTATTTTTAAGACTAACAATTTGATTTTCCTCTTTCCTTTTTTTAATCAGATTTACTAAGGGTTCTTTCTATTTTGTTGGTTTTTTCACAGAACCAAGTCTTAGTTTTATTATTATTTTTTTTTACTTTCACTTTTATTGGTCTCTCCTTTTATTTTTAGAATTTCAAGTTTAGTGTTTGACTGGGGTTTTTAATTTGTTCCTTTTCTAGTATTTTTAGTTGCAAGCCCAATTCCTTAACCCTTTCTTTCTTTATTTTATGCAAGTAGGCCTCTAGAGATATGAAATTTTTCCTTATGACCACTTTGGCTGCATCCCACATATTTTGGTATGATGTCTCATTAATTTTATTTTCTTGGGTGAAGTTATTAATTATGTCTATGATTTGTTGTTTCACCCAATCATTCTTTAGTATGAGCTTATTAGTTTCCAATTATTTTTATAGTCTATTTTCCCCTGGCTTTTTATTGAATGTAATTTTCATTGCATCATGGTCTGAAAAGTATGTATTTACTATTTCTGCCTTACTGCATTTGAGTTTGAGGTTTTTATGTCCTAATATATGGTCATTTTTGTGTAGGTTCCATGAACTGCTGAGAAGAAAGTGTACTCCTTTCTGTCTCCATTTCGTTTTCTCCAGAGATCTATCATATCTAACTTTTCTAGTATTCTATTTACCTCTTTGACTTCTTTCTTATTTATTTTGTGGTTTGATTTATCTAATTCTGAGAGTGCAAGGTTGAGATCTCCCACTATTATAGTTTTGCTGTCTATTTCTTCTTGCAGCTCTCTTAATTTCTCTTTTAAGAATTTAGATGCTACACCACTTGGTGCCTATATGTTTAATATTGATATTGCTTCATTATCTATGCTACCCTTTAGCAAGATACAGTGCCCTTCCTTATCTCTTTTAATTAGATCAATTTTTGTTTTTGCTTGATCTGAGATCAGGATGGCTACACCTGCTTTTTTTATTTCACCTGAAGCATAGTAGATTCTGCTCCAACCTTTTACCTTTACTCTGTATGTATTTTCCTGCTTCAGGTATGTTTCCTGTAAATAACATATGATAGAATTCTGGCTTTTAATCCATTCTGCTAATTGCTAACTAACATAATCTTTATGGGGGAGTTTACCCCATTCACATTTATGGTTTAAATTACCAATTCTCTATTACTTGCCATCTTGTTAACCCCTGTTTATGATTTTCTCTCTTCCTTCCCCCTTACCCCCGTCCTCAATTTTAAACTTGTGAGCACTACTAGCTTCTCACAGCCCTCCCTTTTTAGTATTCCTCCTCCCATCTTAGAGTTCCTCCCCCTATCTTACCCCTTTTCCTCACAATTTTTGTATTCCCTTCTGCTTATCTTATTCCTTCCCTTTTCACTTTTTCCCTTCCCAATTTTCAATGAGGTGGGAGAAGGTTCACCATAAATTGAATATGTGTAAAACTTTTCTCTTTAAGTCACTCCTAATGGCAGTAAGATATACACTATATTCATCCCCCTCCATTCTTTATCTCAGATATAATAGGCTTCTTTTGCCTCTTCATAAGATGTAGTATACGCACTTTACCCTTTTTCTGGTACAATTTCCTTTGCACCTCTAGTTTCTAGAACAAGGTATACATCTATTCTTTATATATTTTTATAGCAGAAATATAGTTCCCAAGATTTCTTTTTACCTTTTTAGGTTTCTCTTGAATTCTATATTTGTAGATCAAACTTTTTGTTAAGTTTTGTTTTTTTCATCAAAAATAGGTGAAATTCTTGCAGATGATATTATAGTATACTTAGAGAACCCCAGAGATTCCACTAAAAAGCTATTAGAAATAATTCATAACTTTAGCAAAGTTGCAGGATACAAAATAAATCCCCATAAATACTCAGCATTTTTATACATCACCAACAAATCCAGCAGCAAGAGATACAAAGAGAAATTCCTTTCAAAATAACTGTCAACAGCATAAAATATTTGGGAATCTATCTACCAAAGGAAAGTCAGGAATTATATGAGCAAAATTACAAAAAAATCATTCTATACAAATAAAGTCAGACTTAAATAACTGGAAAAATATTAAGTGCTCTTGGATAGGCCAAGTGAATATTACAAAGATGACAATACTCCCTAAACTAATCTATTCATTTAGTGCTATACCAATCAGATTTCCAAGAAAATATTTTAATGATCTGGAAAAAATAACAACAAAATTCATATGGAAGAATAAAAGTTCGAGGATCTTGAGGGAATTAATGAAAAAAAAAATCAAATGCAGGTTGCCTACCTGTACCTGATCTAAAACTATATTATAAAACAGCAGTCACCAAAACCATTTGGTATTGGCTTAGAAATAGATTAGTTGATCAGTGGAATAAGTTAGGTTCACAAGACAGAATAGTCAACTATAGCAATCTAGTTTTTGACAAACCCAAAGATCCTAACTTTTGGGATAAGAATGCATTATTTGATAAAAACTGCTGGGATAACTGGAAATTAGTATGGCAGAAATTAGGCATGGACCCACACTTAACACTATATACTAAGATAAGATTAAAATGGGTCCATGATTTAGGCATAAAGAATGAAATTATAAATAAATTAGAGGAACATAGCTTATTTCTCTGACTTGTGGAGGAGGAAGAAATTTGTGACCAAAGATAAACTAGAGACCATTACTGATCACAAAATAGAAAATTCTGATTACATCAAATTAAAAAACCTTTGTACAAACAAAACTAATGCAAACAAGATTAGAAGGGAAGCAACAAACTGGGAAAACATCTTCACAGTTAAAGGTTATGATAAAGGCCTCATTTCCAAAATATATATAGAATTGACTAATTTATACGATATCAAGCCATTCTCCAATTGATAAATGGTCAAAGGATATGAACAGACAATTTTCAGATGATGAAAATGAAACTATCACCACTCATATGAAAGAGTGTTCCAAATCACTACTGATCAGAGAAATGCAAATTAAGACAACTCTGAGATACCACTACACACCTGTCAGATTGGCTAAGATGACAGGAAGAAATAATGATGAATGTTGGAGGGGATGCGTGAAAACTGGGACACTGATGCATTTTTGGTGAAGTTGTGAACAAATCCAACCATTCTGGAGAGAAATCTGGAATTATGCCCAAAAATTTCTCAAACTGTGCATACCCTTTGATCCAGTAGCGCTACTACTGGGCTCATAGACCAAAGAGATACTAAAGAAGGGAAAGGGACCTGTATGTGCCAAAATGTTTGTGGCAGCCCTGTTTGCAGTGGCTAGAAACTGGAAAATGAATGGATGCCCATCAATTGGAGAATGGTTGGGTAAATTGTGGTATATGAATGTTATGGAATATTATTGTTTTGTAAGAAATGACCAGCAGGATGAATACAGAGAGTCTTGGAGAGACTTACATGAACTGGTGCTAAGTGTAATGAGCAGAACCAGGAGATCATTATATACTTCAACAATGATATTGTATGAGGATGTATTCTGATGGAAGCAGATTTCTTTGACAAAGAGATCTAACTCAATTTCAGTTGATCAACAATGGACAGAAGCAGCCACACCCAAATAAAGAACACTAGGAAATGAATGTAAACTGTTTGAATTTTTGTTTTTCTTCCTGGGTTATTTCTACCTTATGAATCCAATTTGCCCTGTACAACAAGAGAACTGTTCAGTTCTGCACACATATAATGTATCTAGGATATACTATAATATATTTTACATATATAGGACTGCTTGCCATCTAGGGGAGAGGGTGGAGGGAGAGAGGGGAAAAATCAAAACAGAAGTCAGTGCAAGGGATAATGTTGTAAAAATTACCCTGGCATGGGTTCTGTCAATAAAAAGTTATTATAATAAAAAATAGGTGAAATTCAGTTATTTTGTTGCATGTCCATCTTCTTTCTGGAAAAAAAAGATGCTCATTTTGTCTGGGTAAGTTATTTTTGGTTGCATACCAAGTTCCTTAGCCTTTTGGAATAGCATATTCCAGGCCCTTCTATCCTTTAATGTGGATGCTGCTAGATCCTGTGTAATCCTTATTTGAATCCTCTATATTTGATTTGATTTTTCCTAGGCATTTGCAGTACTTTTTCCTTCGTCTGATAGTTCTGGCATTTGGCCACTATATTTCTTAGTGTTTTGATTTTTGAATCCCTTTCAGTAGGTGATTGCTGAATTCTTTCAATGTCTATTTTACCCACTGTTTCTGTGACTTCTGGGTAGTTATCTTTGATAATTTCCTGGAAAATACTGTCCAGGGTCTTTTTTTTCATCATATTTTTCAGGGAGTCCAAAAATTCTCAGATTGTCTTTCCTAGATCTATTTTCCAGGTCTGTTGTTTTCCCAAGAACATATTTGACGTTATTTTCCATTGGTTCATTTTTTGGTTTTGCTTGATTGATTCTTGGTGTCTCCTCGTGTCATTCAATTCTATCTGTTCGATTCTGATTTTCAATGAAGTATTTTCTTCACTCACTTTTTTAAAATATTTTTTTCTAATTGTCCAATTGAGTTTTTAAGTGTGTTGTTTTGTTCTATGGAATTTTTTTTCCATTTCGCCAATTTTATTTTTTAGAGAGATATTTTCTTTTTCCAGTTCACTAATTCTATTTTTCAAGGATTTGATTTCTTTATCCACTCTGTCTTTAAATGAGTGGGATGATTTATCCAGCCTCTATTGCCAAACCTCCATTTCTTTTTCCCATTTTTCTTCTAGCTCTCTTGTGAGAGCCTTTTTAATTTCTTCTATGAGAGTCATCTGTGTTGAGTACTAGATGATATCCTACTTTGGGGATTTGTCTGGAGACAGACTGTTTTTAGTCTCCTCGGGGTTTAAAGTCTGCTCTCTATCTGTTTAGAAGCTATCAATGGTTAAGATCCGTTTAAATTTTTTGCTCATTTTGTCAGAGAAGAATCAAAGAAGACAAACTAACAAAAAAAAGAAAAAAAATGGAATTTGCTTTTTTTGGGGGGAAGGGGGTGCTGGGTGGTGTTACCGAGCTTCCTCTACAGACTTCTGGGGGTAGCAGTGAGGCACTATCAGGACATCAATGGTTTTGCTGCACCTGTGCTCTGAGACTCTGAGAGCAGCTTGCTGAATCACTGTGGGGTAGGGGGGTGGGCAGGTCCTGAGATACCCTAGCTGTTCAGGGTTGTATTCTTTACCCCTTGTGCTTTAAGCTTCTCTGCATATCTTGGCTTGCTTCCAGGGCAACGTATCCAATACTGTAGTAAAGCTCTCCCCACAGAGACAACTGAGATCACCCCCCTACACACACTCAAGTCTGCTCAGCTGTGAACTGTCTGCCATACTCCCTCTGCCTACCCTAAGCCTGGACCTGATCTAAAACTGTCCCCACCCTCAAGCAAAAACAGACCTTTCCTGGCAAATTTCAAGGATGTCTTCTCTTGGTAATTATTTGTGGGGTTTTCCTTCAATTAAGCACTAATTCTAAGCTTGTCATGAATTAAATTCTGAGAGAAAATGCAGAGCTTAAGAAGATATGTGCCTCTTCTCTGCCATCTTGATAGCATAATTGTTTTTGAAAGTCAGTTCTAATATTGATTATCAGAAGTGATTCCTGCTTGTGACTATGGATTAAGAGGAATGAGCACAAACACATAGAGTGTAGTATGCCAGGGAGCAAGAAAAATTTCAGGTCAGCACAGCTTAGAGGAAGAAGGGAGAAACGCAAGCTTGAGCCCCTAGATAGAATTCAAAACAACAACAACAACAACAACAAAAAAAAAAAAAAAAAAAAAAAGGACCTGAGACCTAGGACAACATTATCCACTTAGGTAATTCTTAGCAGTTTAATATTTTTATTAAATTTTAATCCACTTAGAATTAAAATTTGACAATAATATTAAGCTGATAAGAATAAAATTAGAAAAATAAAAATAAAAATGAGTAAGGAAAGGAAAAATAACTCAATCATTGATATCTACTTAGGTATAAAAGAAGATCTGAGTTAATAATCAGAGGAAGATACTGAGGTTAAAAAAAGCTAATCCTACCCTAAAAAGCAATGTCAAGACCAAAGCCCAAAAATAAATTTTGGAAAAACTCACAAACAATTAAAAAAAAAAACTAAAAAAAAAGATTGAAGGAAAATTAGAAAAAAAAATAAAAGCAAAACAAAAATTTATGAAAATAAAGCTAAGGAAAAGAATAACACTGAAAATCAGAATTGAGCTAGTAAAATTGAACGACTTTATAGGACACCAAGTTATACTATTAGATCCTCTCAAGATGTCTCAGAAGGGCAATTATTTTACTTCTTTATTTCCCTTCTCTTTATTCATTTATGATGATTTTATGTTTATATAGGAAATCTAGAGAACTGAAATTTCTGATATACTTTGCCATCTTCCTAGAATTAATTTTTAATCTATGATTCCACAACTTTATATTTATTTATTTATTTGCTGAGACAATTGGGGTTAAGTGACTTGCCAAGAGTCACACAGCTAGGAAGTGTTAAGTATCTGAGGCTAGATTTTAACTCAAGTCCTCCTGACTTCAAGGTGTGTCTTCTATCCATTGGACCAAATAGCTTCCCCAAACTCATTGTTTTTAAAATTATCATTATTATATTTTTTTGTGACACAATTGTCATTAAGTGTTTTGCCCAGAATCACACATAGAAAAATAACTTATATGGAGAATAGATAAAAAAGAGAAAATATCAGAATTGTCAGTCTATGAAGTTGCTCATATGACTATGAGCAAAGTAAAGTAGAAATAGAAAAAAATGTATATATACAGATAATTACCTGAAAGAGATCAAGGAAGAACAGCTATGTTCTTATGTTATGACAGGCATGTCATAACCAAGTTTCAAAATTCTCAGGTTAAAGAGAAAATAATTTAAGCAAGAACAAAAAAAATACTGTGAAAAAATCAGGATTTTACAAGATCTTGTAGCCTTATACCAATGAGACCATAACTTGAAGCACTATATTTTGAAGAGCAAATATTATTTTGACACCTAAACCAAGGAGATTAAAAACAAACAAACAAAAAAAACCTACATACAACTTTTGATGAATATTGATGTTAATATTTTGAATAAAATAATAGAAAATAGTTTCAGAAGTAAATGACAAAGATAAAACATTATGATCAGAAAGGATTCATACTAGGAGTGCAGGAGTGAGACAGTATTAGATATAATTCATCATATGAATAATAAAGACAGTAAAAATCCCCTAATTATATAAAAACTCCACTAGGATGCATAGGAATCAATGATGCCTTTTTAAAAATATAACTATTGTTTGTGGCAGCTTGTGATGACCGCATATTTTAAAATCAGCCAGAGTCAGGAATTCAGGTTAAGGGAAAATCTTCAATCTTTATTCTTTTTGAGGTGAAGGGGAATTGTGATGGCAATATGGGCAGCTGCGACAAGAAGCTAGTCAGCCATCTCTTTCTGCTCCTCTCTTCGCCCCTCTGCCTCCACCCACTAAAATCGTCATTTCCTATACAACACATTAGGATTTGCACAAAGAGTGGGTGGGGGCCATTCTTTCTCCAAGCATATATATTAATAGAATATGGTCAAATTACTATTTAGCCTCATGTGCTTGGGACCTCAGTGCATCAACTCGAGCTTCAGCCCATTACAGCAGCCCTCTTTGTAGTAGCCAGAAACTGGAAACTGAATGGATACCCATCAATTTGAGAATGGCTGAATAAAGTGTGATACGTGGATGTTATGGAATATTATTGTTCTGAAGAAATGACCAGCAGGATGATTTCAGAAAGGCCTGGAGAGACTTACATGAACTGATGCTGAGGGAAATGAGCAGGACCAGGAGATCATTATATACTTCAGCAAGAATACTATATGATCATCAATTCTGATGGAAGTGGTTCTCTTCAACAATGAGATGAACCAAATCAGCTCCTTTTGTTCAATAATGAATAGAACCAACTACACCTAGCTAAGAACTCTGGGAAGTGAGTGTGAACCAATATATAGCATTTCCAATCCCACTATTTTTTGTCCATCTGCATTTTTGATTCCTTCACAGGTTAATTGTACATTATTTCAAAGTCCAATTCTTCTTGTGCAGCAAAATAACTGTATGGATATGTATACATATATTGTATTTGACATATACTTTAACATATTTAACATGTATTGGTCTACCTGCCATCTGGGGGAGGGTTGGGGGGAAGGAGATGAAAAAATGAAACAAAAGGTTTTGCAATTGTTAGGGCTGAAAAATTACCCATGCATATATCTTATAAATAAAAAGTTATAATAACAATGAATTAATATAAAAAATAAAATAAAATAAATGATAAGTATTACATATCTAAAACCATCAGTACATGTAATTTTTACCAGGGAACAACTTGAAAATTTCAGAATAATATCAGAGTTGAAAAAATTATATCAATTATAAGCATTATTTTTTCAATACTATACTGAAATGCTAGCTTATATTAATGATAAGAAATAAAATGAAGGAATAAAAGTAGACAATGAGGAATATAAAAATATCATTCTTTGAAGATAATATGCAATAGCATACTTACAGAAACCTAGAATATTAACTAAAAGAATAATTGATCTTTATGTTGTTAATTGCTTGTATTTTGTTTTATTTCCCAGTTTTTTCCTTCTTGATCTGATTTTTTTGGGCATCAAACTAACTGTATATATATATATATATATATATATATAGAGAGAGAGAGAGAGAGAGAGAGAGAGAGAGAGAAAGTGTGTGTGTATGTATGTATGTATGTGTGTGTGTGTGCTGGATTTAACAAATATTTTCACATATTTAACATGTATTGGATTATCTGCCATCTAGGTGAGGGAAGGGGGTAAAGGAGGGAAAAATTTGAAACACAAGATTTTGCAAGGGTCAGTGTTGAAAAATTACTCGGGCATATGTTTTGTAAATAAAAAAGCTTTAATAAAACAGTCATAAAAAACTAGTTGAAATAATTAACATCTTATCAAAAGTTTAAAGATATTAAATTGATTATTTATCAACTTGGGCAGAACAACAATTCTGCCTAAATTATTTATTCAGTGCTCTACCAGTTAAACTACCATTTTTTTTCATATTAGAAATAAACAATAATGAAACTTATTTGTTAAACCAAAGGTCAAAAATATCAGTGGAATCAATAGAGAAAAAAGTAAAGTATGGTGATCTCAAAGTAGTAGATTTCTAACTATATCACAAAATAGTAAACATCAAAATCATGTATTACCAGGTAAAAAATATAAATGTTGAAGCAGTAGAATTATTGAGGCAAACATTTCATTATAGTAAATAACCATAGTAAATCTAGACTATGATAAACCCAAAGATCCAAACTTTTAAAACAAAAGAATATTTCACAATTAAAAAAAAAAAACACCACTGCTAAGAAATGAGTAGAAGCAGAACATAGTACACAATAGTAGTAATATTGTAAGAATGATCGATTAACTATAAGAGAATATACTCAAGACAATGATTTAAGAGAATTACAAAATAACCATGATGCAAAATTCCACCCTATCCCCAGAGAGAGAGGTTATAAAATTTGTATGCAGTTTGAAGTATATTTCAACAGAATATCTTTCATCTTTTTGCCTTTGTTTTCAATTACAATATGACTAATATAGAAAAATGTTTTACATGATGACACGTACAATCAAAGTAAAATCCTTTGCCTTTTCAAAAGGGATTAAAGCAGGAGAAAGAGAGGAAATTTAGAATTCAAAAATACTTCAAAAAGTATATTAAATTTTATAAGTATGTGGGTAATATTTAATACATTTCATGTATCCAATTGCATATATCAGGAAATTAACAAAGGAATTTGAATTATAAGCATAAATGAACAAATAGATACATTTTTTTTTTATTTTCACTGCCAATAGATGCTTTTCTTTTGTATATAGTAAGTAATATGTCCATTTAGCCCATTGTTGTGAATACTGATATTAACTGTCAGAATATTAGTTCATAAATATCCACATTTCTGCAATAAAATAAGTTGAATTTTAAAAATAATTTATGAACAGTTCTCCACAGAAGTACCATATTAGAACCAAATATTTATAAATAGTCCTTTGATAAAAATCCATGATTTAAAATGTGAATTTTCCATTCATTAATTCATATTACAATCCCTTGTATTTGTGGAATTGCTATCATCAAAACTTTTATTGGAATACTGTTCAATTTATTGATTGTCATAGGCAAGTAATAATCATTGGTTAGTCTACTGATTATGAGTCATTATTCTGAGTTGTAGAAAATTATTACAATAATTCTTAAGGCACATTTAAAAAAATAAATTCCTTGTGATATTTTCTACATTTTAATTTGTTTTATTTGATTTAAATTTGTGTTACTAGACATAATTTAGGTCAACTATATTGTATAATGTATTCCTTCAAAATTGTGAACTCTTTTGTTACTGATTTTGAGGATACAATGAAGTATCTCAGAATAGAATTTTATGGTAAATTTGTAAAAGTATATGAGCAATACATATAAAATAATATCTAATAGATCATTTGTAATTCATGGGGATCAGAATAATGATTGTAAGATAATTATCTATTCCTAGAAGATGCTTTAGAGTCCTTCTCATCCCATTTCATTTCAATAAAGAGAAAATTAAGGACCAAGAAGTTTAAGTGATATGCCTAATTTCACCATTACAGATTCTGTAGACTATTAAGATTTTAATCCACAAAGATAAAATGTGCATTTGAACTTATTTAATGCAATATGTCATAGGTACATAAAATAGCCTAACAGTAAATTTATTTTGTAAATTAATTAAATTGCAGGTTATTTGATTAATTTATCTTCAGGGATCAGATATCAGGGCACTGAGGGGATCTGATATGGCTTAAGATTTAATTTGAAAAAGGAAGAAAAATTCTCAGAACATTGGAGTTGGCCCAGTTTTACTCCCTTCTCAATAGTGCATCAAGATGAAAGTCCTGAACCAATATGAGAATAAAAAGAAATTGGGGGAAGGAAGAGTAAAAGAAATCTATAAGATGAAGGGTGTTCTTTCACAATTTTCCACATGAACAGCCCCTTCCTGAATGTATAAATGTCTTCAGAATAATTCATGAATTTAAACAATAGATTTGCTATTGTGCTAAATATTTGAGACATATAGAAAGACCCAAAGCTCAGTTCCTGACCTTAAGTAGCTCATATATTTTAATAAATAGAAAATGTTTAAGAAAATATGAAGAAAAGAGAGATACAAAATGCATGTAAAATATATCCCCAATGAGAAAAAAAAGTATTAAAATCAATTAGAGGAGTTTCATTTTGGTAACGGAGGTAAAGTATAGCCATTTTGTCATAATGTTAGTCAATGGAAATTAATGAAGTATGAAGAAAGGTCTTGCTTTCTAGGTGTTTATAATATAATTTTGGGTGGAATGGGGAGGATTCTACAATATAAATATGTAAAAATAAGATAAAAAATTGCAGACTGTGAAAAACACAAAGGTTATATTTTCAAAAATTCCTGGGGGAATATCAGAATGACAGTTTATTTTTCACTGGGGGAGGGTGAAGAGATATGAAGGAAAGAAAAAACAGAGCAAGCGAAACTTTTGGAGAAGCGCTTCCTGGTTTGTGACTTGAAGGAAGAGATTTCAAAGGAGCATCAGAAAGTCAAATTTAGACGCAAAGGACATGCAGCAATAACCAGGATAGAGAGACAGGAGAGAACAACATGAAAAAAGAAAATGAAGTAGATACTAGAGCATTCCCAGAACACAACATAGATAAAAAAAGGTCATTATGACCAATGTTACATTGAATATTGAATGCTAAATTAGAGACATATGGTAGAGAACTAAAATGATAGAATTTTGCTTACTGATGTAAAGAGAGAAAATTGAAACAAATATCAAGTATATTCACTAAAGTGAATGCTATTATTTATTACATTTCATTTGTTTTATTTCATATGCAAACTGGAATCTGCTATTTGCTGGATAAGACACAAATAACCATGATGAGAGATCCTCTTGTCTACTAAATAGCATAAAGTTTCGAAATTTCTTATTACTTTTTACAATTGTGTTAAAGTGAAGAGAAGAGATAGAAAAGAACTTAGACTCTCTATGTTTAATTAATTTAGACTGGACTAAATTATATAATTATAGAGATGGAAAGGACCATAAGATTTATTTTAGAAAATCACTCTCATTTTACATTGAAAGAAAATAAGACACAGACAAGATAACTGATTTTGCAAAAGTCAAACAAGTAGTGCCAGATTACAAATCTTGATGCTCTGTCCAAATTCAATACTAATTCCTCTGCACTGAGCTGCTTATATTAAATGGTTCAATTAAATGATAACCAAGAAAGTGAGATGAGAAATTCTAAAGGTGTCACTTACAAAATATGTATGAGTACATTCCTATGAATTATTAAAGTTACAAAAACAAAGTAGGGATCAATTCATAGAACAATTTACTAGAAAATTTTAATTATTCAGTAACTTCCAGAAAAAAGATAAAAGTTTCTTTTCAACTCTGATTTTTGAATATGACATACTAAAAGACAGCATTTGAAATATAAATATCAATATTAATAAAAAATACCTTTTCCTCTTAATATATACTTCTCTGGCAGTAAAATGTGTCCACATTTCTTTCTGACCTTCTCTCACAACTCTTAAACTAATTCACAAATTCAGCCTCTGAATTATCTCTGGACTGGCAGAATCCACGAATATCAGGAGTGCAACAAATTACCCAGCAGAAGATAATTTTGAAGATCATCAGAAAAGATCTGGTTTATGAGGCATAGGGGGAGGTAGGCCAAGCTAAAGCAGGACAAGCAGAGATACCAGTGGAGGCTATGCAGACCTTGGATGAAGGGAGCTCAGTGTGGCAGAGAATCTACAGACAGGAATCTACCACAATGTTGGATACTCTGTCCTGGCTGCAAGCCAGTAGATCAGCAGAGAAATTATAAAACATCTAACACAAACACAAAAGGCAAAAAGTGAACCCCAAAATGACAGAAACTCAGGGGACCTGGCCATGCCCATCCAGTGCCTGGAGTGAGTCAGCATAGACTCAGGGATGCTGCAGATAGTTGTACAAAAAGCTGTTGCTTGTAGAGGAAGCTTGAAAACACCTCCCCTGCCCTAAAAGCAGACCTTAACATTAAAAAAAAAAAAATGAGTAAAATCAAGAGAGCCTACATACTATTTTTCACAAAATCATCAAAGAGAACTGCCCAGATGTCATAGAATCAAGAGGTAAAATAGCCATTGAAAAAATTCACTGACCACCTCTTGAAAGAGACCCCAAAATTAAAGCCCCAAGGAATACCATGGTTAAATTTCAGTACTATTGGACCAAGGTAAAATATTACAGTCAGGAAAAACAAATTCAAATACTGAGGAGCCACAATAAGGATTACTCAGAATCTAACAGCTTCCACCTCAAAAGATCATAGGGCCGAGAATCTGATATTCCTAAAAGCAAAGGAATTTGGAATGCCGCCAAGGATAAATTACCCTGCCAAACTGAGTATTTTCGTTCAGGGAAGAAGATGGACATTTATTTCTGATGAAAAGATCAGAGCTGAATCAACAATTTGACCTCCAATATAGAACTCAAGAGAAGTGCAAAAAAAAAAATAAAAAGAAAAGAACTCTTGAGAATTGTATCACTGTTATGGATATATATAGAAAGTGCAAAATAACAAAACAAAACAAACAAAAAAACAAAAAAAAAATAAAAAGAAAGTGCATGTATAATTTGGTTTTAATGTTATAATATAAAAAAGAAACTACAGGTGGAAAGGGAGATGCATCAAAAATAGCGGGGATGGAGGTAAAATGAGGGTAATTCCATCTCAGGAAGAAGCAAAGAAAACAGTATAATTGAGGGAAAGAAAGGAAGAGGATGAACATTGTGTGAATCTTACTCTCATCAGATTTGACTCAAAGCAAAATATTAGACATAGTTGGCTGCATTGAGAAAATTCTCTCAACTTATAGAAAATTGGGATGGAAAAGGGAAAAAGGAAAGACTAAATAGAAGAGAAAACAGAAATAGTATGGGAAAGATATAAGAAAGGGGAGTGACACTAAACGGGGAGGGTTGCTTCTAGTGCCCATAACTGAAATACTGGGAAGAAAAGAAAGAGGAAAAGGAAAAGGAAAGTATAAATTGAGGTTATTAAGATGGTAGGAAATACAGAATTAATAGTTTTAACCATAAAAGTAAATGGGATGAACTCTCCCTTAAAGCAGAAGCAGATAGCAGACTGGATTAAAAGATAGAATCCTACAAGATGTTGTTTACAAGAAAGATATTCAGAGCAGAGTGATAAATAAAGTGTAAAGGTAAAAGGCAGGAGCAGAATCTATTGTGCTTCAGGAGAAATAAAAAAGCAGGAGTAGCCATCCTGATTTCAAATAAAGCAAAAGCAAAAATTGATCTGTTTATTTTTTTTAAAGGAAGGAAACTATACCTTGCTAAAGGTAACTATAGATACGGAAGCAATATCAATGCTAAACCTATATGCACGAAGTGGTATGGCATCTAAATTCCTAAAGGACAAGTTAAAAGAACTGCACGAAGAAATAGACAGCAAAACTATACTAGTGAGGGATCTCAACATTACTCTCCCAGAAGTAGATAAATAAAATCACAAAATAAATAAGAAAAGAGATAAAGAGGTAAATAGAATCTAGAAAAAAAAATAGATATGATAGATCTTTGGAGAAAATTGAATGTAGACAGAAAAGATCACACTCTGTCCTCTGGATCCATGGCACCTATACAAAAATTGACTATATGGTATATATATATATATATATATATATATATATATATATATATGACATAAAGACCTCAAAATCAAATAGAGAAAGGCAAAAATGGTAAATGCATTTTTCCGGGTCATCATGCCATAAAAATTACATTCAATAAAAGGCCAGGGAAAAATAGACCACAAAGTATTGGAAAGGAAATAATCTCATTCTAAAGAATGAATAGATGAAACAGAAAATCATTGACACAATCAATAATTTCATCCAAGAGAATGACAATAATGAGAAAATGTACAAAAAATTTTTTAGATGTAGCCAAAGCAATAATAAGAGGAAAATTTTTATCTCTAGATGTTTACTTGCATAAAATAAAGAAAGAGAAAATCAATGAATTGGACTTGCAACTAAAAGAGCTAGAAAAATAACAAATTAAAAACTTGAAATTCTAAAAATAAAAGCTGAGATAAATAAAAAATCATTGGATTAATAAAATAATAAACTGTTGGTTTTATAAAAAAACAACAAAATAGATAAAACTTTAATTAATTTGATTAGAAAAAAGGAACAAGTAAAATCAAATTGTAAGTTTAAAAATGAAAAGGAAGAACTTCACCAAATGAAGAGAAAAATAGAGCAATAATTAGGAGTTACTTTGTGCAACTTTATGCCAATAAATTTGACAACCTAAGTGAAATGGAAGAATACCTAAATAGTATAGATTACTCAGATTAACAGAGGAGGAATTAAATTGCTTCAATAGTCCTATTTCAGAAAAAGAAAGAGAACAAACTCCTAATCAATTCCCTTAGAAAAAATCCCCAGGACCATATGGGTTTACATGTGAATTCTATCATACATTTAAAGAACAATTAACTTTAATGCTATACAAAGTATTTGAAAAAATGAGGAATGAAGGAATGCTACCAAATTCCATTTATGACACAGACATGGTACTGACACCTAAACTGGGTAGGATGAAAACAGAGAAAGAAAATTATGAATAAATCTCCCTAAGGGATATTGATGCAAAAATCTTAAGTAAAATATTAGCAAAGAGCTTACAGAAAACCATTCCCATAATAATACACCACAACCAAGTAGGATTTCTACCAGGAATGCAGAGCTGGGTCAATATTAGCAAGACTATTAGTATAATTGAGTATATCAATAACTAAATTAACAAAAAAAAATGATTATCTCAATCAATGCAGAAAAAGTATTCAATAAAATCTAACACCCATTACTATTAAAAACAGTAGAGAATATAGGAATAAATGGAGTTTTCATTAAAATAGTCAGTAGCTTCTGTTTATAACCATCTGCAAGCATCATATGTAATGGGGATACATCAATATACATCAATACCATTCACAATAAGATAAGGGGTGAAACAAGTTTGCCCACTATCACCATTCCTATGTAATATTGTATTAGAAATACTACTTTCAGCAATAAGAGAAGAAAAAGAGATAAAAAAAAATAGATTAGGTAATGAGGAAACCAAATTATCACTCTTTACAGATGATATGATGGTATATTTAGAGAACCCTAAAGAATCAAATAAAACAGTTTAAGAACTAATCCACAACTTTAGCAATGTTGCAGAACACAAATTCATCAATATTTTTATACATCACTTACAAAATCCAATAGCAAAACATAAAAAGAGAAATTCAATTTAAAATAATCGTCTCTAAGATAAAATATTTGGGAATCTATCTGGCAAAGGAACATAAGGAACTATATGAGCAAAACTACAAAACATTTCACACAAATAAAGTCATATCTAAAAACTGTAAAATTATCAAGTGCTCTTTGCTAGGTCAAGCAAATATAATAAAGATGACAATACTACATAAAATAATCTATTTATTTAATGTCATGTCAATCAAACTCCCAAGAAACTATTTTACTGACCTAGAAAAAAAATAACAACAAAATTCATCTGGAAGAACAAAAAGTCAAGAATTTCAAAGGAATTAATGAAAAAAAAATCAAATGAAGGTGGTCTATCTATAACAGATCTAAAATCATATTATAAAGCAGCAGTCATCAAAACCATTTGGTACTGACTAAGAAATAGAACCGTTGATCAGTGGAATAGGTTAACAGAACAAAATAGTCAAAAAGTATAACAATTTACTGTTTGACAAACCAAAGACTTTAGCCTTTGGGATAAAAATTCATTATTTGACAAAAAATGCTGAGAAAATTGGAACCTAGTGTGTCAGAAACTAGGCATTTACCCACAATTAAGACCATACAACAAGATAAGATCAAAATAGATTCATGATTTAGGCATAAAGAATGAGATTATAAATAAATTAGAAGAACATAGGATAGTTTACCTCTCAGACTTGTGGAAGAAGAAAGAATTTCTGACCAAAGAAGAACTGCGATCATTATTGATTATAAAAATAGATAATTTTGATCATATCAAGTTAAAAAAATTGTACAAACAAAACTAATGCAGACAAGCTTAGAAGGGAAGCAATAAACTGAGAAAAAACATTTTTACATCCAAAGGATCTGATAAAGGCCTCATTTCTAAAATATATAGAGAATTGACTCAAATTTATAATAGTTCAAGCCATTCTGCAATTGATAAATGGCGAAAGGATATGAACAGACAATTTTCAGATAAAGAAATTAAAAACTGTTTGTAGTCATGTGGAAAAGTGCTCTATATCATTATTGATCAGACAGCTCTGAGATACCATTACACACCTGTCAGATTGGCTAAGATGAGGGTAAAAGCTAATGACCAATATTGGAGGGGGTGTGGGAAAAGTGGGACACTGATATATTGTTGGTGGAACTGTGAATGGATCCGACCATTCTGAAGAGTAGTTTGGAACTATGCTCAAAAAGTTATCAAACTATATCAAATTATTCTTTGACCCAGCAGTGTTTCTACTGGGCTTAAATCCTAAAGAAATCTTAAAGGAGAGAAAGGGACCCATAAGTGTAAAAATGTTTGTGGCAGCCGTTTTTATAGAAGGAAGAAACTGGAAAATGAGTGGCTGCTCATCAATTGGAGAATGGCTAAGTAAATAATGGTATGTGAATGTTATGGAATATTATTGTTCTGTAAAAAACAACCAGTAGGATGATTCAGAGAGGTTTGGAGACAATTACATGAACTGATGCTAAGTGAAATGAGCAGAACCAGGAGATCATTATACACAGCATCAGCAACACTATATGATGATCAATTCTGATGGACGTGACTTTCCTCAACAATGAGGTGATTCAAACAAGTTCCATGTGTTTGGTGATGAAGAGCACAGCAAGATAACTGTATGTGTATATATATATATATATATATACATATATATATGGATGTATGTATATATATATATATATATGTATGTATATACATACATATATATGTATAGCTATATTGGATTTAACATGTATTTTAACATTTTTAGCATATTTTATTTACAAAACATATGCATGGTTAATTTTTCCAACATTGAACCTTGAAAAGCTTTTTATTCCAAATTTCCCCCCTTTTCCCCATCCTCTCCCATAGCTGGCAGGTAGTTCAATATATTTTAAATAACTAAATAAATCAGATCAAAAAGGAAGGAAAAAAAAAACAGAAAGAAAACAAAATGCAAACAAATAACAACAGAGAGTATGAGAATACTATGTTGTGTTCTATACTCTATTCCCACAGTTCTCTCTCTGGGTGTAGTTGGATCGCTTTATCACTGAACAAATGGTACTGGTTTGAATCATCCTTAAAGCCATGTCTATCAGAATTGATGGTTATATAGTTTTGTTATTTTATAGTATTGATGGCTATTTTAAATGAAATTTTTCTTTGTATCTCTTGCTGTTGGATTTTGTTAGTAATATATAAAAGTGCTGATTATTCATATGGATTTGTTTTGTATCCTGCAACTTTGCTAAAGTTGTGATTTATTTCTAAAAGTTTTTTTAGTTGACACTCTGGGGTTCTCTAAATATACCATTGTATCATTTGCAAAGAGTGATAGTTTGATTTCCTCATTACTTACTCAAATTCTTTTAATAACTTTTTTCATATTTCATTGTCAAAGATAGCATTTTTAATACATATTGAATAGCAATGGTGATAATGGACAACCTTGTTTTACCCCTGATATTATTGGGAATGGTTCCTTTTTATCCCCATTGCATATGATGCTTGCTTATGGTTTTTAGTAGATGCTACTGACTGTTTTAAGGAAAAGTCCATTTATTCCTATTTCTCTAGTGTTTTATTAGGAGTGGGTGTCGGGTTTTATCACATGTTTTCTCTGCATCTATTAAGATAGGTTTTTTGTTAATTTGTGATTGATATACTCAGTTATACTAATAGTTTTCTTAATATTGAACCAGCCCTGCATTCCTAGTATAAATTCTACTTGGTCGTGGTGCATTATCCAGAGAATGATTTTCTGTAATCTCTTTACTAATATTTTATTTAAGATTTTTACTTCAATATTCATTAGGGAGATTGATTATAATTTTCTTTTTTCTGTTTTCTTCCTACTGTTTTTAGGTGGCAGTACCATGTCTGTGTCATAAAAGGAATTAGTTAGAAGTTCTTCATTCATTATCTTTTAAAATAATTTATATAATATTGAAGTTAATTGTTCTTTAAATGTTTGGTAGAATTCACATGTAAATCCATCTGGTCCTGAGGATTTTTTTTTAAGTATTAGATTAATAGCTTGTTCTATTTTTTTTTTCTAAAATGGGACTATTTAACTATTTTATTTCCTCTTCTGTTCATATGGGCAATGTATATTTGTGTAGGTATTCCTCTATCTCACTTAGGTTATCAAATTTAGTGGCATAAAGTAGGACAAAGTAATTCCTAATAATTTCTCTAATTTCCTCTTCATTGGTGGTTTGTTCTCCCTTTTCAGTTTTCTGAATAATAATTTGATTTTGCTCTTTTTTCTAATTAAATGAACTAAAGATTTATCTATTTTGTTGTTTTTTTTTCATAAAACCAACTCTTAGTTTTATTTATTAATTCCATATTTTTTCTTTCAATTTTATTGATCTTTCCTTTTATTTTTAGAATTTCAAGTTTAGTGTTTGATTGGGGAGTTTTAATTTGTTCTTTTTCTTGCTTTTTCAATTATAAGCCCAGTTCATTGATCTTCTGTTTCTCTATTTCATGCAAGTGAGAATCTGGAGATATAAAATTTCCTTTTTTTTTAAATAGCTTTTTATTTACAAATTATATGCATGGGTAATTTTACAGCATTGATAATTGCCAAACCTTTTGTTCCAATTTTTCCCCTCCTTCCCCCCACCCCATCCCCTAGATGGCAGGATGACCAGTAGATGTTAAATATATTAAAGTATAAATTAAATACAAAATAAGTATACATGACCAAACCATTATTTTGCTGTACAAAAAGAATCGGACTCTGAAATATTGTACAATTAATGTGTGTAGGAAATTCAAAATACCGGTGGGCAAAAATATAGGGATTGGGAATTTAATGTAATGGTTCTTAGTCATCTCCCAGAGTTCTTTCGCTGGGTGTAGCTGGTTCAGTTCACTACTGCTCCATTGGAATTGATTTGGTTCATCTCATTGCTGAAGATGGTTAGGTCTATCAGAATTGATGATCATATAGTATTGTTGTAGAAGTATATAATGATCTCTAGCCCTGCTCGTTTTACTCAACATCAGTTTGTATAAGTCTCTCCAAGCCTTTCTGAAATCATCCTGTTGGTCATTTCTTATAGAACAATAATATTCCATAATATTCATATACCACAATTTATTCAGCCATTCTCCAATTGATGGGCATCCACTCAGTTTCCAGTTTCTGGCCACTACAAAGAGGGCTGACACAAATATTCATGCACATAAAAGTTTCTTTCCCTTCTTTATGATCTCTTTGGGATATAAGCTCAGTAGTAACACTGCTGGATCAAAAGGTATGCACTTTTTAAACTTTTTTAGCATAGTTCCAAATTGCTCTCCAGAATGGTTGGATGTATTCACAATTCCATCAACAATGTATTAGTGTCCCTGTTTTCCCACATCCTCTCCAACATTCCACATTATCTTTTCCTATCATTCTAGCCAGTCTGACAGGTGTGTAGTAGCATCTCAGAGTTGTCTTAATTTGCATTTCTCTGATTAATAATGACTTGGGGCATCTTTTCATATGGCTAGAAATAGTTTCAATTTCTTCATCTGAGAATTGTCTTTTCATATCCTTTGACCATTTATCAATTGAAGAATGGCTTGATTTCTTATAATTAGAATCAATTCTCTATATATTTTGGAAATGAGTCCTTTATCAGAACCTTTGACTGTAAAAAATATTTTCCCAGTTTATCGCTTCCCTTCTAATCTTGTCTGCATTAAAAATTTCCTCTTATTAACACTTTGGCTGCATGCTACAAATTTTAGTATGTTGTCTCATTGTCATTTTCTTGGATAGAATTATTGATTTTGTCTATGATTTGCTGTTTTACCCATTCATTCCTTAGGATGAAATTATTTAGTTTACAAATACTTTGTGGTCTACTTTTCCCTGTTTTTTTAAATTTTGAATTGAACATATATTTTTTTTTAATTGAATATATTTTGTATTGAATATAATTTGTATTGCTTCATGATCTGAAAAAAATGTATTTGCTCTTGCTGTCCTTCTTTATTTGTGAGGTCTTTATGTCCTAATATATGGTCAATTTTTGTATAGGCTCCATGGACTGCTGAGGGAACAGTGTACTCTTTTCTGTCACCATTCAATTTTCTCCAAAGAGCTATCATATTTAGCTCTTCTAGTATTCTATTTACCTCTTTAATTTCTTTCTAATTTATTTTGTGATTTGATTTATCTAGTTCTGAGAGAGGAAAGTTGAGATCTCCCACTATTATAGTCTTGCTATTTATTTCTTCTTACAACTTTGTTAACTTCCCCTTTAGGAATTTAGATGCTATACCACTTGGTGAATATATGTTTATATAAGTTTAACATTGATATTGGTAAATTATCTGTGGCACCCTTTAGCAATATATAGTTTCCTTCCTTATCTCTTTTAATTAGATCAGTTTTTGTTTTTGCTTGATCTGAGATCAGGATGGCTATCCCTGTTTTTTTTTTTTTGTTTGTTTGTTTGTTTGTTTTGTTTTGTTTTTGTTTTTTGTTTTTTACTTCACTTGAAATATAAATAATTCTGCTCTAGCCTTTTACTTTACTCTGTATGTATGACTCTGTTTTAAATGTCTTTCTTGTAAACAACATACTATAGGATTCTGACTTTTAATTCAATCTGCTATCCACTTACATTTTATGGGAGAGTTCACCCCATTTACATTTACAGTTAAAACTTCTATTTCTCTATTTCCTTCCTTCTTATTAACCCCAAATTATACTTTTTTTCTTTCCTTTTCCTCTTTCCCTCGTCCCCAGTATTTTACTTATAAGCACTACCTGCCTCAAGCAGTCCACCCCCTTTAAAGACTCTCCCCCTTTCTTATACTTTTTCGGCACTATTTCTGTTTTCCCATCTTTTTAGCCTACCCCTTCCCCTTTTGCCTTTCCCCTCCCACTTTTCTATAAGGTGAGTGAAGTTTCTTGGTGAAACCAAATATATATAATAATTTTTTTAGCCAACTCTGATGAGAATAAGATTCACACAATTTTCCCTTCTTTCCCTCAGTTATAGTAGGTTTTCTTTGCCTCTGCCTGAAATGTAATTTCTCTCATTTTATCTCCTTTCATCTTTTTTCTGTTATAATCTCCTTTTCACCTCTAGTTTCTTTTTATAACAGTAAAAATCAGATTACACATATATTCTCTGTGTATACCCATAACAGAAATAGTTCTCAATAGTTTTTTTTCTTTTTACTTTTTTATGCTTCTTTTGAGCATTTCATATTATTATTATTAGTTTATATTAAATTTATAATAAGGGAAATTGGGAATATTGCTAGTAAAAGATTTCACAGTCATTCTTAATGCAATATTAATGTTTCATCTTTCCAGAAAGAAATTAACTTGGGTTAATGTTTACTTGTTTCTTTTTCTCCTTCCAATCCAATGATCTTCAATGCAAGCTTCTTGAGGGCAGGGATTCTTTTTAATTCTTTTTAATACCAGGACCTACTGTGTTATCCATAATATGCTTGTATGGTATTAAATGGTTGTTAAATTGCATGGAATTGAATTTGATCTATTAATATTGATTTTTTCTAGTTCAATCACATTCTATTAATGAGGTTTCCTTCCCAATTCTACTTTTCATGAGAAAATCAAATGTCTCCATAATAAGAGAAATACATGTCTGTTCATTTATGCTACAATTTAACTCTTATTATCCCACTTTGTATATACAATTTTTTAAGCAAAAAGCATATATGGTGTCAGTAGTGATATGAATTTTGAAGAGTAGGTTACTGTTATAATTTTATTACTATTTAATGACTTCATAAATTGAAGCTAAAATATTTCAGAATAATGTCATATACTTGTTATATTAAGCAACAGGGTTGATGTAACTGAGTAGTAGATGATAAATATTGTAGAATCACATAATTTTTTGAGTGAGTAGATATCCAGATGCTATTTGAAAGCAGTAAAAATGAGAGATTTCTGAGTAAATTATGCAATCAAAAACACAATCCCTTCATGTCCTTCAGAAAAAAAAAACTTTTGAAAACATATGTTGATGCAGAGATTACATATAGAATTATCTAATATTTCCCCTAAAATATTTATTTGAGCATCTTGTTGAAAATAATCCATTATATCTCACTTCACTGATATCTCATCCAATAGAATGGGAGAGAGTTTCAGTGTCATAAGAAATGGGTAGAAAACCTGCTTATTATCTTGTGAGCAAAGCAATCTTATGTCCTCATTTTTACAATCCCAAAATAAGGGTATTAACTTGTATCTCTAAGTAATTATTTTTATTTTATGAGTATCTGTCTGTAATATGTTCCTTTGCAAAAGATAAACAAGTACCAAACATAAATTTGTATTTATTTTATTTTTTAAGGATAAGTGCTATTTAGTTAGCAGGGCTTGTCATAAATACATATGATAACTTATATTTATGTGCATTTAATTGATGTGTCTTGAAGATTCTGGAAGGGAATAAGTGATTTCCAGAAACACATTTCCAAAAACACAGGGAATAGTTGTTTCTCAATGGGAAGTTCCATATGAACAACTTATTAAATTTTTGAAGCCCCAAACAATTAATAATTGTCATATTTAATAAACTTACTGAAAAGGGGTATTGGTCAATTACAATTTCTCTTTGCCTAAAGTGGAACAACCTACTATTTTTATAGTAAGATTATTAGCTAGAGGTTAGCTCCAAATTTTGTCTAAAGATAATGCCACAGACCATGAAATTTTAATTGACTGTCTAATTTTCCTGAGATGTGGTAAATGTCAAATAGGATTAAAATGAGTTTGATAAGAGGCAGTAAAAGTGTGGATAAATTGTGACATAACAATTGAATTTGGAGGCAAAACATCCCTCTGGAACATAGCTTAGATTGAATTATTTACATTGTCTTTTAATGATCTTTGCACCTGATTATCATAATTAAGGTATAATTTATATGCTAATCCTTCTGTCATTTAATAAGTCATTTTCAAATGAAACATTTTTTTAAATCTCAGAATAGATTTTAATAAGCTCAAAAAACTGGCTGACATGATAATCTGAAAATAAATAGAGTGAACAGCTCAAATCAAAGAAGAAATGGTTCTTCTTAATTATTGATGATAATTGTCTTCAGAAGTATCATTTTGTCAACAGGCACAGAACTGTTCCTCATGTGCATCCTTAACTAAGTCAAAGAAAGATCCATGGCCATAATCCATTAGATTAACAAAAATTGGGGGAAAAAACTACAGCTATTGATAGATAACAATGAGGAATTAAGGATGAAACAATCATGGAACATTAGAGATCAATGAAGGTTTGATAATCTCATCATATCAGAATTCAATTTAATGATTCAACAAAAACTGTTTCTAAAATATCTGTGCTAGCTAGAGGTACAGACAAAAACTAAATTTTTACTTTGTTCTTATCATGAAGTGGCTCACTGATGCTATAATTACTTCATTACTATAGGGAGGGCAGAGCACATACACTAAAAAGGAAAACAAAGTCAGTAAGAAAAAAAAAAAGTTAATAAATTGGAACTAAGTGGGAAATGATCAGAATATAGATTTCCTCTTGACTGGGCTGGAGAAAAAAAAATATACATACAGACATATATATATGTCTGTATATATATACTGAAATAACATGACAACTGAGTTGATAAACTAACAATAGTTCTATCAAATCTATTCATTATATATACAGCAGTGATTTATGGGAATAAAGCTAGATTGGGTATTACAAAGCTTTCCCCATTGACTTGCTGGATAACAATGGGGAAACCACATAATCTTTGTAGTAGTCACTTTATTCATATTATGATGGAATTAATTATTTCTGTGCTGGCTGCCTTCTTTGTACAAGTGTGAAAATGAAATTAATTTTTTATATAATGATCATTAAACTATCATTTGTCATATTACTACTTCTATTATCATAGGTATGTCAATCAGCCTCCCAGGGCCTCAGTTTCTTCATCAGTAAAGGAACTGGCATCTAGGATCCTTTTTATCTCTTAATTTACCTATTATTGTAGAGATGTGAAATACTGATACCAATTTGAATCATAAAATTGAAATGAATCAAGATAATTCTCATCCATATTTTCTTTTAAAAAATATAGAAATTGTTATATATTAGTAAACATTCTTTCTGTGATTGTTGTAGTGTTGGAGGTATTCAAGTTAAGGTCTGGACTACAGAATTCCCAGAGGAAGTTTGAAGTGATCCGTTAATATTGTCTGTCACCAACTTGTCTCTGGATAGTACTCAAATCCAGATTTTCCTAACTCCAAAGTAAGATCTCTTTCACTTCGCTGTCACTCTAATTTGTAGTCTTTTTTTTTTTTTGAAGTTCTTAGAGCAATAATTAAGTAATGTTTCCTGTCTGAAATATCCTCCTTCCTCCTAACTTTACTTTCTAACTCTTTCCCCAGCTTGAAAGGTAAAGTTACAAACTGTCTCCTCCACAAAATATTTATAGACCATCTCCTGCCTGCTCTAAATGATTTTCCTTTCTTCTGACAGGAAAGACCTTTACCTTTTACATTTATTGTCTGTACCTTGAAAATAAAAATTATAATCAAAGATAATCTTAGGATTGGAATGACCTTAAAGATTATATTATGGATACCAACAACAACAATGGGATACAGAGAGTTAAATAAGCCTGGATAGAATCATGGAAACATCGATTTTTAGTAGTAAAAATTACCTGAGTAAGAAATAGAGAATTGGGATGAGAAGTTATTAAGTTCCAGGCACTGTACTTAAATACTTTAGGATTATCTCCTTTGATCTTTAAAATTCTAAGACATAGGTATTATTACAAGAATTTTCTGGATAAGGAGACTGAGACAGGCAAAGATGAATTAAATTGCACAAATTCACCAGTAATAGTGTCTGAGATTGAATTTTAACTCAAAATTTCTTGACTTCTCATCCATATTCTACTTAATGCACTGTCCAGTTGCCTAACTGCCACAGAGACAGTGTTGTGGAGTGAAGGATGCATTAGACTAAAAGTCACTAAGATTGCTATTCTTCCTTGAATATTTAATAGATGAGTAATAAAGGTTTACAGTTTCCAAAATAAGTTATGCATAGGGATATAAGGAAACATTATTGTTCTAGAAACCCATACCCATTTCACCCCAAGGATTTGACACAAAGCTCAGTGATCTTCTGCATTAGTCTACTAGCTTTTAATAGTTACCTTTTTACATGAGGACACCCGATACTCCTAACTCCAAGATAATCTTATGTAGTCTGCCATTTCTACAAGGAAATACAAAACTATTTTATCTTTATTACTATGTCTCCCTACCAACATCTAGCATTTGAACATGCTGGTGCACATAATAGCCCCTGGGCTAAGCAATGGTTTATGTTAGATTCTGTGGGTCCATTCATCGAGAAGTTACAATATGATGAAAATATAATAGAAAGAATGAGTAAAAGAATCAGGCTGGTTAAAGATGGGAAAATATTATTTGGTGGGATTAGCTACTTTAAAATTGGTTATAGAACCTTGGGATTAAACATAACAGTTTCAGATTCTAAGAAAAGGTGTAAAGCCAAAACATTAGCACACTGATAGAAGTCATGGGAAAATATTTTTATAGCTCTTAGTACATTACCTATCACAGCACTATGGCAATTTGATACTTGAAAAATGTGTTTCAATGATGATTATGATAATTTGAACTTAGTAGATGTTTCTGACACGCGTAAAGCAGTAACAGGAAATTTGAGGGAAAACACTATTGATGATTGGTGTTATTTTCTTTGTGGCTATCCTAATTCCAGAGAGATGACAATATTTCTTTTGAGCCTTTCAGCTGAATTGCATTAGGCCAAATACTCAAGTGTATATGGGTAGTTTGGAGAATGGGATAAGTAAACTCAAATGAAAACAGTCTGTGAAATAGCATCAGCAAATGATTTTAAGAAAATCTCTTTCAAATCCTTTGTCAAAAAATATGGACTCAATTCTGAAATAACTAGAAAGGAAAAAAAATGTTTGGGGCATTATATTGCATAGAATTATAAATTTTCTGCCTCAGCAGGAATATCATTAACCATCTAGTTCAATACATGCTGGGGAAGGGCATGGTATTAGAATTCCAGGTAGATCGATAGATAGATAGATAGATAGATAGATTGTAGATGGACATTTTTATGGCTATCAATATAGAGAAAGAGAGAGAAATGAAGAGGAAGTAAGGCAGGGAGTTAGAAGGAGGAAGAGGGTAAAAATAAAGGACATTTTTGATGACAATATTCAATGAGAATAGGCCAGCTTTGCTCAAAGTTGTTAAATTGCATGGTGCATTTAAAAAAAAATCATCCAGTAAATTCAGATATATATGAAATACTAGTTATCACTATGCCTATTATAAAATTAAACTATTGAAAAATACTGTTAAATTTCTTACCCCAAACAATTTTTAAAGTATCTTTCCTCATGTTAATATATTTAACAAAAAAACTTTCTTCCACCACATAGAGGTGGTCACTTTTTTGGTAGCTCCAATTTTAAAAATAGGTTTTATAATTTTCAATTCATAAATATATTTAGATCAATAATATATAAGGAATGCATGGAGGATGGCTGTTTTTTTTAATTTATTTGGCTTCATGCTCTTACCAAGATACAGAAATTTATATTTGAAGTTCTCTATAATCATTTGGTTATTTAGAATACAGACTACAGTCAACTGATAGAGATAATAATTGCCTTACTTTACCATTGTGCAGGCAAATTTACTTTTTTAAATTTTAAATAGTATTACAAATACATATAAATATATTTTTCAATATTAATTTATGTAAAACTTTGTATTCCAAATTTTTCTCCCTCCCCACTTTATCTCTCCATACCCAAGACAGAAAATAATCCAATATAGGTTAAATATGTGCAAGTTTTAAAGCATATTTGTCATGTTGTGTCAAAAAACACACTAAAATTCTGAAATCAACTGGCTCATCATTTTTTTCTAGAACAATAATGTTTCCTTATATCCCTATGCCATACATAACTTATTCAGCCAATCCCCCATTGATAGGAATCCACTCAATTTATAATTCTTTGTCATCACAATAAGGGTTACTACAAACATTTTTGCACAAATGGATACTTTTCTCTTTGTTATGATCTCTTTGGAATACAGACCCGGTAGTGGCACTGCTGAATCAAAGGCTATGCACAGTTATATACATTTTATGCCTCTTTGGACATTGTTTCAAATTGCTCTCCAGTTTGGTTTGATAACTTCACAACCTCACTAACAATGTATTGATGCCCCAGTTTCCCCCCATTCCATTCAACATTTATCATTAGCTTTTCCTGTCATCTTAGCCAGTCTGAGAGTTTTGAAGTGATATTACAGAATTGTCTTAATTTTGTATAAGCAAATTTCATATGTTCCTTCAAAATAATAGTTTCATTCACACAGGTTTCTGTTTGACTTCTGGTCTTACAGTAAAAGTAATGGCATGTTAGATTTGCTTCATGGATTTATCATAGATGTTACTGATGATCATTAATGTTACTTTTTATTGCTTATTTTCCTTGGTGAGATAAATGGGAGTGCTGAGATGATTTTGTCTTTTATATATTAAGGCAATGAATTTTGTGGTCTATTTTTCTCTAGAGAGTCAGTGTAGCATAGTAGGTAGAGAGATGATAAATCAGTATTTCCTAAATCCAAGTGTTGAAAATCATACAGGTAAAATGCAGCACACCTGAGACTTTAAAAACAGGTCTGTTGATTTCAATCTTGTACTGTTTCAATAGTGGTACCCTTCTTTCTTAAATATTGTGATTGATCACACTTAAATAAGTGATTGATCACTTTACATATTCATTTTAACAAGTGAAAAAGTCACTTTACATTGACACAGTTGCTTTCTAACTAGCTTAGAAGTTACCTGCAGATACATAAAGTATGTTTTTCTCATTTTCAGGCTACCTATAATAGTCTAAAAAAGGTAAAGGTTAGTTTATTGAATGAAATGTTGAGAACAAATTCAACTGAAATAAAGACATTCTTATTTTTAGTTTGTCAGGTAAGAAGGGATTCATTGAAAATTTTAGATAATTATAATGAAAAAAATAATGTGATTATTCAGATTAGTTTCACAAATATCTTACCTGCAGAAATACCGAAATATGGTTCGGCATATTTTCAGAATTAACTTTAGGATTTTTAGCTTTCATATAATTGTATAGATTTTATGAAATTAAAAAAAAATGAAAATAGAAATGCCAGAAAAATTTTTAAAAAGACAAAAAATGGGACATTTATGCAAGATGTATTTTGTACATATTTTCATCTATGAACAAAGTAGAGGGAAAAAAAAAAACATTTTAGCTGTGTGGGGAGAAGATGAGATGGCACAGCCAGATGAAGATGCAAAGCAAGAGGAAATGGGAGATCAAATGAAGTTTCTATTATTAAAAAAATTCTCTAAGTAGCTGCATAAGTGTTATCAGCTAATATCTTCTCAAAAAATAAGTTTATATCAACTTGCATGGCTCTCCCTTGCTCTAAATCTACCACATCTACAGACATGCAATTTTGCTCCTCTGCTTAAAACTGTAGTATTCCAATGTTGCAAAAAATCTGAATGGTCTCTCTTCTATTATGACTCCTATAGAGTTGGCTAGATTTGGTAAGCAGAGTTTACATCTTTAATGAACTAGGGATTTGTCAATCCATGACAAGCAGCTAATTCTGCAAACATTGTGTGGTAGGATAGAAGGGAGAGGTAAAAGGGAAACCCTACATCTTTCAGCTGAACAGGTCAGAGTGAGGAATTAATGCCTAGAAACCTGAAGTGGTAAACTTGAAGGTTGGAGTGGGAGGTAGGAGAGGGAGAATGAGGACAATCTTGACAGTGACACCCTTAGGATATGAGCTTGTTACAACTCAGTATGACACAAGTAAGAACATCCTATAGCTTTTGACATCTTCAGCTTGTATTCCCTTGCAAAGTCTCACCTTAACAATGCTCTCAGGAGCAGAATATGAACAATTTAAAATTTTATTACAAAGTAGCAGTACAGGAGGGAGATTGTATGTAATGAGGACAGCATTATGCAAGCTGTCATTCTTGCTTAAACAGGGTAACATATGGTTCATTTGCCTATTTGATACGTATGCTACCTGATGTACTAAGTACTATCACATTAACTAGAAACAACTACAAAATAAAATTAGCCTTATTTTCTTGTTCCATTACAAAGCACCCTAAGGAGGAGAAAAGTGGATGGTTGGGGAAACTGCTTGCCCATTATTACATGACTTATTATAATTCATTACATAACAAAATATTGGAAAGGGGTTTTATTTTTAAAATTTTCATGACTCAATAATTATCTCAATGCAAAGAAACATGAAGAAGAAAGAAATAATAAAAATTTAAAAAATAGTAGACAGTAATCTGTGACAGCCATTTAAGAGCTTTGAATCCATTAATTAAGTCATATTGTTTAAATAAGAACAGGTGGTATTCTTGACTCTACTTTTCTCTAGTCAGATGAAAATTTTGGGAGGAAATACATTCTTTGATGAAACAAACCATTTCTAGATGGAGGCTGACAGTAATGGTGAAGTTTCTGGAGATTGTGTTAATGTCAGCTGAAAAGGTCGGGGTATTTTCCTAGAGAAGATAAGATTTGGAAGGAATGAGATACTTGAAGCTAACTTCAAGTATGCAAAGGGCTTTCATGTGGAAGAGTTCTGTTTCTCTTCTCACAAGACAGAAGTAAGAATAATAGGCAAAAATTGCAGTCATAGTTTCTGATGAGAGGAGGATAGATGGGTGGGTTGGGAAGTCAGTCTTCCTTATAGTTAGAGGTACATCTAACTGAAATGGGCTGTCTGAGAAAATTATGGGTTGCCTATCACAGTTGGTCTTCAGATGAACACTGAAGGACTACTTATCAGGGATATCATAGCAAATATTCTTAGCTATAAGTCACATAAGTCACTTCAAATGGAAGATTCTATCATTTGGTAACTTTGGAATAATACTTCTAACTATCAGGGAAGTGGGCAGAAAACTTCATGCTACATAGCAATCTCTTATAAATAGAAGCAAATAACACTTTACAAATAATATCTTACTTATTACTCACAACAACCCTACAAGGTAAGTGCTGTTATTTTCTATTCAGTTTTGCAGTATAGTAAAGTGAAAGCAGAGATTAAATTACTATTCCAGGGACAAACAATAATTATATAAGACCAGATTTGTACTAAATATATATATATATTTCAACCTCAATACTCTATCCAATGAGTAAATCAATTGCCTCAGGAAAAGTTTGGAAAATAAACCCTTCAATGGAATAATCTAGTGTAAAGTCCTTGGATCAACTATATTGAAATGATATGCCCACTTTTACTGTGTCATTTTCCCCCAATGAAAGAAAGATTTTAGATGAATTAGTATTCTCCAATAACATTATTTAGGGAGTTATCAATTTTTGTTATGATTAGAAGCTGATCTTAACAGTTTTATTCCTTCTCTTTTTTTCCTTTCTTTTTTTTTTTAGGTTTTGTATGATGGATTTTAACATGTCTTTTACCCAACATCTCCTGCACCCTCTTGGTCATTGACCCACATAGTATTTCTGATATTTCATCTAATTCTGGAATTATATAGAATTGTAGAATGTTAAAAGGGAAGATACAGAGGAATTATCTCTTATAATCCTCTCATTTTTTTTAATAAATGATACCATTGAGAACAAAAAAATTGAAACAATTTGCTTCAGGAAAGACAACTAATATTTATGTATACATTATCCCAAATTTAATAATCTTTGTTTACTACTACAAAGATATGGAGAGAGATATAGTGAGATTTGATAGATAGAATTAGTATGGGAGAGGAAAAGCATCTAAGTAGTCAGAGAGGTATTTTTAAAAGTCTTTGATTGTGGACCCAAATTTCAAATTCAAATAACAGAATAGAATCAATGTGTTCATTGAAAGAAAAAAAAGCTCCCAAGTGGTACTTCCCCCCCCCATGTATCCAAGGCAAACATTTGATTATGATATTGTATGAGCATTAAGAATATAGAAATAGTGATTTTATAAGCCACTTTCTAACATAAATGATGACAACTAAATAGTAGGAGAAAGTTGATGTTAAATGATATTCTCTTTAACATGGGAAGATTTGAATTTTTCCTTTTTGTTCACCTTCCTGTATATTTTGAATATTATTTAACTCCAAAGTCAAATGCTATCAGATATTATCATTTAAACTCATTGGGTTCAATTGTCCTCTACTTTAAAAATGCTTTTATATTCAGATGTAAGATGTGATCTTGGTAAAATATGACATAAAAGAAACATATACTTTAGAATATGACTTAGCATGTATCTCATAATATAACCTTATATATATTTTCTGTATACTCATGACTTAAAGTGTCATGTGTATAAATGTGTAATAAAGATAATTATCTATCTATAAAATAGATAATTTTCATGATCACAAATTATTAACCCATCAGAGGTTATTTTATACTATGATAACAAAACAGTCCATACCTTCATATTTCCCAACACAATTCATTGCTAAAGAAAGATTAAAGATAGCATCAATGTTGTATTTAATGCTAGCTGTCATTTGAAAACTCAGAGCTGCCAGTCCAGCAGGCTAACACTTTATATTAAATTCAGTGACTGATCTCTGAACAAGTTACCAGCAGTCACTGGGCATAGGTAGACAAATCTATGTCTTGGATTTCTGTCAGTTCACTTGTTAGCTAGATCCACAAGAAGGAGGGGAAAAAAACCTATTAATCAAATTTAGCAGATGTGAAATTGATTCCCTTGGATCTCCAAGCAAAATTAGAATGCCTTTCAGTGATAAACTTAATCTGTATGCATGGTGACTTTTCCTGATACTATTTATTATAGTCTCTTTCCTTATTGCTGAAGATATACCTTTTTGGGCTCTTGGGAAAAAAAAAGTATAAAATGAAACAAGTACTTTAAGTCTCATGAATACTCCTAGAGAACATGTTCTTTATAGGAAATTACTAAGTATTCAATAGAAACTCTGAGAAGAAATTGGGTGGAAAGTTTTTTATGCAAAAGTCATAAAAATAATCAAGAATAGAAACCAATCTTTTTTGGATTCAAAGTGTGCTATAATCATTTCATGATTATGCCAGATGGAGCCCCAAAAGGACAGATGAGTTGATCCCTATTTCACAAGACTTTCTTGGAAGATTTCAAAAAGAATCTTAGAAGAGAGTTAGAAGAAAAGTGGAGAAAGTAAATGAGATCTTTGCAAAAGGGTATGGAAAGGGAAAAAAAAAACAGAAATTTTCTGAGGAAAACTCTTTAAAAATAGAGTTGATGAAATGGGAAAAACATATAAATCCCTACAAAATAGATTTCATGAGATGAAAAAAGCATATAACTCCTTACAAAAGAGATATGAAAAATATATTAAATTGTTGAAAAGCAAAATTTGTGAAATGGAAAAAAAATTACTGAACAAAACAACTCATTTAAAAATTCAATTGGCCTAAGATCAGGAATGAAACAAGGCTACCCACTATCACCATTACTATTCAATATTGTATTAGAAATCTTAACTTTGGCAATAAGAAATAAAAAGAGATTAAAGGAATTAGAGTAGGTCATGAGGAAACCAACTTATCATTATTTGCAGATGATATAATGGTATACTTAGAGAACCCCAGAGAATCAACTAAAAAGCTATTAGAAATAATCCACAATTTTAACAAAGTAGCAAGATACAAAATAAATCCACATAACTCATCAGTATTTTTATATGTTACCAACAAAGTCCAGCAGTAAGAGATACAAAAATAAATTCTATTCAAAATAACTGTCAATAGACTAAAATATTTGGTAATCTATCTACCAAGTAAAATCAGAAACTGTATAAACACAACCATTAGAAACATTCCACACAAATAAAATCAGACCTAATCAGTTGGAAGAAATATCAAGTGCTCATAGGTAGGCCAAGCAAATATAATAAAAATGATAATACTACCTAAATTAATCTACTCATTTAGTGACATACCAATCAAAGTTACAAGAAATTATTTTAAAATTTAAGAAAAAAAAGTAACACAAGTTCATCTTAAAGAGCAAAAGATCAAGAATTTCAAGAGAATTAAAGAAAACAAAATATTAATGAAGGTGACCCAGCTGTGCCAGGCTTAAAACTATATTATAAAGCAGGAATCATCAAAACAATTTGGTATTGGCTAAGAAATAGAGAAGTTGATCAATGGAATAGGTTAGGTTCACAGAACAAAATAGTCAATGAATATAGCAATCTAATATTCATCAAACCCAAAGACCACAGCTTTTGGGATAAGAATTCACTATTTGACAAAACCTGCTGGGAAAATTGGAAACTCATATGGCATAAAGTATGGATAGACCCATACCTAACACCATATACCAAGATAAGATCTAAATGGGTTCATGATTTAGACATAAAGAGTGATATTATAAGCAAATTAGAGGAACACAGGATAGCTTACTTCTCAGATCTGTAATGAAAGAAGGAATTTGTGTCCAAAAAAGAACTAGAGCTCATCATTGAATACCTGATAGATAATTTTGATTAAATTAAGTTAAAAAGGTTTTTGTACAAAACAACAACAACAACAAAAAATAATACAGATACGTTCAGAAAGGAAGCAATAAATTGCAAAATCATTTTTTTTTAACATTTAAGGGTTCTAATGAAGGCCTCATTTCTAAAATATATAGAGAATTGATTCAAATTTATAAGCTCAAGTCATTCTCCATTTGATTAGTGGTTAAAGGATAGTAACAAGCAATTTTCAGATGAAGAAATTAAAATTATTTTAATCATATGAGAAGGTGTTCTGAATTACTATTGATCAGAGAAATGAAAATTAAGACAACTCCGAGATACCACTATATACCTCTCAGATTGGCTAAGATGAAAGGAAAAGGCAAGGATGGAAATTGGAGGGGATATGGGAAAACTGGAACACTAATACATTGTTGGTGGAGTTGTGAACATATCTAGCCATTCTGAAGAGCAATTAGGAATTATGTTTAAAAAGTTATTAAACTGTGCATACCCTTTGACCCAGCAATGTTTCTATTGGGCCTATGTCCCAATGTGAACTCAAAGGAAAGAAATGATCAGGCGGATGATTTTAAAAAGGCCTGGAGAGACTTGCATGAACTGATGCCAAGTAAAATGATCAGAACCAGGAGATTATTGTACACAACAACATCAATATTATATGAGGATCAATCCTGATGAACGGGACTCTTCAACACATCCCAAGACTCCAAAATTAAAACTCCAAAGAATATCATGGCTATATTTCAGAACTTTGGGACCAAGAAAAAGTAACCAGAAAATAAAAATTTAAATACCAAGGAGCCACAATAAGTATTACCCAAGATCTAGCAGCTTCCACCTTAAAAGATCCAAGGCCCTGGCATCTGATATTCCAAAGGGAAAAGTAACTTAGAATGCAGTCAAGAATAAATTATCCCACCAATCTGAGCATTTTCTTCCAGGAAAGAAGATGGATATTCATTATTTCTGATGAAAAGAGCAGAGCTAAACAAAAAAATTGGCCTCCAAATATAATAGAATATAGAATAATAACAATAATAGAAAATAGAACTGAAGAGAAGCATAAAAAGGTAAAAAGAAAAGAACTCTTGAGAACTGTATCTCTGTTATGGGTATACATAAATAATGCATATATAATATGATTTTACTGTTATACCTTATGTAATGAGGACAAACTGGAACTATTTCCAATAAGATCAAGGATGAAATAAGGTTGCCTTATCATCATTACTATTCAATATTGTATTAGAAATGCTAGCTTTAGCAATAAGAGAAGAAAAAGAGATTAAAGGAATTAGAATAGGTAAAGAGAAAACCAAATTATCACTCTTTGCAGATGATTTCATGGTCTCTCTAGAGAATCCTAGAGAGTCAACTAAAAAACTATTAGAAATAATCCACAACTTAAGCAAAGTTATAGGATGCAAAATAAATCCACAAAAATCATCAGCATTTTTATATATCACTAACAAAATCCAACAGCAAGAAATACAAAAAGAGATTCCATTTTAAATAACTGTTGATAGGATAACATATTTGGGAGTCTATATGCCAAGGGAAGGTCAGGAATTATGCACGCAAAATTAAAAATACTTTTCACACAAATAAAGTCAGATCTAAACAATTGGAAACATATCGAGTGCTCTTGGATAGGTCGAGAGAATGTAAGATGACAATACTGCCTAAACTAATCAGTTTATTTAGTGCCATACCAATCAAACTCCCAAGAAACTATTTTACTGACCTAGAAAAAAATAACAACAAAATTCATCTGAAAGAATGAAAGATCAAGAATGTCAAGGAAATTAAAAAAAAAAGAAAGAAAATGAAGGCGTTCTAGCTGTACCAGATCTAAAACTATATTATAAAGCAGCAGTGATCAAAACCATTTGGGACTGGCTAAGACATAGAATAATTGATCAGTGGAATAAGTTAGTTCACAGAACAATATAGTCAATGATTATAGCAATCTAGTGTTTGACAAAGCCAAAGACCACAGCTTTTAGGATAAGAACTCACTATTTGATAAAAACTTCTGGGAAAATTGGAAACTAGTATGACAGAAAGTAGGCATTGACCCACAACTAACATTGTATACCAAGATAAAGTTGAAATGGGTTCATGATCTAGACATAAAGGATGATATTATAAGAAAGTTAGAAGAACATAGGATTGTTTATCTTTCAGATCTGTGAAAGAGGAAGGAATTTGCAACCAAAGAAAAACTAGAGGTTATTGATCACAAAATAGGTTATTTTGATTATATTACCTGCCATCTATGGGAGAGAGTGGGTGGAGTGGGGCAATAATTTGGAACAGAAGCTTTGCAAGGGTCAGTGTTGAAAAATTACCCACCCATACGTTTTGTAAATAAAAAAGCTTTAATTAAAAAAAAATTTTTAAAGAAGTTATTCACTGAAGGAAAATGGTGGAGAAGGCTGGCAAATTTCAAGCATTCCTGATTTCCCCTATAAATAGAACAGATTTGTGCCTCAGGGTGAACAGAGTTTAGTAAAAAATCAAGAAGACTTTGGGCAGAAAAGGGATACAATCCAAGAAAATCTGAAGACTCCAGGCTGGGGACAAGTTGGTATGAAATACAAACATCTCCAGGCTAACTCTTCAGAGACACCAAGCTGGCATGCCTCTGGACTACCTAGGTATGGCTGGAGCCTCAGCAGGACACACAGAGGTTTTCATCTCCTGTACTGTTCCTGAAGTCGGGGTCTGAATATGTGAACACTTAGGGAAGCTGGGCTGATTGTGAATGTCAGGCTCAGGTGCTGCAGAGATGCGGTCCTGGGTAAGAAGGAACCAACACACATGCTGATTGCAGAGCTAGTGGGGCAAATGCTATTGTCTGTGCATACTTGCTGCAGGGTACAGCTTTTAGTTTGGGCTTCTTGGTCAGAGAGCACAGCTAAAGAGAAACTTGCGATACCACCCTCTTACACAACAATTAGAATTACTTACATTAATACATTAATACCTCTTATTTAAAAAAAATAACCAGGAAAGAAGAACCCCATCACTGAAACATATGGGAACAGGGAAGAGCAGGATTCATCTTCAGAGGATACTTTAAACAAACAAACAAACAAAAAGCTTCTACCCCAAAGAGTAATATGAAATGGTTCCCTGCCCAGAAAGAATTTAAAGAACTCAAAAAAGAATTTAAAAATCAAATGAGAGTCATTGAGGAAAAACAATAAAATAAAATAAAAACCATCCAAGATAAAAAGCAGTTTATGAAAAAAAAAATAACCAATTATAAAAGTAGGTACAAAGTCTCAAAATTGAATACTAGAATTGGCCAAGGGGAAGATAGTGAAGCTATGAAAGAACAAGAAATAAAAAAAAAAAAAAACAGATTATAAGGAATGAAAAAACAAAACAGAATGTGAAAAATAAGAAAAACAACAGATCTGGAGAATAGATCAAGAAGAGAAAATATAAAAATTATTGGACTTCCAGAATGTTGAAGAAAAAAAAAAAAAAAAACCTTGACACATAAAGGAATATTATTGCAAAATTTCTAAACCCTGAGATCAAAGAGAAAATTTTGAAACTAACAAGAAAAAAACAATTCAAATGTACTGGAGCTACCAATAGAACTACCATTAGAATTGTATGAGACTTAAAAACAGCTACCACAGGAGACCACAGATCTTAGATTAATATAGATCCACAATCAAAAGAGCTAGACCTGTAGCCAAAAATAGCATATCCAGAAAAAAATCATCTACAATTTTCAGTGAGAAAAAAATGGACTTTGCAATGAACTTGCAAGCTTTCAATACTTTATATCTAACCCAAACTTAAAAAAATTAACATATAAGAGCCTATATGAAAGATCAGTTAAAGGAATTCAACATGAACAAACTGTTTAAAATATGAACAAATTATTTGTCTTTTTATATATTATATCTTCAAGATTCACATCAATAATAGGATAGCTCAAAAGAAATATTGGCAGAATAAAGGTAAAATAGTAATCATGTTACACAAATGAGGTATAGAGGAAGAATAGACACAATGGCATTAGATCGGTTAGGAGTTATGTTTCTGAAAGCCTACTCACATTGGAAATGGGCAATACTACATATCTACTATGAAGGATATAGTACCCTCCAAAATTTATAAACAAATAAGAGGGGAACGATGAGTAGATGGAAAGCAAAGGGTGAGAGAAGAAGACAAGGAAGGGAAACTTGAGTGGGGAGAAATTAGATAATAGTAAGGCAAGTGAGGGAGCAGAATTTCTTGTTTAAATTAAATGTTTTTATTTTCAAAACATATGCATGGATAATTTTTCAATATTAATCCTTGCAAAACCTTGTGTTCCAATTTTCCCCCATCTTCCTCCACCCACTACTGTAGATGGCAAATAATCCAATATATGTTAAACATGATAGAAATATATGTTAAATTCAATATAGGCATATATATTTGTATAATTATCTTGCTGCACAAGAAAAATCAAATTGAACAGAAAAAAAATGAGAAAGAAAATAAAATACAAGCAAATAACAACAAAAAGATTGAGAATGTTATATTGTGATATACTTTCAGTTCCCACAGTCCACTCTCTGGATGTAAATAGAAGTCTTTGTCACAAGATCTTTGGAACAGACATCATTCATCTCATTATCTGAAAGAATCACATCCATCAGAATGACTATCATATAATCTTGTTGTTGCCATGTATTATTGCCATGTATAATGATCTGTTGGTTCTGTTCATTTCACTTAGCATCAGTGCATGTAAGTCTCTTCAGGCCTCTAAAATCATTCTCCTGATAGTTTCTTATAGAACAATAAAATATTCCATAGCATTCATATACCATAACTTATTCAGCTATTCTCCAATTGATAGGCATCCACTCAGTTTCCAGTTTCTTGCCATTTCAAAAAGGGATGCCAGAAACATTTTTGCCCAAGTGGGTCCCTTTCCTTCTTTTAAGACCTTTTTGGGATATAGGACTTGTAGAGAGCCAGAACTCTGAAGAGACATAATTGAATCTAGGTTAGCATGGTTCTTATAGTTAAGTGCTTACTCAATATGAAATAATGGTTCTCTATGGTGATGTAATGATTGCATGTGTTCAGTGTGTTATAGAGATATAATTGTACTGAAGTATTTGAGGGTGTTTCAGACACAGGAGGCTCTCTCAGTCATAGCTTTCCGCCACACACAGAAAAGACCCCAGGCTCCAGACCCCAGATTCTAGACTCCATCTTTGATCACCCATGTGGTAACTCTCCTGCTTCCTTCACTCCTCCACTAAGAACAAGGACTTGAGCTAATCCTGAGTCCTCCAGAGAGCTAGTCTGGACATTACAAGGACTCAGAGAAACACTGCTGGAACTAAGGGTATATACAGTTTGATAATTTTTTGAATATTTTTCCAAATTGCTCTCCAGAATGGCTAGATCCATTCACAGTTCCACCAACAATGTATTAGCATCCCAGTTTTCCCACATCCCTTCCAACATTCATCATTATCTTTTCCTGTCATTTTAGCCAATCTGAGAGGTGTATAGTGGTATCTCAGAGTTGTTTTAATTTGCATTTCTCCTGGGAAAATTGGAAACTAATATGGCAGAAACTAGGCATTGATCCACACTTAACACCGTACACCAAGATAAGGTCAAAATGGGTTCATGACCTAGTCATAAAGAATGAAATTATTAATAAATTAGAGGAACACAGGATAGTTTACCTCTCAGACCTGTGGAAGGGGAAGGAATTTATTACCAAAGAAGAACTAGAGATCATTACTGATCACAAAATAAAAAATTTCGACTATACCAAACTGAAAAGGTTTTCTACAAACAAAACTAATGCAGACAAGATTAGAAGGGAAGCAATAAACTGGGAAAATATTTTTACAGTCAAAGGTTCTGATAAAGGCCTCATTTCCAAAATATATAGAGAATTAACTCTAATTTATAAAAAATCAAGCCATTCTCCAATTGAAAAATGGTCAAAGGATATGAACAGACAATTCTCAGATGAAGAAATTGAAACTATTTCTAGTCATATGAAAAGATGCTCCAAGTCATTATTAGTCAGAGAAATGCAAATTAAGAGAACTCTAAGATACCACTACACACCTGTCAGATTGGCTAAGATGACAGGAAAAAGTAATGATGATTGTTGGAGTGGATGCCGGAAAACTGGGACATTGATGCATTGTTGGTGGAGTTGTGAATGAATCCAACCATTCTGGAGAGTAGTTCGGAACTATGCTCAAAAAGTTATCAAACTGTGCATACCCTTTGATCCAGCAGTGTTACTACTGGGCTTATATCCCAAAGAGATCATAAAGAAGGGAAAGGGACCTGTATGTGCACGAACGTTTGTAGCAGCCCTCTTTGTAGTGGCTAGAAACTGGAAACTGAGTGGATGCCCATCAGTTGGAGAATGGCTGAATAAATTGTAGTATATGAATATTATGAAATATTATTGTTCGGTAAGAAATGACCAACAGGATGATTTCAGAAAGGCCTGGAGAGACTTACACGAACTGATGCTGAGTGAAATGAGCAGGACCAGGAGATCATTATATACTTCAACAACAATACTATATGATGACCAGTTCTGATGGAGCAGGCCATCCTCAGAAATGAGATCAACCAAATCATTTCCAATGGACCAGTAATGAACTGAACCAACTACGCCCAGAGAAAGAACTCTGGGAGATGACTAAAAACCATTACATTGAATTCCCAACCCCTATATTTATGCTCACCTGCATTTTGGATTTCCTTCACAAGCTAATTGTACAATATTTCAGAGTCTGATTCTTTTTGTACAGCAAAATAACGGTTTGGTCATGTATACTTATTGTGTATCTAATTTATATTTTAATGTATTTAACATCTACTGGTCATCCTGCCATCTGGGGGAGAGGGCGGGGGGTAAGAGGTGAAAAATTGGAACAAGAGTTTTGGCAATTGTTAATGCTGTAAAGTTACCCATATATATAACCTGTAAATAAAAGGCTATTAAATTAAAAAAAAATAATAATAATTTGCAATTCTCTGATCAATAGTGATTTGGAACAACTTTTCATATGAATAGAAATAGTTTCAATTTCTTCATCTGAAAACTGTCTGTTCATATCCTTTGTCTATTCATTAATTGGAGAATGGCTTGTATTCTTATAAAGTTGAGTCAATATCTATTTATTTTAGAAATGAGGCCTTTATTAGAACCTTTGAATGTAAAAATGTTTTCCCAGTTTATTGCTTCCCTTCTAATCTTGTCTGCATTAGTTTTGTTTGTACAAAAACTTTCTAACTTAATATAATCAAAGTTATCTATTTTGTGATTAATAATCATCTCCAGTTCCTCCTTAGCCACAAATTTCTTCCTCCTCCATAGATTTCAGTGGTAAACTATCCCATTTTCTTCTAATTTGCTTATAATATCACTCTTTCTATCTAAAGCATGAATCAATTTCAACTGTATCTTGATATATGGTGTTAGGTGTGAGTCAATGCCTAGTATCTGACAAAGTAGTTTCCATTTCTCCAGCAGTTTTTGTCAAATAGTGAGTTTTTATTTGCAAAAGTTGGGGCCTTTGAATTTTTCAAACAATAGGTTATTATAGTCATTGACTATTTGAACCTAATATATTCCACTGATCAATTACTCTATTACCAAATGGTTTTGATGACAGTTGCTTTATAATATAGTTTTAGATGTGATACAGGTAGGCCACATTCATTTGTAATTCTTTCATTAATTTACTTGAAATTTTGATCTTTGTTCTTCCAGATGAACTTTATTATTTTTTTTCTAGCTCTGTAAAATAATTTTTGAGTGTGATTGGTATAGCACTAAATAAGTAGATTAATTTGGATAGTATTGTGATTTTTTTTTTTTGGCTAGGTCTATACAAGAGCAGTTGATATTTTTCCAATTGTTTAGATCTAACTTTGTCTGAAAAGTATTGTGTTCATATAGTTCCTGACTTTCCCTTGGCAGATACACTGCAAAATATTTGATACTATCTACAATTATTTTGAATTAAATTTCTTTTTATATCTCAATGCTAGATGTTATAGGTAATACATAAAAATGCTGGTGATTTATGTGGATTTATTTTGTATTCTCCAACTTTGCTAAAGTTGTGAATTGTTTCTAGTAGGTTTTTTTTTTTTTTAGTTGATTCATTAGGTCTCTCTAAGTATACCATTATATCATTTTCAAAGACTGACAATTGGGCTTCCTCATTATCTACTCTAATTCCTTTAATCTCTTTTTCTTCTCTTATTGCCAAAGCTAGCATTTCTAAAACAATATTGAATAGTAATGATGATAATGGGCAACCTTTTTTCACTCCTGAACTTATTGGAAATGGTTTCAGTTTGTCCCCATTACAAATGATGCTTACTAATGATTTTAAATAAATGCAACTAATTATTTTAAGGAAAAGTCCATTCATTCCTATGTTCTCTATTGTTTTTAATAGGAATGAGTGTTGGATTTTATCAAATGCTTTTTTTCTTCATCTATGGTGATAATCATATGGTTTTTGTTATTTTTGTTATTGTTATAGTTATTTATGCTAATACTTTTCCTAATATTGAACATGTTTTGCATTCCTGGTATAATTCCTATTTGGTCATGATGTTTTATCCTGGTAATGACTTTCTGCTATCTCTTTGCTAATATTTTCTTTAAGATTTTTGCATCAATATTCATTAGGAGAATGTCTAAAATTTTCTTTTTCTGTTTTGATCCTACCTAGCTTAGGTATCAGTACCATGTTTTGTCATAAAATGAATCTGTTAGGAGTCCTTCTTTCCCTATTTTTTTCAAATAGTTTGCATAGTGTTGGTGTTACTTGTTCTGTTAAATGTTTGGTAGAATTCACATGTAAATCCATATGGCCTTGGAGTTTTTTTCGGAGAGAATTGATCAATAGTTTTTTTGTTCTTTTTATTTTTCTAAAGTGGGACTATTTAAGTAATTTATTTCCTCTTCTATTAATTTTTGCAATTTATATTTTGTAGGTATTTCTTCATTTCACAAATTTATTGACATAACTCAGCAAAATTGTTTCTAATTATTGCTCTAATTTCCTCTTCATTAATAGAAAGCTCTCCCTTTCTACTTTTTGTCTAATAATTTGATTTTCCTATTTCCTTTTTCTAATCAAATTAACTAAAGCTTTATCTATTTTGTTGTTTTTTTATAAAACCAACTTAGTTTTATTTGTTAATTAAATAGTTTTCTTACTTTCAATTCAATTATATTTCCCTTTTGTTTTTAGAATTTTAAATTTGGTATTTAATTGCAGATTTTTAATTTGTTCTTTTTCTAGCCTTTCTAGTTACAAGCCCAATTCTACTCTATTTTATGCAAGCAAACATCTAGATATATAAAATTTCCTCTAATTACTTCTTTGGGTGTATCCCACATATTTTGATATGTTGTCTCATTATTGTCATTCTCTTGGATGAAATTATTGATAGTGTCTATGATTTGCATTTTACCCATTAATTTTTAGGATGAGATTGTTTAGTTTCCAATTACTTTTTGGTCTATTTTCCCCTGTTTTTTTGTTGAATATAATTTGTATTTCATTGTGATTTGGAAAAAAATGTGTTTACTCTTTCTGTCTTTCTGCATTTGATTTTGAAGTGTTTATGCCTTAATATATGGTCAATTTTTGTTTAGGTTCTATGATCTGCTGACAAAAAAAGTACTCTCCTTTCTGTCTCCATTCAATTTTTTCCAAATATTTATCATCCCTAACTTGTCTATCATTCTCTTTATCCCCTTAACTTCAATGCTGTTTATTTTGTGGTTCAATTTAACACATTTTTAGAGAGCAAGGTTAATATCCTCCACTAGTATAGTTTTGTTGTCTATTTCTTTTTGCATCTCTTTAACTTCATCTTTAGTAATTTAGATGCTATATCCCTTGGTGTATATATATTTTAGTATTGATATTACTTCATTATCTATGGTACCCTTTAACAAGATATAGGTTCCTTAATTTTTAAAAAATTAGATCTATTTCTTGTTTTTGCTTGATCTGAGATCATGATGGCTACCCCTGATTTATATACTTACCTGAGCTGTAATAGATTCTGTTTCAGCTTTCTACCTTTATTCTGCAGGTATCACTTTGTTTTAAATGTGTTTCTTGTAAACAACATATTGTAGGATTCTGGCTTTCAATCCAGTCTGCTATCTGCTTCTCTTTTATGGGAAAGTTCACCTTATTCTCATTTGCTGTGAAAATGATGAGTGCTGTATTTCACATCATCTTATTTACTCCAAATTATGTTTTTCTCTTTTTTTTCCCCCTTTCCCTCTTCCCTAGTATTTTGCTTCTGACCATCACTTCCCTGAAGCAGTCCTTCCCCTTTATAGCTCCTCCCTCTTTCTTATTCTTTTCCTCTACTTCTTCTGTTTTTCCTTCTATTAGCCTCCACCTTTCCTTTCCTCATTCCCCCCCCCCACTTCCCTATGAGTTAAGATAAGTTTCTCTGTGAAACCAAATATGTCTAATATTCCCTCTTTGAGCCAAATCAGATGAGAGTAATATTCAAAAAATATTCATTTCCTTCGCTTCTTTCCTTAATTATAATAGATCTTTTTTGCCTCTTCATGAGATGTAATTTCCCTCATTTTACTTCCATTTTTCTCTTTTTCCATTATAATCATCTTTTAACCTCTAGTTTTTTTTTAAATAATATGACAGTAAAAATAATATGACAGTAAAATCAAATTATACTTGCACTCTAACTATACTGATAACAGAGACATATATGGCTCAGGTTTTTTTTTTTTTTTTAGTTTGTTTGTTTGTTTTGTTTTGTTTTTGTTTTTTACTATTTTATGCTTCTCTTGAATTCTATATATGGAGGTCAATTTTGTTCAGCTTTGGCCTTTTCATCAAAAAATAAATGAAATTCCCCTCTATCTTTGAATGTCCACTTCACTGAAAATCAGACTCGAACAAATGGAATTGAATGACTCAAGGAAACACCAAGAATCAGTCAAGCAAAACCAAAAAAAATGAAACAATGGAAAAAATGTCAAATACCTTCTTGGGAAAACAACAGACCTGGAAAATAGAACTAGGAAAGACAATCTGAGAATTATTGGACTCCCTGAAAAAAATATGATGAAAAAAAGACCCTGAGCATTATTTTCCCGGAAATTATCAAAGAGAACTGCCCAGAAGTTATAGAAACAGAAGATAAATAGAAATTGAAAGAATTCATCATTCACTACTGAAAGAGATCCCAAAACCAAAACACCAAGAAATATAGTGGCCAAATTCCAGAACTATCAGACGAAGGAAAAAGTACTGCATGCTGCTAGAAAAAAATCAATTCAAATATAGAGGAGCTATAATAAGGATAACTTAGGATCTAGCAGTGTCCATATTAAAGGATCAAAGGGCCTGGACTATGATATTCCAAAAGGGTAAGGAACTTGGTATGCAACCAAAAATAACTTACCCAAACGAAATGAGCATCTTTTTCCAGGGAAGAAGATGGACATTCAATGAAATAAGTGAATTTCATCTATTTTTAATGAAAAAACTGGAACTAAATAAAAAGTCTGATCTACAAATATAGAACTCAAGAGAAACCTAAAAAAGTAAAAAGAAATCTTGGGAACTATATTTCCGCTATAAAGATATATAAAGGACACATGTATATTTTGTTCTAGAAACTAGAGGCAGAAAGGAAATTGTACCTGGAAAAGGGTAAAGTGGGGGTACTACATCTCATGAAGAGGAAAAGAAAACCTATTATATCTGAGAGAAAGAATGGAGGGGGATGAACATAGTGGGTATCTTACTGCCATCAGAATTGGCTTCAAGAGAAAAATATTCGACATGTTTGATTGATGGTGAAACTTCTCCCACCTCATTGAAAAGTGGGAAGAGAAAAGGGAAAGAATATGGGGGAAAGGGGTAAGACAGGGGGAGGAACCATAAGGTGGGGGAAGGGATACTAAAAAGGGAGGGCTGTGAGAAGCAGGTGGTGCTCACAAGTTTAATACTGGGGAGGGGGATAAGGGGGAAGGAAAGGAGAAGAGCATAAGCAGGAGTTAACAAGATGGAAAGTAATACAAAATTGATTATTTTAACCATAAATGTGAATGAGGTAAGCTCCTCTATAAGCAGTTAGCAGACTGAATTAAAAGCCAGAACCCTACAATATGTTGTTTACAGGAAACACACCTGAAACAGGATGATACATACATAATAAAGGTAAAAGGTTGGAGCAGAATCTACTATGCTTCAGGTGAAGTAAAAAAAGCAAGGGTAGCTATCCTCATCTCAGATCAAACAAAAGCAAAAATTGATCTAATTAAAAGTTATAAGGAAGGTCCCTATATCTTGCTAAAGGGTAGCATAGACAACGAAGCAATATCAATATTAAACATATATGTACCAAGTGGTATAGCATCTAACTTCCTAAAGGAGAAATTAAGAGAGATGCAAGAAGAAATAGATAGCAAAACTATAATAGTGGGAGATCTCAACCTTGCACTCTCAGAATTAGATAAATCAAACCACAAAATAAATAAGAAAAAAGTCAAAGAGGTAAATAGAATACTAGAAAAGTTAGATATGATAGATCCCTGGAGAAAACGAAATGGAGACAGAAAGGAGTACACTTTCTTCTCAGCAGTTCATGGAACCTATACAAAAATTGATCATATATTAGGACACAAAAACCTCAAACTCAAATGCAGTAAGGCAGAAATAGTAAATGCATCCTTTTCAGACCACAATGCAATGAAAATTACATTCAATAAAAAACCAGGGGAAAATAGACCAAAAATAATTGGAAAAATAATCTTATACTAAAGAATGATTGGGTGAAATAGCAAATCATAGACATAATTAATAACTTCACCCAAGAAAATGACAATAATGAGACATTATACCAAAATATATGGGATGCAGCCAAAGTGGTAATAAGGGGAAATTTCATATCTCTAGATGCCTACTTGAATGAAATAGAGAAAGAGAAGGTTAATGAATTGGGCTTTCAACTAAAAATGCTGGGAAAGGAACAAATTAAAAACCCCCCAGTCAAACACCAACCTTGAAATTCTAAAAATAAAAGGAGAGATCAATAAAATTGAAAAACAAAAAACAAAAAAAAAACTATTGAATTAATTAATAAAACTGAATTGGCTCTATGAAAAAGCCAACAAAATAGACAAACCCTTAGTAAATCTGATTAAAAAAGGAAAAAAGAAAATGAAATTGTTAGTCTTAAAAATGAAAAGGGAGAACTCATCACTAATAAAGAGGAAATTAGAGTAATAATTAGGAATTACTTTGCCCAACTTTATGCCAATAAATTCGATAACTTAAATGAAATGGAAGAATACCTTCAAAAATATAGTTGCCCAAATTAACAGAGGAAAAAGTTCCAGGGGTCCTCAAACTTTTTAAATAGGGGGCCAGTTCACTGTCTCTCAGACTGTTGGAGGGCCGGACTATAGTAAAAACAAAAACTTTGTTTTGTGGGCCTTTAAATAAAGAAACTTCATAATCCTGGGTAAGGGGGATAATTGTCCTCAGCTGCTGCATCTGGCCCGTGGGCCATAGTTTGAGGACCCCTGTCACTCTAAATAGTCCCATTTTAGAAAAAAAAATAGAACAAACTATTAACCAACTCTAAGAAAAAATCCCCAGGATCAGATGGATTTACATGTGAATTCTACCATACCTTTAAAGAACAATTAAATCAAGCCATTCTCCAAGTGATAAATGGTCAAAGGATATGAACAGACAATTTTCAGATGATGAAATTGAAACTATTTCCACTCATATGAAAGTGTTCCAAATCACTATTGATCAGAGAAATGCAAATTAAGACAACTCTGAGATACCACTACACATCTGTCAGATTGGCTAAGATGACAGGAATAAATAATGATGAATGTTGGAGGGGATGTGGGAAAAATGGGACATCAATGCATTGTTGGTGGAGTTATGAATGAATCCAACCATTCTGGAGAGCAATCTAGAATTATGCCCAAAAAGTTATCAAACTGTGCATACCCTTTGATCTATCAGTGCTACTACTGGGCTTATACCCCAAAAAGATACTAAAGAAGGGAAGGGACCTGTATGTGCCAAAATGTTTGTGGCAGCCCTTTTTGTAGTGGCTAGAAACTAGGACTTGAATTAATGCTCATCAAGCAGAGAATGGTTGGGTAAATTGTAGTATATGAATATTATGTAATATTATTGTTCTTTAAGAAATGACCAGCAGGATGAATACAGAGAGGCTTGGAGAGACTTACATGAACCGATGCTAAGTGAAATGAGTAGAATTAGGAGATCATTATATACTTCAACAACGATACTGTATGAGGATGTATTCTGATGGAAGTGGATATCTTCGACAAAGAGAAGATCTAACTCAGTTTCAATTGATCAATGATGGACAGAATCAGCTACACCCAGAGAAGGAAGATGGAAATGAGTGTAAACCATTTGCATTTTTGTTTTTCTTCCCAGCTTATTTTTATCTTCTGAAGCCAATTCTCCCTGTGCAACAGAACTGTTTGGTTCTGCATACATATATTGTATCTAGGATAAACTGTAACAAATTTAACATGTATAAGACTTCTTGCCATCTAGGGGAGGAGGTGGAGGGAGAGAAGGGAAAAGTTGGAATACAAGTGAGTGCAAGGGATAATGTAAAAAATTACCCAGGTATATGTTCTATCAATAAAAAATTATTAAAAAAAATAAAGTCTTTTATGAGCAAAAAAAAAAAAAAAAGAAATTATCTTCTGCTGAAAATGTGTTACACTCCCAGTATTCATGGGTTCTGTCACTCCAAACTAGTTCAGAGCTAGATTTGCTTTTAGTTTGAGAGACATGGGTAGATCTCAGAAAAAGATACTGCCACATTGGTTCCACCCCCATATTATTTTATTTTTAAATGATAGCATTCAGTAAATATTTTTGTTGAACTATTTCAATGTTATTATGGATTTTAAGTCTTTTGCCTTCCCCATGAGTAACATGGCTATCTTTCTCTGATACAATTTCACAATATTTCTAATTATGCTTTCAGCAACACTTATCTGTTTCTGAAAGTCAACCAATTTGACTGGTCCCCAAATTGTATATTATCAGTGTTCTACAAGAGCAGCAAACATTTTACTTTTCATTAATAGTTACTTTTACATTTGTTCTATCAAAGAACCGCATTATAATTTTTTTCTCTCATTAGATTACAAATTCATTGAGTTTAGGGGATTGTGTTTTGTCTTTCTCTGAACTCTCAGGATTTAGCACATTGCCAGCCACATACTAGGTAATTGAGTAACAATAGGAAAATAATTTTGTTTTTTTTGTGAGGGATGGATCAGTGTGGAAGAGTGAATTATATGATAAAAAGAACAGTTATTATGCTATTATAATATCTAATGTTGAGTGAAAAGGGCCAGAACTAGATGTGAGAATAGAAATAGCAAACTCAGGCCTTAAAGCAATTTGTATACAATGATCTACAAAGAATATTGTTTAAAAAATATTTCTGTTGATAAAATTATAATTATTATATATGTACATAATATATGTATTGTACATGTACACAAAAGTAGGTATGTGTATGCATGTATGTATGTTTATACACCTATATATCTATTTCTATCATTATCTTTATTGAAGAGTAAAACATTCCATAGAAACAAATCAAGTCAGAGAACTGAATTCAAACCCATTCCTACCATGTAATATCAATATAGCCTTGGATAAGTTATTTAACCTCTTAGGGCTTATTTACCTCAAATATAACATTAAAGATCTAAAAAAAGATGTGAACTGATGCTTCTTTTAGATCTAAATATGTAATTCAAAAAAGTTTTAAAATGCTTTTCACATATATTGTTAATTTTTATCCTCACAGAAGCCATGTTACATAAGTACATATCAAATTCTTCATTTTGAGGATAAATTACCTGATGACTTGGCTAAGAGGGACTTAAAACTAGCTTTGTCTTTGAATTGTATGCTTGGTTTACACACGAGGGCCAGTTCTCTTTTCATTGTACTACATAGCCCTGTTATCAACAGTAATCCTAACTTCCTTTTGAATTTTTCATAGGTCATCATATAATCATGCATTATCCTATTCACTTGCTACCAATTCTATATCCATTGTGGATTCAAACTCTTAAGAGATCTCAGAATAAAGTAAATAAATAAATAAACTTAAACAACAATGATAGCAGTAACCAGTCCTTTTACCCTTTTATTCAGACTCAACCTAAGGGTTGCTGGAAGGCTATAGAATGGGAAAAAAAAACATGAAGGGACCTTATATTATCAAACACGACACTTTGTGCAATGATCCTAGTTTTACTGATTAAATCTGCCTTTTCAAATAAAGTGACTCTAAAGTTTGACTGTAACAGAATATAAATGAATGCCTTTTCACTTTCGTGACCTAGAAGTCTACAATATATAGAATAAGCTATGTACATATTTAAGGAGTGAGTAGAGATGGTGAATAGAGAGAGAAGAGAAAGCTAACAGAAAATTTTACTGAAGAGATACAGTGGGTATGTTCTATTTAAATAACAATGTTGTATCATAGTACATTAATATGAGGCAGCCTAATATTTTCTAATAGTTTGATTATAATAACATAGCATTAATTCAATAACAATCATAATTAGCTAGAAATTGAACTTAGATCATCCTGCTTTCAAATCCAAGTTGCTAATAGCCATTATTCTTGGTTCACTAACGATTATTAAAATTTTGAATAAAAAGATGAGTTAAATTTTTAGTTCTTATAGCTCCTATGCATGACCTTATAAAGACATTTAATATTTTTGATTCTCAGTTTCTTCAATTAAAAATGATGAGGTTAGAGTAAATAATTTATAAGGACAATTTCAAATCTATAGATAATTTGTATTATCCAACATTCCTGTTTTTATTTAAACAATTTATTAAAAGAAGAAAAATATATATTTTGTGTAAGAAATGGAGAAAGCAGCTTTAAGAGGAATGTAAACAAATTTGAGATAATCTGAGAAGAAAATAGCTACTCAAAGAAAAGTTTTTGAGAAGAGGCATAACATTCTAAGAAAATGGGACTGAAAGTATGTTCCTTAAAAGAAACAGTGCTGACTTGTTAAAAATAGCCAGAATACATTGTTTCTCACATTAATTGAATATGACTTATTTCAGGATTTTGCTGGAAATATCTGAATCAAATAACTGGTCACTATGGGACATATGGTAGGTATACATGCATGTATGTATATATAATACCAGAAAGAAACAACTAGGTTTATGTTTGTTTCTTGCAACTGAAGAGTGGGTTACTAGATATGACTATACCATGATTTGAAGAAACCAAAGTTAGCTGACAAGACTTAGAAGATTAAATGAGAGAAATTACTCAGAGAAGATAAAAGCTCAGGAAAAGAAGTAATTAATGAAGAGAAATTGCGATGTAGTAACAGAAGTCAAAAGATCTAAGATGCTGAAAGCATCTAAGCACTGCTGAGCTCAGCTGACTAGAGAGAGACTGGCTCTACAGTGAACTGAGGGAATTGATATAACTATGGGAATATTTTGATTCTGAGATATGATTGGACAGATCATTAGTCAATTCAATTAAAAGAGCTGACTAAACACAGACTATATCATTATTTTCCCCAAGGGAAAATTTCTCATAAATTTGTTTACATTGTCTTTTTTCCCCTCTGTGACTTAGAAGTAAAAATATTTTAAATTCTAGAGGGCACTTACCTGAATAGTTTGCAAATCTAAGTATTAAATAGTACTTTTTACACTGAGTTTTGTGACTTTTTGTCTATATAAAGGTACAGGAATCTGCAAATTCCAATTTATTGTTATTTGTAGCTAAAAGAACTTTAAAATTACTTCAAAGGCTTCATAGGATCAGAAAACTATATTCATTTAGTAGATGATTGAAAATGGAGATAAATGCTATAACCAAGTAGTGATTTGTCATTTAACTTTTACTAAAAGATAGCAAACATATCAAAACCTACAGTAAAGGATGTGTGTTTCTTCAAACACATGAGTTTTTCTATTCCCTTGACTCACTGTTGGATATATTTAAGTTAATCACCATTACAATTCCAACTTGCTAAACAATATCTTTATAGGTTGGTCATAAGGGGAAAAAATCTAGTTTTTTGGGTTGAATTCTTATGTCTTGATTGTTTTTTTTAATAAGGAACATTTTTATTTCTCATTTAGTAAATGTTTCATAGTTCAGAGGTAAGGGTATAATTTTGACTGATTTTTGTAAAGAAGAAGCATAACAGTCAGTAAATAGAACTATAGATAAAACATGTCTTTGATCATAAATATATATCCCATTTTGAGCGTTTTGATGGGAATAGGTTGTCATATAGATTCTGTAGGGGAGAGAGACAGAGAAACAGGAAAAGATAGAGAAAGACAGAGAGAGACACAGAGAGAAACAAAAAGAGACAGAGAAAGAGAGAGACACACAGAGAGAAACACAAAAAGAAAGGAGACAGAGAAAGTGGCAGAGAGACAGACACACATACACACACACACACACACACACAGAGAGAGAGAGAGAGGGAGAGGTGTAGTGTCATGTAAATTCAAGCATCTGATATTTATATGTCATATTTAATGTTATTCAAGGACTTCATATATGCTATGATAATAATATTATAATATCCAATATGTAAAGTTTGTAAAGCATTTCCCAAATGGTATCACTTTGATTCTCATAGAAATCATATCAGATATATACAAATTAACTCATTTTGCATATTAAAATATTGAGGCTCACAATGTTTATGTGATTTTCCTGGGATTATTTAAGTATCTATGATGGCATTAAAACCCAGATTTTTCAAAATTGAATAAACTATCCACTTTATTGCTTATTTAATCTTCATAATAACCTTTTTAGATAAATTCCTAATTTGTCAGTTTTAGAAAGAGGAATCTGAGGTCCAGAAAAATTACATAATTTGCCCATGGCTACATTATTTATAATTATTAAAGCCCATGTTTATTCAGTTGAATAAATTCTTATCTCTATTAACACATGCAGACTGAATTGAAGAACCAAGATGGTTTCCTATCTTGGTATTTTAGAGGTAATTTAGGTAATTTAGAGAAGTATGCTTTTTTATCTTTAGATATAAGAATTTCATTTAAGTATAAGGGAACCAGACACATTTTTTTTCAACTAGGAAATATAACAAAGATGGCTTTATTCTCCTTCCCTGCCAGACTTTCACCTAAAGAAAATCTCTCTTCCTATCCCTTATGAATCAATCTTTCACATTTCATGTAAGCATTATTATATAGTTTGAGAATAATACAATTTTTCAAAATGGTTCATGATAAATACTTGCCACTCACAGAATCATAAAATGAATATCAAAGTAGACAAAAATGAGTAAACTTTACTCTAACTCAAAGGATCTTATCATATGTCCATATCCAAAAGCTGGAAAATTAATTCCAATATCTTCAGATTTTTAGGTAATTCTTGGTAATTAAGAGAAGCAGATCAACCAATTTAAGACATTTGTTAAAATGATCAAGGGTCATGAATAATGATAATAATATTAATAATAATAATCCCAGAACATTCTGGCTGAGTGGGTTCTATTCATGAAAGATGGCAAAGCATTTTCTTGTGTAATAACTATTCATACAACAAAAGGTCCCTAGAAGAGAAAGGGTTTTTCAGGTATTCTAATGTTCTGATGAGTTCTCTGCTACCTTTCAGAAACTGTCAATATAATAATATATTGTATGATTGCTTGTTTCAGAATTTTATTGTATTTGAGAATGTACACTATGCACTGGAAAGGATTTTAATTCTAAAAGTCAAATTTCAGATCCATGATATATTACATGGTTTACCTTGTACAAGTTACATAAATTTTATGGGACTCAGTTTCCTTCATTTGTAAAATGAAGTTCAACAAGATTAATCTTTTTGGTAATCTGGTTTCACTAGAGTTTGCAAGCATCTTTTTTTGAAGATATATCTGGTAGGATTATCAATATTGGAAAGGTAAAAAATGATTAGAACAGCAAGACTTCTTCTATTCATAGACTTGGTTGACTTATTTGTGGCTTCAGAGATAGGTCTGTCTAATTTCCCCAAGTTTTCCTCTATCATCCTTCTATCAAATGTACTCTTGATGAAGTTATATCCCCGAATTGGGGTTTTGAGAGTTAACCAGGGAGATATACTAGTCAATGTCAAAGAATAGAAACATGAAGCAAAACCAAAATAAGATATTATCTTTATGGACAATTTTAAGAAGACAATGGTTGGCTATAGAAGTGTGTGTGTGTGTGTGTGTGTGTGTGTGTGTGTGTGTGTCTGTCTGTCTGTAAGAGATCAAATCTGAAAGAGAAAAAGAAACAGAAATAAATACGTGCATTTTCACTTATGAATGTTCAATGTTTAAAATTAGATTAGATTTCCACAAAATGATCTCCTATTGTAGGAGGGTGTTCTTTACTGACCTTAGAAAACTACAAGGCCAGTAATAAATACAATAGATTTGTAATCTTTAAAAACATTGTGAAACTGAATCTTTTTGGAGTATTCTTTGAAGCTAATCAGCTAACTTGTTATATTAATTCTTAGGCAAAATAGATTGTCTTCTCTTTAGAGTTATAATCTGTATTTTAAATTATTTGTTCACAGAATCAAGTCCATAATCTCAGAGACCCTTTTATCTACTTTACAACTGGACAACATAACAAACAAGTAGCTTAGAAAATCTCTAGAAGAACTGAAATGAAGATAGTGCTTTGCAATAAGGAGAGTGTCACTTCTTCCTTCCCAGACAGTTCATCATAACTTGGAACAATCTAAATTACTAAAATGTATTTTCTGTCATCAAACTTGGTTGCCTTTTTTGCAATTTGCAGGCACTGCTCTTGAGTCTGTTCTCTTCTGACAATCTGAACAAGAAGAATCTCTTCTACATCATAACTACACTTTAAATAATGGAGGGAAGACATTTTTTCCAAAACCCAGTAAGTGTTCTCTAATATAATAGTAAGAACTAAGCTTCAGTTAAAAAGTCAAACAAATCAACAATAATTTACAATTTTATAGTCTGTTAGATTTTGCAAAGTTTTTTTTTGTCTCTTTACAATTTAATTTTTCATTTGTATCTCAAAAGAATCCTTTGAGATAGTGACAACACTATTATCATTTTGATTGATTAGGAAACAGAAGCTCAAAGCAGTTACTTATGTAGGGTTCAATTGCTAAGTATCTGTCAGCAGGAAGTTTACCCCTAATAACTTTCAGATGTATTGAACTCAAATTTTCAGTTCTAAATACCATATTTTTTTAGTTTACTAGCCAATTTGCTCATCCATATGGCAACCCTTTAAGCAGACCAGCACAACTAGCATGGCCCTCCCCCAAAACTTCTTTTCTCTAGGCTAAATATTTATAATTTATTCAATTTATCTTCAAATAGAAGAAACTCAAAATCATTTACTCTTCCTGTTTTTTTTCCTAAACACTTCATCTTGTCAATGTGCTTTCTAAAATGGAGCTCTCACAATATTTCAGATATGGTCTAAGCCATGCACAATAGAACAGAACTATCGGTTTCTTAATCCTATAGTTTATGTGTCTCTTAAACAGCATAAAATTGCTTTAACTTTCTTGGGATACCATACCACTGTTACCTAAACTGAGCTTGTAGTACATTAAAAATTCCAGACATTATTTCATTTGAACTATTCATCAGGCAAAACTCCCACATCTTGTTTTCATGAATCTTTTTTTTTTTTTAGAAATCATTTAAAATTTTGCATTTATCCCTAATAAATTCCTTCTATTTAGGTATAGTCCATTGTTCTAGCTTAACTACTGTTTAGATATTGAATATGTCAATCCTGACTTTGTGTCATATGTTAATTTAATTGCAGATCATCTTGTTGGGAACTCTAAATTAGCTTGTAGAGTGAACCAACTTATTCTCAGGAATTGCTAAAAACAGCCCATCCAGTTCCTATTGTCAACCATAATAGGAACTGAAATTTTCCCATACTCTCCTGCTTAGAATATTTGAGATAATCTTGATGAAAACTCAGTTTTCCCAGATTGTATTTTAGTCTTGACATCTTAATACACATTCTTACTACTCCTTAGATTTTGTCTCTTCCCCTAAGACCTTAAAAATTGCGATCCCCCCAAAATATAAATTGCTTTCTCAGTATAATTCAGCATTGCCTGGTTTTATGTGTTTTAGCTGTGTACTATTCATGTAACAGATATCAAAATCTCATTACCTGTAATGGGTGCCTCTATCATGATTGCTTAATGTCATGAATCTCTATTGTGCTATTTTTTTGTAATTTATTTTACAATTATGCAAATCCATTTCATAGTTTTACTCATATTATCCATTCTGATACCTTTATTACCACTTCAACTTAATGCATGCCTTTATCAAATCATTATTAAATATGTCATATAAGAAAGTACAATGCACAGATCTCTGAGGGAACTTTGGCGGAAAATCACCTTCCATATTAACATTGTACCATTAATGTTTATTCCTCAGAAATTATTCCCATATATCTAATCATTCAAATTCAACTAGTCTATTTCAGGTTAAGATTTACCACATGCACATATGTACATTTAAATAGATATAGGCATAGATACACAAATATATATATATATATATATTATATATATACATCTTTATGCATATATGTACTATGTATACATATGAATTCATATGTGTGTGAGACTTTTAGGAAAAAGAAATAGGAACAGTCTACTGTTTTCAAATTTTCATGGGGAATAGAACAATATTTATTCAGAGACATTTTCAAACTTTGTTATTATGGAAACCAAACTTTTTTTCTTTTTCTACACATCTCTATCTTCATTTTCTCCTCTGATGAATCCATTTTATCATGGAGTGAGCACCTGTGTGACCATTTAAGGATCAAAGCACCAGGTGTTCATGCCCAAGTATGCTTCTTATATATACTATTCTCCTTCCTGATTTGTCAGCATGTCAGTTTTAAAAAGCCCTTGAGTTGAAGAAAAAATTCTTAAGAGACTTTGAAAAATATGACAATATGCCTAAAGAACTGCAGTAAACTATCTTTTTGAAAAAGAGAATCTATAAGCATAGGGCTCACTATTAATAGCAGCCCTTAATTTTAATCATCATGCAAAGTGTTTTATTTTTCTCTTTCTGACTATGCTGTTGAAAGTGGAAGAAGGGGATAATAGTTGAATAATTTATAATGACCTATTACATTTTATCAAGTTACAATAAATTTCCTTGTTAAAAAAATATTTTGAGATAGGAACAAAAAGTCCTGGTTACCTTTTGCTTTGTCTGATCATCTCTGAACCTTTTGCCCAAGAAATCATTGCTCTGGGAGAAGCCTTTGGTTTACATTCAATGACAACATCTCCACCAACTTGAACAACAGAGATCTTTTGCATGGGATTTTTGGAGAAATCAGGGGCTGAGGCTAAAAATAAAAAAATAAAATAAAATAAACTAAGAAATAAAGCCTTTTATTCTTCCATTCATTAAATAAATATTTATTGGGTAGCTATAATCCCATATTGCTCTATATTATTTACTTTTCAATATTTCCTTATCTGTGAACTTGTTATATCTCACAATAATAAGTTTTTTTTTTTTTTAAGAGCAGAGATTCTTTAATTTGTATATTTGTATCTTCTGGATATAAGACCATGTCTGGTATATAATATCACTTAATATGTATTCGTGGAAGCCAACTAAATTGTGCCATCAAAGGAATTACATTGGAAATTGTATTTAAGAAGAAATGAATCAATGCATTTCAGTGGCAATTCAATTCAATTTGAGATTTATGTGTAAAATGTTTACTATGAAATAGACACTAGATATAGGGCCAAAGACAAAAAAAAAAAAAAAAAGCAAAATAGTTTGATCCTTCAAGGGGATAACTAGGAGGTTCAGTGGAGGCAATAAAAGAACACAGGACTTAAGGTGAAAAAGAATTGTGCTTGGACCTTTCTACATACATGTAAAACTGTGTCATGCTGGGAAAATTACTTAACTTCTCTGTCTCTTTAGTTTCCTTCTCTGCCGAATGAGGGATATAATAGCACCTATCAAATATAGTTGTTTTTAGGGTCAATTGAATGGATATGTTTAAAAGTATTGCAAATCTTAAAGTGATGAATAATGGTAATTGTATTGCTGTTGTTGTTATTGTTATTATTACTACCTACTTTTGAGTCAAGTTTCGGATTTACTACCCATTTTCGGACTCCAAAGGCCAGTGCTCATTTCACTGTGGAACAAAATTTCATAGAAATGTACACACAAATTATAAATGGCAGTCAGTTTTCTTCAAAATGTTTACCATCTTGTTTGAAGGGTAAGATATTAAAATATTCACGTGTTTTTAGGATAAGCCTCCTCTGAGAGGTATGTACTGGAATTTGATTCAGAAACATTAGAGTTCAATTTTGTCATCTGTAAAATGAACTGGAGAAGGAGATAGCAAAGCATTCCAGTACTTTTGCCAAGAAAATCCCAAATGGGGGAACAGAATCAAATATGACTGGACAACAATTTGATTGATTAAAAAAATAAAATAAGATAATATTTGGGAAGTGCTATGGAAATCCCACAGGGTTATATAAATAATAGTTATTGTTATTATATAGTCTGTCTATGATCATATCATTTTGTCAGATATGTCTAGGATTCATACATGGTGAAAATAGCTTGAAACATAAAAGGAATTTAAAAATGTAATTGAGGATTCATTGTTTTCCAAGAATACACTATGTATCATAGTTCATGAGCATGTGTGCATGCATACATACATTTTTATCCATACAAATCTTCAGTTTACTTCCATTCCAAGGACTCTTTTGGGGCCATTGTGAATAATATATACCAATTAATAATTACATTTTTGAATATATAGAGCTAGTATCAACATGCTGAAACAAATTGTATCAAAATTCAAACTATAACACTGAAGGATTGAGAGAATTAGACATCAAATTCCCCCAAGACTAGTAACACATGGGAAGCATTTACCTTCAAAGGAAGCATTTCCATATCCTTAAGGAATAAACTTGAGAACTGAAATGATTAAATGATATTTCTTTCTTCATGGTCTACCTTTTTGTTAATTATGTACTCCCATAAATTTGTTAACCTTCTGAAATTATCCTGTTGGTCATTTCTTACAGAACAGTAATATTCCATAATATTCATATACCACAATTTATTCAGCCATTCTCCAACTGATGGACATCCATTCAGTTTCCAGTTTTTAGCCACTACAAAAAGGGCTTCCACAAACATTCGTGCACATACAGGTCCCTTTCCCTTCTTTATAATCTCTTTGGGATATAATCCCAGTAGTAACACTGCTGGATCAAAGGGTATGCACAGTTTGATAACTTTTTGAGCATAGTTCCAAACTACTCTCCAAAATCGTTGGATTCGTTCACAACTCCACCAACAATGAATCAATGTCCCAGTTTTCCCAAATCCCCTCCAACAATCATCATTATTTTTTCCTGTCATCTTAGCCAATCTGACAGGTGTATAGTGGTATCTTAAGTTGTCTTAATTTGCATTTCTCTGATTTAATGAAATCTTTCTTATGACTAAAATATTTCAATTTCTTCATCAAATTGTTTATCCTTGACCATTTTCAATTGGAAATGGCGATTTTTTTATAAATTAGGTTAATTCTCTATATATTTTGGAAAGAGGCCTTTATCAGAAAACTGACTGTAAAAATATTTTCCCAGTTTGCTTCCCTTCTAATCTTGTCCATTAGTTTTGTTTGCAAAAACTTTGGATATAATCAGAAATTTTTATTTTTGATATAATGTCTCTGTTTCTTTGGTCATAAAAGCCTTCCCCTTCCACGGGTCTGAGAGGTAAAATATCCTATTTTCCTCTTTTATTTAATTTCATTCCCATGCCTGGGTCATGAACCCATTTTGACCTTATCTTGGTGTCGGTTTGGTATGGATCAATCCTGTTTCTGCCATTTGCCAATTTTTCCCCACAATTTTTTATCAAACAGTAAGTTCTTATCCCAAAAGCTGGGATCTTTGGGTTTTCAAAGACTAGGTTGCTATATTTGTTGACTGTTTTATCCTAACCTAATCTATTCCACTGATCCAACTAATCTATTCCTTAGCCAATACCAAATAGTTTTTGGTGACTGCTGCTCTATAAATTTTTAGATCTTGCTAAGCCACTTTCATTTGATTTTTTTTTTTTTCATTAGTTCCCATGAAATTCTTGACCTTTTGTTTTTTCAAATGAAATTTTGTTGTTATTTTTTTCTAGGTCATTAAAATAGTTTTTGGGAGTCTGACTGGTATAGTGCTAAATAAATAGATTGTTTAGGTAATTTTTATCTTTTTATTTTGCTCGCCCTATCAAGAGCATTTAATATTTTCAATTGGTTAGCTCAGACTTAATTTGTGTGAAAAGTGGTCTGTAATTTTCTTCATAAAGTTTCGTTTTCCCTGGGCAGACAGATTCCTAAATTTTTTATATTTCGTGTTTTAAAGGAATTTCTCTTTGTAACTCTGACTGTTGGATTTTGTTAGTGATATATAAAATTGATGACTTATGTGGGTTTATTTTAAACCATCAACTTTGCTAACGTTGTGGTTATTTCTAACTTTTTTAGCAGAATCTCTGGGGTTCTCTGATCCATGTCTCGGCAAAAAAGTTGGTTTCCTCATTGCCTATTCTTATTCCCAATCTCTTTTCGCTCTTATTCTTAGCTAGCGTTTCTAATACAATATTAAATAGTAACGGTGATGTGGGCAACCTTGTTTCCTCAGATCTTTTGGGAATGGTTGCGTTTGTCTCCATTACATATGATGCTTACTGATGGTTTTAAATTCTTGATTATTTTAAGGAAAAGTCCATTTATTCCTATCTTTAAGTGTTTTAATAGAAATGGATGGGATTTTATTAAATCTTTTCTGCATCTATTGAGATGATCATATGGTTTTTTAATTTGGTTATTAACATGGCCAATTATATTGATAGTTTTTCTAATATTGGAACCCTGCATTCCTGGTATAAATCCCTTGTCATAGTGTATTATCTTGGGATGATTTTCGGTAGTCTTTTGCTAATATCTTTTTAAGATTTTAGCATCAATATTCTGGAGATTGGTCTATAATTTTCTTTCTCTGTTTTTCACCTCCTGGTTTAGGTATCAGTACCATGTCTTATCTAGAAAATTTGGTGGTCCTTTTCCCTATTTTTCAAATCTTTTTTAATTGGGGCCAATTGTTCTTTAAATGTTTGGTAAAATTCAGATGTAAATCCATCTGGTCCCTAGGGTTTTTCTTAGGGAGTTGTTTAATTTCCTGTTCCTATTTTTTTTTCTGAAAGGGACTATTCAAACAATTTCTTCTCCTCTTTAGTCCCGGAATCTGTATTTTTTGGGGTGTCATCTATTTCCTTGGTTATCAAATTTATTGGCATAAAGTTGAGCAAAATAACTCCTTTTATTTCTCTAATTTCCTCTTCATTGGTGGAAAGTTCTCCCTTTTTCATTTTAAGACTACTAATTTCATTTTTTCCCTCCTTTTTTCTAATCAGATTTACCAAGGCTTATCATTTTTTGGCTTTTTCATAGAACCAATTCTTGTTTTATTTTAGTTTTTTTTTTCTTTCAATTTTTTAATTTCTCCTTTTAATTTTAAATTTCAATTTAATTGGATTGGGGTTTTTAATTTGGTCTTTTTTTTTTTTTTAGTTGCAAGCCCAATTCATTAATCTTTTCTTTCTCTGTTTTATTCAAGTAAGCCTCTGGAATAAAATTCCTTCTTATTACCGCTTTGGCTGCATCCCAAAATTTGGTATGATGTCTCATCATTGTCATTATCTTGTGTGGGTTATTAATTTATCTATAATTTGCTCTTCACCCAATCATTCTTTAAGATGGTTGTTTAGTTTCCAATTCTTTTGGTCTATTTCCCCTAACTTTTTGTTGAATGTAGTTTTTAATTGCATCATGATCTGAAAAAAGCATTTACTATTTCACTTTCATGCATTTAATTTTGGTCTTTATATCTAATATATGGTCAATTTTTAATAGGTTCCATGAACTGCTGAAAAAAGTATATTCCCTTCTATCTCCATTCAATTTTCCAAAGATCCAAATTCCCAATTTTTCTAATATTCTATTTACTTCTTTAATTTCTTTTTTATTTGTTTTGTGGTTTGATTTTCTAATTCTGAATGGGTTGGGTCTCCTACCATTACAGTTTGTTGTCTTTTATTCTTGCAACTCTCAACTTTTTAAATTGAATGCCATAAATTTTGTATTGTTTAATTTGATATTGCTTCGTTGTTTATGCTACCCTTTAGCAGGATGTAGTTTTCCTTCCTTATCTCTTTTAATTAGATCAATTTTCTTTTGTTGATCTGAGATGGATGGCCCCTCTTTTTGACTCACCTGAAGCATAATGATTTTTATTTTACCTTTCTCTATTTATCTCCCTGCTTTAAATTTTTCTTGAAAAACATATTGTAGGGTTCTGACTTTGATCCAGTCTGCTATCTGCCTCCTCTTTATGGGAGGTTCATCCATTCACATTTCAGTTAAATTACTAAATCTTTTCCCCATCCTTTAACCCCAGATTATCTTTATTAAACTTCCTCCCCCCCCTCTTTCCCCCTTTTAAACTTATGCCCCTCTTGTATCACAATGCACCCTCTTTATAATCCCTCCCTCCCCCCCTTTGGTCTTTCCCCTTCCTTCCCTTATTACTCTTTTTCTTTTTCCCCTTTTCCTCTCCCCGTTTTAATGGGGTGAGAGAATTTTCTCTAAAACAAATGTCAATTATTTTTCTTTGGCCAACTCTGATGAGGTAAAGATTCACCCTGTTCCCCCCTCTCTAAATTCCCTCAGATATGATAAGTTTCCTTTGCCTCTTTTGTGGGATGTGGTTTCCCTCTTTTTATCCCTCCTTCCCACCTTATTCTGCCATCATCCCTTTTCCATATCTACTTCCCTTTTTATTTATTCAGTACAATCAAATTATACATGTATTCTTTTTGTATATACAAGAAATACAATTCTCAAAGAGTTATTTTTTACCTTTTTCTGCATCTCTTGAGTTTTATGGTTGGAATCAAATTTTTTTTTTAGTTCTGGTTTTCTTCAGAAACAAATGGAAATTCATTTGTTTCATTAAATTCCATCTTCTTCCCTGGAAGAAAATGCTCACTTAGCTGGGTAGTTTATTCTTGGCTGCATCCCAAGTTCTTGTGCCTTTCGGAATATCATATTCCAGGCCCTTCTTTCCTTTAATGTGAGGCAGCCAGATCTTGGGTGATCCTTTTGTGGCACCTCGGTATTTAAATGGTTTTTTTTTGGCTTTAAAATTTTTTAAGATGGGAAACCGCTATTCCTTGGGGTTTTTATTTTGGGTTTCGTTCAGAAGGTGTTCGATGAATTCTTTCAATGCCTCTTTTTCGTTCTTTAATCTGGGCAGTTCTCTTTGATGATTTCTTGTAAAATAATATCTAGGCTCTTTTTTTCATCATAGTTTTCGGAAAGTCCCAATAATCCTCAGATTATCTTGTAATCTATTTTCCAAGTCTGTCATTTTTAAGTAGATAATTCATGGTTTTTCAGTTTGTCATTTTTGTTTTGTTGACTGATTCTTTGTCTCAGTGAATCATTAGTTTCTATTTGTTCAGTTCTAATTTTTTAAAGAATTATTTTCTTCATTAGCTTTTTTTTACTTCTTTCTGTATATGTCAATTGAATTTTAAATGTATTGTTTTTGGTCTATGATTTTTTCCATTTCACTAATCTTTTTTTTTGTGAATTTTTTCTTTTCAATTCGAATCCACTTTCTTGGTGTTCTTTTTCTTTTCAATTCACAGATCCTACTTTCTTGCGGTTCTTTTTTCTTTTCCAATTCACCTCCTCTTTCTGGTGAATTCTTTTTTTTTCAATTCCAAATTCTTACTTTCCTGAATTTTTTATTTTTTCAATTCAAATTTTGTTTCCCTGCACTTCCTGGGAATTTTTAACTTTTCAATTCATTTCCAGGAAGTTGTTGCTCTCTTTAAGGTTCTCTTTCCTTTCCCCATTTATCTTCAACTCTCTTTGAGCTTTTAATGGTCTCTTCTAGGAGCATCATGGGGGACAGTCTGATGCATGTTTTGCTGTTTGAGGTTCTTCAGGTTTGCTGACCTGCTCTTTTTCAAAAGGGCTGTCCATCGTTCTTTTCCTCTTTTATTCATGTTTTAAAGCCTTTGGGTATGTCTCTAGGCAAGGGGTTCCACTTCCTCGGGAGCAGGAAAATGTAAACCATTTCCCCGGTATGGGAGTGCCGGAGGAGTTTTCCCTTCCCCCAACAGGAAGTGGGTCAGCACTGGCCGAGTATCGAAGTGCCATGGGCTGGTGGATTAGCGATTGCCCTCGGCTGGGCTAATGAAAGTGTCCTGCCCAGGGGAGCCTCTTGTGGTAATGTGGTATTGCGGCGCTGCAGACCCAGGGCGGAAACTCTGCCCACGTCTCTCCCCAAATGCAAATCGGCCCTGGGAAGCTCTAGGCCAAGCCAAGCTCCCCCACTGTGCAGATTGGAGGGAACCCGGGCTGCTCCTCCCTCCTGCAGGATACAACTCCCCAAGGAAAGCCTGTACTGCGGGTTGGGGCTGCAGCGGCTGAATCTGTGCTTTCACTTTCAGTTTGAATCTCCCGGAACTTTTTCTCTCCCAACTTTTTTCTCCCGTCCGTTCTCCCCTGGCCCCAGACCAACCTTTTTGGCGAGTGCAGATTTTCTTTGGCCTGTGGTTGTTCTCTTCTTATCTTTCAATTGTGCAGTCAAGCTATTTTGAAAACTCGATATAATATTGATAAAGAGGGTAAGAGAAGAGCTTAGAAAGTCGCGTGTGTCTTCTCCACCATCTTGGCTCCGCCCCCGACCGAGAGGCAAATGTTAACATTATACCCATTGTATGGATGAGAAAATTGAGGCAAACAAAAATTAACTGACTTGCACAGGGTCACATAGGTAAGACGTTTCTTCAACAAAATTTGAACTCAGGTCTTCCTGACTTCAGACAGTGATCTAGTTCAATACAATCATGAAAGGGATCTATATATTGATATTCTTTTTTTTTTTATTTTTTTAATCTCTCTCATTGATCAGTCCTGGTTTTCTTCCTTTGCCTCAACCACTTTGCCTTCAACATTTCTTTCATACAAAAAGTATTTGATTAAAAAAAACCCGCCCAAACTACTTCATGAGATTTTCTTAAGGACACAATGCCAGTGAGAAAGTTTTCATTGTGATCCATTATGATTTTAAAGTTGCAAGAAGCCAAGATAGCAATGTAAAGGCAGTGATTCCCCTCAGCTCCCTCAAATTCCCCTCTAAATGCTAAATAAAACTTTAAAGTTGCATCTTGTTCTTCATTTTCCCCACAACTTCCTATTGTTATTGTTTAATGTGGTAAGTTGAACTTTAAAATGTAAATTTCAACTTGTCTTTCCAGTATTACAAAAATTCTTAAATTATCTCTTTTTGATGTTTTCTAGGTAAGTTTTTTTCTTATGATTTGTTTCCCATTTTCTTCTTTTAATCTAAAGGTTAAATTATATCTCAAATAAAATTCTGTAGTAACAAGACCAACAAAAATTTGGGGATGGAGCAATTCTTGAGGAAAGGTCAGTTTCCTTGGGATTGCTGTCCAACTCAGTGCAGTGCATGCTTCACCCAGATAAGTCAACAGTTGGCCTTAAGTGATAGAAGTAGTTTTAAGAGCTCTCATCCAACAGAGTGTAATGAGATCAACTAATCAGAAAAGGATCCTTTTGCTAGCATTTGGGACAGGGCAATATTACATTGAACATACACAGATCCCAGGAAAAGAGAACTAGCCCACCAGCACTTGTGGCAGCAGGGAGCAGGGAACCTGTTCATGTTTACATAGTAGAGAATCCACAACCCTAGTTTCAGAATCAACAAGGAAAGGAGTACTTATGCTTTCAACCATAGTAGAACAGGTGCCCAAGTTGCAATTCCAGAGTCATGAGAAGGGGAAATACTTTTAAGGAAGAGAATTAGGTGTCCTATTCACAATTTTAGGATGCAAAAGAGTGCTTTTGGTATCTTACAGACCACAATACAGGCCATGAGAGCAGTGAATGGCATCACTTTAGTTCATACCACCATGGGAGAACCAAAAATTGAAAGATGCTCAGACTAAAAAAAAAATCTACACTAAAAACCTGAATTTTGGGATAGCATCATTTCTTGAAGGAACCAGAACCCAACTTTAACATATAGCTAAAAGTCAATAAATAGGTTGGAAATAATGAACAAAAAACCTAGACTCAGAATATTTGGGACAATTAGGTGGTGTAGTGTACATAACATTAGCCTTGGAGTCTGGAAGACTTGAATTTAAATTCAGTCTTAGACACTTATTAGAAATCTGACCATGGTCACATTACTTAATCATGTTTTTTTTTTTTCCATTTCTCATCTGCAAAATGAGCTAGAGAAGGAAATGTCAAACTTCTTCAGGATCTTTGCCAAGAAAACCAAAAACAGATACACAAAAAATTCAAAACAATTGGAAAAAATCCAACAACAACAACAGTAACAAAGAAAAAAAAAAGATGCAAACTCAGAAGAAGTCAGTAAAGGTCCATGTAAAGTTTAAAAATGTGAATTGATCACAGACCCAAAAGATTTTTTGGATGAGATAAAATTAATGGCAATAACATTAATAATAATAGTAGAGAAATTTGCTTAAAAAAAAAAAAAAGATGAGAATGTTTCAAGAAAATTACGAAAAGTTAGTCAGCACAAAAGTCAAGGAGGCACAAAAATGCCAAAGAAAATAAGAAAAAAATCTTAAAAAGAAGAACCGGCCAAATGGAAACAAAAGTACAGAAGCTTACTAAAGAAAATTTTATAAAGAAATTAGAAGTGGGCAAATGGATGCTAATAGCTTCATGGATCATAAAAAAAAATTAATAAAATCAAAATAATGGGGAAAATGAAAATGAGAAACATATCATTAGAAAAAAAAAACTTATTTGAAAAATAGTTCAAAAAGAAATAATTTAAGAATTATTGTACTACCTGAAAGCCATGATGAAGAAAAGAGCCTAGGTATCATATTTCAAGAAATGATCAAGACAAATTATTTTGATATCCTAGAACAAAAGGGTAGAAATGAAACCGAAAGACTCCATCAATTATCTCTTTAAAATACCAAAATGAAAACTCAAAAGAATTTTTAGTCAAATTTTAGAACTTCCAGTAAAAGGGAAATTATTGCATTGAGTTGGGGGGGGGGCGAATTAAAAAATCATGTAACCACAATAAGAATAACAAAAGATTTAACACCTTCTAAATTAAAAAGATTAGAAGGCTTTGTAATGTGTAATTCCAGAAAGCAGAGGAGCTAGGATTACAATCAAGATTAAAGTACCCAGCAAAACAGTATAAAGTGTTGAGTGGAAAATGATATTTAGTGAAATAGAAGATTTTTATGCATTACAGATGAAAAGACCAGGCCTCAATTGAAAATTTCATTAGAAACTCAAGATTCAAGAGAAGTACCAAAAGATAAACATGGAAGAGGAAACATAAGTGAATCATTAACATTAAATAATTTACCTTTCCATATGTAAAAAAGAGACATGTAAAGTCTAAGAAATTTATCATTTTAGGGTGATTAGAAAGATTCTATATAGAAAGAATGAAGAGAAATATGTTGATTGTGATGATTTCAAAAATAAAATTAAAAGCAAGAAAAGGGAAGAAGAATGAAATAAAATTGTATGAAATATTTGACATAAAAAGTGTGAAAAGAAAAGCTTTTACAGTGGAGGGGAAGATGGAAGGTTGTGAGCAACACTTAAACCTTACTCTCAATAGAATTAGTAAAAAGAGGGAATAACACACATTCAACTAAGAAAGCAATCTTGTTTTATAGAGAAGTAGGAGAGGAGGAGGACTAGATACGAAGGAAATACATTGATGGAGTCAGTAAGTATTCAGAAGCAATAGAGTTTTGAGAAGAAACATGGAAAAGAGAGAAAGGGATAAATGGGGAAAATATGGAGAGACACAGAGGTAGCAATCAAAAGTGTAATGAAAGGGAATAGCAGAGTGGATAAAAAATAAAATATGACACTATTTTGGTATATGTATTTTGTTTTATTTGTTTTTACCAGAAACCCACTAACATCAGAAACAGATATCATTTTAAAGGTGAAAGGTTGAAGCAGAATCTATTATGTTTTAACTGAAGTAAAAAATGAAACAAAAAGTATGGATAGTAATCATGTTCTCAGACAAAGCAAAAGCAGAAATATACCTCTATAAAAGAAATAGGAAGAAAAATTTCATTTTGCTAAAAAATACCATAGACAATGAAATAAAACCAATGATAAACACATATGTATCAAATAACAAAGCACTCAGATTGTTAAAGGAAAAGTTAAATGAGTTACAAGAGGAAACAGATGATAAATCCATCCTGGTGGGAAAATTTAACTTCCCCCTCTAAAATTTAAAGATGCCTAATTTTAAAACAAAGGATATTTAAGTTAAGGAGAAAAAGTTAGATATGCTAGACCTTTAAAAGAAAAGTGAGTGAGGAGCAGTGAGTTGGCACAGTGAATAGACCACCAGCCCTGCAGCCCTGAGTTCAAATCTGGCCTCAGCCATTTAATACTTCCTAGCTATGTGCCCCTGGGCAAGTCACTTAACCCCAATTGCCTCAGGAAAAAAAAAGAAACAAAGAAAGAAAGAAAATAGAAAAGAAAACTGAGTGTGAATAGAAATATGCATTTTCTTCAATGATATAGAACTACATCAAAACTATGTATTAATTCATAAAAATCACACCCAAATATGAAAACCAGAAATGTCAAATGTATCTTTTCCAAAACATAATGCAATATGGAAAAATGAATTAAAATAATTAGAAATGAAAAAATCTATGAAGAAATCAAAGTTACACATAGCTATGTAAAAAAAATGTAGTAAATTAGTATAATTAAAGAAATGAAAATTAAAACAACTGTGAGATATCATTTCACACCTATCAGATTAACTCAAATGATAGAAGAGGAAAATGACAAAAGTTGAAGGGAACATGGAAAAGTTGCAACACTAATACAAGACCTGTATCAGCAAAACTGGGTACTGAATTATGCGCAAAGAAGTATAAAACCATGTATTCCATTTAATCCAAAAATACCACTATTGGGTCTATTTCCCAAGACGATTAGGGAAAAAAAAAACCTATATGTTCTAAAATTTTATAGCAGCTCTATTTGTGTTTGCAAAGAACTGGAAACTGTGGGGATGCCTATCAATTTGGGAATGATTAAAATAGTTGTGTTATTTGATTATGGGTGAATACTACTGTGCTGCAAGAAATGATGAGCAGATTATTTTAGAAAATTTGGAAACATATAAAATAATTAAAAGTGAAATGAGTAAAACAAAAAAAAGAACATTGTATACAGTAACAGCATTATTGTTGAAAGAATAATTGTGAATGACTAAATTATTCTGAGTATTATAAATATTAAAATCCACTAAACAGGACTTATAAAGGGAGCTTCACCTCTATAGAATTTATTATATAGAAATATATATACACACACTAAATCATTAACTTCTGCATATAATATCATGTATGAATTTGTGTGTGTGTGAGTGTGTATGTGGTGTATTTGTTTACAAAATGGTGGCCTTTTCTACAGCAGGTTGGGGATGTAAAGGAAGACATTTAAAAACTAAAAGTGGAACAAAAAATAAATTGTTTTAAAAAGAAACTAAATGATCTAATTTTAAAGAATTAGTGGGTCAAAGAACAAAACATAGAAACAATAAATAATAACATTAAAAAGAATGATGAGACATCATATCAACATTTACGAGATGCAGCCAAATTAATATTTATAGGAAGATTTATGTCTCCTAATACTTATATCAGTAAAATGCAGAACAGAGTAATAAATTGGGCATACAATTTAAAAAAATACAAAAATAACAAAATTTAATTACTAAATTTTAAATTCTGAAAATCAAAGAAAACGTTAACAAAAGTAAAATTAAGAAACCTCTTGTGTCACCATTTTCTGGCAGATTGATAACTTCATCTCTTGTAAAAATCCCTGTATACATTAAAGAAACTAATTTCAATATGATGCATTATTTCATGAGACAATAATCTACACTTCAGAGTAAAATTGATTTGAGATTATATGTAATCATAACTATATGCAAATGCCATCTTGAATCCATTATTTCTAATGACTTACCTCTAACTCTCAATTCAGCATTAGCATAAATGGTCTGATACTTGTTTTCTGCAACACATTGGTAAAAACCTGAATCTGACACATTCAGCATAGTTATCACAAGTGAGCCATTTTCTATTTGGATTCTTTCCTAATAAAAAAATAAGGATTCAAAGATATTATTATTATTATTATGTTGATATCCTATTTTTAAAAAAAGGATCATAAATAGAGATTTATGTAATGAAGCAAAAGCTGGTTTAATTGGAATTCTTTTCAACAAAGTCTCTCAACTCATCTTTCAGAATATTTAAAGGAAAGTTGTAATTGCTTAAGGGCACAATCATAGCTTTTAAGCTTGAAGGAAACATAGTTTTATCTAGTTAACATCAATTTCATGAAGGTGCAAAAAAAAAATCCAGGTATACTGAGGTAGGAAATATCTGAGGTAGGATTTATACCCAACTAATCTCACTTTAATTATTTAGTTCATTCCACTCTATTGGGCATTAAGATGACCCAGAATCTTTGTATTCAAATTCTTTGAAAATTTATAATCAGTATCAATTTAAAGTATATGATAATTCTAGCTTAATCAGAATACTGAAATAAACAAGTTAGTCCCTTCTCTGACTATGCCAGGAATGTTAAACATGAATTTTAAGTTTAGGACAACTATAAAGTGCCTTGTAATTAACCCTCAAGGTGACTTGGAATTTGATGATCTCCTTTGGAGACAAAAAAAGAATTGTACTGTACACTTTCTTCCTACAACTTACAGTAAATAGTACTTAAATGTTGAGCATTCTTTCTCTGTGTTAAAATAAAATACTCTCTTTCAGTCTCAAGTGCATCTCATAATATTTTAATCGTGCAAATATAACTTAAAACTAAATATTTCAAGCTACCCATTACCATTCCTCAGAAATAATAAAAGTCATCTGCAGGAAAACAGAAAGAACATCCTGTGAAAATGGATTCATAGGGGAAATTCCTCTAAAACAGAAACGGGCAATATCTCTAAATGCAGGTCTGAAACAACAGATGGATATTTTTGCAGTTTTTACAGAGAAAGCACATGCAGAATTAAGTAGAAAATTGAAGCAATCATTTGGTTAATTTAAAGGAAACAAGTGTGACTGCAGTATGAGGAATAGAGACAAGAAAGGTATTAGAGTAAAAGAAACTGTGTGACCTTGGACAAGGAAATTCCTCTCCCTGTGTCTCTGATTTTTCCTCTATAAAATTAAGAGGTTGACTGAATGACCTTTAAGGTTTTTTCCAGGTCTAAAATTTAGTTTCTATGAATTCTGGGGGAAAGCACCTTTTCCATTTATATATATTGAAACTGAAATTGAAAGAAATTAATGTCTTTTTATTTTAATCTTTAGATTAAAGTATCTGTCTCAATACTCCATTTTCTTTTTGATCTGTTACAACAGTAATAATTTATAAATTTATTGAATTAAAAAGCAATCAGACTTAAAGTAGGTGAAGCAATGGAATTAACAACATATCAGTACACACATGTGCATGCACACACACATAGACACACATGTACTTACCTCTGGAACAATAGGTTCACCATTTTTTAACCATACATAAGAAGGAATTGGTTTTCCACTGGCTCTGCACTCCCAAAATAAAGGATCATATATGGATAAATCTGTAGTTTGAATTTTTTTATCCCATTCTGGAGGTGCTATTCAAGAAAGAACATTTTTAAAATATTTTGTAGTTAGGTTCCCAAGTCATTCCATGAAAATAAAATAACTGAAGGAATTTCATTTTATAAAATAAAAGGACATCAGGAAATAAAACTTGGAAGTGTGTGACATGAAATTTGTCTACTACTAGAGTTTTGATTGCATTTGTTGATATTTGCTTGGATTAAAATAATATTTCTATGTAGGCAATAGCAAGCTTGTTGAGAAGGTCATGTAGGAAATGATTATTGATGAGAGAATAGAAGAACTATTGTGGGTAGAGATATCTTGAAATGGTACTTCAGGAGAGCTAGTTAATAGGAAATTGAAATTCTGGGGGCAGGGAATTGCATCTGAGGTGTTCTTAACCATTATGTGTGCATGTGTATGTATATAAATGTTCACCTGTCAGACCCTTTAGACAATCCTGCAAAGCCTCTTGCCTCCTTTTTCAGATAATGATTTTAAATGCAAAATAACAAAATACATAGAATTAAAAAGGCTACCAATTATATTGAAACGTAGCTATGAAGTTTAAGATAAAATGAAATGGTTTCTGAACCTTGGGCTAAGATTTACTATTCTAGGGAATGGTCACTGGCCTGGGTAACAAAACTCTTGATGAGCTAGTGGAGAAGATGGTATTAGGTTATGCTTATTTTACTATTCCTGGATAAGAAATGAGGATTGTGAAAGAGAAATTTTAAAAATCACAAGGGACCAAGGAATTTGAAGAAAAAAGATTGGTATATGTCTATGTTGGAAATTATAATTTTCCCCAAAATTTTGGGAAACATGATAGTAATTATATTTTTAAGCTCAATAAGATATTATTAGAAAAAGAGATTCCTAAACATTTAGCACTCCTAGAATCCTGAGGGAAAATGTAGCCAGCATAATTCTAGGAGACAAATGCCTGAGTACTAGCTACACAGCTAAAATTGTTATGGCTAAAATATAAATTCAATGCAGAGTACATTAGAACTCAAAAGATAGATAGATAGCACAAAGGGACAGAGTTTCTTTGAACAGCTCTTTGAAATTAAAAAGAAGATATGGGTTCCACTTGGAATGTACCTCAACCAACACTATGGAAAACTAGCGACCATATTTAAACTGTCTTCTGTTATTTCCCTTGATAAAAAGGAGCTAAAACTAATTCCACATAAAATGTGAATGAACAAGTAAATATTATATATATATGTGTGTGTGTGTACATACACAAATACATATATACACACATGTATGTGTGAACATATAAGCACATATATCATATATATGTATATTTATAATAAAATAGCATCCAGTTGTGTAAAGAAAATTAATCATTGTTATTCACCTACTTTATTATAGCTTTACTCACCTACTTTAAGTAATCACTAAATATCAGTCTATAGATTTACATACAGAAATATTACACATATACCCTATGCAATGATTATTATTGAAAATTAATATTTTATATAAATATATATAATATATAAAAATACAAATATAATATATATAATAATAAATATAAAGTAACATTTTATATATGAATACACATTAATGTACATAATGCATAAATATATATAATACACATTGCTTAATTTAGGTATTATATATGTTAAATCTAATTTGCATATTACATATACAGATATAGCATGCATGTTTTCATGTGTATGTATGTGTGTGTGTATATAAAATGGACCAGAATTCTAGATTACTTTTTACCATATAGACATGAGCAATTATAACCATTTTTAGAATCTGTCATTGATATTTCTCCATTTTTGTTTCTAACAGTGTTCTGTATACCTCTTTATCCATGAATCTGATTTCATTCTCAAATTTAGATACTTAAACCCTGTGTTTCTTTGTCTAACTCATTTAACTTGCAGAGGCCACAGTTTTATTTTCAACTAGAAAACAAGAGCTTTAACTTTAACTTTGTAAGCTTTAACTTAGGTCTCTTCCCATTCTAGATTGATTTCATTTGTAATGCAGCATATATATTTATCTATAGTATATTCTCTTCTTCAGAAATAATACTTATCAGAAAAAGGCAGCCATAAGTGAAAATAATGGAGATTCCTTGGAGTTTTGATTTTGGTGCCTTCTTTAGATGATTAGTGAATTATTCCAATGGTTGTTTTACCATCTGATTCTAGAACCTCAGCACAGTTTTCCCTTGTTTTTTTTTTTTTTTATTGTGATGTTTCTTTAATTGTTTCTTTAATGTTTTTTAATTGTGATGTTCTCTTCTTTAAAATAATAATGGTTCTTTCTGGGAGAGAGGGTTTCTTGGGGAGGTTTTCTGGAGGCAGCCTTAGTTTCAGTTAAAAGTAAATAATTACTCCAAAAGCAGCCAGGTCATAAAAGTTCAGACCTTTTATTGTCTCCAATATAGCCCGGTTAGTTTTCTTGGAGGCCTCTCTCTCTCCTTGGTTCTAAGAGCTCTTGCAGCTTTGTCCTTTGCTTTTGCCTCTGCTTTCTTCAGCCTCCAGCCAGCACCAAGGTAAAAGTAATGAATCTCTCTTGCCTTGGAGAGAGGGTTTGTGGGCTTCCTCCCAGAGTGCTCCTCTCCGACCCCAGTCAATGTTCCTAAGTAACTCCGGAAGCTAAGAGCCTCTATAGATATGCTCTCCCAAAGGTTGACTCCGCCCCTCCAAGGGAGGGATTAAGGGAGGTGTGAATTCAGATATCTCATACTAAACCCTGAAATCTCCCAAACGTGTGAACTCCAATGAGTACTTAAATATTTCTTGCTTATATGAGTTCTCTAAAGGTGTGAACACAAGCATTGTTTCTATCAGTATTAGCAACTTATCACCTTGTAAGGATTTGCTCTAAGGTGTGAACCAATAAGCATTGTATCAATTCCATTGAGTTAACACCAGGATTCTGACATCTCCCTTGAGTTTTCAGCTTGTTTCAAGTTGAGTTGACACTAGGATTCCAACATCTCCCCCTTTCTTTTGATTTACAATATAGGTGGTCATAACTTCCCTGACTTCTGAAGGAGGTGAGAACCCCAAAAAGGTGATCACGCCTTCCCTGACTGCTCAAAAAAGGAGTGAAAACACAAAAAGAAGGTGGTCATGCCCTCCCTGACATCTCAGGAATGGAGATGAAAACACCAAAGGAAATAGAAAAACCAAATCAGATTAGTGGGTTTCTAAAGGGGCTCACTTGAAACAAGTTTGAAACAAGGTGTACATAAATCCATCAATATAGGAGGCATTACACATAATTACATAAGCACATAGCAATATAACACAGGCTAGTAGTAATGTAACAAATAACATTAATCAACATGAAGAATTTATCCATGTCCATAAGTCCTAGAAATAGTCCAAAAGAAACCCATTGTCCATTAGTTCATGTGCCAGGAATCCAATAATTCCTGTAAGCTTTGAAGTAAACAATTTTTCATAACAGGAATCAACATACAGAATAATACATGTCCATAAGCCCTAAAAATAGTCCCAAAGGAATCTATTATCTATTAGTTCATGTGCCAGGAATCCAATAATTCCTGTAAGCTCTGTAATTCTGCAATAGTCTCATCAATAATTTTTCATCTCAAGAAATCCAATGATTCTTGCTGGTTCTTGAAAACCAATTCTTGAAAACCTGAAAGAGTCTAATCTTGTGTTAGGAAATCCAATGATTCCTGAAGATTTTGTTCTTAGGTCTTCTCCCTTGCTTCCAGATTTTTCTCTTTGTCTGTTTCTCTCTGATGGACAAGGCAAATATGGCTCATTGGCATCCATCTGATTCCTTTTCTACCTGTGGAGATACAAGCAAATCCTCTCCCCCAAGCAGTTAACCTATCTTATTCCCTTCCATTTACCACTTTAGGGATTTCTCCTCATCATCTGGCAATTATCTAAAGATAGTAGAACTGCTTGCACTGGACACTGCTCTTCTGGGTTAAAAAAACCTGTATTCTCCCCAACTGTAATCCTGATCACTTTTCTGTTGGTTGATGACATCATAGTCCTGAATTTCTAAAGACTCTCTGGATGTAACCTCAGCTGCTATCATGGCCCACCTATCTTTTGATTGATACCTTGGAGCTGAGCCCTGCCTCTCACTTCTCTGGGTCAATCTACATTCTGAGGCCCAGTGGAAGCCTCAGTTGCATTTTGGACATAGAGTTTTGGGTTTTATTCTCTCACCCTGTCCTCTCATTCTATTTCTGTATCTGCATTGGGCTCTCAAATGTACAACTTTTCCACAATGAAAACACTGACGAGTTTCTCTAGAATTTTTTTGCCAAGAAGGACCCTATCTTTCCATGTTCATCATAGTTTGGGCATAATAAGCATTTGTGCCCACTGTGGCACAGAGCCTTATGATCTCCTCTAAAGGAGCATCTTTATCTAGTCCCCATATAATTCTTTTGCAAACCTCATTAGCATTTTCCTTAGCCAGATGTCTAGTCATTATTTCTTTGGCAGCATTATCTCCAATGGTTCTTATTACAGCTGTTTGCAAACATCCCACAAAATCTTCAAAAGGTTCATTAGGACTTTGCTCTATTTTTGTAAAAGCTTTACTTCCATCTTTCTGTCCAGGGAGATAATTCCAAGCTTTTATTGCAGCCTTAGAAATCTGCTCATACACTGTTATGGGATAATAAATCTGTTCTGAATTCTCTCCATAATGACCTTCACCAGCTAGTTGGTCAAAAGTGATTTGTCCAATAGCTCTTGTTTGCCTATTGTGTTGGGCTTGAATCCTGCATAATTCATGAAAGTCCGAAAGCCACAATATTTTTTTTTCCATGTTCTAAACATGTCTTTGCTATGGATTTCCAATCATTTGGAGTTAAGATTTCATAAGACAAATTATCTAGTAACATCTTAACATAAGAGGATGTAGCCCCATAAAAAGTGCAACCCTTTTTCAAATCTTTATTTTTTTTCCAAATTAAAAGGAGTGTATTTTCTCTCTTTTTGACCTGAAGGGTCAAGCTTTTCAATCACAGGATGTGCATTTATAAAATCAAATATATCTTCTCCTTCATTTTTTGCTTTAATTAATGCCTCTTCTAATCTTGTCATATTCTGTTTCGCAAGAGAAGCTAACTGTGTTTCTGCCTCTCTCCCTTCCCCTTCTTCCTCCACCCATGAAAATTTAATTGAGGGGGGAGGGTCATGAGATTTGGAATGACCTAATTCCTCCTGCTGTGAAGTATCACACTCAGAATTGTATTTAACTCCATCCTTATCTGTTTCTTGCTGCTTTTCATCTAGTTTAGTTGGCACTTTCTTCTTTTTCCTTATTTTAACACTTAGGAAATTCCCTAAAGCTAGTTGTATTAAATTATATGTATTAAGTATGTCTTTGGAAATTGAGTTAGGTCCATTTTTATGATAGAATTGACAAAGATCCTCTCCTACTAATTTTCATTCATCTAGATCTAATTCTTTTTTCAGAGAGAAACAAGGACATATGTTCTTTGCAGTTGCTAAAAGTTCAGTGATCTGCTGCAAAATTATAATCAAACCTTGGCTTTCCATAACCTTAACAATGCTCTCTAAACATTTTCCTTGAACAGAAACAGAAGGCTGTTTTCTAAACATCTGTCCCATCTTAGCTGAAATTCTACTTTAACTCTTTTAACAAAATTTCTTTGTTGTACTCACCCTGATTTCTGGGTTGAAGAGACTTTTCCACTGGATCAGGATTGGAGTATTTTCCACTGAAATCCACTGAGGGGCCTGTCAGCCCCACGTTGGACACCAAAATGTGGTGTTCTTTTTCTTTAAAATATAATATAATATGGTAGTTCCAAAATGTGGTGTTTTTCTTCTTTAAAATAATAAAATAATATGATGGTTCTCTCTTGGGGAGAAGGTTTCTCGGGGAGGTTTTCTGGAGACAGCCTTAGTTTCAGTTACAAATAAATAATCACCCAAATGACAGCCAGCTGATAAAATGCAAACATTTATTTTCTCCTTCCAAGTCTTGTCTCATTCCTTGGGCCTGGTTAGCTCAGAGGCCTATGTCTCTGCTTGGTTCCAAGAGCTCTTGCAGATTGTCCCTTGCTTCTACCTCTGCTCTCTTTCCTTGGTTCTAAGAGCTCGTACAGCTTTGTCTTTTGCCTCTGCTTTCTTCAGCCTCCTAATGGAATGAATCTCTCTTGCCTCCAAGAGAGAACTTCTGGCTCTCAGTCTCGCAGAGTGCTGAATCTGGTTGTGCCTCCGAGAGAATGCTTCTCCTCAACTGAACTGACATTCCCTTCTCCAATCTAATTCAGCTGAACTCTTCTCTCAGTGTTTTCAGCTCAACTCCCCAAGAGAGCCTCTATCTGTTTCTTATATAGGATCTATTCTGAGAATGAGGGATTATGGGTTTCTCCCAGAGTGCTCTCTGGCCCTGAGAGTTTCAAGGGAGGTATGAATCTGGATATCTCATACTAAACCCTGAAATCTCCCAAACGTGTGAACCTCCAGTGAGTACAGGTGTGAACATAAGCATTGTTTCTCAGTTCCACTTAGTACCTTGTTTCAAGTTGAGTTAACACCCTAGTATTATTCCAACAGATAATATCTAGTTTATTTGTTTTTGTTTCTTTGTTTTATCATGGCTTTCACGAAGTCCAGTAATTCTTAGATTGCCTCTCTTAGATCTATTTTATAGGGCAGTTGTTTTTCTTAGGAGGCATTTCATATTTTTTTCTATATTTTCTTTCTTTTGGGTGTGTGTGTCTTTTCTTTGATTCTTGAAGACTTAATGAGTCATTCACTTCCATTTGTTCAATTATAATTTTTAGTGTATTATTTTCTTCAGTTGCCTTTTTTGTAGCTTTTTTTTATTTAGTCATTGAATTGTTTTTTCATTGAATTTTTTTTCTATTTCACAAATTCTGTATTTTAATGAGTTGGTGTCTTTTTCATATTTATTTTGTAAGGAGTAATATATATATATATGTATATATATATATATGTATTTTCCATTTTATCAAATCTATTTTGTAGGGATGCTTTTCACATTTCATGGAATCTAGTGTTTTTTTTTTGTTTTGTTTTGTTTTTGTTTTGTTTTGTTTTGTTTTGTTTTGTTTTGTTTTGTTTTGTTTTTCTTGAGACAATTGGGTTAAGTGACTTGTTCAGGCTGGGAAATGTTAAGTGTCTGAGGGCAGATTTGAATTCAGGTCCTCCTGACATCAGGGCTGGTGCTTTATCCATTGCAAACCTAGCTGCCCTCATGAAATTTATTTTTAAGGAGTTTTCTTCAAATAATTTCGTTTTTCCTTTTCCATAACTTCTTGAAAAGATTTCATTTACTTTCCCCATTTTCTTCTAGCTCTCTTTTAAGATTATTTTTGAAATCTTCCAAGAAAGCTTTGTGAAATGAGAACCAGCTCATATCTCTTTTATGGGACTTTACCTGGAGTTGATTGGCCTTTAGAAACCTCAGGTTTGAGATCATGTGTGCTTTCTCTCACCATAAAACATTGTCTATTGTCAGAGTTCTTTTTTTGTTTGTTTGTTTGTTTGTTTTTTGAGGGTTGAGATCTCCCCCTCAGGCAAAAAAGAGACAGCTACTTTAGTTTGCCCTAGGGCCAGTGTTTCTGCTAGGTGATGGTGGCCAGGCAATGAGTTCTTCCAGGGCTTAGCAGCTTACAATTTGCCTTTTATATTCACTTTTTGTTGTTTTACAGCAAATCTGGTAACACCTGCTTACAACCAGGACAGAGCAGCCTAAGAGTCTCACAGAACATTCCCTGTTGCATGAAAGTTGTAATGCTGTGACTCCCCACCCCAGTTCCTTGCCCTGGGCTCCCTGTGCTGCAATCTGGACTTGGGACACTGCTCCCCTGCTCATTTGAAACAGATCTATTCTGAAGTTCTTATGAGGTATCTTCTTCTGGGAATGTGTTGTACTTCAGATATTTCTGGGCTCTGTCACTCTAAAATAGTTTAGAAGCTTAATCTACTGTTGATTTGAAAGAAGGTCAGAGGAGGTTACAAAAAGTCTGGTCTGCTCTCCCCTATTTTTGCTCTGTTGAGGAATTTTTTTTCATAGAAAAGGATGAATGTTGTTATTCAACTCATGGAGGGTTCTAAAAACTCTGAATAAGGACATTCTAATAAACTATTCTTAACCAGATATTCATAAACTTATGTTATATATCTTTTTCTTTTTGTTTTTCAAGTTTTTTTTTTTCTTTTCAAAATAAAGTTTTCAACTTTCACTCTTGCAAAACTTTGTGGTCCATTTTTTTTCTCCTTCCCTTCTCCCTACTCACTCCACTAGATGGCTAGTAATCCAATTTGTGTTAAACACATGCAATTCTTCTATACATATTTCTACAATTATAATGCTGCACAAGAAAAATCAAATCAAAAAGGGAAAAAATGAGAAAGAAAACAAAAGGCAAGCAAATATGTTTCTGTTTTTTGTATTTTGATAAGTGTAATGGGCTGAAGCTCTTGAGTCAATGCACTGAGGTCCCAAGCACTTGAGGCTAATTAGCAATTGGACAATACTCTTAATATATGCTTGAAGAAAGAATGGCCCTGCCCACTCTCCAAGCAAGTTTGATGTGTTATAGAGGAGACTGTATAGAGGATTTGGTGGGTAGAGTGTGAGTCAGAGGCACTGCTGGCCAGATTCTTGTTGCAATTGATCTCACTTTATATTGCCATTCCCCTTCACCTCTGCAAAGAATAAAGATCAAGGATTTTCCCTTATCCTGACTGTGGCTGATTTTAATATACTCTGGGTGCTAAACACAGTCATCACAGATAATTATTTAATAAAATTGATTTTTCTCTTCTTTCATTGAGTTGGAATCTGCCTCTTGTGTCATCTACTCATTTGTTCTTGTTCTCCACTAAAAGAACAAGTATAACACTAATCACTTTTCCATATGGCATTCTGTTAATTTTTTTAAGATAGCTATAATGTACTACATTTCTTTTATTTTTTAATGCTAAATGCCTTCAGTTTCTACAAGCAAGATCCAGATGATAATTTTTATTTTAAATGATTTGTGGATCTCTTTTGCAAAACTAATCATCCTTTCATGCGGTCATGATCATGAAAACATGATTACCACTTTGGTGATCAAGTGGTTCATGGTGGTTAGTCACTGTTTTTAATTCAGTTGTGACATGCATAACTGTACACAATACTTCAGATGTGTTGTTGGTTTGGTTGTTATTGTTTGATCCTTTTACTATTATGCCTGCCCCTTTGTAAACCGATTTGGTATTTTCTTTGCAGAATTTTCCATTTTCTTCTTTAGATTATTTTATAGATAAGGAAAATGATATCATGTGGCTAGCAGTACTATACATATTCCCAATTTGTATGAGTATTAAACATTATATTTTTTATTATGTATAGTGTATGAACAATAAAGATACTGTAGATCTTAATTGTTTGTTTTAAAGCACATCTATATGTACATATACATATATATATATGCTTTTGAGGAAACTGAAAAAAAATGTCATATTGACATATGACAACTGAAGTAGAAAATTAAATTATTTGCATAATTCTGACAAAAAACAGTTTTTATCTGTAATAGTCAGATAATGGAGGACAAGCAACTTTTTTTCTTTAAAATATCAGAATAATTATCTTAATATTTTATTTATTTTGGGGGGAGTGGGGATAGGCTCAAGTACAAAGGTTCAATGTGTGATGTAAAAGGATGTTCTGGTAAACAACCTATTGAAATTTCTACATAGTTAATTTAGTGTAGGAGGAGGAGTAGCCCAATTGGAATCAGTGCAGAATCCTTTACTGACTAGTACTAGCCTGCTGAGAGCTATTTATTTGGTTTTGTAGATAGCACTATAGTTTTGTTGTTCCTTTGGATAATACCTTCATGTTGGCTGTGGAACACTACAGTGGAAAATCTTCCTTTGAAAGCTGGCCAAAGCTTTTAATATCCTGCTGCTAAAAAAAAAAAAAAAAGTCCCTGTTGAGTCCATACAATTTCATTTAACAAAGAATGTTCGATTAAAGAAGTCTGTTTTATTACAAGTGTAGCCTCTATTGAAAAGAAACAATTCCTTCTCAGTTCCCATCCCTAAAACTATGGGGAAATAATGAATATGAGAAATCACATTCTCTCTATAAAATACAACTCTTTAATTCATGGTAAAATGAAACTTCAAAAAGAAATGAAAATTATAATATCCAAAGGACATTGACTCAATTCATTAGCATAAGGTATTTTTTTTTTACTCTTTAGACTTCTATTATTTAAAAAAAATAAAGTTTGAACATTAAATTGAATCATGTCACATGGGTAAAGAAGAGTGCAGACCACAAAACAGTGACAAACCTCTCTACAGATCACACCCCCATGGAAACAGAAAAAATATCCCATCCCTGAAAATTACCTCTAAAATAGCAGTTTGAAAAATGCTAAAGCTTGAAACATTCCTCTCTTCCTTTCAGGCCAGGAAGAGAACATGGCTTTATCAGGACAGAACCATAAAAGTTCATTATCAAGAAAAAAAAAGAGTAGGGAAAAATGAATGAAAAATTTAAAAAAAAGACCTGACTTTAAATAAATTACTCTGGTGATAAGAAAGATCAGACATAAACTGAGAAGAAGACAATATAGGAAAAACAATCACAAGGAAAGTCTCAAAGGAATATAAAGTATGAACTGGACAAAAGTCAAAGATCTAAACATTACTTTTGAAAACTAAATAATAGGGCAGCTAAATGGTACAGTGATTAGAGCACTAGTACTGAAGTCAGGTAGACCTGAATTCAAAACTGGCCTCAGACACTTCCTGGTTGTATGACCCTGGGCAAGTCATTTAACCCCAATTACCTCAGCAAATATTAATAAATAAATAATGATGGGAGAGGGAAAAATATATTAACAAATGGGAGCAAAGAAGAAAATAATGAAAAGATAATTAAAAGGTTGATTAAAGTGGCCCAAAAATATTGAAAAAAATAACATCTTAAAAAAGAAATTAATCAAAAATGTACTAGCAAAAATAACTCCTTCAATATGGAATTATCCAAATGGAAAAATAAAAAGGTAGAATGTTTATTGAAGAAAATAGTTTCTTAAAAATTAGAATAGGGCAAGTCGAAGCTAGTGAATCAAAAAAAAAAAAACTTCAGCAAACAGTGAAACAAAATGAAAAATTGAAAGAAAAAAATAGAAGAAAATATGAATTATTTCAATAGGTAAACAATGGACTTGGAAAGTAGATGGAGAAGAGATAATTAAAAAAAAATACTACACTACCTGAAGACCATGAGTAAAGAAAGCACATAGATGTTATTTTTCAAGAAACTATAAAGGAAAACTGATCCAAAAGAAATCAAAAGCAAAACTAAAACAAAAACCTCATTCTTCATCACTTGAGAGAGATCCCAAAATATAAACTCCCAGAAATATGAGGTGACTCTAGAGATCTAAGATTAAAAAAAAAACCAAAAATGCAACATGGGGCTAGGAGAGGCATGTAAATATTATGGAACCATGATTAGGATCATACATGATTTTAAAAAGTCTAAATTTTAAAGGAATAGAACATTTGAATGCAAAAGAACTGGTATTACAACCAAGAATATCCTACCCAGAAAAAAAAAATGAGTATAATCATCCAAGGGGACAAAAATTCACTCTAATGAAATAATGAACTTTTAAGCATTCCAGATAAAAAGATCAGACCTGAATAGAATATTTGATTATCAAATAAAAGAAGCAATAGAAGAATTAAAAAAAGTAAACATGGTAGAGACTTCATAAGTGACTCCATAAGGTTAAACTTTTTCCTCTTTTATATAGAAACATGATACATATGATTTCTTAGAACATTAATTGTTAATAGAAAATTGTGTAGTAAATGCCATTTCTAAAACTGAAATGCAATGAAGTATGGAACAATTCCATGCTGTTTGTGCAAATGTTGGTTTAACAATTAATATTAAAAAATAGAATTTATTCAGCAGCCAAAACCATATAATTCATACATGAAACTACCAATTATAATAAATGGGGAAATTTTGAATATTCTGAATAAGTTCATTTACCTTGGCAATATACTTTCAAATAATATACACATTGATGATGAGACTGACACATTTCCACAAATGAAGGTGTGCAAGAGAAGAGGTATTAAATTGCCTACTAAAGTAAGTAAGGGTCTACAGAGCCATTGTGCTGACCTCATTGTTGTATGGCTGTGAAATCTGGAAATTTTAACATCATGGCAAGCAACTGAATTACTTTCATTTTAATTGTCCTGAGAAAATTCTGAAGGCTGCCTACAAAAATAAGGTACTGAACACTAAGGTCCTTTCTTGGGTTGAACTGCCAAGCATTTAACATCTACTGCAAAGAGTTCAATTGTAATGGGCTGGTCACATTGTTTAAATGCAAAAAAAAAAAAAAAAATACAATTGCCCAAAAGACTATTCTATAGAGAATTCGCAAAGAGTGAGAACTCAAATGGAGATCAGAGCTTAGGACACTTTCAAGGTCACTCTGAAGAGCATTAGAATCAGTTGGGGGACATGAAAGATACTGGAAAAGACTGGTCCAGCATGATATGCCTTTATCCAAAAGATTCTTTGTTCTATGGATAAAATTCCATTGTGATACCTTGAAAGAAATGTGAGATAAACAAATTTAGTGACATTTCCACTCCAAATGTTCCTATGGAGTAATTATGTCCAACCAATACTTTGTATTTTGAGTCCAGCATAGTTATGTCATTTTGCTCATCTTTAATAGTGGAGTACAAACATGATCCTCAATAATGTCATCATTATTAGGGCAGTTAGGGGAAAAAAGAGCTCTACATAGAAAGAAGGCACAGAGATGATTCAGTTAAGTTGGGATGATGTAAAATAAATCAATAGAAAAGGGAAAAAGAGGACATGGAGCCAAGATAGTCAAGTAAAGGCAATGACTTTCTTGGAATTTGTCCAAAACCATCCAAACAACATTAAGTAATGGCCTGCAACAAATTCTGAAGTGACAGAAAGTATAGTGGTTTTCTGTGGGGTAAAAAAATCCAGAATTTGTAAAGGGACAAAAAAATTCAGCCAAAAGTAATTTAGAAAGTCAAAGGAAATGTTTAATACACCTAATAAGTGTAAAGTGCAATCCAATACTGGCATTGTCTAAGCAAATTAGCAGTAGGCCCTTGGAGTTACTGAATCAGTGGTGGCAGTTATTCATTTTCAGGACTTCTCAGCCCAGAGATGCTGAGACATTTAGGAGGTGACTACTAGAGTCCCTTTGCTGAAACTGGAAGCAGGATATAGTTTCATTGCCTGTATTTGCATCTGAGTAATAGTTTGGCATCTCAATCCCAGGGCAAGGACCAGAATAGCATACCAGAGCTTGTGGCCAGAGGAGAATTGGGGCTTTGGTCACAATTTCAGAGTGGAAAAAAGTGCTTGTACTTGTTCACAAACCAGAACACAGTGCATTATAGGAGTAAATACATTTCTTGCATCAGTCAATCTTAGAAGATTTGAAAACTAAGAGTCCCCATAAATCTCTGAAAACAGTGACACGAAAAGCTAAAATTTGAAACAGCACTCCTTTCACCTCATTCTGGGAGCAGAACCCTGCTTTAGCATAATATAAAGTTAACTTCTTTTTTTAAATACTGGAAAAAGTGAGTAAACAGCAGAAAAAAAATCCTGACATTAAAAAGTTACTATGGTAACAAGGAAGATCAAAACACAAGTTCAGAAGGCAGAAAAGTGAAAATAAATTGGTACTTCCAAAACTTCAAAGAAAAAATATAATTTTTCCTCAGGTCATGGGATTGCTGGAAAAGTATTTTAAAAATCAAGAAAGACAGAGTAATATTTAGCAAACAAAAAGGGAATGATGTAAGGAAATGAGGTTAAAAAGAGTCAATAGTTTATCAAAAAGGTATAAAATACTCATGAAAATAACATTTTGAAAATAGAACAGACAAAAGTGGCATAAAATATTATGAAATGTGTCTTCAAAATTGAAAACAGCCAATTATAAAATGATATACAACAATTCACTGAAGAGAAATCTTTAAAAAAACAGAATTGATAAAATGAAAAGGTAGGTATAAAAGCTCAATGATAAAAATAATGACAAAATTAGAATTGGCTAAGTGAAAACTAATAATATTATGAGAAAAAGAAACAATAAAACTAAAAGAAAAAATAGGAGAAAATGTGAAATATCTCATTGGAAAAACAACTGATCTGCAAAATAGATGCAGATGAAATAATTTAAGAATTATTAAATTACTTTAAATCCATGATAAAAAAAGAGCTTATATATCATCTTTCCAGAAATTACCAAAGAAAATGGCTGACATTTTAGAACGAGAGGATAAAACAGAATTTGAAAGAATCCACCAATTACCTCCTGAAAGATATCTCAAAATGAAAACCCCCAGAAATTTTATACTACATTCCAAAGCTCCCTGGTGAAAGAGAAAACATTGTGAACAGCCAAAATAAAATAATTCAAATATTATGGAATTAAAGTCAGAATAACACAAAATTTAGCAGTTCCTATTTAAAGGATTAGAGTTCTTGCATTATGATTTTCTGAAGGGAAAATAACTAGCTTTACAACCAAAAATCACTTACACAGAAAAACTGAGTACAATATATCAGGAAGAAATAGAGGACTTTCAAGCATTTTTGATGAAAAGAACAGAGCTGAATAGAAAATATGACTTTCAAATACAAGACTTGAAAAACATTTAAATATGGCAAACAGGAAAGAAAAATCATAAGGGAATTGATAAAATTAAACTGTTTACATGGAAAACTGATATTTGTACCTCCTAAAAAACTTATCTCAATCTCAGGGCAGTTAAAAAGAAAATTCATGGCTTGAGGACAAAGATGTGAATTGATTATAATGGAATGATGATCTAAAAAATAAATGGTAAACAAGAAAAATGCTCTGGGAGAAAGGAAAAAGGAGAGATGGAATAAGGCAAATTATTTGACAAAAAATTCGTGAAAAAGTTTTTGCAGTGGACGGGACAAAGGAGAGAGTGGGAGGAAATATGTGAACCTTATTATCATTGGAATAGGCTCAAACTGAGAATGTCATACTCATTGATTTGGGTACAGAAATCATATTAAGATATAGAGAAGTATGAGGGGAAGAGAAAGAGAAGATCTTGATAAGTGGGAGGGTAGACTAGAGGAGGTAAAAGTCCAAAATAAAACACTTATGAGAATCTCCAGGATGAAAGAAGAGAGATGGAGTAGGTTAAACAGGGTAACAATGGTACTGATAACAATATATAGCAATCATAACTGTCAGGAGACAATTTTATAACAAGTTTATCTAAGAAAGACCTCATTTCTCAAATGTTGAAAGCAGTGTTGAATTCATAGAAAAGAACTATTCCCCAATTGATAAATGATCAAAAGATATGAAAAGGCAGTTTTCAAATGAAGTAATTAAAGGCATTTATAGTCATATAAAATGTTCTACATCATTATTTATTATGGAAACACTTTTTAACACAACCCTGAGTTACTACCCTACACTTTAGTCACATTGACTAATATGACAGAAAAGGAAAATGATGAATATTGGAGGTGATGCAGAACAGTCATATACTTATTCAATCATTGTGCAGAATAATTTAGAACTATGATCAAAATATAAAAATCATTCATTCCCTTTGATGAATCAGTACCATTATTATGTTTAGCACACATTTTTTTTGAAGCATTAAACAATAATTAAACAGGACTGTAGTATAATAGATATAAGGTTGAAAGGATTCAAGACAACTTTGGGTCCAACATCCTTTTTGTAGAGATAAGTTAACAGACTAAGAGGAGACAAATGATAGCTCAAGAATAAAAATAATGCTATGACAGATTAGGTTAATTTCTTCTTTTTTATGATTTTGTGTTTGGTGGAGGATTTTGTTTGTTCTTAAATAAGGTTAAAATACTAGTGGATTGGTTATAATTCCATCCAAACATAATTGTTTGAATTGAAGCAGAGCATGTAACAAAATCTCATAGTATCTGTCTGAAAGGATGGTGAAATATATATGAGTACTGTGAAATGTATTTTTTTTCCCTTGTCAACTCCATATGTCCAAGAGTTGATTGATTGATGTTTAATAGATCATCATTAATCTAACGTGGGACTATACTCTGCTATTATTGGCCCTTTTCCATATTATACTTTTATGATTGATTTAAATGAATGTATAGATGTAAGTTTTATCAAAATATCAGATTCAACAAAAATTAGGAGGAATAATTAATTAACCATTCAATTTGTCAGTCAGGATTTATTAAGTATGTGCACTATACCTAACACTAATTATACCGAACTAACCCAACTATAACACAACACTCAGAATAAATAAATATACAAAAAATAAAACAATCCTTATTTTGAAGAAACAAATTCTAAAGGAAGCTTACATTCACACATATATAATAAAATAATATTAAGAAATATTTTCAAAATATAGAATTATAGGCTGAGGTTAAGAAAATGAAAAATAATATTTATAAATATATTACATATATTAGATTTTAAAAATCTATCTCTACAATTCCAAGATATGAGAAAAAGTTGTAAAGAAAATTGCTCATTTGCCAACAGCTATTTTTTTTAAATCATCATGTTGAGAAAAGAGTAGTTTTCTGGTTAAACTAATCAAGGAATTATCTAATTTTAGTATTTTATTTTGTACATGTATATTATCTTTAAATAGAATCCAATATTGTCTATCCCTCAACTAAACATTATTTTTCATTCATTTTTTCTTCATTTGTAAATTCCCCTTGGAATTATATAATTAAGATTGCCATAGGCTGCTGCTGAATGTTTTATGTGAAATATATTGGATTCTGCTCTACCTTGAATTATAAACCTTTATAGCTTTAGCATGATACAGCTGATATTTTCAATGGCAATTATAATAAACAGTAGCTTACATAAGCCATGGTAAAATTAAAGTCATATTTTAAACATGGCCATTCCAATCTGCTAATCATAACAGTAAGTATCCTAACCTGGAAATACATCTTCCTTATTTCTCCCATGATGCTTCTCACAACCTGCTAATGATTTTGACTATTTACTACAATAAATATTATACAGTGTTTCTTGAGCTTTTAGAAATATGACTGACTTACCATACAAAAACAGTTGACCTCTTGCAATATTCCTTCCTCGCAGATTTCCTGCAATGCACTCATAAGATCCTTCATCCTCCTGTTGAAAGTTTGGGATTCCAATTGTTCCCTTGGATTTGCTATATTCGATTTTCCTTGCCAAAGGACTTCCATCCAACCTCCTCCAACTAATATTGGGCACTGGACTAAAGGAGAATAATTCATTAAAAAAAAGGAGATGTTGTGATCATTGAAGTGAATACTTAACAGCCCAGTATGCTTTATATAAGCAATCTTTGAGACATGCATCAGTCCCAAAGGTTGACATTTCTGGAACTGGCTTTCAAGTAAATCAGGCATGGTCTGTCTCCATATTCTTATAAGAAACAAGGTCACAGAGCAGAGAAAATGGCACAAAATTTGCTATTGATTTTTGGTTTAGGTAATTTCAATTATTACATGATATGTACAGACTATGATTAATAGCTAAGTAAGAATAGGTGTCCTATGTGATGTGTAGAGTCATTAAATCCATAAAAATAAAACTTATGTTGGCATATAAGGTCACCACAATTTAATCAGCATTACCTACTTTATTTGTATCTTTCACTTCCTGGTCAACTTCTTTTCCCAAATTGAAATAATAATTTCTGGAAAGTATCACAACTGTTTCTTCATCTTTTATTTCTTATTCTCTTCCCCTTCATAGAACTGTCTCTCCTATATCCTTGTTTTTTATCTAATTACTCTATGCCATTCTCAGACCAGCTCAAAGTCTAGATTCTGTATAATGTCTTTTTGAATTACACATTTTTCTTTTTTCTAAAACCTTTAGCACATATTATCTTTGCCACTCTAGTGGCCTCTAACATTACCAGTGATCCCTTTATGTCCATGACTTATCTCCAGAGGTAGCTTGTAAACTCCCCAAAATTAAATACCTTGTATTTTCCCTAATAAATAGCATGTCATGGTAGGTATCATATGTGTTCTTTTGTTTATTCAGACTAATGATATAACTTTGGCAGATATGTAAGGATATATTTGGAAAAGTGTATACATGTTTCTAAGTTTTAAAACTAAATAGATGTGTGTGTATATATATGTGTGTGTTTGTGTGTGTGTGTATATACACACAATTTGTACATTTATTCTTTATACAATTATTTTTCACTAAGAATGTTTCTAAACTAGGGTCCCAATGCTACCTTTGTACCAAGGTGCTTTAGAATAACAACCCTATTTAATAGTTTAAATATTTACAACTTATGCCTGCCTCTTTGTGTTCATTATAATATACACACACACACTTAGATGGCTAGATAGATTTTCTTTTTTCATTTTTTTGTTCCCCAACATTTAAGAAAATATTAGGAGAAGTGGTACTGGAGCAGTATTCTTCTAAAGCAATAAATTAGAAAAAATCATCAGAATTGCACTAAGGAAAATTCATTTTGAATTTGGGCTCTTGTACTTATGGCTCTGGGCAAATTAGCTTCTTTCAAATGCATGGCTATATCATTATAGGGAGAGATGAAAATATCTTTGTTTCAAACATATGATTTTATAAGTACATAAACTATTACCCCCCAAAAAAAATTAACAAATCCAAAGTCACAATTGTTATATGTTCATTGAAATTTATTGCGGTAAAATTAAGACTACAAGAGCTTTAAAACATTATTTAAGTATTTAGGGAACAAGGATTGCACTTGTTCTACTGGCCACTACAGAACAGCACTAATTGTTGGATATTGAAAAGAATAAATTAGGCTTGATGCCAACAAAACCTTCATAACAATTAAAGGCATACTAAAGTACAGTGGTCTAACCAAAGAGCAGATGGGGATCATTTTCTTAGAGGTCTTAAAGCAAAAGCTGGATGGTCATTTGTCAGATTTTCTATATTGGGAACTGTTTTCAGATTTATTTTGGAACCAATTGCCTTTTGGATTTCCTTTCAATTCTCAAATTTTGTAAACCTACCAAACTCAGTTTTCTCCCAAGGATATCTTATTCTTTACTACATTCTCTATTGCTAGCCAATCTCAGATAGAAGTGAATATCTATATGTGGCCTGAAGAAGACAACATTTTTTTTTCTTTATGACTATCATTTCCAAATGTACCATCTGTCAAAATCATATCCTAGTATATTTTTTCTTTTGTAAATGTCAGAATTGCTGTTTAAATTTTGTTTCCCTATTAGACTGTGAGCTCTTTGAAGGCAGGCTAATTTTCGTTTGTTTTGTTTAATTTAATTTTATTTTTGTCTTTCTTTAGAAAAATGCTGAGAGCAGTCCCTGATGAAGTATAACCACTTAAGAAATAACTATCTGACTTATGATAGATGCTGTATTAACTCTTGACTATGCTTTTTTCAAATATGCTTCTCTCAGGCTTCTAACTCTCAAAGACCATTCATTATATTCACATATATCTTCCTCATGTATTTCCCATATATCTTCCCAACACAAAATTTCTTTACACCTTCATTCATCCTCTCTCTTTGTCAAGGTTAGAATCTATTCTGTTTGGCAAGGCTAATTTCTTGACCAAACTTGTCCTAGATATGTTTTATGTATTCTATCTCTCCCTCATGAATAATCTTCTCTCTTTTTTCTTCCATTACTTGAGGTCTATAAAAATTCACATCTATCTCCATAATAAAATATTTTGCTTTGGACCAATAAGTCTCTCAAGTGATCTTCTATTTCTCTTCCTTTTTAGTGCTAAAATCTCAGTTATCTATATGGTACTTTATTTTATTTTTTAAATTTTTTTTTGGTTTTATTTCATGCCAAATGCTACTTTCTGGACTTCTAGATAATATGTTCTTAAAACTCAATTCATCTTTGATCTTATTAAAAAAAACTGAAATTATTGACCACTTATTGATCATCTTCTAGACATCATTTTCCTTTGATTTTCATATTTCTCTTGGATTTCTTTATCCATGTCTTACTATTTCTTTCTTTGTTTTTCTTTTTTCTTTTGATTCATCTTCTTCCTATATCCTATAGATGGACATTCCCTGAGTATCTTTTCAGAATTATTTTCTTTATGTCAACTTTTTTTTGATATTATCAATGTGCATGAGGTCAATGATCACCTTTATATACTTTACTCCTACATATTTATTGTAAGCCATTAATATCTAAATTCTATTTTTAAATCCCCAACTACTTTCCAGTATTTTCAACAAATGTTCTACCTGCAGTTTAAATTGAAAATATCCCAAATGAATGCATTTCCCTCTCAAAACCTGCATCTCTTTTATCCTTTCCTCCAAAAGAAATTCCCTATATTTAATGGTAGCACTGCCATCATTCCAAACATGCTGCTTCAAGATTTTTATGTCATATTGTTTGTTCCATTTCCCCCATACTCTCATAGCCAATGAGTTACCATGGTTTAAATATTTGAATATCTCCATAAGATATCTTACTCCTTTTTTTTTTCTTAAACACACTTGTACTACTTTCATATATATAGTCAGTACCTTATTGCTAGTATTCTTCCTTTCAAAATGGTCTCCTTGTCAATGGTATCTCTTACTCTATATTACTCTTTACACAGCTTCCATGATAATCTTACTAGTTCTATTTTGAATATATCCCTATCCTAATAAATAAACAAAACTCTCCATTGCTTTTCCAATTTTTTGGTTAAAAAAATCCAAATGTGTTAATCCTGTCTTTTAAAGCCTTGTAATATCTGGTATCAATTGACTCTTCCAAGTTTATTTTACATCACTGTCTCTCATAAATCCTGTAAGCCAATAAAAATGGGCAATTTATTGTTTCAAAAAGTTGTCTTTGGCTTTAGTATGTTCACTAAAGGCATATTAGTTTGTTCCCTTTTCTGCCCTTCAGAATTATTATCTTCTTTAAAGATTCAATTCAGGTGCTACCTCTTAGATGAAAACCTTTCAAAAAGACCCAGACAAAAATGATTTCTTTCTTCTCAATATTTATTAGAGGGCTGTTGCTGCTGCTGCTGCTGTTACTGCTTTCAGTATTTTTTTTTTCTTCCTATTTTCCTTCCTTCCTCCCTCTTTCATGTTCTCTCTCTGGCTCTTTCTCTTTCTCCCTCCTCCCCCCTCCCTCTTCTTTCCTTCCTTCCTTCCTTCCTTCCTTCCTTCCTTCCTTCCTTCCTTCCTTCCTTCCTTCCTTCCTTTTTTTTCTTTCTTTATTCCTTCCTTCTTTCTTTTTCTTTCTTTCTTTCTTTCCTTCTTTCCTTCTTTCTTTCTTTCTTTCTTTCTTTCTTTCTTTCTTTCTTTCTTTCTTTCTTTCTTGCCTACCTCCATTCTTTTTTTATTGGTTCTATGCCATAGAACTATATTAAGAACAACATTTCACCAATAATAAAATCTACATATTATAATCAAGAAATTATGCAATATCATCAGAATTTACAAAGAATACTAAATTTAATGGGTGTTGCTCATACATACACATGTATATGTTGCCTCAAGCATATAATTTCTAACATTTGGCAATCATTTTTCTCTGCCCAAAGGCTCAAACTAGGTCTGTTCTATGAAGTTTTACAATTGAATTCTTTGGGAAAGAAATTGAATTCTTTGAGCTGAACTTCAGTCATCTTATATATGCTGATTCCAAATCTCCTTGATTGATCAAAAAAGAAAATCAAGTTCTCTTTCACCATTCTTTTTGTTCATAGTTTTTGTTCATTCTTCTTCTTAAATCTCTTGAGCAAGTGGTTTAATTACATTATTGAGAAAATAAAATCAATTTAAGGCATAATCATAGATAAAGTAGTAGCCAAGATTTCAGAGAGAGGCTTCCAAATTGAAGAATCTCATACAATCTTAATAAGCCAAGAAAGTTTATAAGAAAGATAAAAATAAATGGTGCATCCATTGTCATAATCACAACCATTGAACCATTGTGATGACATTTCTGTTGCTGCTCAGGATTCCTTTTATCTTAGAAATGGCTCTTGGTAAAGAGGATAATCCTGTGAAAGCAATCTAGCCCTGAAGCAAAATTCCATGAAGGAAACAAATCTCACATGCTAGGCTGATTCAGGCCTTAGAATGTTAATCTCACACACTTTGAATGATTTTCATGGGAGTCTTACAAGTGCCTTACTTTTTTTTCTTCCTATTTCATTCCTCTTCTTGGAATTAAGATTGCATAAAATATGGGTAGTATGAAATGTGGCCTTTCACAAATGTGAACCCTTGCTGGATAAAAAAAGGAGGATTCACTGCTGTGTCTCCCTGACTTGGTGCTATTTAAATAAGCATCCCTGATAAATAAAGATTTCTCCTCCATTCTTTTGTGACAAGAGGTTTAGATTGAGTGAGCATCCTATTAGTTTTATCAAAAAATGGAGAATTCATATCTTAGGACAGGAGACTCATCAGGTACCACTCAAACTGAATTATAGGGGGCATGAAAACTGTTGAAACATTATAGTAGAATCCCTGCTTCAGTCATCTGTTTTTTTTACCCATAAATAGAATTTTCATCCCTGGCTATTAAAAAAAAAAAAAAAAAAGACATGTTTGTGTGCATGTGCATACATATAGATGTATGTCTATATATGTATGTATGTGCCTTTGTGTGTGTGTATATATATATATATATATATATATATATAATATATATTCATTTGATTATATGAATATTATATATGTGGGTGGGTGTGTATATATGCATATTTTTCCATTGGATTTTTAAACCTCATTATTTATCACTTAAATCTGGGCCTTCCAGGTTTTCAACTAGAAAACTCTAAAGAGAACTAGTGTAACTAAGAAGCCTGGTTATCAGAATTTACAACAGTACCCTTAGGAGTAGCCCAAAGCCTGTATCTCATTACAATGGAACATCTCTGAAGGCATATTTAATTGAAGAAAAAGTAAAGGCTAGTAAGAAAATAAGCAGGGATTGGCTTTAAGTGTTTAAACTTACTCTAATTGGATTTCATTTTTCCAACTTGAAATATTCATAATTAATTTTGGGGATGGAAGATTGCTTTACAGGGAAGTAATGGATAAATTCACATTCTTGACATAGAAGCAATCTCCTTATCATTGACTGGAAATGTAGGGGTAATGAGGACATGTTCTCTCTTTAAGATGTGACACAGAGCCTATACACCATGTCATTTAGGGACTGGGCCCAGGAGGTAAAAAGGGCCTTGGCCTTTGAGGAAGGAGGTTGTGTCTGGCAGGAGTTAAGGAACTGCTATAGGTTTCATGAGATGTTAAGGGGTGTGCCCTCTTGCTAGATCTCTTCTTGGGAAGCAGCATTAACTCCAGAAGCCTCCCTTTTTAGGGAGGGAACTCACAGTTCTGAGTGGGCTAGGCATAGGTAATCCCGGAAGAGAGGCAGCATAAATAGACAGTCCTGAGGAGAGCTTGCTCTCTTGTGCTCTTTCACTCTTGCTTCCTGCTACTCCTACTGAGAGGATGACTGAATAAAGACAAAATGGTTGCACCTCCTGGTCAATCTGTCTCTGTGTGATGGCCACCAACGGGTGAGCATATAAAGTAGCCTTAAGGGATGTTACAAATGGTTACAAACAGAGACTATGCATCTAGGACCTACCTCACCATCCAGCAGGTCTACAGGGTAAGAAGGAAGACAGACCTCTGCTCTAGTGAGTGGAATGTTTAGTATGGGACAAACTATAATGAAGGTCTCATACCAGGAGGTGCTAGGGAAAGAAGTTTATAGAATAGTAAAGCAAGCAGGATTGGAAAGTGAGTTTTAAAATGGGAGGTAGGATGGCTTCCTATGATAAGGAAACACCAGGAGCCATCTCAGAGTGATATCACCTCATTTATCAAGTGATCAGAAGCACTTTAAGAAGTGCAAGGCAATCCAATAAAAGTAGATAATGAAGTGCAAATGGAAAGTCATAAAACAAATGAGGGTCATAAACCAGCACTCATCTGGATCAGCTTCTCCCATAAAATGGAGCAGGCAGAAGTTAGCTGTGGGAAAGAATTAAGAAGTAAACAAGAAGATGAAGGAGGTGGATGTGACAAAAAAGGAAGAGGTAGTGAAGAAGAAGCAGGAACTGCATATGACAGAACAGAAGGAGGCAGGGATAAGATGAGGAATGAGGAAGTAAACAGAAGGACATTTGACCTTGAGGAAAAGAATGATGATAAGACAAGGGAAGAGAAAGTGAACAGAGGCAAGGTTATCTTTATCTCTGAGGCATGGCCTATTCCAACATCCCCTACCCTTCCTGAGGAGATATGTCTCCCATCCACTCCCTCTGTGCCCCCTTGTGGAGGCTTTGGAGATTCCCAGACAAATTTAGATCAAATGATACAGAAAGCAGGAAGGTATGAAAGAAATGAGGATTAAATGCAATATGATGCAGCAGTATATGCAGCTGTGTTCCAATGTGTCCAATGAGCATTTAGCAAAATTCAAGTTTCTGGAAAGCAGAGGCCCTCGATGACTAAAATGAAACGGCACAGATTAAACTTTTCATGATTTTGTGGTCTGACTACAAGCAACTGTTGAGAGGACTGTGGGGAGAGGAGAAGCCCCCAGCCTCCTTATACAGAAATTGGCACAGGAGAATGCTAATACTAATTGCCAGAAGGCCATGCTTACTTTAGATGGGGAGGCTAGCCTGGAAGAGATGATAAAGAGATGTGAGAATGTCAGCTCCAGTGCCTTTCAAATGGATGCCCTCGCAGCTGCTATATCTAAAGGGGTTGTAGCAGAACAACTGCAGACAAACAAGGGATATTATGACCCTTGGTGTTGACAGGTCTCAGGTACAATCTATTGGGCAGGAACATATTGAATACTTGTGGGGCCACAGAATTTTTAATTGGGGTCATTGGGTATTTGGGCACCACTTTTCATATCATACCCACACCATTAACATGGAAATCTAACACCCCAGTTTGGATACTCCAATGGCCCCTCCCCGTGAAAAAAGACCAAGCCTTATATGAAATTGTTCAACAACAGTTGAAGGCCGGATATATAGAACCAATGTCCAGCCCATGGAATAACCTTGTATTTATTATAAGAAAAAATCTAGGCAATTCAGAATGCTAGTGGATCTTATGGCCATTAATGCTACTATTGAATCTATGGGAGCCCCACAGCCTGAATGCCATCTCCTAATCTAGTACCCACTGGCTGGCCAGTTACAATAATATACATACAAGATTGTTTCTTCTCCATCCCTCTGGCCCTGGAGGATAAGAAAAGATTTACTTTTAGCATTCCCTCTGTAAATAATGCAGGACTTGATCTTCACTAGCAATGGAAAGTTCTCCCCCAAGTGATGTGTTGTAGCCCCACCTTGTGTCAGGCCTAGGTAGCGCTGAAGGTGTAGCTTCAAGTCATGATACGTTATGATATGTTATCAACTAACAGTGAGAATGATCTCTATCCTGCTGAAGGAGACCATAACTGTTCTCACTCAACATGGACTGGAGGTAGCCCGAGAAAAGATCCAAAATAACTATCCCATCATTTACCTTGGGCTTTGCATGAGGACTTCTATAGTTACGAATTAAATATCTAACTTACAATTAGACAAGGTGAATACTCTGAACCTATTTCAGAAAATAGTTGGATAGATTCAATGGTTAAGGACTCGTACTCCTATTTCTTTCTTTCTTTCTTTTCTTTTCTTTTTTTTTTTTTTTTTTTTTTTTTTTTTTTTTTTTTTTTTTTTTTTTTTTTTTTTGATGCAGCCTTTATATGACATCTTGAAAGGAGAGTTTGATCTAAACTCCCCTCAAATGGACATCCTCTGTGAAGGATTTCACAATTTATAAGATTATTGCTCTCACTTCTAAATCTGGAACAGCGATGTGGGACCCCACATGTCCCATAGAGGTCTCTTTAGTAGACAAAAAAAGTCCTTTCACAGTATTACATCAAGATACTAATATTTTGAAATATGTGTACATGAAAAGACCACAGAAGATATTATCAAACCATATTGAAATACTGGGAGAACTTGCTCTTGAGGCATGAAAAAGAGCTTTTCATCTAACAGGGAAAAAACTTTTATTGTATTTACCCTTTGAACTGGGAGCTAGAGAAGTCACGTTGCAAACTTATTGGCCATGGGTGTATTGTGCTCAATGGGTTACAATATGCCAGTATTCTACATGCTTACTCCTTCCCTTGCTGTTGCATATTCTGGTTCAGCTTGCTCCTAAGACAATTGTTGATGAGCCTGTGCAAGGCACAGATGTCTTTACTGAAGTCACTAAGAACCACAAGGCCTCAATTTATCATGAGCACTCAAAAAGATTCTGGTGTTAGAGACTCCTTATGATTCTACACAGAAAAATTAACATTTTGCTGTCCTCCGGGCCTTGAAGAGATACCCTGAGCCCATTAACATCATATCAGATGGCTTATATGCTATCTGAGTGCTCAGAAGCATTGAGGATGCTGTCCTAGAACCTCAGAATTCTTCAATTGCCAACCTTCTTGCTGAATTGCAGTTGATTTTCCAGACTATGAAAGATCCCATTTACACCCTGAATGCACACCATTGGTGTCCAGGAGGCATATTTGTGGGCAATAAGATGGTGCACCATGGTTTACAATGCTCCCTTCTCACAGTTGCCATACCCCCTGAACTTGCCCATAAATTTCTTCTCTTTCCTGCTAATTCTCTACATCGCCTTTACAGTCTCACTGGGGAACAAGCCTGAACAGAGAATAAAGCAGTGTGTTCAGTATGTTCCATTTCTCCCTCCTTCACCTAGTAAAGGAGTTAATACCTGGGGTTTATTCCCAATGATTTGTGGCAAATGGATGTGACTCATATGGGCCAGGTGTCCATCCACATCAGTATTGGCACCTTTTCTAAATTCCTTTGGGCCACAGTGGCCTTCCATGAGAACACTCTCTTTGTCATTAAACATTTATCATAGTTGCTTCTCCTCTCACAGAGTCCCTAATATGATAAAAACAGCAATGGTCCAGTTTATACCTCTAAGCAGATGGCCACCTTCCTTGCCATGTTCACTATTTAACATGTTACAGGGATTCTCTATGATTCACAGGGTCAGGCCCTACTGGAACAGGCCCCTCATACTCTGAAGGCCACCCTTGTTAAACAGAAAGGGGGATGAAGTAGACAGCACCCCCAATGGCCCACATAGGCAGGTGTGGATAAGGTCTTATATACTTATTATATTTTGTGCCTGGATAGGGATACCAGCCTCTCTCCAGGAATGATACATTTGGTACAATCTTATAGATAGGACAGAAAACTAGGCCCCATAAAAACAGCTCTTCAAGTGCTGGAGAACATTCAAAAGATCTTTTGGTAGGACAAGGAAAGATATTGGCAAGGTCTATCCTTAGTACTTTGGAAAGGGCCAGGATATTTATGTCTTGCAGATCCTGATGGGAAAGGCCACTGAATTCCAGAAAGAACTAGGAAAGTTATAGAGGACTGAAACTGAATAGGTGTACTTAAATTTGAGAATTCAGAGTGCTTAAGGTTAATTACCTATTCAATGTAAGACAAAGGCTCTCCTCATGATTGATGCTTGCTGAATGCTTGGTAGTGAGATAATTGCAGGCAAGGATTGGAGGACAGGAAGGGAGAAGAAAATTGATGGACTTTGCAGCAGGAAGAGGAGGAGACAGGCTGTGACTGTAAGCTTGAGGATTGAGGATACATTTTTGACTAGCTTCCTGGCAGTTTTCCTGCTTCTTTCACTTCTTCTCCTAAAGACCAAGGACTTTTACTTATCCTGACTCTGCCTGATCCTAAGGCCTCTAGGGAGTTAGCTCATAATTCACAGAAAGTTGCCCCTATTAAAACAGAGGCCGAAAAAGAGAAGGATACAACCCAAGAAACACAAGAAGCAGCACCATAGGAGAGAGAAGACTACCCTTACCAAACTGGCTTAGTGATTAGATCCAACATACTTCCTTTCCCATCCCCTTCTATCATATCCCATGGGTTTGATGTAACCATTTTTGCATTGTTGCTTCTTTTTCTTTTGCCTACTTTGCTAGGATGCATTTTACATATTCTTAAAAAATTCCAGAGAGATGCTTACAGAAGAGCTTATTAATAAAAAGAAAAGGGGGGGGGGGGAAGTTGTTAGAGGCAATGAGGCCCTGCTTTCTCTTTGAGATGTGCAATGGAGCTTGTATGCCATGTCAGCTAGCAGGGCGGGCCCAAGAGTTAAAAAGAGGCTTGGCCTCTGAGGCAGGAGGTTGTGTCTGGCAGGAATTAAAGGAACTGCTATAGATTTCTTGAGATGGCAAGGGACATGCCCTCTTGCTAGATCTCCTCCTGGGATGCAGCACTAACTCCAGAAGCCTCTGATCTGGGGCTCTGACTACACAGTTCTGAGTGGGCTAGGCTTGGGTAATCCCAGAGGAGAGGCAACATAAATAGACAGCCCTGAGCAGAGATCGTTCTTTACTCTCTTGCACTCCTGCTTCCTGCTACCCCCACTGAGAACATGACTGAATAAAGACAAATGGGTTGCACCTCTTGGTGGATTTGTCTCTGTGTGATCTGGGTTGGAGCCCTAAGGCAGGTGAGCCAGCTTAGTCTTAGCCACTGATGGGTGAGCAGATAGAGTAGCCTTAAGAGATACTACAGGGAAGAAAAATTGTAACTAAGCTCTTAACATTAATGCTATCCCGTACCCTTGCTTTTCTGATACAACATTTCCTCAAAATTAAACAAATGTAAAACATTTCCATTTTGACCTCTTGCTGTGACCATGGGTCTTTTTACAGCAGGGGTCCTCAAACTAAGGCCAGTGCGACAACTGTGGCAGCTGAGGACATTTAACCCCCTCACCCAGGACTATGAAGTTTTTTAAAAGTCCACAAAACAAAGGTTTTGTTTTTACTATAGTCCATCCCTCAACAGTCTGAGGGGCAGTGAACTGGCCCCCTATTTAAAAACTTTGAGGACCCCTATTTTACAGTGTCTGAATTCAATATTTCCATGACCAAGAGATACATTACAGAAATTATCTTTTCATCCAGATTGTTCAAACTTTTACTTTGTATATGAATATCTCTTCTTTGAAGTTTTTCAGAAGTCTCTGAAATCCTGTTGATTGGTAGAATTCGCATTTTAATACATGAAATGAAAATTGGTCAGCGGAGCTGATATTTCTAAAACAAACGTCTCATCACTCAGGGTAGTAATGTACCTCACAAATATTCCATAGATAACTAGATAGATATAAATGCATACATATATATACACGTGTGTGTGTGTGTGTGTGTGTGTATAGAATGACAGAAAAATAGATATAAGCAAGACATTTGGGATTAAGTGGCTTTTCCAGGGTCATACAACTAGTAAGTGTCAAATAACTCTCAAACTTAAAGAGGGTGAACATGTACCAAAACTGAGGTTGAACTGAGGATTCATTTTTGGTTATACATTGACTAAATAGTCAAATCTGTAGTTAAATGATTTTGATCTATTTTCATGCCTTCTTGGTACAGGGTTCCTCCTGTCTGCCAGTTTCTCAGATGTCAAGTTTTGCATTTTTCACAATCAATTTCAGCTTAAATAAAATTTATTGAAGACAGTCTTCTGTAATGCCTAGAGCACTAGACATAGGATCAGGAAAATATGGGATCATATTCTGCCTTCGGCACAGTTACTTTGGCTGCATGATCCTAGTTGAGTCATTGATACTTATCTATCATGTTTTTTTTCAAGTTCACAATTTTAGTGTTTAAATTATTAATTTGTCCTCTAGGCGACAAACAAAACTTGACATAGTTTTGATGTTCTTGGCAATGTGTGTATAATTTATGGTGTTTGCTAAAAACATTTCTGAGTAAATTAAGTATGTTGGAGTATAGACAAACATACAAGCATAGAGAAATAGAGACAATGATACAGAAAGATATAGCTAGAGATAGAAAGATAAAGAGAGACAGGAAGACAGACACAGTGACATAAAAATATATAATAGAGAAAGGAGAAAAGAACAGAAGAGGTAGAAGAAAAAGAAAAGCATGTAATAGTTATTGAGTGTATGCACAGTAAATAATAGAAGAATGAATATAAGGAAAGAAGATCATCAGTGTAGAAACTCAATTCTGATTCAGTGATCAGAATGAAGGAAAGAAAGGATATCATATTATAGATATGTGAAGCAACTTTAGTCAAATTGATTCAGTGAGCAAGCCCTGTAGTAGGCAAAGGGGATTCTAGTTTATGGAAAGGTCAGGTGTTTCTTTTTTATATAAAGACTATATGCTCTCAATTCTAATACTGAACTCCTACATAACAATAGAAATATGAGGACAGTAGCTCAGTGTGAACTCCCAGTAGTCTATCAAAAGAACAGAAGGATCAATATTAAGTCAAAGGAACTAGAACCTGAGTACACCTTTACATGACATTATACAAAGAATTAGTACTTTGGCACACAATTAAAATGTTCATGAATTTCAAGAATCATATATGAGTTGGGTCTTTTGTTGTTGTTTAGTCATTTCAGTCATGCCTGATTCTTCATGACCCCATTGTTAAGTTTTTTATTTTTGTTTTTGTTTTTTTTCTTGCCAAAGATACTGAAGTGGCTTGCCATTTTCTTCTCCATCTCATTTTACCAAAGAGGAAACTGAGGCAAACAAGGTTAACTGACTTGCCCAGAATCACACAGTGTGTAATGCCACATTAGAACTCAGGGAGATGACTCTTCTTGACTCCTGGCCCATTGTTCTATTCATTGCACCACCTACCTGCCTGGGTTGGGTCTTCCTGAATCTGGATTCTTTCAATGGGAGGCTGGGCAAGTCATTTAATTGCCCTATGCTTTAGTTTTAATCCATGGTCTAATCTATTTAAATTAGTAAAGACCATTTCTGTTGTTGTTGTTGCTATGTGGACAACATTATAAATTGATTTATGCACAAATACGTGTAGTCATTTGATCATTAATATATAAAGCAGTCCAACTGAACTAACATTTATTTAGCATTTACTATATTAAAAAAAAAAGTCTTTTAATAGTACCTAAAAACTCAAAGATAAATGGTGAAAATGAGCAAACAACCAGAAAAAAAACAAAAAACAAACAAACAAAAAAAAACTCTGCTGCTTCTAAGGAGCTTATATTCTAATATTTGGGAAGTCATGATATCTAACATATAAACAAATTTGTATAGACTATCTATTTTGAGAAATAATTTCAGTGTTACGATTCTTTAAATTAAAAATAAAATATAACAAAATTCCTCCTTTCCTAGATGCCAACCTTTTCCTAGGTGCCAACCATTGCTACAGTATCATTTCCAATGATATGGCTGTGAAGAAGAATTCAAAATGAGAAACTGCTGCTCTGTTGTTATTGGGAAGTTCTCAAACATTTGAGAACATCACAGCAAGATTTCATATTTATTGCTCAACATTAACAGCCAAGCTGGGTACCCTTTGCTTCATAAATTAGAAAAAAAAATAAGATCTACATACATACATAAATATATGTCCTTGGTGGGAAAGCTCTGGAGCATCCAAGAACATTCAGCCATGCTCACTACTCATTTTATTTACATTCTCCCACACTGTCTGAAAAGTTAGTAAATTAAAAAGGAGGAGGTATATAAAAAAAGAAAAAAGAAAAAGAAAAATATGTTTGGTTGTTTATCAGAGCAGGAGAGTGAAGTTATGAGGGACATCAATTTGATTTTCCACTAATAGCAAGGAGCTACATCTCTTTAGGAGGAGACACATAGAAAGTCAGTCAATCATTTTATGCTGTTATAGCACCTCAGCATTAGGTCTCTCAGGAGATTTCACAATACAATCAATTTACAGCTTAGATAATTAAGAGAATGCCATGTTATACAAAAAAGTCAAACCTGAGCTTTGAAAGCTGTGGTAACATTGTCTCTGAAACCCCTCTATAAAGGAAAGAACCAGTCAGAATTATTCCCTATCTATGAGACCCCTTGGAAGCCATTCAGGGTCCTAAAACTTCAATTTTTGTTTTTATTTAATTTATCTTGTACAGGTGAGATGATTTCCAAGTTTCTTTCAAGTTCCATATATATGAAATTTAAAACTTTCTTGGTTGCCCATAGAATTTTTTGTGGCTATCAGATCATTTGGCATAGCAGAAATGACTAATTGATAGACAAACACAATAGTCACTACTTTGCCAGCTCAGATTATGCCCATTTAGCAATGCCCACTTTGACAATATCTCATTCAGGTAATATAAAAGGTAGAGTTGTGAGTTGTCCCTCAAATCCTCATGTATAGGCAATATTCTAATGTTGTTACTTTAAATGCATCATTTCTACCAAGAGGAAAAGCATTCTTTCATACATTGTTTATTCCAGTCTTTTCCTCCAAATAATCTCACCTGTGCCAATTAAATTTTATAGTATAATACTTTAGCTTAATTCCTAACCCTACCAGATGGTTTTCAGGGCCCTCAATAATATGAATCTATCTACATATTCTACCTATTGCCTACCATTCCCTAATAAAACTTTAGAGAGATCCTCTTGCTGCCATCTCCAGATGTCATAATTATTTCTACATCCCAGCCTTTATGAATGTATTTTTTTTTCCTACTTGACATGGACTTCTTCCCTCCCCTTTGTCAGACTTTACATTGCTTACTGGCCCAACAACTGGCCCTATCTTTTAAAATGCCTTCTCTAACTATACCATCATATATTGACATCTTCTTTCTTTAAATTGCAATTATATTTATAAGCAGATTAGAAATCAATTTTCTTCAGGGAAACTATTTTATAAATGTCCCAGAAATACAATATCTTTTGGAAAAAAATGTATCCACTTCTGGAAAAAGAAATTATGAATTCTGAGTGCTGATTGATGTACATTTGTCTTACCTTATTTTTAATTATGTGTCTTTTCTTTTGCAACATTAATATTATGGAAACATATCTTGCATGACAATCATTTTTAATCAATATAATATTGCTCATCTTGTCAAGGAGTGGGGAAGAGATGGAATGAAATCCAAATGCAAAACTCAAAATTTTTAAAAAAGAATATTGAATTTTATATGTAATTGGGAAATATTTGGTGAAATAACTAAAACATTAAAAATAATATCTTACACTTCCTTTTATGAGCCAGTAGAACTATTATATTCATTAGAACAGGTTAGTCAATCAATCAATATTTTTTAATTCTCTATTAGGGAAGGAAATAAGGGATCTTATAGTTTCTAGTATGTACCAAGTACTCTGCTAAGTGTTTTTATAAATATCAATTTATTTGTTACAACAACCCAGTGATATACCACTTTTATTATCCCCATTATATATTTGAGCAAACTAAGGCAAACAGAGATTAGGTGACTTGATCAAGACTAATTACTGTACAGGTAGGAAGAAACCGAATGACTGAGGCAGGATTTAAACGAAGTGTTCCTGGCTCCAGACCAATGCTCTACCCACAGTGCAAGCTATCTACTATATAGCAGGCACTCTGCTAATCAGTAGGCATACAAAAAAAAAAAAAATGCAAAAGGCAGTCCTTACTTAAGGAGTTTACAATACCATGAAGGAAGACCAAGCATAAAAGGAATCTGAAAACAATGAGAAGAGTAATATTCAAGGGTGGGAGGAGAGCACATTACCTGTAGAGACATTCAAAAGTATTGTAGCCCACTGGGAAATTATAAGATGAATTCTTTGGGCAAACTCCCAGGAAGGAGCTCTCTGATGTCCATTCTGTGCCCTCTCCAATTAGATATCAGTGTGATCCCTCAAGCCTTGATTTCATAGATTTAAAATCTAAGAGAGTTGTTTTACCCTGTTCAAACAGGCTAAACAAAAATGGGTGAAAGATAGATGATAAATAGATAGATGATAGAAAGATGTAAATTGCTAGATAATCAATGACACATTCATAGCTTATAGAGACATAGAAAAATTAAAAACAACTAAATTAATAAATAAAAAGATAGAGATGGGATGGGTTGAGGTGATGACTTCCAGAAGTTACAGTATGCACACTGGTCATATCGTATGAAAACCATCTCTGCAAATGGACTAAATCACTTTAAGGGTAAACAAGAGGACTAAAATTTATTAATGAAGGATGTCTACCTCAAGCATGTGAAGATTGTGATCTGTGACTCTAAAGGTTGGAAATGGAAGCAATGGGTATACAATGCAAAATGAGATTTAAGATAAAAAAATAAGCTAATATTTGAGCTATCCTAAAATGGAATGGGATCCTCCTAAGGTGTTGAGTTCTTCTTCATTTGAAATTTTCAAGCAGAAAATAATGTAGAAGAGATTTTAAGAATATAAAATAATATATTTAAAGCTAGAACAAACCTCAGGAAACATCTTGTACTCCCTTTCTCTACAGCTGGAACAATTGAGGCATCAATAAGTTAAGTGATTTTTTTTTTCAAGGTGACAGATTTTTTAATAAGATTTTAGCCAAATCTTATTCAGACTTCAATTAGATTAAATATCACTGAGGTCCCTTCTCAGATGCATTGGGATTATAATTTTTATATTAATTACTATCTTGAGTACAGAGAATAACCCATTTTATAAATAAAAACACTAAAATCAAATAACTTGTTCAAGCTCAAGGGGTGGCTTAATAGTGAATCTGGGAAGAGGGTGGGTGGGAAATCACTCTTTAATTCCAAGTCAGCTATTTGCACAGCCTATTTCTTGAAACCACTTTATAGTAAAGAAAACCAAGCCTCCATCTTTTCCATGTTTTATTAAATGAAATAATTTATAAGATTCATTCATACTTTTATCTATATCAATAAAAGAAAGTGTGTTATCATGTTTAGAATCAGGCTTTTCCATTTATAGAAAAGCCCCTGTGTAAACACTGCCAATCCCTATGCTATCAGCAACTTCCCTGTTTAGATTTCTACAAAGTGAGCAAACCTCATACTGTTGAATGTCTGGTTTATTTGAATTTGTCTGGCAACTACACTGTTCCCTTACATGTTAGCTTTACCCATGTTTTGAGCTTTCCTGAAACATTAAACCTTAGGAGAGTTTACCTCTCTAGCAGGTGAAATCATTTTCCAAATATCTAATGTAAAGTCAATTTTAAAATAATCATTGGAGTTAATGGTTGTGTCCTTTACCCATGATACAATAAATAGAAATCTATTTTAGCAACATGAAGTGAAATTAGAAATAGACTCATGAACTTGTTGAAAGTCAATTTCTGAAAAACTAAGAGAGAAAACCCTGGTTTTTGTTGGCTTTTAAAGTCTAATTACTGCTTCTGACTTCATGTGGTGACTGTACAGTCAGACTTGTATTTTCTAAAATTTGTATTCTTCCTCCCACCTTGATTTGCTGCCAACTGTTCTACCACAAATGTTATCTCTGGAGAGAGAATATTTCTAATGACCAAAGCACCTTTCTTCTTTGAAATTCCTGAAGGGTTTCTAAAGTCTGCTTACTGCTTATTTCAAGTAGATTTCCATTACTGAAGTTGATTCACAGTTATTGTTCTTTTCCTCTCTATCCATTCCCACTACAATACTGCAACTAGGTTTGGCCAAATTAAGATGCTGTCAGTATCTCAGCTATAATCACCAATTCTCAAGGTTTATAATTTTTATTTTGATCAGATAAATGAACTCCTTTTGTCTTTTCCCCTATACCTTCAGATGTAAAGTAGCCTAGGGTCATAGAAAGAAAGTGAGATTCCAATTCAGAAAAATGCAGCTCATTTTTCTGTTTCTGACATTTATTCTACAGGGGTTTTGTGAGGTTTAAATTAGATAACCTATACAAAGTGCTTTATAAACTGAAAGTGCCATATAAATTCTAGCTACTTATATAATAATTTTATTGTTTTGTTGTTACCTGACTGAAATTGAGCAACTAGCTTAGTGTGATATGAGGAGACCCGGTATTAAAAGGAATTCTAAACCAGCTTCTTTCATTTTACATATTTAAAAAAGAGAGATCTAGAGGGACCAGAAATGCTTGCCCAAGGTCAAAGGTTTCAGGAGTGGGATTTGTACCAATTCCATTATCAGTACTTAGTTTTTCTTTTTTTAATTTATTATCTTTAAAATGATGGCAATACTTCATTACCTTCCCTATAGGGATTTTTGTTAGAATGATTTTTATACACATACACACACATACACACACACACACACACACACACACACGTATGTAACAAACATACTCAACTCTGTTATAGGAAAATTTTAAAAAAATAAGAGTTCTCAATACTATTACTACTACTACTACTACTACTACTAGTACTACTAGTACTACTATTACTACTACTATTTCCAACTTCTTCACCACTACTACCACCACCTATAATTACAATAATTTCTACTGCTACTCATTACTAATTCTTCTTTTACTACTATTTATAATATATGTGATATTTTATAATGATTTATTAAAAATATTCTGAAATTATTTAGTTCCTTATATAAATTCATTGCCTCTCATAATTTGAAAGGACCACAAAGGACATGTAATATTTTTTGATCATATTTTCCAACAACAACTTCTGCCCTATTCTAAATAGATAAAATTAACTATAAATTAATTTGAAGGAAAATTAAAATGAAATATTTTAGATTCATTTTTGAGTATCTATGGTAAAGAAATGTAGAATAAACACATATGGCATTTATAAACAATTCAATTACAAATTTATAAACAATTCAATTACAAAATGATTTCAGTTTCTATATCATTAAGAACATATAAGAAGCACCATGTGACATAAGGCTTTAAAAATGAGTAAATCTGTTTTGGATAGGGATAGTAAATCAATCGGATACTATTACAAAGCCTTTTTAGAATGATTTGGACTTTTTCAGGATCACCTGAGACAAAAATAAACATTTTTTCCATATCTTTTCTCATAAGCCAAGTCTTAGGAAGGTGAAAAATGAAACCATGCTTATATTTCTCATCTACATTGAAATGATGTATTTTTTCTCTATGTTTGATAAGTTATTTTAGGGGAAGGAGAAAGAAAAGAGGAGGAGGAAGAAGAGGAAAAGGAGGAGGGGAAGGAGGAGAAAGAAAGGATGGAAGGAAGGGGAAGAAAGAAGGAAGGAAGGAAGGCAGACAGGCAGGCATACAGAAAACAAAGAAAAGGATAGACATATGCAGAAATATAAAATGATTTGATTAATTATATAACTAAGAAAATTGACAACAGATAAGGGAACTGTTTTCCCTTTGATAGGAAGAAGATAGAATGACTTATAATGTTTAGAAGTTTTGAAAATGATAATGAAGAGTTGAGATAAAGTATCTTTTGAAGTAAAAAAAAAAAAAAAGGTTTCTTCATTGGGGCACAGATAAGATATCAGGACATACTGGATATTTTCAAGAGAGAAGAAATAAGCTTTAAACAATCCTGGTGGAGAATATGAAATTAAATTGATGTCAATAGAGGAGCAAAAATAACCAAGATCATTGAGGGGCCAGGTCAATCACATTCCAATTACATCAACCTTTTGAGTATTTGCCTTATGTTACCTTTCAGTGTTCTACTCAATATTATTGTTGCTGCAGCTACTGCCCTAGTACAATTGGAAATTAGCATATCGTAATCCTTAAGCAACAGCAATTTAGTAATAAATTCAAAATATGCAAAATTATTTAAAAGTACAACTATTACATGTTTATTTATTTTTATTTTTAGCAAAGCAAAAGCAAAACTATCACTCTTTGCAAATAATGTAACGGTTTATTTGGAGAACTCTAAAGAATAAACTGAAAAACTAATTGAAACATCAATAACTTCAGAAAATTTTCAGAAGCAAGCTCATCTAATCATCAACTTTTATATATGGGATCAACAAAACCCAGCAACAAAAGACTGAAAAGAAATTACATTTCTAATAATCACAGACAAGTCAATGAAGCAGGTAGAGCACTGACTCTGGAGTCAAGAAGACAGTTTAAATATGATCTCAGGCACTAGGTAGTTGTATAGTCCTGAGCACAGGATTCTCTTATGCTCTATTGTCTAAAAACAAAACAAAACAAAACAAAAACTTGCAGAAAACATAAAATACTTGGGAGAATACATTCCAAAAAGTCAAGGAATTATTTGAACACAATTATAAAACACTTTTTTTTTTTTTTTTGCAAATACAAATGATCTAAACAATTAGAAAATTTTAACACTCATGAGTAGGCTGAGTCAATAAAATGAAGACAATAACTCTATCTAAGTTAGCTTACTTATTCAGTGCCATACAAATTAAACTGCCAAAGAATCATTTTATAGACCCAGGAATAATAGTAACCAAAGTCTTTGAGAAGAATAAAATTTCAAGAATATCAGGAGAATCAATGAAGAGAAAAAGACTTAAAGAAGGTAGCCTAGCAGTTCCATATTTCATGCAACATTACAAGTAATCATCAAAAAAATTTGGTAGTGGTTAAGAGACAGAGTGACAGATCAGTGGAATAGACAAGGCATATAATACACAGTTGTACAAGACTATAGTAACCTATAATTTGATTAAACCAACAGGCCTTGTGGATGAAATCTCAACATCTGGCAAAAAAAGTGATAGAAAACTAAATCAGGAACTATACATAGACTAACATTTTATATCATATACCAAGATGAAGTCAAAATGGGTAAATAATTTAGATTAAAGAATGACATAAGTAAATTAGGGAAGCATGGACAAAGGTACCTGTCAGATCTATAGTTAAAGGAAAACTTATGACAACATAAGAGACAGAAAGGATCACTGGAAATAAGAGAGAAAAAATTATTATATGAAAATAGAAATATTTTGAACACCTAATACTAATACAAATGAAAATTGGAAAAAAAAAACAGTAAACTGAGGGGAGAGAGCAAATAATGACAAGTTTCACTGATAAACGTCTCATTCCTCAAACATAAAAGAAATTCAGCCCAATTTATAAAAATAAGAGCTATCCCCATTTAATAAATGTTCAAAGAATACTAACATCAAATTTTCAGAAGAATAAAAAGGAAAGTTATCAATAGTCTTATGAGAAAATGTTAAGCATTACTGATTAGAGAAATGAAGATTAAAATAACTGTGAGATACCAACTCACCCCTATTAGATTAGCTAACATAACAGAAATGGAAAATGACAGATTTGGAGGGGACGTGGGAAAAACTGAGACTGTTATGCACTATTAATAGAGTTGTGAACTAATCCAATAATTTTGGGGAATAATTTGAAACTATCTCCCACAGGCAATAAACTGTGAATGTGCTTTGATGCAGAAATACTACTACTAGATCAAAGAGATCAAAGAGAAGGGGGGAAACAATCTATATAATTGTAAATATCTCTTTTTATGGTGTCAAAGATTTGGGAATTAAGTATTTGAGGTGATTCCATGAATTGGGGAAGGGCTGGGCAAGTTGTAATTAAAAATTAATGTCTATGATAAAATTGTTTTGTTCAGGTCATTTCAATCATATCCAAATCCCCATGCCCTTATCTGGCACTTTATTGACAAAAATAAGAGGAGGTTTGCTATTTCCTACTCTATTTTATTTTATACATGAGGAAACAGACATAAGAGACTCCTGAGTTGTCTAGAATCACAAAGCTGGTAAATATCTGAAACCAGGTTTAAACTCAGGGAGATTTAGCTTTGAGTTCAGAATCAACATTGTATTCACTGTGCCACCTACCTATATTATGAAATACTATTGTATTATGAGAATGACAAGCAGAATGGTTTCCAAAAAACCTAGAAAGACTTATATGAACTACTACAAGGTGAAGTGAATAGAAAAAAATTGTCTTAAAGAGCAGTAGTTTTATAAGGATAACCAATGTGAAAGACTTAGCTAGTATGATCAAGACAGTGACTCAAGACAGTTTCAGAGATGATAAAAAATGCTATTTCTAGACAGAGAACTGATGAACCCTGAATACAAATTAAATCTACTTTTCTGACTGTCTACATTTGTATTCTTTTATGTTGTTTGTGTTTTCTTTTGCAATATACTAATATGTAAATGTGTTTTTTCAAAAGTATTGAAAGGATACTTTCAATGAACCTGCAGAAGATGAATTTATATCCAAATACTTTTCTTAAACTTAAAAAAGAAGTTATTTCCCTCTTTTGATAATCCAAAGAACGTTAATAGTAAGAAAGCACTTTGTCAGAGTTGAATTTCAATATGAAACCCATTGAAAAGCAAGGAAAATGAGATAATAATATATAAAATGGTAATCTTGATAATAATAATAATAATATAGAACTTGCTTTGAAGCTGTTCATACTTAACAACAATAATCAAATTATATTGATGATAATGGCAACAAAAATCAGATCTTAAGGCATATTGCAACATTAAGGCCTGAAAACAGGTATATTTCATTGAATTTTTTGAATGCATTCAAAACATTTTTGTTTAGAAATAGTCTCTAAAATGATGCAGTGCTTGTGTCAAATTAATAGATCTTCTATGGGTAATCTCTGCATGACCTGACTTTGAAATATTGACAGAGAAATGTTCAATCAAAATATCAGTTATGTCTGTATGTTTAGCAAACAGGGACTTCATGGTAGTTAATGAGGATAAGATTATTGATATAATGTATAATACAGATTTAATCCTTAAGGATAGTCTAGACTTATTAATCAATGCAGATAATGAAATGAAGTACTAAACATTGTACAAAATATAATGGTAATGTAAGAGATACAATAGATTAAATAAAATTATGTACCGGATGCTTCCTATCCCTTACAAAATAGCCAATGATAAGTATCTGTAGTACAAAAACAAATTCCCAAATAGCTTACGAGTTTAGCAGATAAAATGAATTTGAACTGGGATATCTCTATAAGCAAAAATGGTCATCACAAATGCCTGAATATAGCATCCATTCAACAAAAATTAGGAATAACATTTTATGTAACTCTCTTCCTGTGAAATATGAATCATTCCAAACTGAAGGGGTTACACAGCTTTCAAAACATAGAACTCTGACAACAGAAATTGCTGTTGTGACAGAAGATGTGCTATGTTTCATCCTTACTATCCTGTCAGCTGCTGAACTTAGTATGAATATGGTTTTAGAAAGTGTACAGAAGATGTGCACATATCTGTATTCCCCTATTCAATTGCAAAAAGCAATACTTTTGTCTATATATGCAATAATTCATAAATCATACAATACTAAAGAATAAAATTAAAACAATTTATTCTCAAAATCTTTCTGTATGAAGCCCTTTAAAATAGTAGATGATAATAATAATAACATAGCAACATATATTTTTAAAGTGTCAGGAATGTAATGATTGCCATAAATTTTCTAACACTGAGAGGCCTTAATTGAGGAGATTCAGATATCATAAGCTTTTAATATTTGAGAAAGCTAAAAAGTAGTAACAATTCATAAATGTAAAGTGGATTGTCCAGAATCCAAGGATTTAAAGTTTTCATCTAGCATTTTTGATGAATTAAGCCACAAAATTTATTTTATGCCTGCCATGTGCCTAGCACAATGCTATATAAAAAAGAGAACATGGTCTTTTTAACTCACAAAAGATGTAGCCAAATGAATTTTTATTTAATAAGTAATATTATTTGAAATTAATGATACATTCTTGTAATTGTATGACTCAGGTTACATAGAAATTTTCTGATATTTAGGGGATCACTTATTATTCCTGAATCTTCATGCAGCATTAATGAAGATATATATTTTTTAAATCAGGCAACATATTCTGAAAGCAGAATATTTTAACTATCGCTTTACATAGTCCCCTTCCTTTGTCTTCATATATTTTTACACATTTTGTATTTCAATTAGGTAATAAAATTAGTATGAAATTATATTTAATGAACATTTTGATAAATCCACTATCAATGAGAAACTGTGCCCCAACACACAACTTTGGGATTAAGTATCCAAGTGAATGGTTTATATAATATCAACATTTTCTGGATTGTTTTGATGCAAATACAAAATCTACAATTGTATTAAGCCCATTGAGTTATCTGGTTCTTGAAAAGAAGTACCAGAAAAAGTATATGTCACTAAGTAAAGGTGTATACCATAATGGTCATCCCATCAAATTAATAACTTGAATTAAGTAACTGGAGCAAATACTGCAAATATAAAATTACCTTACCTGAAAAAAAAGATTTACTGGATTATACTTGAAAAAGTGTACAATATTTTACAATACTTTCAATAACCACAAACTATATATTCCCAAAAATATAATGTAAACATATATTGCATAAGCTGCAACATATTTATTTATCATGGAATAAAAGACATCAGGTTGTGAATATAATAAAGTAAAATGAAAAGATGAATGGTAGTAATGATGACTCACACAAGGGCAAATAGGTGACACTATGGATAGAGAACTTAGATTGTTTCAGGAAAACTTTAGTTAAAATCTGGTTTCATGAAATTATTAGCTGTGTCATTCTGGGCAATCACTTTATTCCGTTTACTCCATTTCTTCATCTAGAAAATGATTTGGAGAAAAAAGTGGCAAAGATCTCCAATTTCTTTGCAAAAAAATAATGATATTACAAAGAGCTGACATTACTGAAATGACTGAACAGCAGCAAGGAGAACAATATACAATACTGAGCATGTGTATGAGCTGTAAAGAGGAAAGGTGGAATGGAATAAGCTTTTATATAGCAACTACTATGTGCCAAGCACCATGCTAAAATATACCCTCATCTCCCATACACACATATATAATGGTCAAAAGATGTGAGAAATTTTCAGATTAATAAATTAAAGACATCTATAGTCATGTAAAAATGCTCTAAATCACTATTGATTAGATAAATGTACTTTAAAACAATTCTGAGGTCCTACTACACACCTCTTAGATTGGATAAGATGACAGGAAAAAAAAATAACAGATATTGGAGGAAATGTGGGAAAACTAGGACACTAATGCATTGCTGTTGGAGTTGCAAAATTTTAGAACCATTCTGGAGAACAATTTGGAAGTGTGCCCAAAGGTGATAAAATTTTACATACTCTTTGTTTTAACAGTGCCATTACTTGATCTGTATACCAAAGAAATCATAAAAGAGTGAAAGGGACCCACATGTCCAAAAATGTTTTAGTAGCTCTTTTTGTGGTAGTGAAGAATTAGAAAATGTGCAGATGCCCATCACTTGGGGAATGGCTCAATAAGTTATAGTATATGAAAGTAATGGAATATTATTGTATTATAAAAAATGATCAGGTGATTTTAGAAAGGCCTGGAAAGACTTACATGATTTGATATTGAGTAAAACAAGCAGAACCAGAAAAATATTATATATAACAATAGCAAGATTTTGCAATGATCAACTATGACAGACTTGGTTCCTGTCAGTAGTTTAATGATTCAAGCAATCCAAATAAATTTTGGATAGAAACCACCATCCACATCAAGAGAAGGTACTTTGAAAACTAATCATAAATCAATACATGCTATCTTCGGTTTTTCCCTTTGTCTTCAGTTTTTTTTTTTTCCTTTTGAGATTTTTTTGTTCTTATTTTCTCTCTTGACATGACTCTTAAGGAAATATGTCCAAAAAAAAAAAAAAAAGAATGTACATGTACAAATAAAAAAAAAATTGATGTGTTTTACATGTAAATAGGGAAAGTAATTAAAAAATATGCACCTGTATATGCATACATGTGTAAGAGTACATGCATATATCATATACACATGTGTGTACATGACTAAACACACAACACTTATGTATCTGCACATGCATATGTGTATATATGTATTCTCAATTGATTCGCAAAACAACCTTGTGAGATAGATGCTCTTATTATCCTTATTTGCATAAATGACTTGCCTAGGTTTGCAACATAGTTATTAATTTTCTGAAATAAGATTTTCAAAATATATATGTGTGCAAGTGTGTGTGTATGTGTGTGTGTGTATATATATATATATATATATATATATATATATATATATATATTATAAGTCTATTGGGTAGGTCAACTAGTTGGTCAAAATAAGAGTGTTGGCCCTGGAATAAGACTCCTCTTCTTGACTTCAAATCTAGCTTTAGACACTGGCTATATGATCCTGTGTTGCTTACTCCTGGTTGTTTCAGTTTGCTCATCTGTAAATTGAATTGGAGAAAGAAATGTCAAGCCACTTCAGTGATTTTGCTTGTTCTGTATTTTTGCCAAGAAAACCCTTGGGGTTTTGGAGACCTGAAGAGTCATATGTGACTGAAAATGACTGGACAAGAAAATTTTATTTATACTAGAATACTAGTATAAAATTTAGCATATGTAATTTGAATTATGTATATATAATATGCATACATACTCACTCACATAGATATAATTGTGTATGTGTGTATACTGATATACAGAAAGACAAAATCTTAATTGTAGAATATTATAAATAGCTTTTCTCAAGCATTTCTATCATATATACATATATATGTATGTATTTGTATATATATATGCACATGAATATATGGGTATATGTACATATGTGTGCATTTAGATATTTGGGTATATCTCTATGTGTGTGTGTGTATTTAGAGTATAATTTCTGTCCATGTTTTTCCTATACCAATAGAATTTAAATGCCCTGAAAGTAGATAGTCTTTTTTTCTCTTTTCATCTCTCTCTCTCTTAGCACAGTACTTATTAGACATTTAGTAATGCTTTTTTTTTAAAGTAAATATATTTATTAAATCAGTTCTTCAATTTATTTAGAGATACAACTAGCCCAAAAAATGTTTTGATAAAATAGAAGATATATAAATTAGGGGAAATAAAAGAACCTTACTTTCCAAGAGCAAAACACTCCAATTTTACAGTTGAACCTTTTGCTGCTTGCACTGTTTCAGGAAAACGTACTTCAATCTTTGGTTCATACTCTCCCATCACACCTGTTAAACATCAAAACAGCTAGCACTCCATTTGTATCGCTCCTGGAGATCAGAACAGAAGTTTCATATGCAGTAAAATGTGAGTTTCAGTTTACCATAACTTGAATATTTGGATTTCCAAATAAACAGATATTAGTTTGGGAATGTTTAATTTCTATCATCTCATTTTAAGGAGGGAAAGGAAGGAAGATATAATGAAGGAAACAGGCATGGAAGGAAGGAAGGAAGCAAGGAAGAAAGGAACTTTCATGATATTCTTATTCAGTGGTCCAAAAACTATTTATAGGTATATTATATTGAAAAGTATTGTTCTCATGCACAATTAAATTTAAAGCCTCTTGTGATTGTGAAGTGGAAATGAAGATCCATTATCACAAAATTGATACTTTATTTGTTTTTCTGACACAAAGTTTACTGTATCTAATTTATTTATATTGTATTGTAAACTTGTACTTAAAGGAACAATGGGGTATATGTAGCATATTAAATTGAATGGGGCGGGGCAAGAAAAAGTATAGAAAGAAAACTAAATTAACTGAATAACTTAGATGGGCTCTTAGGCTACCCCTTCCTTCAGAATGGACAAAATCTTCTAATGTGAAAGGGCAATGAATTGTGGAAGAAGTGGGCCTGTAAATCAAGCCAATCACAGTTGCACTTTTAAAATTATTTGGATTCACTAGCAATCATAAAAGTCAATAAAAGTGTGCTATAAGAAATGCAGGATGGAATGAGGAATCACAGCTTAGAATCAATGCTTATTATATTTCAGCTGTTCCCTGTTCTTACTAACTTCTTTGAAAACAGTGTGAGGGATTACAATTTCAGTGCAGGCTCTAATCACAAAATTTGCCAATAGTCTCTCTAGTTCTACATTTCCTACTGAGAACATTTAATTAAGGAGTCAATCTGATGTTGTTATTTTTCCCCACTTCAATGACTCTCTTAGATTAACTAGGTCTTTGATTCACACACCAGCCCTGACTTGGCTTATAGTTATAAAATTTGTCAAAGTATAGTTTAAATGTATGTTTTTTCTTAGAGCAATCAAAATAATCTGAACAACTGTATTTCTTTTATTTTTTTTTCTTCCTTTGGTAGATAGTTATTTTATTTGTCTTTGTTTTTTGTTCTTTGCAAAATATACATTCATGGACCTTGAACTTATTTTTCCCTTTTAACTGACCAAATGTCTTTGCTATAAGAAAAGGAGAAAAGCACAGAAAGGAAAAGATGGTACACAAAGGATTTTTATTTGTGACCTTTTTATGTTGTTTCCTCCATGGGAATTTTAATTTTCCAAAGTTCTAACTAAAATTTTTTATTATCTTACCATCATTACGCAGCACTAATGGAGTAGGTGGCCCTTGGATACGTTTTTGGGCTTGCATGTTTGTTACAAAGCAAGTGTAATTTCCCACATCTGATGGCTCCACTTTTGCAATATATAGGTTTCCTGTTTCTTGAGAGATAAATCTCCGGCTATCCTCCTGGACAGGCAACGGATGATCATTGAAGGTCCAAGCATAATATACATCTGAAAAATAATAATCATTTATATCATCTAGCAGAGCTTATTGAAAAAAATAGTCTCCAACAATGTTTTTTAAATTATTTACAATATCTGATTTTAACACTCTTTATATTCTCTGTGTTATCTCTCCACATTGTTCTTCTAGAGAGCAGGCAACAAACAAGGGCTAAAGGGGAGACAACCCTGATATATTTAGGACAAACAGGACTAACCATGTTTTAATTGTCATAGAAATATTAATTGGCAAACTCCCTTTGTGATTATATTATAGCATTTACTATGTAATTTTTAGAGTTATGTGCAATTTCTGGGGCACTGAAATGTTAAGTTGGTTATCCAAAGTCAAACAGTCACTAAGTGTCTGAAGAAAGATTTGCCACTACCTTTTCTTCAGACTGAAAATATATCTTACTCCACTACATCATTTCATCTTGGGGTGCTTAATATATCTTTGCTGATTAACTGAGATTAGGAAGGTGACAGCAAGAGGAGAAAAGTGTGAAATAAATTCAGAGAAAATGAAATCTAAAGCCAAAGATGGATGAAAAAGATTGTAAATATTTAAATTTCAATTTTAGTTTCTTACATATATTCTAAAAAGTTTTTGAAGTAATTCAATAAAATCTGAATACGAATATTAATATCCATTAATATTGGTATTTATTAATCATGCAAAATCAATTTAGCTCACAGTCTGAAGAATAAGTTCTCACTGGGGGAAGCAGAAATAAAGGGATGAAATTAATATGCCATCATAATATTTATATGAGATAGGATCATAAAGGTACTAATCACATAGCAGAACATATAACCAAATTTCAGAACATAATCAGAAAATAGAAAACAAATTATAATCTGTTTTCCAAAGCCTCTAAGAGAAAAGATTATTTGTGAATGACTCATGATATATTTTATGGTATCTCAAAAATGAAATTTATTAACTTACAAATAATTTTAAGGAATGAAAAGAATAAGAATGATCCAAGAAATGAATGTCACTGCTAATAAAGCTGTCCAACACATTCAAAAGAAAATAAGGAACATGAACACATTGGACTGATACACAGAGATAAAACTTTATCATAGCTATGTAAGAATTATGCAAAGAAGAATAAATTCTGATTATATCAATGATTATGGGGGAAAATGTTTTGATAAAACATAACCCCACTCCATTGAAAACATGAGAAGGCATAGGAATAAATTGAACCTTTATTAAAATAATAAGTAGAGTTCATCTAAAAACCATCAGTGAGTGTCTCTGTAACAATGACAAAATTGAAGTCTTCCCAATAAGTGAAGGGTGAAAGAAAGATGTCCATTTTTATCATTATTTAATTTTGAACTAAAATGCTACTATACCATAAGACAAAAAAGAAGGAATATAGGAATGGGGAAACAAAAATACCAGTCTGAGGAGGGTATGATATTATATACAAAGAAACCTAGAGAAATAACTAAATATTAGTTGAAAGAATTTTCAACTTTAGCAAAGTTCAGAGTAAAATAAACCCACAAAAATCATCAGTATTTTTATATTAGAAAAAAATCAACAGGAAGAGATGAAGAAATTATGTTTAAAATAATTGCAGACTATAAAATTCTTGAGTGTATTTAATAAAACAAAACCAGAAACTATATGTACACAAATACAAAGTGTTTCTCACCAGAAATAAAAAGTATCTAAACATATGGAAATATATGAATTGTTCATAAATAACCTGAGGCAAATTAACAATGCATGACAATTTTACCTACATTAATTTATTTAGTGCTATACCAAATAAACTATCAAATACTCATTTTATAAAGATAGAAAAATAGCAATGAAATCAATATGGAAGAAAAAAAGAGATGAAGGTTATCAAGGTAAATAAAAGGAAAAAAATGTGAAGGAAGGTAGACTTAGAGTAACAGAATTCAAATTATATTACAAAGCAGTAATCATGAAAACATTCTGCTAATGGTTTAAGAAATGAGTGGTGGATTAGAGAAAGAGAATATAAACACAATGCACAGTAATTAACAACCATAATAATATAATGTTTATAAACTCCTAAACCCAACTTTTGAGGCAAAATCTCACCATTTGAATAAAAATGTTTTTTGGGAAAACTAGAAAGCAATTTGGCAGAAATTAGGCATACTCCAATCCTTCCCCCCACAGACCCAGATTAGGTCAAAATGGACAAATTTTTTGGATAGTAAATGTGACATCATATGCAAATTTCATAAAGATGAACACATATCCATCTATAGACAAGGGAAGAGTTTATGACAAGAGACACAGAAAATCACTTGAAGTCAAACATAATTTTGATTACATGAAATTTAAAAAGTCTTGTTCAAACAAAACTAACGCAGTTAACATTACAAGTCAAGCAAAACTGGAGGCAGGAAGGTTAGAGGTAGTTTATGTGATAAAGGCCTGATTTCTCAAATATATAAGATAGTAGGCCAAAAGGAATACTTTTCCTGTTGATAAATGATCAAAGATTATGAACAGACAATTTTCAGAAGAAATCAAATTTATCAATAGTCATAAAAATGTACTAAATTTTTATCTTCTATTGTTTAAAGAAATACAAATTAAAGTAACTGATACAACAGCTGAGATCAGATAGGATAACATGATAGAAATGAAAAAAAATGATAATTTTGAGGGGATGTAGAGAAATAGAAACACTAGTTCATTTCTAGTGGAGTTGTGAACTGGTATAACCCTTCTGGGAAATGATTTGAAACTATGTCCAAAAGGTGATAAAACTGCATATACTTTATGACCTAGACATAGCACTACTGAATCTGTAAAATAAAAATATCAAATGAAATGAACTTATATTTACAAAAATCCTCATAGCAACTCTTTTTGTCATGTCAAAGAATTGGGGAATAGCTTTACAATTTATGTTATATAACTGTAATAAAATTTGATTAAGCTATTAGAAATAATTGGCAGATGGTTTCAGAAAAAAATCTGTAAAGACTTATGAAATCGGTGTTGTGAACATCACCAGGAGAAAATTAAAACAGCACAAACATTGTAACTATGATTAAATTTGACAGTTTTAGATATTATAATCAGTACTATGATCCTAGACAATAGAACCAAAAATCAAAAATGTTATCATCTTCCTAAGAGAGATCTGGTAAACTTAGAGCATTTTGAAGTATATGTTTTATATTGGGTTTCTTGCTTTTTTTCAACATAGCTAACATGGAAATATAGATTTTTTTGACTTTACATGTATCATTTATAACATATTGTTTTCTTCCTCAATGCATGGAGAATGTGTGAAAGGGAGGAAGAGAAGTCCGAAAGCAAAATGTTTTTTAAAGAATGTCAAAATATAGAAATAAATGTACAAATGAATAAATGGATATGTATTCACAAATGGGCAGGAGGAAAGAAAAAAAAATCAGAATAATATTGTGAACTACACTGATAACAGCTCCTGTAATGTGTTTTTCCAATAGTATTTTTTTTTCAACTAAAGCTTAATTAGCTTTTATTTTCTTGGGGAAATCACTAAGCTCCCTGGGTCTCAGTTTATTAATTTGTAAAATGACATCTTTGTAGACTAGATGAATGCTGGTTCTCTTCAAGTTCCAAATCTACAATTATCTGACATTATTAGGGGTAATCAAATGTCTTGATGGCCACCTAATTTTTATTCCTGCCTGTAATCTCCATCTTTTTTCAATCTATCCTGTACATAGCTGCCAAGTATATGTTTGAAACTGCTCTCCTGTCCCAGTGTTTTTCTCCTTGAACTAAGAATGAAAGAAACATAGACCTTTTTATCATTTAAATCCTTCACAGCTTTACTTACAGAAAAACTTTCTAGATTAATTATATATTATTCTTCTGTCCATACTCCACAATCTTGCCAAATAGAAACTGAATCCATCCATATTTATATAGATTATGGATATATATGTATATATATGAGAGAGCAAAGCCAATATGGAAGAGAGAAAGCAAGTCTTCATCTGAACTCTTGCTCTCTAAACTCCCTCTAAACAGCCTCTAAACTCGTTTTGCAATGACAGAACCCACAAATATTTGGAGTGTAACAAATTTGCAGCAGAAAATACTTTGGAAGCACTTCAGAAAAAGTCTGTTTCAATTGGGCATGTGGGAGGCAACCGAGTGCAGGCACATTGCAGAGACCCACAATAGTGTGGGATCTGTGTACCAGGGAATGTGCCCTGAGGAATCAACATCAATGTTGGCTGCTTTGTCCTGGTTGTAAGCCAGGGCATTAGCAGATTAGCTATGAGACATCCAACACAAATAAAAGAGGTAAATAATGAGTCTCTGAACTCCAGAATAACTTGGGACAGGCCCATCCAGTACCAGAAGTCAGCAGCACCAAGCCAGTACAGCCACTGTGGCCAATAGAGGAAGCTTGGACAATTTCGCCTTTGCCCTAAAAGCAGCCTTCAACTTTAAAAAAAAATGATCAAAAAAAGCCAAAAAGAACTCTGACTGTAGACAGTTTTTATGGGGAAAGAGAAGAACAGACCTCAAAGCCTGTGAACACTAAAAGCAAATTATCAAATGAAGCCCTGAAGATGATATGAGTTGGTCCCATCTCACAAGACTTTCTTCAAAGAACTCAAAAAGTCTCTTGAAAGAAAGTTAGAAGAAAAATGGGGAAAGGAAATGAGAATATTGCAGGAGATTTTGAAAAGGAAAAACAAAAATTATCTGAAGAAACCTCTTATAAAGCAGATTTAGTAAAATGGGAAAAGCATACATATATTAGTTGATTTTTGTCCTTCATTTTCAAAGAGGACCAAAAATACATTACTATGTTAGAGTCAAGCTGTGAAGTTACATTGTGCCTGAATGAGGCTGTTCAGATGAATGTGAGCTTGGAAGGCTCTGTTACAGATCAGACACAAAGGTTCATATAAACATTTGGGGTAGCTTCTAAATATGTGTGTGTGTGTGTGTGTGTGTGTGTGTGTATGTTTATTTTTCTGTTTAACTTATTTCCAATGTTAATAGTTTTTCAGAAATACTAGCTCTTCTCCCCCATCTAATTCCACACCTTTCATCCATATAGCATAATTATTATTTTACCTTTTCCTATAGAAATTTGCTTTTTTGAGTCACATCAAACTCAGCTCTACCGCAATCTTTCTTTTGGCCTAGCCAATTATGAATATCATTCTTAGACATATGGTTTACAATTTCATGTATAAAACTTCAATAGTTTGTCCTTATTGACTCCCTTGAGATTAGTCTTTGATCCTGGCAATTATATATTAATTTTCCTATTTAGTTCAGGTTTGTTTGGGACAAAGTCGTGAAAATCTGAGAGTTCAATTAACATGCCATTCATTACTGAATATTATATATATATATATATATATATATATTTTTTTTTTTTTTTTTTTTTTTTGGATATAACATTTTAAGGTGCAATTACAATTCTTTTTTTTATTGATATATAGTTTTTAGGACCTGAGGTCTTTTACTGTAGCTACGGACAAATCCTGTACAATTGTAATTGTAGCTCCAGCTACATTGAATTGCTTTGTTTTTGTTGTTATCTGTAAAAATTTCTCTTTCATCTGGGGGCTTCTGAATTTAGTATTGAAGTTCCTATGTATTTCCCTTTTAAGATCTCTGTGAGGTCGGGATAGATGGACTTTTTCTATTTCTATATTGCCCTCTTATTCTGTCACTTCAGGACAATTTTTAAAAGTTATTTCTTGTATTATTGTATCTTTTTTTTTTTTTTTTTGGTCAAAGCTTTCAGGTAGTCCAATTATTCTTATGTTTTATCTTTTTAATCTATTTTCCAGATCTGTTGTATTTCTTATGTCTCATATTCTCTTCCATTTCTTCATTATATTTTATTTTGTTATTTCTTATTCTCATAACTTCACTGGCTTCCCCTCATCAATTCTAGTTTTCAAAGAGTCATTTTCTTTTTTATTTAACATTCTGGATCTCCTTTTCTAGTTGGTTAACTTTGTTTTAATAATCTTCTTGTGTTTCCTGACATTCTTTCTTCTGTGCTGGATCATTTCTTTAAAAATAAGAATTTATTAATATAATCCCTTCTAGTACTTGGGTTGTGCTTTATTTTGCTTTCCCCTCTGGCCTGTGATCAATAACCCAAAACTCCATCTTCTCTAAGTGCCTGCAGGCCAGCACAGTTCCTGTCCCACTGCTTCTATACACTACTCCCTTCTCATATAGGCCAAGTCTCTGCAGTACAGTGGGATCTGGTATTCCTTATAAGCAGAGATTTCCTTAATCTTCCAAGACTCAGACCCTGGACTCCCCATACCATTGAAGAGATGGAAATTCTTGTGGTTCCTTTTCAGCCTACCTCTGAACCCAGGTAGCTCTCGAGCTCTCAATTTGCTCTATCAGTAGAGCTAGCCTGGCGTTGTTTGTGCCTCACAAGGGCCAAACCTTGGTCTTGAGTTTTTTCTTCAGATTGTCTCCATCCTCTCCTCCCAAGAGGACCCTTCTTTTGTTCCAAGTCTTCTTTGCTTTTCACTGATATACATTCATCCTGAGAAGCAATTTTGTTTTGTTTATGAGGGGAATTTGGAGCACTTGGGATTTTCTGACTTTCTCTGCCATTTTTCCAGAATCATACTCTGGGAAATGGGTTTTGATTTAACAAAAAGCCACAATGGATAGGAGGACCAGCCCTGGAGTCAGGAGAACCTGAGTTCAAATCCAGTGTCAGACACTTAACACTAGCTGTGTGACCCTGCAATTGCCTTGCAAAAAAGTATCTTGTTAAAAAAGCTATCTGTGAATAGATGGGCTTCAGTGAATTCCGAAATGAGATGGGGAGAATCACATTTCCTGAATCTGACTATCTAGGCTTAGTTTTTCCTCTGATGATGCTCACTGCATGAGCCTCTCAATTTTCCAGCATCTCAGTTTTCTCTCCTGAAAAATGAGAGAGCTGTATAGGTAAACCTCTATATCGATTTAAGCTTTATATCCCTATGAATATAAGATTCTATATCTTCCTTGATTGAGGAATCAAACTTCTCTTCACCAGGACAATATCAAGAGACTCCCTATGAACAGTTAGAAGTAGGGCTTTATTATTGCGAAGTCCTCTTTTAATTTAGATTCTATGAATGTGCTGAGTGACCTTTCAAGGTTTCCTTTTGCCCCATGGTTCTATTTAATTGAGGTCAGTCATGCATTAATATAATTCATTCCTTATTTTTAGAAATAAGCTTGGGGGCTTTTGTTCTTGCTCCCATTTGTAATGTGTTCTCCAGCTAGGGTAGGTCCCAGTTGAAGCCTTTCATCATTTCACTTGCTCTCTTGCCTCTGCTTATTTCACTCTCTGCCTCACCTCTACATCCACTGATCTGCTTTAGCTAAATATATGCTCAAAGGCTTTTTCTTTGAACTAAGAAAGAACCCAGATTGTAAATTCTTCCCAATATAAACAGAAGACAAATGGATCTTCTGTGCTATGTGTTGGCATTACCTCTCATTCTCTGACACCCTGGCTGAGTAATGTATAACCTTGAGCATATGCCCAGAGCTACATAAGAGTTTCATGATCTTTGTTCAATGTCTGTTTCTGTGATGAATCTGCCTCAGTTCACTGAACATCATCAGATCTCTGTTTACAGAGAGATAGAGCTCCAGGCTCCCAGTGATTTTGTGACATCCTTCCTTCTCCTTGACTTCCACGTTGTGAGCATTAAGGCTCCATTTCTTATCACAGCATAGATATATACAACATTTGTTCTTTTCATAATTTCCAGGATTTCCTGCTAGTCCTTTGCACAGATGATTAACCATGGCTTAGATTCTCTCTTTTTTCATTTCAGTCTCTTGGGATTTTCTTTGTCATCCATGCAGTTGCTTTAGTGACATCTTAAATATCAAATAGTATAGCTAGGTGGTGAATTGGATAGAACAGCAGACCTTGATTCAGGAAGGCCCGAGTTCAAATCCAGACTCAGGAATTTTCTAGTGGAGTTAATGAAGAGTAAGAAACAAGGGAACAACAACCACCTCAAGTCACTGAATGTTTATTAAGCTACACAATAGGCCTGGAACTGTGCTAAGCTTTGAAAATTAAAAAAAAATGGCCAAAACTCTAAGTTTCTACCTTTAAGGAGCTCAATGTCTAGTATAAGAAGATAGCATGAAAAAATTATATGTAAACAGACATAAACAGGATAAATGGGAGATAGAGGCAAAGTAATAGCATTAAGAGGGTCAGAAAAGATTTGTTATGGAGAGGCAAGAACTCAATTAAAGAGATTTGTAAGGTGTTTATCTTGCTTGGAGATAATAATCAAATCCAATATAACTAATAAAATAGAGTGAAAGTAAACTGAAGAAAATTGAAGTGATGGAAGGGAAGAGAAGGGAAGGGAAGAAAAGGAAAGAGAAGGGAAGGGAAGGAAAGGGAAGGAAAGGGAAGGGAAGGGAGGGGAAGGGAAGGGAAGGGAGGGGAATTGTTACTAAACAATTCATTTCAACTCAGAATACATTTATTAAACCTTTTTTACATGAAAGACATTGTGTCATGATATTAACATGATAGGTTAATTTCTACTAAGATGTTAATAGCTAGTGAATGAGTAATAATTAATTATGATTAATATATTAGTAACATATTGTATTAATAAAAATCATGTGTGATTAATATAGTTATTGATAATTGTATATGATTAATTATTAATTAATGAAATGATATTAGAAACTTCTCAAGTGAATTTTCCTTTTATCAGGAAATGCATCTTATGGAGTCAGTTCTTTAATGGAATGATGAGATGTTTGGGGATGGGGACCTTTTGCATGGAATATATACAAATTCATCAGAAAATAATCATCCATAAACACACACACACACACACCAAACATACAAACACATACACATATCAACACACACTTGGATACATGCACTTTTATTTTGATTTGGTTTTTATTTTTGTTTTTGTTTTGGCTTATTCCTTGAGTTCCTTAATTTGAATGGTAGTTGATTACATTCCCCCCATTTTTGCACCAATCATAATCTCAATTAGGCAAGGACTTTTTTTCTTTTTTTTAATTGAGAAGTCTCAGTCTTGTCTGTCCTTGATCAATGCATGTCTTTTGCAAAAGTAAGGTTCCAAAACAGCATGTTGCTTTGGAAGATATTATTTATGCCTGAGTATCAAGTTAAAGGAATTTTCACCTTTTACCCTTATATCCAGAGCATCAAATGGTACATTAAGGGGAAATTTTAATGTTGTAGTGTGAGTAAGAATTAGATACTTTTTATTTTCAAACTGTTGCTTGAAGCATAACCTTTCTTGGGACTGTTGAATAGTAGAGGGGAGGAAGAGAGGAAGAATGGTATTTCACTAGTACATTGCAGTAGTTATATGTCCCCAGTCCACTTACTGACCAAATAAGCTGTCAATGAGCTTCAGATTAATCAACCATGCCTGATGCTGGTTGCTTCATATGAATGACAATTTAGCTAGCCAATGAAAGGTTTTTGTCACTTAAATATTAGTAAAAAACAAATCCATGACTAAATATTTTTAAAATGGAAGCTTATCTCTAAATGTCTCTGTTTGTTTGAGATCTCTTCTTGACTCTTCTCAATTTATTTCTCCCCAAAGTCTGACTGTTCCCAATATTCAGAAAATTACAAAACACTTCTTTATCCTACTCCATGAGCAGCAACTGCAGTGCTTAATTTGTATTTTTTAAGTGGAGGATGGGAAAAGAAACAACACTTGCAAATTGGGAGTTTTAAAATCTTCCCATTTGGCTTTTCTTAATTAAATGTATAATTCATGAACTACTTGGTTCAGCCATTGGATTTTCAAAATATTTTCTCTACCATCTATGACATTTATCTGTTATTAATGAATGTGGTGTTCAGCAGTATTTTCACTGAATGATAATGTACCCATCATGTAGTGGCTTTTCTAAAGTTTTACATCAACACCTTCTGCTTTGATGTTATCATGATTAGTAATTGCAACTCCATGGCAAGCAATTGAAGTTTCTATCTGCTGTTCCCTCAATCAAACAATAAAGATTATTTCCTTCTGAGCATGATTATGTTTTGGCTGTCTTTTAGTATCCAGTGCCTTGTAGTGTAATATTTAAAAATACAAACAAAAAAAAAGTGATGCACAATCTTATCCATTATCATAGATTTAATTATATTTAAGATTAAAACCATGTGTGTGTGCTTGAGATACCTACAATTATAAAGGCTAAATTATTCTTATTGCTCTGTCATGTTGGTCTCTTCTTTCTATTATTAAAATAATAATAGGTTAAATTACCTGAGATTGTTCTGACTCAATGCATGGGTGAACTTTTCCTTTAAAATGTTTTGGAAAGAAAGTTTAAACGTGTGTACCTTTTAAAGAACTCCAGATTAAAGACAACTGATTTCTTTGAAAAGACTACATGAGAGTGTGAGAATAGAGTCAAAATGGCAGAATAAAGGCTTCCTTTTGCTGAGATCTCCAACTCCTCCAACCCCCTTTTCAATAGCTTCATAAAACAATTTCTAGAGCAGCAGAACACACACACACACACACACACACACACACACACAAAAAAAAAGATGTGAAATAAGTCAATTTACAACCAAAGCCAATTTACAATATTAACAGAAAAGGTCTATCATAGATGAACTGAGAGCACAAACCAAGACAAGCCCCACCAGCTTAAACCTGGCCCTGAGAAAGCAGAAGCAGGCATTGGGAGCCACTGAATCAGCAGCAGATGCTTCAGGAAAGAGGTTTAAATCACTAATCAGAGGGAGGTTACAGAATTCTCTTGATTAACACTGAGGCAGGACTCCATTGCTTTGCTTATACTTAAATTTGGGTAACAACCCTGAGTGGCAGTTCTAAGAAGAACAGGTACATTAGAACACCAAAACCTGAGGTTGCAATGGTACAGGAATATTTGTTATAATTCTAGGGCAGAGAAAAAGTACAGCCCATAGCCCAGTGTAGAAGAGTAGTGAACACAAATATTTTTAGATCTTATCACATTGAAAGAACTGAAAAATTACCTTTTTTTTAAGATGAAGTAATTAAAGCTATCTATAGTTATATGAAAAAAATGCTCAAATTCACTATTGTTTGGAAAAATACAAATTAAAACAATTCTAAGGTACTATTTTATACATATTACATTGCTTAATAGGACAGAAAAGGAAAATGATGAATGTTGCAGGTGATGTGGGGAAAATGAGACATTAACGTGCTGTTGGTGGAGTTGTGAACTGATTTTCAATCTTTCTGAAGAACAATTTGGAACTATGAGCAAAGATTGATAAACTGTGTTTACCTTTGAACTAGCAATACCACTACTAAGGTCTGTGTTCCAAAAGAGATTAAAAAAAAAGAAAGATCAGAATCTATATGTACAAAAATGTTTTAGCAACTCTTTTCTGGTGGTAAATAATTAGAAATTGAGGGAGTGCATATCAATTAGGGAAAGGTTGGACAAACTGCTATTTTTTTTTCATATTGGAATACTATTATGCTCTAAGAAATGATGAGTAGGATTTTTCTAGAAAATCCTGAACAGATTTCCATGAGTTGAAGTTAAGTGAAATGTATTATATACAAAGTAACAGTAATATTGAAAAATTTCCTGTGTTTGCTATCCCCAGCAATACAATGATCCAAGACTATTCTGAAAGACTTATGAAAAAATACTACCTATCTCAAACAAAAAAAAGAACTAATGGCATCTGAATACAGATTGAAGTATCCTTTTTTTTAAACTTTATTTTTGTTGAAGGTTTTATCTTGCTTTGTTTGTATTTTCTTTCAAAATATAAGTAATATTGAAATGCTTTGAATGAATAAACATATATATAACCTACATTGAATTGATTGCTTTTTCAAGGAAGAGGAGTAGAGAAAGAGGAAGGGAGAGAATTTGGAACTCAAAGTTTTAAAAACAAATGTTAAAATTAATTTTACAAGTAAGTGGGGAAAATAAAATATTGAATTATATTGAAAAAAAGAACTCATGGTCTGCTGGGAGTGTTTGGAAATATAACATAGAGGCTAAGAAATGTTTTTCCTTCTTCAAGAAGGAAAATAGTGTTTTAAAGGTAAAAATAAGAATGGAATTTTCTTGATGCTTGGAGAAAGAAGTACAAAAATATTCAAAAACACATAATAATATCCCAGATCCCTGAAATAAATAATGCATTACTCTTACAAGAACATAAGAAATGGAAATAGAAATAGAAAATAGAAATATGAAATGGAAATAAGAAATAGAAAAGGAAATAACGGGGCATAAATCTATAATGATGGATTAAATTTAAATTGTGAAGAGTAAATATTAAGAATTTATATTTTTAAAATAAGCAACATGTTTTCACAGAAAGTATTTAACTAAGAAATAATATTATTAGTTGGACAGCTATGTGGCTTGGTATTCAGATCAGATTTGAATTTGTGAAGATGAGTCAGAAAGATTTATCTTCATAAATTCAAATCTGCTCTCATACATTTATTAGCTTTGTGACCATAAACAAGTCACCTAACTCTGTTTGCCTCAATTTCTCATCTTTAAAATAGCTAGTGGCAAAGTACTCAAGTTTCTTTGCCAAAATTGGGTCATGAAGAATCACTGAACAGTAACAAACATTACCAGACTTGTTAATTAGGAAGACTGCTTTGTCAACAGAATAAAGGAAGGATTAGAGAATGGGGAAAGTGGAAGCAGAGAGATCAATTTGGAAGGTATTAGAAAAGCCCAGTCAAAAGATGAAGAAGGCCTGAATAGTGTAGTGGCTTGCAGGGAAAGAAGCAGGTGAATGTGATAGGTTTTATGGGTGTAAAAGTAGAATAAGGTAGCATTTGATTGTGTGTGGAATGTGAAGGAGGAGGAAGAATGAAATAACAAGCTGTTTAGTCTGATTGATTGAGAGGATCATGATGATAATTTTAAAAACTGCATGTGAGACATTGTATCCTAATTGAGAGACAATAACTCTAGGATTGAAAAGATTTAGAGTCAAGCTTTGCCTCTGACACATAAAGATAAGACCAAGTATTGATTCAGCGTCTACTATGTGCCAGGTACTTGCTAAGTACTTTATACTTGTTATCTCACTTGCATATTCCTAAATTCTCTATAGCCCTCAATTAAGAGTTAAGAAAACTGAGTCAAACAGTAATTTGCTGATGACTTGTCCAGGGTCACACAACTAGTGTTTGAGGTTACATTTGAATTAGCCTTCCAAAGTCAAGTTCTAGCACACTAACTACTATATCTGCTAACTGCCAAATGGATACATGTCCCTACACAAATTATTTAAACTCTCAGTGCTCTAGGAAACTCTTAAAAATTCTAAGTTACTGAAAATGTGCGGATCTGTTTTTATTGAACAAGTTTTTCACCAGGAATTCCCCACATTTCTGGAAAGAGTTCATAAAATAAACACATTTTAAAAAAGAGTTCGGGGGGGAGGGTAAAAATTCATTATTGGGTAAAAATTGTTCAAAAAGCTGGAAAGCAGCATGGCAGAAATTGGACATAGACCAATATATCACACCGGTTATCAAAATAAGATCAAAATGGATACATGACCTAAATGTAAAAAGAGATATTACTAGAAAATTTGAAGAACAAAGTATATAGTTGTAATGGACTTGCATGAGTCCCCTATGAAATTTGCCAATCCACTGATCCATAGCTCCTTTGAATACCAAATTAAGAACCTCTGTATACCTGATGAAGACAGATAAGTGGAGTTAATTCATTCTATTCAATTAAAAGAATCCTCTAAAGAAGAGTTGACTTAGGGCTTGAGTAGCTTTTAATACCACCTCTTGATAAAATGTCATAATTGATTCATATTTATTGAAATAAAGTCAATTTCTTGCCCTTATAAGACTGCTTTAGAGGTGAAACACCTTTAGAAACCATGAAATCCGATGCCCTGTTTTTATACATAAGGAAAATTAGAAAGAGTTTAAGTGACTTGCCTGTACATCTAGTAAACAAATGAAGTGGTTATTGAACCCAATTCTTTCAAAGCTAGGTTGTCCTGACTTTAAATCACAATCTCTTCCTCTAGATTTTGGACCTGGATGGAGCAAACACACTAAAAGTCAGGGCAGAGAAAGTTTGTGATATTTATTTGAAGCACTTCCCCCCTTATTCTTGAAAAAAAATCTGTCCTTGAAAAGTGTTTCAATTTGTAGGTGAATTTCTAACATTTTTATTATGACAAGTCAAAAGGAGGACTCAGAGCTGTCTTCCTGCTTCCAACTCAATTTAGTAAACCATTGGCTTAAATTCATCAGTTCTTTCCAATTTCAAAGTGGAGAACTGAGGAGAAATAAGAACATTATGTCCAACATACACCATAAACATAAATTTTTTATGAGTCAGGATTTCTATTTTGTATCCTGACAAAAAAAGTGAACAGGTACATGTTTTGCTTTGCATTTAGAAACAGTATTATTTCATAGTGAAAGCAACTGTAATGATTTTAGTGACAATGAATCAATTCTTCATCTTGTCACTTTTAAATAAAATGTCATGCAAAACTTGGATAACTGACAATAGCCAGGAAAGTCTGTTTATAACAGATTTTCATATTTATCTGGTAGGTTTGGCTAAAAATGTTTTCCACTTACATCTAATATTAACAGGAAAAATGACTCTCTAATTGTTCTCTATAAACTTTTGGAATTAATACTTTAGCTAAAATGGCTCTTCATCCTATGGTAAAACAAGAAAACATACCTTCCACAAAGTTTAGTGCAGAGGACCACAGATAGTGGGGAACCCTGAATGATGTATAAGATCTTTTAGTCCAGTAAAAGGAACCCTGCTGAGATTGTCTGGTTCTGCTCCCTATCTCTTCTAAGGGCTTTCAGTCTTCCTGAGAAGTTAGGGGGTGGTGACAAACTGTTATAATTGAAGCAGAGTGATACTAAGTGGCAAGAGACATTTACACACAATAGCAAGTTGTTTATGTGGTTGTGCATGGCAGCATATAATTAGAGCATACACACTGTGCTATAGTTATGTAAAGTTATTAGGGAATATAAGGTTGATAGAATTTGGAATAAATGGACTCCATGTTTTACCATCCATATGAAATCTTGATCTAAGATCAAGGATTCAGGCTGGTACTGAAATCCTCCAGAGAAGTAGTCTGGCCATTACAATTTAGTAGTCTGGCTTTGTCATTAATTCATTAAAACCCCTTGACCTGTAGCTCTACTCTACAGAAAAGCAGAATTCCAAAAGTGCATTTTAATTTCTTCCCTCGTTTCCAAGAATATGAATAGGTAGGGTTATTATAAATATAAAGAACCAGGCAATCTTTCCCTCTTTAATAAATTGTTCAGAGAAGTGTTTTTTTTCCTGTTACTTCCAAAGAATTTTCTCTTGCAATTAACTCAATCTTTATTTTTATTTGCTAATTAATGCTTTTTCTCTCCTAACACCAAAGTGTGAAGACAACTACACTTGAATCAGATTGATATTTGGCACAGAAATATATTTTATAATAACACTACTCAAAAAGTGGGCCACTTCAATCCATGTTAAAGATTTTAATTCTGTGTCTAGTTTACCAAATGTGTTTTTGGGAAGAGGGGAACAGACAGATGAAGTGAATATTATATGTAATACAATTCAACAAATATTTATGTACTGCCTATCATCTGTAGGATACTTTCCATTCAGACAAAAAAACAAAAATAAAAAAAAAAAAATTAGTTCCTGTCCTCCAAAAGTGTGCATTTTAATTGAGATGAGAGTGGGAGATTAACTTTAATTACTGGGTTTTCATTTGTCCATAAGAGCAAACAACTAACGACTGTGATTTTTTTTTTCCCCTATCCCACTTCATTTTCCATTAAAACAAATAAACTAGTTAAAAGAGAGGCATTTAAGTTCTGTTCACAATGACTATTGGTTCAATTGGTTTGTTTGAACTGAAAATGCAATTTGGTCAAAAAAATCTAAAATACCCTTAGGTCTGCCAAACCTGAATGCCTATTTTATTTTTGACTGAATGGGCCAGCTGTCTGTAATAGGCTTTATAACACCTTTGTCCCCACTAGACCCAGTTTGCCTGAATTTATCTGACACTTAGAATATATTGTCTTTGGAGTAAATGTGGAAACAAATTTATTTTTAGTGTCTTCCCTCACTGTCCAAATTTGCTGGACTTAACCCAACTGAGAGCTTCACTCATTTTTCTGTTCTTAGGTTTCTTTATAGATCATTTGAGAATGCCTTTTATATTTCTTCATTTTTAAGAAAGATTTAAGTATTATTGCTGGAAATAGTCAAAAAGAGAGAAAATATGAGGGGCATAGTAAATTTCAATCATATCCAGTTATAGCTGCATTTTTTTCTTTGTTACTAAAATACATTTGGTATTTTTCTCAACTACCTGAAAAATAAAACAAAAAGTAAAAAAAAAAAGTCATAGTTTACACACACACACACACACACACACACACAAGCACACACGCACAAACACAGTAGTTATATTCACAGAACTTATCAGTTTCTGATAAATCACATTTAATTAACACCTTTTAATTGATCAATTGTTGCTATTTCTAAATTAAACTAACTCTAAGTTTCATGTTGGTGTGGATATGACCTTATATTCTTAAACTGGGATATAGTTCATTTAGATCTTACCAAGATAAAAACCCTGAAGTCTTGCTCTTAGCAAAGTTCCTAAAAATCTATCACCAGATTGGCTATTTGGTGACATAAAATTTTCATCCACATAAATTATCATTAAGAACACTTGGTAAATATTAGTGATTTACAACAATTAAGAAAATGAAAGTATTCAGAGGAAATTGCATACTCTTTAAAGGAAGCATAATTTTAGTTAGAAATCTAATAGTATATATTTTTTAATTTTACTTTTTGTAGGAATTCCATAATTAGTTGTCTAGTTGAATTAAATGAAGGTTTTAGGAACATATTTCCCTCTTCCCTCTTCCTTTAAAATACTGTCTATTAAATAAGCAAAATTGTACCTATGTCCCCAAAACAAAGCCTTTTTTACCTTAATTCTGGAAAATTCTAATATCAACATTTCATAGTCACTAAGACTATGATAAGTTAGAGGCAAAAGTAGACAAGTAGACATGAGGGATTGCAGAGTTATATTGAAGGATGCAGGATAATTATAAATATAGATATCACCTTATAAAATAATTTCCTATATATTTTGATACAGGGGATAGAGGATTCAGCTTATTCTCTTTTTCAAGAATCCTTTTTTTCCAAGATTCAACACCCATAATATCATCAGAGGATTAGACACTTAGAGGTAGAAGGGCTTAAAAGTGTTTTATTCCTATCCCCTCATTTTTTTTCTTTATATATATATATATATATATATATATCTTTTTATTTACAAGATTTATGCTTAAGTAATTTTTCAGTATTGACAGTTGCAAATCCTTTTGTTCCAACTTTTTCCCTTCTTCTTCCCACCCCTTTCCCCAGATGGCAGTTGACCAATACATGTTAAATATGTTAAAGTATAAGTTAAATACAATATATGTATACATGTCCAAACAGTTAATTTGCTGCATAAAAAGAGTTGGACTTTGAAATAGTGTAGAATTAGCCTGTGAAGGAAATCAAAAATGCAGGCAGACAAAAATAAAGGGATTGGGAATGCTATATAGTGGTTCATAGTAATCTCCCAGAGTTCTTTCCCTGGGTATAGCTGGTTAAGTTCATTACTACTCTATTGGAACGGTTTTGGTTCATTTTCATTGTTGGAGAGGGCCACGCCCATCAGAATTGATCATCATATAGTATTGTTGTTGAAATATATAATGATCTTCTGGTCCTGCTCATTTCACTCAGCATCAGTTCATATAACTGTCTGTAGGCCCTTCTGAAATCATCCTGCTGGTCATTTCTTACAGAAAAATAATATTCCATAATATTCATATACCACAATTTATTCAGCCATTCTCCAGTTGATGGGCATCCACTCTGTTTCCAGTTTCCCACCACTACAAAGAGGGCTGCCACAAACATTCCTGCACATAGAGGCCCTTTTCCCTTCTTCAAAATCTCTTTGGGATATAAGCCCAGTAGTAACACTGCTGGGTCAAAGGGTATGCACAGTTTGATAGCTTTTTGAGCATTGCTCAAAAATTGCTCTCCAGAATGGCTGGATGTATTCAAAATTCCACCAACAATGTATCAGTGTCCCAATTTTCCCACATCCCCTCCAGCATTCTGCATTATCCTTCCCTGTTATTCTAACCAATCTGACAGGTGTGTAGTCATATCTCAGAGTTGTCTTAATTTGCATTTCTTTGATTAATAAAGACTTGAAGCATCTTTTCATATGACTAGAAATAGTTTCAACTTCTTCATATCAGAATTGTCTGTTTATATCCTTTGACCATTTATCAATTGGAGAATGGCTTGATTTCTTATAAATTAGAGTCAATTCCCTATATATTTTGGAGATGAGACCTTTATCAGAGTCTTTGACTGTAAAAATGTTTTCCCAGTTTATGCTTCCCTTCTAATCTTGTCTACATTAGTTTTGTTTGTACAAAAACTTTTCAATTTGATATAATCAAATTTTTCTATTTTGTGATCAATAATGATCTCTGATTCTTCTTTGGTCATAAATCCCTTCCTCTTCCACAGGTCTGACAGGTAAACTATCCTATGTTCTTCCAATTTATTTATAATCTCATTCTTTATGCCTAGGTCATGAACCCATTTTGATCTTATCTTGGTGTACAGTGTTAAGTGTGGGTCAATGCCTGGTTTCTGCCATACTAATTTCCAATTTTCCCAACAATTTTTGTCAAACAGTGAGTTCTTATCCCAAAAGCTGGGGTCTTTGGATTTGTCAAACACTAGATTATTAAAGTTATTAGTTGTTTTGTCCTTTGAACCTAATATTGCCCATCAATTGGAGAATGGTTGGGTAAATTGTGGTATATGAATGTTATGGAATATTATTGTTATGTAAGAAATGACCAGCAGGATGAATACAGAGAGGGTTGGAAAGACTTATATGAACTGATGCTAAGTGAAATGAACAGAACCAGGAGATCATTATATACATCAACAACAATACTATATGAGGATGTATTCTGACTCAGTTTCAATTGATCAATTATGGACAGAAATAGCCACACCCAAAGAAAGAACACTGGGAAATGAATGTAAACTGTTTGCATTTTTGTTTTTTTCCCGTGTTATTTTTACCTTCTAAATCCAATTCTTCCTGTGCGACAAGAGAACTGTTCAGTTCTGTACCCATATATTGTATCTAGGATATACTGTGACATATTTAACATGTATAAGACTGCTTGCCATCTAAGGGAGGTGGTGGAGGGAAGGAGGGAGGAGAAAATTTGGAACAGAAATGAGTGCAAGGGATAATGTTGTAAAACATTACCCAGGCATGGGTTCTGTCAATAAAAAGCTATAATTATGAAAAAAAAAAAAACAATAAGAAGACCAACTTAGCTGGATTGTACATGTTCATGCTATTAAAGACTCGAAAATTGGGCTGGAAAAAAAAAAAGAACCTAACCTATTTTACTGATCGCCTAGTCTATTTCTTAGCCAATATCAAATGGTTTTGGTAACTGCTGTTTTATAATATAATTTTAGATCTGGTACAGCTAGGCCCCTTCATTTGATTTTTTTTTCATTTAATCCCTTGAAATTCTTGACCTTTTGTTTTTCCATATGAACTCTGTATTTATTTTTTCTAGGTCATTAAAATGGTTTTTTGGAAGTCTGATTGGTATAGTGCTAAATAAATAGATTAATTTAGGTAGTATTGTCATATTTATTATATTTGCTCTTCCATTCCAAGAGCATTTAATATTTTTCCAATTGGTTAGAACTGACTTTATTTGTGTGGAAAGAGTTTTGTAGCTTTGCTCATATATTTTCTGATTTTCTCTTGGCAGATAGATTCCTAAATATTTTATACTGACAGTAGTTACTTTAAATGTCATTTATTTGTAACTCTAATTGTTGAACCAAGTTCAAGTTGGGTTTAGTGATATATAAGAATACTGATTACTTATATGGGTTTATTTTGTATCCTGCAAATTTGCTAAAGGTGTGGATTATTTCTAATAGCTTTTTAGTAGAATCTCTGGGGTTCTCTAAGTATAACACCATATCATCAGCAAATAGTGATAATTTGGTTTCCTCATTACCTACTCTAATTCCTTTAATTTCTTTCTCAGCTCTTATTGCTAAAGCTAGCAATTCTAATACAATATTGAATAGTAATGGTGATAGAGGGCAACCTTTTTTCACTCCTGATATTCTTGGGAATGATTCCAGTTTATCCCCATTACATATGATGCTTATTGATGGTTTTAAATAGATGCTTCTGGTTATTTTAAGGAAAAGACCATTTATTCCTATATTCTTGAGTGTTTTTAATAGGAATAGATGTTGGATTTTATCAAATGCTTTTTCTGCATCTATTGAGATGATCATATGTTTTTTGTTAATTTGGTTATTAATGTGGTCAATTATACTGATAGTTTTCCTAATATTGTACCAGTCCTGCCTTCCTGGTATAAGTCCTTATGATCATGGTGTATTATCCTGGGGGTGATTTTCTGTAATCTTTTTGCTAATATCTTGTTTAAGATTTTAGCATCAATATTCATTAGGGAGGTTGGTCTATAATTTTCTTTTTCTGTTTTCAACCTACTTGGTTTAGGTATCAGTACTATGTCTGTGTCATAAAAGTAATTTGGTAGGACTCCTTCATTCCCTATTTTTTCAAATAGTTTATATAGCATTGGGGCTAATTGTTCTTTACATGTTTGGTAGAATTCACATGTAAATCCACCTGGTCCTGGGGATTTTTTCCTAGGGAGTTGATTAATAGCTTGTTCTATTTCTTTTTCTGAGATGGGACTATTTAAGCAACTATTTAAGCAATTTACTTCCTCCTCTGTTAATCTAGGATGCCTATATTTTTGGAGGTAGTCATCCATTTCACTTAAGTTATCAAATTTATTCGCATAAAGTTAGGCAAAGTAACTCATTATTATTGCTCTAATTTCCTTTTCATTGGTGGAAAGTTCCCCCTTTTCATTTTTAAGATCAACAATTTGATTTTCCTCTTTCCTTTTTCTAATCAGATTTACCAAAGGTTTATCTCTTTTATTTTTTTTTTTCACAAAAACAACTCAGTTTTATTTATTAATTCAATAGTTTTTTTTTTTTTTACTTTCGATATTGTTAATTTCTCCTTTTAATTTTAGAATTTCAAGTTTATTATTTGATTGGGGGGGGTTAATTTGGTCTTTTTCTAGCTTTTTAAGTTGTAAGCCCAATTCATTGATCTTCTCTTCCTCTATTTTATTCAAGTAAGCCTCATCATCATTCAATTACACTATGGGTTAAATAGAGTGATGAGGAATGAACTTTAACTTTTTTATCTACCATATGTAAAATTGTTTCATTGAGGAAAGAAAAAAAAAAGCTTCTCCTCATTTATATCAGCAAATAATATGAAGAGGCAGTTTTTAAAATTAGAAAAAAAATTATAAATAACCATTTGAAAAAGAGTTCATAATCACATATAATTAGATCACTAGATTAAAAATATCTCCAAGGTATCGATAAGGTTCATTGTTGATAAGAATCTGAGAAAAGCAAGCCAGTTAATTCACTACTGATAACAGCCATGGATTAGTCCTACTAGTGGAGAAAACAATATGGAATTATATAATGAAAGTTTGAAAATAATCATACACCTAGACTTGTGTTTCCCATTAGTTTCTAACCTTAAAGGGATTGTTAAGAAGAAAGAAAGAAAGAAAGAAAGAGAGAAAGAAAGAAAGAAAGAAAGAAAGAAAGAAAGAAAGAAAGATCACTACTACTGACATGAAAATCTTGATAGCAGCACTATTTTTAATGGTAAAAATCTAGACACAAACTATGTGCTTCTAAATTAGAGAATGACCCCTGACTTAGATAGAATATTAATAAGATTCATCATGATGGATTATCATGAAGAATGATAAACAATGAAATGTTATAAAATATATGGTTCTTATTAAATGATGCTAAGTAAACAAAGAAGTAGTATATATGCATGTGTGTATATATTTTGGTAGAGGACCTGAAAGAAAAAAAATATTGTTCATTAAAAAGTATTTTAAATATTGTAAAAGCAAGAATCCTTTTTCATTTAACAAATGGTAGAGTTATGCTTTTCTAAGTTCATTTTCATCTTTTGTCCAATTTTTATCTATACCTCTCATACTCCATTGTTAAAATCATTCCACAACTCTTTCAAGAATTCTTTTTGGGCCTGAGACTAATTTACATTTTACTTTGGGGCTGTGGATGCAACACTTTTGAGTTTGTTGCTTTTTTTTTTTAATTTGTGTTACACAACTTTCTATCATACTTTCTATGATGAAAAATTATTTATTCTTTGCTCATTTTTTCCATCAAATTTCATATTTTTTTTAACTTTATATTGCAATTGGTTTCTGTTACCATTGTAGTTTGAAGTTTTAGGTTTATTTTTTGGTAGCTATTTTCAGAACTAGTTCTTGGGATCTGTATGCTTCTGGTTCTTCCAAAGTGATATGATTTTATTTTTTATTGCAGTAAGTTTAATTGTTTTTAATAGATATTGCTTTATGAATACACATTATGAAAGAAAAATCAAAGTAAAAAGGAAAAACCATGGGAGATATAAAAAAAACAGAAAAAAAGAATAGTATGTGTTGATTCACATTCATTCCTCTTAGTTTTTTTTTTTTTTTTCAGGTGACCTTTTCTGTCCAAAGTCCATTGGAATTGTTTTAGATCACTGCATTAATGAGAACAACCAAGCCTTTCACAGTTGATCATCATGCATTCTGGCTGTTATTGTGAACAATATATTCCTGTTTCTGCTTGTTTCACTCAGCATCAGTTCATGTAAATCTTTCAAGGCCTTTCTACAATCAGCTTGCTTTGTCATTTTTAATAGATAAATAATATTCCATTATCTTCATGTATGACACCATGTTCAGCCATTCCCCAATTGGTGGGCATACACCATTTTTTTTCTATTCCAATTTTCTATCCCCATTTTTTTGCTACTACAAAAAGAGCTGCTACAAACATTTTTGCACATGTGGGTCCTTTTCCTTTCTTTAGGATTTCCTTGGGATATAGACCCATATTGGACATAATTCCATTGCTTTATAGAAACAATTCACATTTCACAACTCCACTAATAATGCCTTAATGTATCAGTTTTCCCACATCCCCTCCAACATATATCATTATCTTTTTCCTGTCATCTTATCCAATCTGAATGATGTGAGGAGGTACCTCACAAATGTTTTAATTTGCATTTCTCTAATCAATAGTGAATTAGAGAATTTTCATATAACTATAGATGACTCTAATTTCATCATCTGCAAATTGTCAATTAATATCATTTGACCATTTATTGATTGGGCAATGATTTGTATTCTTATAAATTTGACACAATTCATTATATATTTAAGAAATGAAAACTTTATCAGAAATACTGGCAGTAAGGATTTTATCCAGCTTTGTACTTCCTTTTTAATCTTGTTTCTGTTGTTCTTGTTTGTGCAAAAACTTTTTTAATTTAATGTAATCAAAATTGTTCATTTTGACGTTTATAGAGTTCTCTACTTCTTTTTGGTCATAGATGCCTCCCTTTTCCAAAGATCAGATAGGTAAATTATCCCTTTCTCTTCTAATTTGTTTATGTTATCATCCTTCATGTCCAAATCATATACCTATTTTGGGCTTATTTTGATATAGAGTGTGAGATATATGTCTCTGCCAAGTTTTTGACATAATGTTTTCCAGTTTTCCCAGCAAGTGATCTCTTATTCTAGAAGCTGGAGTTTGGAGTTTATCAAATACTAGATTGATATAGGCCGTGATTATTTTGTTGTTTGTATCTGATCTCTTCTACTGATCTACCACTCTATTTCTTAGTCAGTACATAATGGGTTTGATGACAGCTGCTATATAAAATAGTTTTAAGTTTGGTGCTGCTAAGGCAACATCCCTTGTACTTTTTTATTTTCATCAATTCCCTTGATTTTCTTGATCTTTTGTTCTTGAAGATGAATTCTGTTGTTCTTTGTCTAATTCTATAAAATAATGTTATAGCAGTTTCATTGGTATGGCACTAAACAAGTAGACTAATTTAGGTCAAATTGTCATTTTTATTATATTAGGTTGGCCTCGCCATGAACAATTGATATTTTCCCAATCGTTTAGATTTGATTGTATTTGTCTAAGAAGAGTTTTGTTATTGTATTCCTATAGTTTTTGGGTTTGTTTTTGCAGGTAGACTCCGAGTATTTCATTTTGTCTATGGCATTTTTAAATGGTATTTTTCCATCTGTTACTGATGAGCTTTATCAGTAATTTACAGAAATGCTGATGATTTGTGTAGTTTTGTTTTATACTAAATTTTGCTAATTTTTAAAAAACTATTTTACTAAATTTTACTAAAGCTATAAATTGTGTATAAATATAAAATTACTAAAGCTATATAATTATTTTCTAGGACTTTCTAAGTATCTCATGATATCATCTGCAAAGAGTGTAGTTTTATTTCTTCATTGCCTATGCTAATTTCTCTCCTTTTTCTTTTCTTTTCTTAAGGTTCAAGCCAACTCTTCTAGTAGGATGTTGAATAATAGTGGTGATAATGGGCAACCTTTTTCACTCCTGATTTTATTGGGAATGCATTCAGCATCTGTCATTAAAAATGATGCTTCTTATTTTAAGGAAAGTGCCCTTTATCCCTTTGATTTCAAGTGTTTTAATAGGAATAGGTATTATATTTTGTCAAAAGCTTTTTATGCATCTATTAAGATTATCATTTGATTTCTGTTGGTTTTGTTATTGATATGGCTTATTATAGTAACAGTTTTCCTGATATTGAACCAGTCCCACATTCCTGGTATAAAATTCCATTTGCCCTGTTCTAGTTTCTTTTTTTTTTTTTTTACTTGAAGCTTTTTATTTTCAAGACATATGTATGGACAATTTTTCAACATTAATACTTGCAAAACCTTATGTTTCAATTTTCCTTTCCTTTACCCCATTCCATCCCTCCCATAGATGGCAAATATTCCAATGTATGTTAAATGTGGTAGAAATATATATATGAAATCCAATATAGGCATACATATTTATATAATTATCTTGCTGCACAAGAAAAATCAAATCAAACAGGAAAATATGAGAAAGAAAATAAAATGCAAGCAAAGAACAAAAAAGAATGAAAATGCTATGTTGTGATCCACAGTCAGTTCTTTTACTCCTCTCTCTGGGTATAGATGGCTCTCTTCATCACAAGATCATTGGAACTGGTCTGAATCATGTCATTATTGAAGAGAGCCTCCAACCAGAATCGATCATCATATAATTTTCTTTTTGTCGTGTACAATCATCTCCTGGTTCTGCTCATTTCACTTAGCATCACTTCATGTAAGTCTCTTCAGGCTTCTCTGAAATCATCCTGCTGATCATTTCTTACAGAACAATAGTATTCCATAATATTCATATACCATAAGTTATTCATCCATTCTCCAACTGATGGACATCCACTCAGTTTCCAGTTTCTTGCCACTACAAAAAGGCTGCAACAAACATTTTTTTGTACATGTTGGTCCTTTTCCCTACTTTAAGTTCTCTTTGGGATATAAGCCCAGTAAAAACACTGCTGTATCAAAGAGTATGATATTTTGATAACTTTGGACATAGTTCCAAATCTGTCTCCAGAATGATTGGATCCATTCACAATTCCATCAACAATGTATTAGTGTCCCAGTTTTCCCATATTGCCTATAACATTCGTCATTAGCTTTTCCTGTCACCTTAACCAATTTGAGAAGTGTGTAGTGCTACCTCAGAGTTAATTTGCATTTCTCTGATGAAAAATGATTTAGAGCATTTTTTCATGTGATTACAAATAGTTTTAATTTCTTCATTTGAATATTGTCTGTTCATATCCTTTGATCATTTATCAATTGGAGAATGGCTTGAATTATTTTAAATTTGAGTCAGTTCTCTATATATTTTAGAGGCTTATATGTAAAAATGTTTTGCCAGTTTATTGGTTCCCTTCTAATCTTGGTCTGCATTAGTTTTGTTTATATAAAACCTTTTTTAATTTAATGTAATAAAAATTATTTATTTGGTGTTCAATAATGAGTTCCAGTTCATTTTTTGATCACAAATCCTTCCTTCTGCACAGATCTGAGAGTTAAACTATTCTATGTTCTTCTAATTTGCTTATAATATCACCCTTTATTTATAAATAATGAACCCATTTTGGTTTTTATGCCCTAATATATGGTCAATTTTTGTATAGATTCCATGAATCACTTACAAAAAGTAAATTATTTTATGTCTCCTTTCAATTTTCTACAAAGATCTATCATATGTAACATTTCTAAAATTTAATTTACCTCTTTAACTTCTTTCTTACTTATTTTGTGGTTTGATTTATCTATTTCTGAGAGAGCAAGGTTGAGATCCCCCACTAGTATAGTTTTGCTGTCTATTTCTTCTTTCAGTTCTCTTAACTTCTTTAGGAATTTGGACACTATACCTCTTTATGCATATATGATCAATATTGATATTGTTTCATTATCTATGGTACCCTTTAGTAAAATATAATTTCCTTCTTTATCCCTTTTAATTAAACCTATCTTTGCTTTTACTTGATCTGAGATCAGAATTGCTACCCCTGCTCTTTTTTTTTTTTTCACCTGAAGCATAATGGATTCTGCTTTAGTCCTTTACCTTTACTCTGTATGTATCACTATGCTTTAAATGTGTTTCTTGTAAACAACATATTGTAGGATTCTGGCTTTTAATTCAGTTTGCTATCCACTTCCATTTTATAGGAGAGTTCATCCCATTCACATTCACAGGTAAAATAACTAAATCTGTATTTCATGACATCTTATTTAACCTGTTATGCTTTTTTTCTCTTTCCTTTCTTCCCTCCTCCTCAGTATTTTGTTTTTGATGACCATGTTCCTCAAACAGCCCTCCCCCTTTAGAGCTCATCATGCTTTTTTACCTTTTTCATAATACTTCTGTTTTCCTTCTATTAGTCTTTACCTTTTTTTTTTTTTTTCATTTACTTCTCACTCTGCCCTACCACCCACTGTGTTGTCTCTGAGAGAAGCATCAAATCTGGAACGTACCCCTCTCTTGGTCTATGTTGCTTTCTGAATTAGTAATATCTATAATCAGAAAACCAGATTCCCCCCCCCCACCTTTCTCTAAAAAACTGGGAATTTGATTAGTCTTCTTGAATCTATCTTCCATACCCATAGACCTACATGCGATAACTGTCAACAACTTCTAACAACCCTTTTTACCATTGAGGAAAGGGAGCAGATCTACCACGAAAGTCTAAAAGTAGTGTTGGGGCCAGGAGGGGGCTCTGTGGAAGAACACAGAGATCAGCTTGAGGACTCTTTCTTATTTATGTGCCCATACCGTGATCCCAACACTACTGTGGGCTGTGCTTCCCTTAACATTTACTATCACTACCTCCTCCTAGGTCTCAAGGCAGTGACCTGCAAGTCTACTAATCTTTTAAAGGTCTCTGAAGTCCTCCAGAGTTCCCAGGAATCTGAATATTGCCTTTGTAAGTCAGTTCACCCCTGACATCTGGAAAAAAACTCCAGAAGTAGGAAGGGTTTGAAGTTATATGTCCCAAATACTTGAGCTTGTTGAGAAAGTTTTAATACTAAGCACTCATTCAGTGACAAAAATAACACCTTGCCAAGGTCTTAGTCAGCACCACCTATGGACCATGAAATAATCATGGCATGCAGAAATCTAGACCCATACTGAGAAAGGACCAATGCACATATTGCAAGAAGGAAGGGCATTGGAAAACTGAATGCCCAAACAAGCCGGGCCAGGCTAAGGTTCCCATGCTTCTGAAGTGAGGTGACAGAAGGGGCCCTGATTCCTTTTCCCTTGACCCCCAGAAACCAAGGGTTAAAGCTACCGTTGGGGATCACATTCTTGTGGTATCAATGCTGCTCATTCTGTTCTCAGTAAGCCCTTAGGACCCCCCCCCCCTTTTTTTTTTCAAGCCACTCCTGTCCAGGGAGCCACAGATCAGGTCACCATGTGCCCATGGAGCCACTCTGAACCAAGTGTCAACTTGGGCCATGTAACTGTCACCTATTTCTTCCTTGTAATGCTTGATTGCTCCTACCCCCTTCTAGGGATAGGGACCTCCTTTAAAAACTCCAGGTACCCATTTCCTTCAGAAATGGGAAGGCCTCCCTAAAGTTTCCACCTACTTCTTCCCAGCCCTGCAAGCCCTACACCTTCCTCCATTCTCTGAATATCTTATCCATGAAGCTTCTGTCTCAGGAAATTCTCCCTATCTGCCTGCTTTATTTTCTGATTTTCCATCTTCATGGGCACCACTCCATGATTGTGGTTCTGTGGTTTTAGCTACTGCTCTCTTGTCTCTTTCCAAAATTATCCTATACCAGAGAACACTTGAAAGAGGATCATGGTCGCCATTCATTGTCTTTGGCAGGCTGGGATTCTTGTCTCTTATGAATCCCCATGGAATACCTCCTTTCTTCCAGTTCAAAAGCCAGGCACCTCTGATTACAAGTCAGTTTAGGATCTTCATGAAGTAAATAAATATGTGGAAACTATACACTCCACTCTCCTTAGCCTGCTTTCTGCTGATTACATATACAGTACTGGATCTCAAAGATGGCTTCTTTTCCAGTCTACTTGCTCCAGCTAGTCAATCCCTATTTGCTTTCAAGTGGTTTGAACCTGATTAATGGTTTTCAGATCAATTGACCTAGGGTTTTTAGAATTCCTCACCCTCTCTCTGATGAATCCCTACACAAGGACCTAAAACCTTTTGAGGCCTCAAATCCTGACTGCTCTCTTGTTCAATATGTTGATGACCTCCTCTAAAAATCCTCCACTGAATCTCTGCCTCAAAGCCACTCACTCTCTTCTCTCACTAATAAAACATTTAGGTTACTGGGTATCCAGCAAGAAGTTTCAGGTCTGTCAACCCCATATAACCTACCTTAGATATCTTCTCAGTAGGGCTAAGATGTCTCTGTCCTCAGCCAGAAATGAGGCCATTTTAACTATTCCTACCCTGATCACTAAAAGCAAGTCCCAGTGTTCTTAGGCTCTATCGGATATTGCAGATGCTAGATTCTGGGCTTTGAAGAGCTTTTTTCGGACACTATTGGTTCTAGTCCATTACTCTAGACTCCTATTGCACATCTTCCTTTGACAATCTCAAGGATGATTTAGTCTTTTCCCCTGCTTTGGTCCTTCCTGACATCACCAAGCCTGTCCACTGTTTTGTTGTGGAAGCTAAGGTAATAGCAATAGTGTCCTCACTCTGGTATTGCCCTGTAGTCTACCTATCCTGTCACCTTAGGTTGGCCCCCTTGCTTCCCTGCTGTTGTGGCCACTGTCCTTCTCATTTATGCGGCAGACAAACAGAGCCCATGCCTGGGTAGTTTTTTTGTTTGTTTGTTTGTTTGTTTTTTTTACAACATTATCCCTTGCACTCACTTCTGTTCCAACTTCTTCTCTCCCTCCCTTCACCCCCTCCCCCAGATGGCAAGCAGTCCTATACAAGTTAAATATGACACACTGTATCCTAGATACAATATATGTGTGCAAAACCTAAAAGTTCACTTGTTGCACAGGAAGAATTGGATTCAGAAGGTAAAAATAACCCGGGAAGAAAGACAAAAATGCAAGCAGTTTACATTCATTTCCCAGTGTTCTTTCTTTGGGTGTAGCTGTTTCTGTCCATCCTTGATCAATTGAAACGGACAAGACTGCATTTCTTAACCCTGCCACTCTTCTTCCCAACTCCACCCCTGCAAAAGCCCCCATCCATGACTGCCTACAAGTCTTGGATGAAATTCTGGCTACTCTCCCAGAACTCTCTGATTCTCCCATCTTCAGGCCAGACATAATCCTTTTCACAAATGGTAGCACTTCTACGGGAAATATCACTTGGAGGGCTGGGGCTTCAGTGGTGGATTCTCCTTCCCTGTGTGTTCTCTGGCCCTCCACCTTTCCCCCAGATTTGCTGGCCCTGAAAGTTGAGCTGGTGGCGCTTGCCCTGTCTCTCCAACTCTCTGTAGACTTTGCTGCAAACATCTTCACTGACAGTGGGTATGCCTTTTCCACTGGTGTTATCCACACCCTTTATCAAGAGCTGCCAATTCCTAACCTCCTCCGGGAAAGATATTAAGAATAAGGAGGAGAGCCTTGCCCTCCTGAAATCTATTTGGCTCTCCTCCCCACTAGCTAATCTTCACTGCCCTGGGTATCAGGCCAGGGACTCTCCTGAAGCCATTGGTAACCTAGTGACAGACACAGAAGCCCCCCATGCAGCCATTCTTCCCTGTCTATCTCCATTCTTCCCTAATCCTTTACCCTTGTTTTTGCCTCTGCTCCCTGTCTACTACCCCTGCGATGATTCCTTCACCAAAACAAAAGTGGGGATAAGGGATCAAGAAGGTTGGTGGTTTTTCCCAGATGGGAGGATCCTCATCCCAGAAGCACCTGGGAGAATGTTAGTAAAACATTTTACCAGACAACTCACACAAGGATGAAAAAATTGGCTCTATTCCTTAGGGACAAGTATCTAATTTCCCAGCTACATAACTCCTTGCAAAGCACTGTTGCAAGGTCTGCAACATGTGCTCAAATAAACGCAAAGTAGAAAAAACAGCCCACATTGAGATTAGTTTGAGGGGACAACAGTTGGAGGAGACATGGAAAGGGGACTTCACAGAAGTTAAATCTCAGGCAGCAGATTACAAGTATCTCCTGGATTTTGTTGATACCTTTTTAAGGTGGGTAGAAGCCTTCCCTACTAAACATGAAATAGATTTAGTAGTAACCAAAAAAAATCCTAAATTAACTCCTTTCTCTGTTCTTCCTGCCAGTTGGGCTCAGCTCAGACAGTGGACCAGTGTTCATGGCAAAAGCATCTCAGGGATTGTCCAAAACCATTGGATGTGAATGGAAGCTATGCTGTGAATACAGGCCTTAGAGCTCAGGCCAAATAGAAAGAACCAATCAGACCCTAAAGAAGTTATAAAATTGGTCTTAGAAATGAAAGAAAATTGGATTTCACTTCTCTCTCTTGCCCTGATGTCACTTAGGTGCACCCCCAATCGTACTGGATTTTCTCCTTTTGAAACCATGTATGGGTGGCCTCTTCCCATCTTCCCCATTCTTCGGGAAGAATTACAGACTGAAGCTATTAATTCTTCCTTGATTAAGTTCCTACAGTGGTTGCAAAGCAAACTCCAGAAAACTGTCCATGGCATCTTATCTGTGTCCCCATCTTATCCTATCTACTCCTTTCAACTCTGGGACACAGTCCTTGTCAAAAAAAATTCACATCTTTGAGGCTTCAGCCTACTTGGAAGGGACCCCATATGTCTGTGTGTTAACCTGATCACACCAAGTGCAGTTAAAGTGAACTGCATCCCTCTGTGGCTATACCACACACAAGTTGACATATGCAAATGGAAATCTGAATCTAGACCCGATCCCCTCAAATTAATACTTCCTTGTGTTTCTTCCTAGTACTATTGTTCCCTCTGACTATCCAACTCCCAAGCATCTAAAGGAAAGAATACTTGGACTATAAAGAAAGGCGATCAAACACTTTGGACCTTCTGAGTGGAGGAAAGCAACTGGAACCAAGAACAGGATGTCTAGGGATAGTCACGTCTTCCTCTTGGATCTCTGCTCCCTCTTTCCTGATGCCCAATCCTTTAATAATGGTGGGTGCAGCTCTGCTTCAAATGCAAGAGCCATTCAAATAAAGAAGGGTTACTACCTATGTGCTGGCTTTTTTATAGGAGATACTACTTGCCTCTACCCATCCCAATATTATTGCCCCTGGATTAAGTTGTGCTTCTGCTTCTTATGTCATGGATCTCTGGGAGCCCTGGAAAAGGGCCCATCAATTACTGCTGATCATTTCTTACTACCCCAAAAAATGGCAGTCCCCTGTAAACTATGAGGTTGTCTCTTGCAATCCTCTTTATAAAACTGCCAACCCCTGCTCTTGATAAGGTTTTAACTACTAACATATGTTTCTGTATCTTCCTGCTTATACAATTAACACTGCCAGTTGCTGTTCCCACTCATTTATCTGAGACCCCCAAACCTTTACTACCCTTTTCCTCTCCAACTATGTTCTTAGTTTGCTCTCAGTAACTCCAAGTCAGACAATGAGCCTGACTGTTGGCTTTGCATGAATGCCCAGCCCTCCTATTATGTAGGACTAGCCCTCCCTGAAAAGATCCCCAGCTCTTCTATTCCCAATTTCTTTCTATTTTGAGATGCAGAGGGGCTTCATTTTGTCAGACTATTCAGAAGCTTGTTGTAGAGGGCCAGGAGGTAAGAATCTGTTGCAGGTCTTGCACTTTGTAGTAACTTGGCACACCAACCTCCCTCTTCTTATGAAATAGTGGAGACAGGATTGTTAATTAATAATGCTTAGAAATCTAGAGACTGAAGCTAAATGTAAAACAGTAGTTTTATTATTGTATAGTAATACAATGAATCAAAGGCTTACTTTTGATATTAGGACAGAACAAACAGCCCACAATGGAGACTAAAGACATTTGGGAGAAAGGTATTCCAGGACATTGATATGATAAGTTTACTCTAATGTGTATCTCAACTATTTACATCTCTATCTAAATAACTAAAATTAGGGCTTAATCATTTACATCTCAGTAGATTGTGCTTGTTCCATTTTGTTTCAAGTCTATAAGCATTGGAGACTTGTTTTCATGTGGTTTTTGAGGGAAACTTCACTCTTATCCTGGTGTGATAGACATTTCCTACCTTTTTCTTTTAAAAAAAAAAAAAAAAAAAAAAAAAAAAAAACTGACCTTCATACGCCTCTGCTTAAAAATATTTCCCTTTCTATCACAGCTTGAAGTTTCACTATTGGCAATTCATAGCTATAGATCTTAAAGAGTGTCCTATTACAAATTGAGATGAATGAACATTAATCCCCACTAGGTAGATAAAGCAACTAATTAGCCTAATCAATGAAACTATACTAATTGTTTCCCATGTATAATCATTAATAAATCAAGGCCTTGAAAAAATGGGAAAAAAAGAAAACAGAAGAATATAAGAAAGGCATTCAAAGAAGTTAGAAGGTGACCACAGGCATATTTTGTGTGTGTGCATGCATGTGTGCATGTGTGTGTGTTCAAATTTCACTGCTTTATGTAGAAACAGCCTAGATTTTTATATTTTCAATTCTCTCTTTTTTGTTTTCTTTTCTTATTTCTGGTTATATATGTGCACTAGTTGTTTTCTCAATACACATTTCTGTATTAACTATGGTGGGAGAGAAAAATCAGAACAAAAGGAACAAACCATGAGGGAAGAAAAATAAAAAAAAGTATACATAGCATGTGTTATTTACATTCAGTCTCCGTAGTTCTCTGTCTGGATATAGATAGTGTTTTCTATCCAAAGTTTACATTAAATTGCATTATATCATTGAACTGCTGAGAAGAATCAAGTCTTTAATAGTTCATCATTGCACAGTTTTGTTTTGCTGTCTAAAATGTATTTCTGATTCTACTCATTTCACTTAGCATCAGTTCATGTAAATCTACTGAAGTCTTTTCAAAATCAGCTTCTTCATAATTTTTATAGAACAATAATATTCCACTAATTTCATATGCCATAACTAGTTCAGCCATTCCTCAACTGATGGGCATCTACTCATTTTCCAATTATTTGCCACTACAAAAAGAGCTGGTACAAACGTATATAGCTTAGATTCTTAATATCATACCAACTATCTCACTTGGAGTTCATCAAACAGATCATTTTATTTTTCTTCCTTCCTTCTTTCCTTTCTTCTTTCCTTTTTATCCCTTAATTCTTTCTTCCTTCTCTCCCATCCTCCTTCTCTTCCTCCCTCCCTTCTTTCCTCCTTTCCTTCTTTACTTCCTTCCTTCTTTTCTTTTTCTCTCTTTTCTTTTTTATTTAATTTTTGTTGCTATTCTATATTTTGAAATATATTGGTTACTTTGTTTAAATGAGGAAGGAAAGAAGATGAAAAAGAAATAGCACATTAATAAATGTTTTTAAAAGTATCTGTTTAAAAGTGTCTAATGGTAGGCACCGTGCTAAGCACTGGGGAACAAAGAGGGAGTGAAAACAGAAAACATGTCTTCAAGGAAACTACAATCTAATAAGGTATAGAGGAGGGACCAAGATTAAAGCAATTATATACATAAAAGATGTAGACAATATTAATGGGAAATAATGTCCAAGAAAGCCAAAAGTGAGTATTAGGAGTAGGATCAGGAAATAGTCAAAATTAGTCAGCCTTTGAGTGTTTATAAGAAGCAAAGATAAGTGGAAAGGATGTAGTCGGTATTATTTATGGAGTCTTTCATCTGTCTAAAGGTCATGTGAATGGTACCCAAAGAATTATAAAACTGCACCAAAATATTTCCCTAATACACTTTGTATAAATATATCCACCTATTCCAATACAGTTCATGGTATGAAGAGTAATTGGGGGAAAATAGCTACTTTTTCCAAGCTGTTTAGATTTTGTTCTCTTAGAAATGCAAATTAAGACAACTCTGTGATGCTACTACACACCTCTCAGATTGTCTAAGATGAAAAGAAAAGACAATGACAAATGTTGGAAGAAATGTAAGAAAACTGGAACACTAATACACTGTTGGTGGAACTGTGAAATGATCCAGTCATTCTGGAGAGCAATTTGGGACAATGCTCAAGAAGTTATCAAATTGTGCATTCTCCTTGGTCCAGTAGTGTTTCTATCGGGCCTATATCCCAAAGAGATCTTAAAGGAAGGAAAGGAATCCTCATGTGCAAAAATGTTTCTGGCAGCCCTTTTTATAATATCAAGAAACTGGAAAGTGAGTGGATGCCCATCAATTGGAGAATGGTTGAATAAGATATAGTATATGAATGTTATGGAACATTATTGTTCTACAAGAAATGATCAGGAGTATGATTTTAGAGAGGCCTGGAGAGATTTACACGAAATGGTGCTAAATGAAATGAGCAGAACCAGGAGATCATTGTACACAGAAACATCAATATTATAGAATGATCAATTCTGATGAATGTGATGCCAGTTTCAATGATCTTGTGATGAAGAGAACTATCTACACTGAGAGAGAGCACTGTGGGAACTGAATGTGCATCATAACATTACATTCTTACTCTTTTTGGTATTGGTCACTTGCATTTTGTCTTCTTACTCATTTTTCCTTTTTGATCTGATTTTTCTTGTGCAACAAGAGAATTGTATAAATATGTTTACACATATTTAACATAGATTTTAACTTGTATAAAATATATTGGATTACTTGACATTTAGGGAAGGGAATGGGGGAAGGAGGAGAAAATCTGAAACACAAAGCTATGCAAGGGTCAATGTTGAAAAATTATCTGTGTATACATTTTGAAAATAAAAAGCTTTTAAAAAAATTGTTCTCCTATATACTGAAGTATATATATATATATATATATATATATATATATATATATATATATATAAATTCATATATATATATAAATTCACATATATATATATAAATTCATATAATTTTATGAATTTAGTATAAATATAAGATTCATGTTTTTATTTAAAGTTATCAAGGGAAAGAAAAAAGACTTTCCCTGGTTCAATGGTTCAGTTAATATATGTCACTTATAGAACGTTAAAATATTTCATATTTCTTTTATCCTTGACAATTTTGTTTATACTAAAAAAAAGATGAAAATAAAATTATATTTGTTCAAAGATTTAGGACCAATGTCAGCAAAATATGATATAATATGGTTGATAACATGTACTGAAATATAAATTTTGCCAATGATGTCTTTTAAAATTATGATATCTCTAAATCATATGTTCTATTGTTTAAAAAGGTAAAGATTGGTCTTTTGTTTCAATGTTCTGTAATATAGCTAGTATGATAATGAGTTATTGAAGGATGATGTGGGAAGAAATACAGTTCTACACTGACATTGCAGAGTTTTCTAATGTCATAAATTTATTCAGAAATTTAAAATGAAAGGACTTTCCTTGTTTAAAGTTTCTTTTTTTTCCCACTTTGTTGACTTCCCACTTAATTAATTTACTTTCAGCTCTGGTATGCTCCAATAATAATTTTATAATAGTTTGAACAAGAAAAATTATGATGGGAAAACTTTTTTATCATCTCAAACTTCATAAAAAGCAATTATTTAAAATTATGGGAAATTAGTATATTCAACATAATATTTTATTTCTATACTAATGATATCTGACATTAATATTGTTTTTTACTGGCATCATTTTATTTGAGCCACAAAAGTAATGAATTCTGCCACACAGGTACTACAAGTTCCACAGATAACCAAAATGAGGATCAGAGAGAATTAATGATTTGTCCATATAGAGGTTGGAAGTAAATTAAGCTTCTTCTTCTTATCCCATATATTTTGCCTTCTGCCTACTACCACTTCCTTGTCTCTTTCCATCTTCTATGATATTGCATCTTGGACTTTCAGAATCTATGGTCCTAATCACAATTAAAGCTAGTTCACTAATCTAACAAACTCTCAATCTCTGTTCCTAATATTTTGGTTAATGATTAAGTGAATATGAAGTGTCTCAATATAACTAGATGATTCTAGGACTTAGATTGTGTTTATTATCTTTTCATTTCAGGGGTATATCCATTCAGATCATCTCTACCACTGTGAATATCCAGATTAAAAATTGCTTCCCTGTATTCTATTTTTCTATTATTTGTTTTCTTATCCTTTTGGTTTGTAAGGTTCTTGAGAAGTGATATTGCACCCACCTTGTATTTGGATGCCCATCACTCAACCCAGTGGCTTGATATAAGTGTTAAATAATTATTTTCTCACTGTCTACTATTCATTTATTTATTAATTCGTTTAATTATTCCTGACATCAAGGCCTTTGATATCATTTATAAAGCCTCACATGAATCTATATGTGTAAACATAATTATTTATATAAATATATATGTATCTATTTGTGTATGTGTGTGTATATATATATACATATATACATAAACACATTTGATTATGAATTCTTTTAGAACATGATTTTTTTTCACATCTTTTGTGCCTTGCTACTTAATAATTACTTGGAAATTTTGTATTGGCTTGAACTTATTTAACTAAGATCACTTCCACATGAATTTCACATGACTAGGTTGCTTAAAATATTCCCAAAGATACTATGAAATTAATGATATTAGTAAAGGCATCATGATCTGATCCCAGAAACACTTAGTAAATCCAGTTCCAAAAAATGATAGAAAATTAAGCATTGTTTCAAGGGTACACACTGTGTCATGATTCAATATATTTTGGGTCCTTGAGAAAATTCAAGCAAATGTAACTGGAGTCTACAAAATAAACTATGTAAAATTACATTAATCTTTGATAGTCCCTACCATGGAAACTTACATATGCTGCCTTATTTTCCCCTTGTTTATATAAAATTTAACTAACAAGCCTTTGGATGTATTGATAATGTTTTCTAGGTTTTCTTCTAGCAAGTAGTCAAAACATCTCTATGAAAATGTATGTTATTTAATTATATATTTTTTTAAGTCAGTTATGAAAACATTCTATCTCAAGGCAAATTTAAACATGAAGATTGATTGCAATGTTTCAAAATAAACTTTGTATGTGTAAGGTGATGATGAATAATCTCTGATTGTTCTGATGGTTTTATGATTATATGGCATTATTATTATTTTATTCAAGCCTACTATTTTAATTCTGTACTTTGCATACCTGTTAGCAAAGTTAATGGAGTGAACAGTTAATGGAATGAAATATCTCAACATACCTCCAAAGAATGGTGGTGGGCCACAGAGGAGAACCACACCTTGACCTGCCAGGACAGAAACAGTACTTCTTGTTTTGGTTTCAAAGTTTTCAATATCTTAATAGACAAAAAGAGAAACAAAATAATATTTAGAATTAATATTATGAAGGAAAAAAAACACAATAATACTTTACCCTACTTCCTGTATTTCATGGGCATTCAATGGAAAAATAAGGAAATACATCTTTTATATTAGAATATCTTCATTATGAATTATTCTTGACAAATATTGCTATCATTTTTACAAAAGCTAATTCAAATAATAAAATCATTGTTATATTTGCTGATATTACTAATTGCTTGTTTACTCTTAGTCCACTATGCAACTAATCAAGGGAGTCTCTAAATAAAAACATGTAGCTATATTCCCAACCCAGAAGGGCAATTTAAAATTAGTTTGTTTCCTAAAACATATATTAATACTTTTTAGATTGATAGTTTAAATCTATGTTTGTATGTGTGTGTTTGTGGGTGTGTGTGCGTGTGTGTGTATTTTATTCCAATGTGTGTGTGTGGGTGTGGATGTATTTTCAGAAAAGACTAACTCAAGCATAGCACATAGACTGCCAAAAAGATTAGTAAATAATATGGCTGACTGAAGAAAGTGTAACATCTCATTAGGGAAAGTAGAAAGTGTAACATCTCATTAGGGAAGGTAGGTATTGTAGTGAATAGAATTCTGGAACTGGAGTCAGAAAAAAATCAGCTTCCTTAGTCCAAATCTGGTCTCAGCTACTTACTGTCTATGTAGCCCTGGACAAGTCACTTAATTCAACTTACCTCAGTTTCCTACTACATAAAATGAGCTGGACAAGGAAATAGTAACCCACTCCAGTATTTGTGAATAACACCTCAAACAATGTCACCAAGAGTCACACATGACGGAAATAACTGAACAAACAGCATTGTAAAAGGTGAAGGTCAGGAGGAAGCATATTTTAGATATAATATTCCCAAGTCTGGACAAATTTTAGAGGTGAAAGATGAAATGTTTTATATGTGCAATAAGGTGAACTCTAGTTTGGTGGTATCAAAAGAAAAAAAAAAGTGAAATTGAGAATGAAGTGTAATAATCTTAGAAATGTAAGTTGGGGCCAGATTTTGAAGACTTTAAAATGTCAAAATGTTTATGTATGATACTAAAGGGACAAGAAGACACTTGGTTTCATTAAACAAAATAGTGGTACTGTCAGATCTATGCTTCAGGAAAGTTACTTAGACTGTGTAGAAGATGGATTGTAGTCTTTATGAAGTAGGGTCGCCAATTAATTACAGCAGTATTGCAAAAGCTCAGGAAAGAGATGATGACAGCCTGGATTAAATGGAGACAGATTTAAGATGTTTTATTTAAAAATTTCCATCTGGAGGAGAGACAGAGAGAAATACAGAGAGCCAGATCCATAGAGACAGAGACAGAGAGAAACAGAGAGACAGGGAGAGAGAATACAGAGAAAGAGAAATAGATATGGACAAATATATAGACATACAGAAAAGAGAGAGACAGACGCAGACACAGAGAGACAAAGAGACAAAGATAGAAAAAGAGACAGAGAAAGACACAGATACACAGAAACAGAGAGAGATAGAGATAGTTGGAGACAGAGAAAGAGATAAAGAGAGAATACTGTGTGTGTGTGTGTGTGTGTGTGTGTGTGCGCGCGTGTGTGTGTGTGTGTGTGTGTCTGAAGACAATGAAAAGACTATTAGATTTTTTGATATCAGCAAACCAGAGTTCCATATCCTATCTGTGGCTTTAGTAATTTTTTTATTTATTTGGAAATATTCATTTAACTTCTCTGGGCTTTAGGAAAATCTATAAAAAATATTATATGATATATGGGTTTTGAGAGGGAAAGGGAAATTACACATTTATGAATATCCACAGATTCTTGGCATATATTTGCATTACTTGGTGTTCAGAAACAGAAACTCTTTAAAGTAGGCAGAGCTATTCCTATGAGTCCAAGTACTTATTTTATTAATGGACAAATTGAAATTCAGAAGGGTTAATATGACAAAGATCATACAATTAATAAGGAAGAATTCAAAATATTATGTCTTGATTCTGTCTATACTACTTTCTTTTGCATTAAGCCATACTGTTTCCACATATGACTACTTTTTTATTAGCCTAATAAACAGCATTGGTTCTTTTATGTAACAGTCAAATTAATGAAAATAATACACTGTGTCTATTTCATTTACTAATGGCCATTAAGCATGTGTAAGGTTTTTAAACTAAAAGAAATCATTAAATTGTCACTATTCCCCTAATAGTCATAAAAACAAAAACATCACAAAGAAATAATGAGAAATGGAATGATTCTATACAATTAAGAAACTACAGATCACATTTTCTAAATATTGCTTTGTTAATGTCTTTCACTCCTATTAACATCAATTATATTTTCAATGTCAAAAAAAATGTTCTAACGTTCTTTGGGTAAGACTCTAATAACTGTCTATATACTGTCAAATATTCTTAAAGAGTATTTAATAGTAATATAATTCTAAAGGTTTTATTATAACAAGAGTTTCTAGGACATAGTAGGAAATCATATGTTCTCATGAATCACAAAAGTCTCTAGCTTACACGGTTGTCGGGGAAACCCCTAATGTAATTCTTTTACAAACACAGATCATGAACCAAATAACTTTGTAATTTCCCAAGTAACATAAATTTTTCTAGAACTTTACAAAGAACAAATTTTAACCTGTTCTTTTCATTGTAGGTCCAATACTTTATTCACTAAGCCATACTAAATCTGTCATTTTATCTAGTTTTTAAATCTTGGTTTATATGTTAACACATTTTTCTCAAGTATATTTTATTGGCATATTTTTATTCTTATATTTCCTAATATATTACTACTCTTCCAGAGAGACATGCATTTCAACAAAAAATAAAAAAGGTAGAAAAAAACATATTTAAATAATTGATAATGTTCATCCATATTTGTCTACCTCTACAAACAAGAGAGTGAGATGATTTCACATATATTTCATTTGAGGTTAATACTGGGCATAATAATTGAAAAGACATTTACTTTCATTTGGTTCATTGTTGTTATACTTTTAATTATGTCATTGTTGTAATTGTATACATTATTTTTCCTTGTTCTATTTTATTTTTTCACCAGTTCATCTGTCATTTGATTTTTCTCGTATTCATCATATTTTAATTTCTTACAATAAAATACCATTGTACTCTATTGGTGTACAAGTTCCTTAGCTGTTCCTTAATCAATGTAAATCTATTTTGTGTGCATTATTTTGCCATTAAATCCTATTGCTATTAATATTTTACTATAGATAGTCTTTTATAATCTTGTTTTTTTTCTCATTTGGATTCTTTTCTAGCACTAGAATCTTTTGGTCAAAGGCAAGAGACATGTTAATCATTTTCTTCAGCTAATCCTAAAATAATTCCTAAAATGTTTGAACCAATTCATGGCTCTATGAATAATTTGTCATTGTGCTTGTCTTTCCACAATACCTTCAACATTATTTCTGTCTTTGTTCTAGGAATGAGGTGCAACCTCACAGTTGTTTTGAATGGCATTTCTCACAATATTGGTGATTCCATGTTTCTGGTCATATAGTCATTTATAGTTTCAACTAGTCTTTGGATAATTGTATAAATTAATCACTCATATTGGCATGCACATATGAATTAATATATATATATAGAGAGAGATAGTCTATATATTTATATATATGTGTACAGCTTCTTAACTTGCATCAGATATATTTAATACAAAGTTCTCAGTCATTTTAAATAGTATTTCTTCTTAAATATTAAAATGAACAATAATTTACAGCAAATGAACAATGGTGATATTTAAATTTATACTTTCTTCTTATTCCTGGTACAAAAATTCTTGTTTATGATTCAGTTGCATGAAACTTGATTTAAATGACCATCTCACCATTTTAAATAATTGATTGACTATCATGAAACTTATTATCATTCTATTTTAAGATAGACCTATCAAATGAGACAGATGTTAAGTCAAATTAATATTATAGTATTTCCTGCCTAAGCCTTCTGGCCTGAATTTTCATTCATGCATAAAAGGAGGTCACAGAAAGAACTTACTAATTGTTTCTATTCTTTGTTTAACAGCTATTGCCTAAGGGAAAATGGGACCACAAAGACAATACTGGACAAAGTACATTGTCAAAGTGCTCCCAAATTTTAAATTGTAACTATCAATGTGCATAACCACCAGAAATTTGTCTATCATTTTCTTGTGCTCCATGTTCATATTCTGATTGGCTGGCTAATGAATTGGGAAACAATCCTCATAGGTATTATGATGACTATGCCTTTTTGAATCCTGTTGTTATCATGTATATTAAGGAGAATCATTTGGTCAAACTCAGTCACAAACAAGGAACAATTTTGAGTGGTCCTATGAAGAGCATGAATAACATTGGAAATAAAGATGCCTTCAAAGAATTGCAAGCCCATATGTTATCTTTTGGAACATAAAGATGGAGAAGAGATTAAGACAAATTGAAATGTATTTAAAAGCTAAATTCAGATCTTATTATTTTGCATACCATTCCAATAGGGAAAAAATGAAAGGAGAAATGATGCTTGAAGAATTCTTAAAGCAATGTGATTAAAGGATGGATGTTCAGAGGAAGAAACCCATATTCTGAGTTCTGGTTTTTGATGAATTTGACATGAAAGGGAATGGTGGGCTAGAAAGAAGCATTTATATATTTTCCACTCACTGTGCTAAAGGCTTTGCAAATGCAAAATTTGATGATTTGTCTCATTTATTAAGGAAATGGGGTTACCCAAATAATAGAAAATGTAAAAGTTAAAAAATGTTACAATAGAGGACAGAACTTGAAGTTCACAAGTGAGATATAATAAATGTCCTATTAATTATAATTATAATTCAGTAAAGATCAGTAATTGCCAGAGCTTATGTACAAAATCAACTCAGAAGACAAGTCTGACTACATATTGGAATTTGTACAAAATCGTTCACTTATGTATGAATGAGCACAAGAAAAGTTATACACTTACACAACTATTCAGGATCTAAAGTGAGATAATTTATGCACAATGCTTTGTGACTTTTTAAGAAAAATGTACACAAATGCCAGAGAGAAGCCAGGAAGTTACCTGAGTTCCCCACAATTTCTCTCAGAAACAAGATTAAATAAAGGCTATAAATGGGTTCTAGAGTGACAGAACCCACAAAAAGACAGAAGAAAACATATTTTGTGCTTAAGATATAACTTTAAAAATGTGACACATGGAAAAAAGGAGAATACAATTTAGTATAGATAGTGATTGGGCATGCTAGTAGGAGGGCTTCAGCCACAGCACAGATTAGCATGCAATGTTCTTAGTCCTGTGTCAGCAGACCAGTGGTATAGCAGGTCAGCTGTGAGCTCTCTAGTCCAGCACAGAAAGCAAATTAACAAAACCCCAGCACAGTGAGCAAGCCACCAGCATCTCAGACCCCAGTGCATAATGACAGTATATAGGCCCCTGACACCCAACAAATGAATTTTAGGATAGTGCCACTTTTACTCCAGGAGCAGAGTTCAATTTTAAAAATCATGACATAGTTTTTAATAGGCTTATGTCCCAAAGATTACTTAAAGAAGGGAAACGGACTCACCTGTGGAAAAATGTTTGTGAGCCTTTTTTGTGGTGACAAGAAACTGGAAAATGAATGGATGCCCACCATTTGGAGAATGGCTAAAGATATATGAATGTTATGAAATACTATTTTTCTGTAAGAAATGAGCATCAGGATGATTTCAGAGAGGCCTAGAGAAACTTACATTAACTGATATTAAGTGAAATGAGCAGAACAGGAGAACAGAAATGAGAGAACAGCAGAACAGAATATTGGCAACAACAATATTATATGATGGTCAATTCTGATGAACATGGCTCTCTTCAACAATGAGATGATTCAGACCAGTTCCAATGATCTTGGGATGAAGAGAATCCTCTACCCAAAGAGGGGATTATGGGAACTAAGTGTGGTTCACAACAAAGCCTTTTCACTTTTTTTGGTATTGTTTGCTTGCATTTTGTTTTCTTTCCCATATTTTTTTTGGTTTGACTTGATTTTTTTTGTGAAACAAGAAAATTATATAAATAAGTCATGACATAAACTATAACCTGAGTAAGTAATAAAAGAGAACCTTCATCATAGAAAGGTATTACAGTGACAGGGAACATAAACTTAAAAAAAGACAACAGTGACAAAATTTCTATATGTGAAACTTCAAAGCAGAATCTGAATTGGTCTCAAGCTCAAAAAAATATTGGAAGAGCTCAAAAAGATTTTTTAAGTAAGTGATTTTTAAGATTTAATTTAAATTTAATTCATATTAATTAAAAAATAATTTAATTTTTTTAGATTTAATTAAGTAGAAAAAAATGACAAAAGAAATGAGTTATATAGGAGAATTATGAAAAATGTCAACAGATTGGAAAAGGAAACACAAAAATTGACTGAAGAAAACAATTTCATTTAAAGTAGAATTAGACAAATGAAAAAAGAATGTACAAAAGTTAACTGAAGAATATAATTGCTTAAAAATCTGTATTTAGCAAGTGGGAGAAAATGATTCTATAAATCAACAATCAATCTGACCAATTTTTAAAAATAAAAAAATAGAAGAAAATGTGAAATAACTCATTAGAAAAACAACTGATGAGGCAAAACTGAGATGGAAGAGAGCAGACAAAACTTTGCTTAAGCTCTTCCTGGCTTCCCTCAGAATCAACCAGATCAAGCCTGTGAATGGATTTTTAGTGACAGAACTCAAAATATTTGAAGTGTGACAAATTTCCATCAGAAGATATTTTGGAAGGACGTCAGGAAAAGTGCATCTCAATCACACAGGAGGGAATGCATCCTGGCATGTAGGGAGGCCCAGAAGGGAGAGGCCCCATTCAGGGAATCTAGTGGGAGAATTTAAGCCAAAATATAGCAGTATAGGTTACTCTATTCTGGTTCAGATGTCAGTAAATAAGCAGACTAGTTGTGAGGCCTCCAAAACAACCACAGAAAGCAAGTAGTAAGCTTCTAAAGTCCAGCAAAACAAGAGGTACATGACCATGACCATCTGAGAGAGAAAGGAAGCCAGCAGCAGCGGCCCCTAAGCAGCATGAAACCTAGAGGACATTTCAGACCCTCTCGCTGTTGCCCTAGGAGTAAATCCCAACCTTTAGAAACAAGCAACAAAGCAACAAGAACTCTAACCATAGAGAGCTATTATGGAGACAGAAATGAACAAATTTGAAACTTTGAGGACAGTAAAGGGAAAATGCCACCAGATGAAACCTCAAGGCATGATATGCATTTGTCTCCAACTCAAAAGGCTCACTTGAAAGAATGAAAAAAAAAATCTTAAAAGAGTGTTAGAAGAAAAATGGGGGAAAAAAAATCAAAGTTTTGCAGGTGAGATTGGAAAGGGAAAAGGAATCACAGAAATTATCTGAAGAAAACTACTCCTTAAAAATAGATTTGGTAAATTTGGCAAAATGGAAGAACAATTCCTTAAAAAAAACAGAATTTGTGAAATGTAAAAAAAAAATCCAATGAAAAATAACACATTTAAAAGTTTAATTGCCCAAATACAAATTGAGTTTAAAAAAAGCTAACTGAAGAAAATAATTCACTAAAACTTAAAATTGAACAAATGAAAATAAATGGCTCAAAGAAACATTAAGAATCAGTCAAACAAAATAAAAAATGATGAAATTTAAAACACCTCATAGGAAAAACAACTGACCTGCAAAGTAGAGTGAGGAGAGACAATTAAGGAATTATAAGGCTCTCTGAACACCATGATGAAGAAAAGAGCCTAGACAACATGTTTCAAAAAAAAAAAACAAAACATCAAGGAAAACTGCTCTGATATCCAAGAACCAGAGAGTAAAATCACCATTGAAAAAAATTACCAAAAAGCCAGAATCCTACAATATATTATTTACAAGAAACATATTCAAAGCATAGTGGTACTTACAAAGTAAAGATAAAAGATTGGGACAGAATCTATTACACATCATCTGATGTAAAAATATCAGTGATGATAATCCTGATCTCAGATTAAGCAAAAGCAAAATTAAATCTAATTAAAAGAAATAAGGAAGGAAATGGCATCTTGCTAAAGGGTATCATAAATAATTAAATAATATAAATACTAAATGTTTTTGCACAAGTGGTATAGCATCCAAGTTCCTAGAAGAGAAGTTAAGAAAGTTGCAAAAAAAAAAAAAAAAAAAAAAAAAAAAAAAAAGAGAGAGAGAGAGAGAAAGAAAAAAAAAGACAGCAAAACTATACTAGTGAAGCATCTCAACCTTTCTCTATCAAACTAGATAAATAGAACCACAAAACAAATAAGAAAGAAGTTAAGAATATATGCAGAATTTTAGAAAAGTTAGATATGATAAACCTTTGGATAAAATTGGAGACAGAAATGAATTTTTTTTTTCTCAGCAGTACATGCATCTTACACAAAAACTAACCTTGTATTAGGGCATGAAAACCTCAGGATACATAAAAACAGAAATAGTAAATGCATCTTTTTCTGATCACGATGCAATAAAAAATACATGTAATAGAGAGCCAGAAAAAATAGACCAAAAATTAATAGGAAAAAAAACAATCTAATCCTAAAGAATGAGTGGGTGAAACAACAAATCATTGACACAATTGGTAATTTCATTCAAGACAATGACAGTAATGAGAAAACATACCAATATTTATGGGATGCAGCCAAAGCAGTTCTTAGGGGAAAATTTATATCTCTAAATACTTTATTGTATAAAATAGAAAAAGGAAATAAATGGCTCAAAGAAACATTAAGAATCAGTCAAACAAAATAAAAAATGATGAAATTTAAAATACCTCAATCAATGAATTGGGCATGCAACTAGGAAAGCTAGAGAAAGAGTAAATGAAAACCCCCCAATTAAATGCCAGATTTAAAATTCTGAATATAAAAGAAGAGTTTAATAGAACTGAAAATAAGAAAACTATTTAACTAATAAATAAAACTGAATTGCTTTTTATGAAAAAAACAAGAAAGATAAATATAAGTTTAATTTTATTAAAGAAAGAACAGAAGAAAATTAAATTGTTAGTACAAAAAATGAAAAGGGGGAACTTTCAACCAACAAAGAGGAAATTAAAGAAATAATTAGGAGTAATTTTGCCCAACTGTATGCTAATAAAGCTGATAATTTAAGTGAAATGCATGAATACTTACAAAAGTATAGATTAACCAAGGAGGAAATCAATTATTTAAATAATTACATTTTAGAAAAAGAAATTGAATAAAGTATTAAACAATTCCCTAACAAAAAACACTCCAAGTCTACATGGATTTATATGTGAATTATACCAAAGATTTAAAGAATAATTAATTCCAATAACCTTCAAACTCTTTGGAAAAAATAGGAAAAGGAATCCTATTAAATTCCTTTTATACCACAGATATGATGCTGATAGCTAAACCATAGAGAAAGAAATTTATAGACCAATTGTCCTAATGAATATTGAAGCAAAAATCTTAAATAAAATATTAGCAAAGAGATTATAGCAAGTTATTACCAGGATAATGCACCATAACAAAGTAGGATTTATAACAGGAATGCAGAGCTGGTTCAATATTAGGAAATTTATTTAGCACAATTGACTATATCAATAAGCAATTAACAAAAAGCATATGATTATCTAAATAGATGAAGAAAAAGCATTTGACAAAATTCAACACCCATTCCTATTAAAAACATAAGAGAGTGCAGGAATAAATGGAATTTCATTTTAAATAAACAGTAACATCTATTCAAAAGCATCAGCAAATATATAATGAACATAAAGAAGCATTCCCAGTAAGATGAGTTGTGAAAAAAGATTGCCCACAATTGCCATTACTCTTCAACATTGCATTAGAAATATCAGCTTTAGCAATAAGAGAAAAAAAAGAAATTAAAGAAATTTGAGAAAGTAATGAGGAAACCAAATTATCACTCTTTGTAGATGATTTGATTGCATACTTAGAGAACCATAGGGAATCAACTAAAAAAAAAAAAAAACTATTAGAAACAATTAACAACTTTAGCAAAGCTGCAGAAAACAAAACAAAATAAATCTACATAAATCATCAGCATTTCTATTTGTTACTGACAAAGTCCCGGAGCAAGATATACAAAGAGAAATTACATTTAATATAACTGCATAATATAAAATATTTTTTAGCCTACCTGCCAAGACAGGAACTATATGAATACAACTGCAAAACACTACCCATGCAAAGAAAGTAAAATCAAATCAATTTGGATAATATCAAATGCTCATGGGTAGGCTGAGCTAATATAATAAAAATTATAATTATACCTAAATGAGTCTACTTATTCAATGTCATGCCAACCAAACTTCAAGAAATTATTTTACAGAGTTAGAAAACATAATAACAAATTTCATCTGGAAGAACAAAACATCACGAATTTCAAGAAAAATAATGAAAAAATGCAATGAAGTTGGCATACTTGTACCAGACCTAAAACTATATTTTAAAACAGCATTCATCAAAACTATTTAGTACTGGATTAGAAACTGAGTATTTGATCAGTGGAATAGGTTAGGTTCACAAGACTCAATAGTAAATGACTGTAGTAATCTCATGTTTCATAAGCCCTAGGACCCCAGCTTCTGGGGTAAAACTCATGGTTTGACAAAAATTGCTGGAAAATTGTAAATTAGTATAGCAGAAACTAGATATTGACCCACATTTAACACATTATACCAAGATAAGGTTCAAATGGATTCATGATTTAGATATAAAGAAGAATACCAAAAGCAAATTAAAACAATTGATTTTCTACCTCTCAGATTTGTAGAGAAGGAAACAATTTATGCCAAAGAAAGAACTAGAATACATCATGGAATGTAATGCAGACAAGATTACAAGGAAAGCAGTAAATTGGGCAAAACTTTTTACATTGAAAGATTCTGAAAAAGGCCTTATTTCTAAAATATAAAGAAAATTCAAATTTATAAGAACACAAGCCATTCTTCAATTGGTAAATGGTCAAAGGACATGAATAGACAATTTTCTGATTAAAAAAAATCATTTCTAGTCATATGAAAAAAAATTCTCTACTTCACTATTGGTCAGAGAAATACAAATTAAGACAACTTTAAGGTACCACTACACACTTCTCAGATTGGCTAAGATGGCAGGAAAAGATAATGATTAATGTTGAAGGAGATGTGGGAAAACTAGGAAACTAATACATTGTTGGTGGAGTTATGAACTGATTCAACCATTCTGGAGAGGAATATGTTATTATGCCCAAAGGGCTATTAAGAGAAATTGTCTTTTTTAAAGCATACCCTTTGATCAAGTATTGCCTCTACTGGATCTGTATCCCAAAGAAATCACAATAAGAGAAAAGAATCCACTTATGCAAACATATTTGTAGCATATTTTTTGTAATGGTAAGAAACCAAAAACTAAGTGAATGCCCATGATTTGGAGAATGAATGGAGAATAAGTTATCTTACATTAATGTTATGAAATATAATTGTTCTATAGAAAATGATAAGCAGATGATTTCAGAAAGGCCTAGAAAGTAACATGAACTGATGCTAAGTGAAGTAAATAGAACCAGGATAATATTATACATAGCCATAACAAGATTATATGATTATATGATGATCAAATGTGTATAACAAGGAGGTGATTCAAGCCAATTCCAATAGACTTATGTTGGAGAGAGTCATCTACATGGAGAAAGAGGACTATGGAAGCTAAATGTGGATGACAACATAGTATTTTCTTTTTTTTTTTTTTTAATTTAATAGCCTTTTATTTACAGGATATATACATGGGTAACTTTACAGCATTAACAATTGCCAAACCTCTTGTTCCAATTTTTCACCTCTTACCCCCCCCCACCCCCTCCCCTAGATGGCAGGATGACCAGTAGATGTTAAATATATTAAAATATAAATTAGATACACAATAAGTATACACAACATAGTATTTTCATCGTTTTTTATTTTTTGCCTACCTTTTTTTTTCTTTCTCTATTTTTCCTTTTTGATGTCATTTTTCTGGTGCAGAATGATAAATGGGGGAGTCAGGAGGGTCAGATTAGGCTTAGGGTTAGGGTTAGAGTATGTATGTAAACATATTTTAGGTTCCAGGCCAGAGGGGAAAACTGAAGGAGGACTAGAGGCCAGAGATGCCAGACCCTAGCCTAGAGATGGATGCACCAACAATCTCCTATAAATGAAAAAAAAAAATTATGATGACGCAGAGGCGCCCAAACATAGAAAGTCACTATGGTTATAGGGAAGAATTGATTTAATTTTGAATAGTGGATATTTATAGGGCAAAAGCCTATCTTACCCTTAAAAACAATGTTATATAGTCACTTGCATAAAAAGAATTTAGAAAACTTCTCAAAAGACTTTAAAAATCATCTGAGAGAGATTGAGGCAAGCTAAAAAGAAAAGAAAAAGAAAAAAAAAGTAAAAAGAAAAACAAGATTACAAAAAGAATGTCACCCAGCTACAAAAAGAGATACAGAACCTTAAAGAAGAAAATGCACTTTGAAAACTAGAATTCACAAGGGTTTGAGATCAAGAAATAATAAAACAAAATATAAAGAATGGAAAAAATAGAAGAGAATATGATTCATTTCATAAGAAAAACAATGGATATGAGAAAAAGATCAAGAGAAGAAAACATAAAAATAATTGGACTACCTTAAAGGTGCAAAGAAAGAAATGACATGACAGTAGAAGAAATTATTAAAGAGAATTGTCCTAAAGTGTTAGAATAAGAGGAGAGAATAGAAATAGGAAGAAATCCACCAAGAACCACATGAAATATCCTATGAGGAGAAGCTATAGGGAAATAAAATCATTTACAGCAGAGTCAAAATTATAATCATATTAGACATAGCACCAGCTACATTACAAGATTGCAGACCTTAGAAAACTATATATCAATGAGTAAAATAACTAGGATTGGGGGCCAAACATATAATGGCCAGCAAAGTTAAGCATAATCCTTAATGTGGAAAAATGAAGACAATGGATTGACAGACTTTCAGGATTTTGTTGCAAAAAGACCAGAGCTTAACAGAAAATTTGCACTATAACATTCAATGGGAAAGGTGGGACACTAATACTGAACTGATTCAACCATTCTGGAGAGCAAAGGGCTACCAAATTGTACATATCCTTTAATCCAGCAGTGCTTTTATTGGGCTTGTATCACAAAGACATCATAAAGAAGTAAAAAGGACTCACTGCACATGTTTGTGGTAGCTTTTTTTTTTTTTTTTTTTTTTTTTTTTTTTTTTTTTGTAGTGACAAGAAACTGGAAACTGAGTGGGTCCCATCAGTTAGAGAATGGCTGAATAAGTTATGGTATATGAATATGATGGAATATTATTGTCAATGAGATGATGGAGGCCAATTCCAATGGTCTTGTGATAAAGAGAGCCATCTACACCCGGAGAGAGGACTGAGGGAACTGAGTGTGGATCACAAAATAACATCTTCATTCTTTTTGTGGTTTGCTTCCATTTTGTTTTCTTTCTCATTATTTTACCTTTTGATCTGATTTTTCTTGAGCACATCAATAATTGTAGAAATATAAAAAGAAGAATTATACATGTTTAACATATATTGGATTATTTGCCATCTAGGGGAGGTATGGGAGGAAGAAAAGAAATTCTGGACACAAGGTTTTGCAAGGCTCAATGTCAAAAAAATTATCCATGCATATGCTTTGAAAATAAAAAGCTTTAATAAAATTAAAAAATTAAAAGAAATTAACCTAAAAAGAAACAAAAATAAATGTAACATCCAAGAGAAATATAAGGTCAAAATAAAACAAATTTCAAGAAACTCAATAAGGACAGATTCTTGATGTTTTATTTGTGGAAATAAATCATATTTCTCATATTGTTCTTAAGTAATTGAATATTTAGATTGGGGGAGAGCTGAGTATCATCTGATTGTAAAAACCAAAATCATGTAGAAGAAAATTAAAAAAAAAAAGATTAAGTATGTTAATGAATGAACTACAAGAGGAAGAATTGAAACAGAGGAATTAGATGGAAAGGAAAGCTGGTAATTCTGGAATTCTGCCCACATTGGCAATGTGCAAAAAAATGGATAGATAGATAGAGAGAGAGACAGACATAGATAGTGTGTATGTGTTTTCTAAATTTATAAAGCAATTATAAAGCAGTAATAGGAAAAGGAGTAATATAGAATGGTGTATATATTAAGGGAAAAGGGATGAGGTACTTTACTTATTGGGAATGGGATAAAGAGTGAGAAAAAGGTTGGGGGAGGATAAGTAGGAGATCTTGCGGAGGGGTAGGTTGAGGAATGGAAAGGCAGTGTAACAGGTAGAAGTAAAGCAGAGGGGCCAGCAAGGTTAGAAAATAAATGATAAACACAAACATAATAAGAATTTATGAGAATTGAATTTATTAGGAAACAAAAGCTGAGGTAGCAATTGATGTTTTCAAAAGTTTTATAAGAGATTTAATCCAAAGAGAAAAATAAGGAAATCACCCTATATGTCAGCCATATCAATATTGTTTTAGATTATTTAAAATAACTAAATAGTATTAAGTGGGAATATTGCTAAAGGGTAGGGTATCATTGGTTGGTGATTTAGAAAATATATGGAAAGACTTGGGCATATAAAGGATGATATTAACCACTTTCAGACAAACAGAGGACAGACAAGCATGACATAGTCTTACATAGATATATGTGAATGTATTTGTATAAATATCTGTTAGATTAGAGATACCTATGTATAAATACGGGTATGTAGGTGTGTATGCATGTATGTAAAGGTAAATATAATATATAAAATAGTTTCACTTAATTGTATCCTTTGTAGGTGAGGTGGGAGGGAAGGAAGGTAGGGAAGTGTGACAAGAATAAAATAAAACGTGTACAGCTAAGGAAAAAAATCTACAGAGAAACATAGAAAAAATACACACACTTATCATATGTATATATTTATGCTTCGCTTGGTGTGTTCCACAAATGCATAAAAAGAATATCTTCTCTTATATCTCACACTACTTATAGAGCTGTTTTATTTCTTAAAGATACCAAAACTCTATTTGTTGTGAATGCTTATGATCTTGATGTCTTTGCTAATTCTTCATTGGTTGTCAACATATCTACTCAGTTGCTAGTCTTTTCAATTTTACTTTCATAACATTTATTTTATTTACATGGTTTTTCTCATGTATAGCCCTTTCCCCATAAAATCCCTCATCTCTCTCCTGACTCTTACATTATTACCTTGCTAAAAACTTGAACAGTTTCCCATTTCATAGTATGAAATAAACACTCTTACAAATTGTGTTCCACCTTATTTTTATGATTTCGTCTCATTCTACTCATATTAACATATTCTTTTCCAACTAGAGTGAACTGGATAATGGTTCTTGTATCTATTTGAATTCACATATAGCACTGTCCATAACTGGAATGTACTCCTATATCAGTTTTATTTTACCTTAAAATACCTTTTGCATTACATAAACTTATTTTTCCAGTTCAATTTTATTTTATAGTTTTCAAAATATATATACATAGTTTTAAAAATTTGCCCTTGCAAAACCTTTTATTCCAAATTTTCTTCCTCCCTTCTCCTCATTATCTCCCCTAGATGGCAAGTAATCCAATATATGTTAAACGTGAAATTCTTCTATACATATTTCCATATTTATCTTGCTGTACAAGAAAAATCAGATCATAAAAGGAAAGAAAATGAGAAAGAAAACAAACAAACCAAAAAACAAAACAAGCAAACAACAACAAAAAGATTAAAAAAAAAAAACCTATCCTGTGATCTACATTCATTCCCCACAGCCATATATCTGGGTTCAGATGGCTCTCTCCATTACAAGTCTAATGGAAATTATCTGAATCACCCCATTGTTGTCTTTATTTCTCTCTCTAATCATCTTTACCTCTTTCAAAGTCTAGATCATGTCTTGATAACTGGTATGAAGCATTCTCTAATTTACTCCAGATGTTGTAATATCTCCTCAGTTTTCTTTATATCATTTAAAAATATATACATCATAAAGTGGAATGCAAGTTCCATGATAGACTTTTTTTTTCTCATTATCATACCATTTTCATAGGTTCTTGAATTTACAGTAACAATTCTTTAATATATGTTTATTAAGTTGAATTGCTAATTGTTGCAACTTGCTCCAACCTTGGCAGATTCTTCTAACATGGATTTTTTTTTCTAATACAGTCATATAAAAGCATGATCATGATCTTGAGACCAGCCTAAACTATTTTAGATATTGCTGTAACTAGTTGTGGAAAAAAAAATTTTAAACAATTACAACTGTTAATAAAATGGTAGGAATGAATAGACTGTTATTAAAAGCTTACTCTATGGCAGGTATCTTACTCAGCACTAAAAAAATCACAATCTATGCCATGCAAGAAAGAATATTCATAACCTATTTATAAATTTCCCAAAGTAACAAAGATGTTTACTGAGGGGGAGGGGAATGGAATTAAACATTAATAAACAAATTAGTTCATGATATGAGACTCTGATTTAACTTCTCCAGTCCCAGACTGTCGAGTTAATAGTTGGGCATAATAGCTATTCTTTTCATGATAAATTTCTAATTATTAATGGAAACTTTGAAGCATGTGCAGAAGAATAAGAAAAAATTAAAAATCCACATCCTGAGAAATCTCTGAACTTTTTTTTTTTTTAAATCTAGTGCCTATTTCAAAAAAAATTGATACTTATTTGGATAAATTAAAATCTTCATGAAAATTATATTTTTTGGTAATGAAAAGCCAACAAAAGTCAGAGCAATTAAGACCTGATAAAACTTTTTTTTTCTTTTTCCACATCAATTAACAGAATCTGCATTGTTGGAAAAATGAGCATCTGTTTGCTTCAAAGATCAGTTCAATTGAAATATTTTCTTCTTAATGTCTTACATATTTTCTCTCGCTTCTCAAGTTTTTTTGTTGTACTAAACTCATTTTGTCTATATATTGTTCAGTTCTTTAGAATACATGCCTCTGGCAAACAGGCTGAATCTGCTTGTCTTTTTATATTCAGGATATATCATAATACTTAGTTCAGGATAGATGTGTGCCTAACAACTAACTAGATGATTGATTGTTTAATAATGTGTCCTTATTTCTGGAATGTAAGCCCAAGGACAAGAATTATCATTTTATTTATCTTTTTATCATCAATGGTCATTATAATGCCTGGCAAAGAAAAACATTTTAATGAATATATTAATGAATTAAGTTTAAAAAAAAATTAGATCAAGTGATGGTAAATAGTTGTCCCAGGCTCAGAATCTAAGGACTATGGCAATGTGTGATTGAATCTCATGAAAAATAAGACATTGGGAGTCCAACGCACATTATGATTTGGAAACACTTCTGTATTTGGGAATAACCATGTAGTTAAGTATGGATTTATTTATGGAAAGGAAGTAGCAATGAAGGTGATGTGGTAAGGATATTGAATGAGGGAAAAAAATTGCTAATTACTTAACTTTTCAGCTTCAGTTTCCTCTTCAAGAAAATTGATGGAATATGTGCTAGAATACTTAAATCCCAGAATTACTATAGTTCCTCATTTCAGGGAGCAATTATCATATAGTTGTGGATGAATTCACTGGACTTCCAGTGTGTAAATTTATGTCTCATGAGTATGACTGGTGAGAACCAGTTTTGAATGCCCTGTTCATCCCTAAGATAACTACAAAAATAAAACTTTAACAATATTTTTTAAATAACAACAATAATGATGATAAAAATGATTTCTCAACTTGAGAAATGACAATGATGATGATGATGTTGTTTCATTTCAAAAAAGAAATTTGGATATTTGGAAAATATTATAACTGGTTTTAACCTCAGCCATGCTATTTCTCCACATCTTTTCCGTCATCAAATAACAATTTTCCTAACTTTCTTTTTCTGAGATTCAAGCCTGTAAAGCATGTAACAATGAGCAACACACAGGGACACTTACTGACCTTTACAATGCACTTTTCACATTGAAATCACTGCTTTTGTTTTGGCTTAAAGCGAAAAACCATTTCCTGGGTAGAGATATGCTGCATATTTCTAATGATGAAATGAGAAGAGGAAAAAGAAGCCCAGTAACATCCTACTCTTCTACTTTGTTGTTGGAAAACCACACACTAAAAACACAAAATAAAATTTAAAATCCCCATTACATAGGATAATGACTTGTCCCTGATCCATTCTAAATAGGTGCTGACTGCCTCTCATTTAGACTATAATGATGGATTCCTAATTGGCTCCCTTGATTCAATTCTCTATTCTCTCCATCCCATCCTCCAGGCAGAAGGCAAATTGTAATTATTTTGAGCACATTTCTCACTGAATTACTCTTTTACTCAGCAACAACAATGTCAATAGCTCCCCATTGCCACTATTTTTAAAAAAAATCACCTCATTTTTAAAAAGCTGCAAAATATATCTTTAACTTTCCTTTCCAAATGTTTTCCTAGCTGTGTGACCCTTGGCAAGTCACCCAACCCCAATTGCTTCAGGAAAAAAAAAAAATTATAAATATATTTTATTTTAAATTGACCCTTACAAAACCTTGTATTCCAAAATTTCCCCTCTCCCCCCACTTCCTCCCCTAGATGGCAAGTAATCCAAAATATGTAATACATGTTAAAATATATGTTAAATTCAATATATATGTATATATACATATTTATACAATAATCTCATTGCACAAAAAATATCAGATCAAAAAGGGAAAAAAATGACAAAACAAAATGCAAGCAAACATCAACAGAAAGAATGAAAATGCTATGTTGTAGTCCACACTCAGTTCCCACGGTCCTTTATCTGGGTGTAGACGGCTCCCTTTATCACCAAACAATTGGAACTGGTTTGAATCATCTCATTGTTGAAGAAAGCCATGTCCATCAGTATTGATCATCATATAGTCTTGTTGTTGCCATTTATGATGATCTCCTGGTTCTGCTCATTTCACTTAGCATCAGTTCATGTAAGTCACTCTAGGCCTTTCTAAAATCATCCTGCTGATCATTTCTTAAAGAACAATAATCTTCCATCCTTATTAACAAATGTATGTTGACTGAAAAACTGGTTCTCTATTCATTAAGCAATTCTATCTGTCCTCTTGGTAAAAAAATCATCATCTTTATCATCCTCACTAACATCATTACCATAAGCCCCCTCCCCCAGTCCTTCTACTATCATTATGTCATCATTATCTACCAGACACTATGCAGTCTCATATGTACTGACAGAAGTGTGAATGCTTCACTTAGGAAGGTGCACATGCTCTAATTCACATTAGAGATATTGAGCAAATACTCCAATTTCTTTCTGTGTTCTGAGAATGATGCCACCTGACTCTCACAGCTTCACACTTTTTTGTAGGTAAAAATAGTTCTCATGTCTTTGGTGTATTTGTCGTGAGCATGGATTTATTCATTACAACTCTCTACTTAAGCCCCAACTCATTGGGGGTGGGGGGAGGAGTTTGTCTTTCCCAGCCTTATTTCATTAGAATGAACCCTAATCACAAGAGCATGATCAAATGAAATCTAGCACATGAACATATATTTACTCTGATCAGGTCATAGAATTAAAAGTAGAAAAATGAAAATATATTAAATGACTATGTGAGCTTCAAGTTCCTCTATAGTTCAGACACATGCTATCAGACCACATGTTTTTGATCTAGGATTTCCCAACAGTAATTTAGCTATTCGAAAGCTCAGTTAGTTACTCTTATTAGACGGTAACAAATAGTCCCAATATAGTATTTTGTAATTGTACTTAATGTAATAAAGGGAAACAATTCAACTAAACGTTTTCTGCCAGCAATGGGATTTTTATTTAACACACATCACTTTATGAATCATGTTGAGAGGGGAAAATCAGAGCAAAAGGAGAGATAACAACAAAAAAAAAAAAAAAAAAAAAAAACAGAAAAAATGAAGTGAACATAGCATGTGTTGATTTATTGATTTATATTCAGTCTCCTTAGTTATTTTTCTGAATGCAGATAGCATTTTCTGCCCAAAGTCTTTTGGTATTGCTTTGGATCACTGAACCACTGAGAAGAACCAAGTCTTTTATAGTTAATCATTGCTCATTCTTCTTGTTATTATGTACACAGTATTTCTTGTTTCACTCAGCATCAGTTCGTGTAAATCTTTCCAGGCTTTTCTAAAATAAGTTTGTTCATCATTTTTTTATAAAACAATAATATTGCATTATCTTCATGTACCATAACTTATTCAACAATTTCCCAATTAATTGGGGATTTTTCCAATTCTTTGCTACCACAAAAAGAGCTGATACAAAACTTTTGTACACATGGTTCCTTTTCCTTGAGATATAGATGCAATAGGGGCATGAAAGGATTAAAGGGTATGAACTGTTTTATGGCCCTTTGGGCATAGTTCCAAATTGCTCTCCAGAATGTTTGGATCATTTCACAATTATACTAATAATGCATTAGTGTCCAGAATACTAATCCTCTTCAACATTTTCCAAATCCTTGCAACACACCTCATTATCTTTTGCTATCATCTTAGCCAGTCTGAGAGATATGAAGTGGTATCTCAGAGCTGTTTTAATTTGCATTTCTCTAATTAATTGTGATTTAGAGCATTTTTTTGCATGACTATGGATGGATTTCATTTCTTCATCTGGAAATTGTTAATTTTCAACTAAACATTTTTGGATATCTATTATATTGTGGTATTTTACTAGGCTCCACAGTTATAAAGACACAAAGCAGGCTTTTTTCTTAAAAAAAAAAAAAAAAAATTACCTTCTTTGTTTAGTTAGGAGATACAAAATAATTTGAAATGAAAATGATATGGCATAGCCCTTTCATGAGGAAGGTATACAGATTTATGATGTTCTATTGTGATTAAGAGTATGTAAAGATTAGAGTAGATTCCCTTCCTCTTTGTTCACAGGATAAGAAAACAGGGCACAAGGAACCACAAAAGTGAACATTTTTGAAAGTTGCAGGTTGAATATATTATGTACTTTAAAAAGTAATCTCTACATAATATGGTCTTGGGTATTTTTTTGACAATTCTCTTTTCTCCTAAAATGTATGTTGAAATATTCAATATTTTTGCTATTTGTAAAGTTCAGGAGAAAAACAAAACAAAACAGAAAAAATAAAGAAATTAAATTCTATGGGTAGAAAACAATAAGAAAACACACATGTGTGTGTGTGTGTATGTGTGTATACATATATATATATATATATATATATATATATATATATATAACTTGTCTGAGCAGATCTATGTGTCCATAAATGGACATATGCTTACTTTATTCTCTCTATGCATATATGTATATGTATATATATATATACATATGTGTGCATATATACATATGTGTGCATACACACACATGATACATACATATAAAATCTGAGTATATATCAGAATAAATACAAAGCAGTTTGGGGGATGAGAGGGGTACAGACAACTAATAAGATTATAATTTACGAAAAGTCTTTGACTCATGTTTGATTTAAAGAGTCTAATTGTTATAATTTCACCATATAAAATCTCCATATAATTTTACTCACAACAAGAATTGTCTATGTGAAATTTGACATAATATTTGATCAGAATGAAGACTGTGACAGCATCTCTGAAAGGCTTTGTTAGCATCTCACACAGAGGGACTCCAATGAGATACTTTCAATTCCCAATAGATGAGCATATCTCATGTATAAATGTTCATGAAGATTGATAAAAGAGGCACTAACTAATGCAAATACACAAGGTAATGTTTCCTATAAACTACAAGGACCAACTTAATTCTGTATCACAGAAAATGCAGAAAACATGGGCTTTTAAAATAAGTTTCTTGCCCAAATTTCTGAACTTCAATCTTCACTCATTTTCATGATCTCTGGCAGAATATTCTATGCTCAGTTAAAATATCCATTATGTTATTACATTATGCAGCATAACTTAGTAACACAACATGGCATAACCTAATAAAGCACATTGCTATTGTCACAAATAGTAAAAGAGGCAATATTTAAACACATATATTGGTCCTAAATTTGAAATGATGCTATTTAAATAGGAAGTAAGTGGATATTTAAAAGGCTTCTTATGTCAAATACATTTATATTCTAAGATATCACTTTCTGTGTGTTTTCTTTTAAGAAGATTGGGTGAGGAGGGAAAAAGAGTCAAGGCAAAAATGTGTAAGGAGATTTATTTCTCAATTTCCTGGTAAAAAATCCATTCATCACTAAACAATTACCTTAGGAGTTAAGAATAAAAAAACATCAGGGAAGTGGTTTAAAGTAAAGATAAATTCTTTTACATCATTATATTGAATACACATTTCAAAAATAAACTAAGTAAAATAAACATATTTTGCCTCTCCCCACAAAACATACATGCACATATTTGCAAATATAGAAGAGTAATATCATAGGCAACTTTATCGGAAATGTAATGGCTGTTCACTAGGTCTAGATATAGCCTGTTGCTCCACTTTGCTTTGCTTACCCATTTATACTACAATTTCTAACTTCTCTTCCTAGAATAGTTTTTTTTCTGTTGCCCTAATTAAAAAGTATAATACATTTGCAGTTCTTACATTGTTTACATGTAAGATAAAAAAAAATAGCCATGATAATTTGTTTATGGCAGAATAAAACGAATATTTATTTGTCCATTTTTTTCCAAAGTGGAGTCCCTCGAAAACTTTTAGCATTTTGAAAGTACTCTACTAAGTTCATCTCTTTAAACTTCAAATAGTAGAAAGGAAAGAAAATTAGGTGAGGTAATGGTCTCTAAGCTCTGGAAACAGGACCTGGTGGGGTAAGATGGGGCAAAAGAAAGGGTGATTCAAGTTTTGAATATCCATGTGTTATACATAATCAAAATCAGATTAATCAGGAGATATTTGAATGTTAGTAGGAATGATGAAGTGTTCAGATTTCAGTTTTCCAAGAGGTATAATGTTGGATGTTGTTCTGTTAATTTAAGAATAGGTTTGGAATGCTCCTTTGAATAACCTTTTTTAACTCAAAATAAAAATAAAATTACAACTCAATTAAAGTGAACATAAAGTTTAATTATACAATACACCAAATAGATTGCCTACAATAACAACCAATACAGTAAATAATACATAAAAGACAAAGAATAAGGAAAGCTATGATTAAGATAGGAGAGACAGAGGTAATATACATCACCAATCTAGGAGCACAGCTGGGGGCCCCATTGCAGCTCAATCGGGAAAAGTGTTAGCCCAGGTGCAATGGTCTCTCCATGGGTGAAGCCCAATGAGGAAACAAAGAAAGCACAGAGCTAACTTGCTTACCTATAGAAAGTTAAGCATAGGAGAAGGAAATGCCAGATGGGCTTCCAAGATGTGACTTGATAAATGGAGATGTCAGGGAGGGGACCAACCCTCATGGACATCTATTGTGTCCCAAGGAGTGGCTAGTTCCTGGGATTGTAGAGGTGAAGCTAAACACATGTGGCATATTCCCGGTCTCATAGGGTTAAAGAAAGGCTAAGTTCCCATGGAGAGTCACATTCTTGAAATGATTTGAAATGAACTTACTAATAAGAAGGCATTTCTTATTCAGATGTATAGATTCTGAAAATTATATGGACTTATATTTAAAAATCTGTTTTCTATTAATTCTAGCATCTTCTTGTCTTATGCTTCATAATAAATTTTGACTACAATTATATCCATACCAAATAAGAAATGTCATCTAAGTTTTGCCAGTGATTGACATGTGCCATATCCTTTTTTCTGATTTTTCAAGCTCTCCTTATCTTTAAGACTCAATTGGAAGTACTATCATATTTTGGGGGGAAACATTCTATGATCACCCTTGTTGACATCATTTTCCCCATCCTTTTCTAATTTCCTTTCAGCATATTGTATGTCTCTCTCCTCTGCCTTCATCTCACTTTTCATTTTTTATGTGTATATTTACATGCTTTGCTCATCCTAGTATTCTATAGATTCACTGAGGACAAGAGATTATACACCTTTTCATGTCTTTACCCTCCAGTACCTTGCCCAGATATTTGCACATACTATATTTAATTGATATTTGTGGAAAGAACTGGAATGAGATCAGTAATTCGAGAAACATGCGTAAGATCAATGTTACTTAAATGCTTGGTTAGAACTCTTGTCACAATTTATAGGGAACAGCAAGGCACCCAGTTGAAGGCTAAGGCATTCATAGACTCTGTTCCCTCAGTGATCCAGAACATATTTAGAAGGATTACCTTTTTTTAAATCAAACTTGCCTTTAAGTAAATGGTTTTTTTTTTTTTTTTTTGTTTTTGTTTTTTTTTTTTTTTTTTTTTTTGCTTCATTTCTTTCATTTCATACTGAAGACTAGGACAAGGATGGAAAGGCAATAATCTCCTAAAATATTCCTTTGAGCCATGTGTGCTCCCTTGATTAACATGTGAAACAATTAGTCTATCAAATGTGATAATGAGGTCATTTGAGCTAAGCAAAATGCTTAGATGAAGGAGTGATTTGCAAGAGAGTCTGGGAATCTGTGGACTCAGCTATGTGTGACATCTTTTATGGAAAAGATATTTGCAGAATTTGCTGAGAAAGACAGGCATGGAGTAGGGGAAACATATGGTCCTTGGTGGAAAGCAAATGAGCAGTGCAAAGGAAACTTTATATATATATTTTAATTCAGGTTGAATGTTTGGAAGAGGTATAAAATTAAAAGCAAGAATGCTGTTTAGAAAGGAAAGGAGAAAAATAGGCAGTGCAAAGTAGGGAAAATAGTCAAGGACTTAGTCAGAAAACCTAGGTTGGAATACTGCCATGACCACTTGCAGAGTGTGATTATGGATTCATAGAATCATTTGCTGTTGTTCAGTTATGTCCAGCTCTTCATGACACTTTTTGGGATTCTCATGGCAAAGATAATAGAATGGTTTGCCGTTTCCTTTCCCAGCTCATTTTACAGATAAGGTACTGAGACAAAGAGTTAAGTGACTTGGCCAGGGTTACATCTAGATTTGAATGTATGAATTCCAAGCCCAGAGCTCTTTCCACTGAGCCACCTAGCTGCCTCCATAGCATCAAATGAAAGTTATACTTGAAAAGGACTTTTTTAGTCATTTACTCCAAATCTTAGAGATCATAATCCATTAAATTTAATCCTTTCATTTTATAAATAAACTGAGGTCCAGAAAAGTTAACTGATTTGCTGATTGTCACAGTAATGAAATAGACCCATGTCCTTTGGTGCCATATCTGGCATCATTCCACTGTCCCATATCGTCTTGACCTTTTGTATTTTGAAGCTTCTATTTCCTTGGGTAGAACTAGAAATTTCTGTTCTTCATGAACTTTCCTGTAACTTCAGTTCTAACTTATATCACTATTCAAACAACTGAACCTCCTTTCTAAAGGACTGTGTCAGGATTCAGTAGTGATCTACATATATCAAGACTGGGGCATCCAAACAAAACTCAAGCTAATAGACTAATAGACTAAATAGTCTAGACTAATAGAATATTTATCAATTAATTATTAGTAATTAATATTAATGTAATATAGTATTATTATAGTATTAATTATACAATTATATAATTAATTATAGTATTAATATTAATACTAATTATTAAGATTATTAATTAGACTAATAGACTAATAGACTAAATAGACATATAATTAGCAAGAAAAAAAGACAAGTTCCCAGGAGAACTCACAATTAATTAGAAGAAAGGAAATACTCCCTGAGGTGTAAGTAAGCCATTGAATGGAGGGTTAGACTAAAAAGTTAGCTAAAATAAGGAGAAAGATACCAATAGAGGAAAGACACTGTAAGGGGAGAAAGAGAGAAAGACAAAAGAAAGAAAGCAAGACAGAGAGAGACACAGAAAGACAGGGTGAGAGACAGAAACAGAGACAGACAAATAGACACAGAGATAGAGACACAGAGAGACAGAGAGGTCTTATCTCATAATGGACTTAATCCTAAAAAGAATTTAGCAAAGATCTTCATTGTAAGCAGATCTTTCATAGGGAAAATATAACCTTGAGAGTTTTGCATGCATGAACTCAAGAGGGCGGGTCAAAAAGCCAGATAGAAAACATCTGGTGGATCAAGTTCTATATATGGGATATGCCAATCAAGATAGAAGGTAACTTCCTTTTTATATGTAATGATGGTTCATAGAATTTACATTATGATTGTCTCAACTTTGGTAATAAGATAGGGAAAGCTAAGTCCCCATTAAAATTGTCTCAAAGGTTATTGTGACTGTCTTTAAAAATTATAACTACATTGGAGACAAGATGGAATAGCTATTCTGGCTTCTTTCTGACAGGAACAGGGAATGATAATAAATTCATATCACTAATAGTCAGGTAAAATTTGAGGATGAGTAGAGATGTAGTTAGTCCTAATTGTGTTTCTTTCCCGCTTATATATTCCCTTTCATATACTTTTATTATTCTTATTAGTCAAAACATTTGTGATTTCCAGGATGACAAGTGTGATTGCTAGGATTTAAGATCACTTAGTCTCTGAGTTTTTCCTAAAGATTGACTAATTAGTAAAGTGGATTGTCTCTAGACTAGGCTTCAGTAAACACATTTGAATCTTAGCCCAGCTTACCAGGTGTGTGATCCCAACCAAGTTTCACCCTTACTTTCCTATTCTTTAAAACTGGGCTTATAATAGTACCCATCTTCTAGTTTTATTGTGAAGATCAAATGAGCTATCATTTATAAATGATTTTGCAAATTATAAAACATGATATAAATTGTAAGCTTAAACTGTTATTAAATTTACACAATATTAATTCTTCCCTGAATCAATAAGTACTTTTCTCCTCAGAAGCATTTTTTAAATTTTTTTGTAAATGAGTAATCTATATGAATTTAAAACAAAAAGGTTATTTGAGCTAATTGACCACGATTCCTTTACTTGATTAACTCTTACTTCCTCTTTTACAGGAGGCACAGAATAAATGCATTTTAAAGAAGAAAGCCAGCTACATGCAGAAACGCTGGGCTTGCTAGAGCTTTTATATCCTGCTGACTTCAATTTATGAATGCTTCTACAACTGGAATGGGAAGACTAACTTCACTGTTACTAAATAGACTGTTGTTCTTTGTAAAATTGCTTTATTCTAAGCAAGATCTCTGGAAATGTAGTTGTAAAGAAGAAAGTACTTTGTTGTTTCATAAAGCCAGTCTCAGTGGGAAATTAAAGATTAGGCTCACTTAGTTCTCTATCCAATTCGTACTCTGTTGGTTGTTTCATCATGGCATGGATATGTCTCTGAACTTTTAAAGACTCTGTCAATTTGTCCTAACTCATGGAGGTCCTCCCAAGTTCAAAAATCCACTCAACACTGAATTGTGTGTTTACTAGCATGCCTAAATTCAGGAAGGCCTTTTTCAGAGAATTGGGCACAGAATAATAAGTTTTATTTGGACAGATATAAGAAACTTTAGAATTTTCCCTAGAAAAAGAAATAAGCAAGAATTGCATCAATAGAGAGAATGTCCACACCAATGAAATAATGGATTTTTATAATTTAAGAGCAAAATCCTTCAGTGAAGGAAGAATAAAAATGTTATATTTACAGAGAAGGATACCAAGGATGGTGAATGCGTTTGAGCTAAAAGACAATTGGCAATTGGGCATTTTAGCCTGGAGGAAATGTGTGTATGTTTATAAATAAGTGTTGTGTGTGTGTGAATATTCATATACATACAAAGATACTCTATATAAAAATTAAACCATATACAGTATACACAGGGAACAACTACAAAAACAAAAACATTATGAGAAGGAATGATCTGGAACTAAAAAACTGAGCAAAACTTTTCATAGAATGTGAGAATTTGCTTGGGATTTAATGAAAGCCAGAAAAGTTAGTAATCAAAGAGGAGGAAGGAGAGCATTCCAGGTATCACGAGGTATTCAGAGAGAATGTCCAGAGCTAAGATATGGGATGTCTTCTGTATGAGAAAGCCAAGAGACTGATGTCAGAATTGAAAAGATATCACAGAATTAAGATATGAAGAGTTTTGAATATCAGACAAAAATCTTTGTATTGTTTCTGAGAAAACAGAAAGTCATTGGAGCTTACTTTGCTGGGGGAGGAAGTAACATGATTGGACTTGTATTTTAGGAAAATCACTCTTGTGACCAAATATATTTGAAGTGGGGAGAAATTCACAGGATCTTATAGTAAAAAACAATTGGAGTGATAGGGACCTGCTAGAATGGTGATAGCATCAGAAGAGAGAAGAGGACATTTCTGAGAAGTGTCATACACTAAAATTGACAGCTCTTCTGAACAATTTTGATATGAGGGATGGAAGGCAGTAATGAATTGGAGATTACTCCTAGGTTGGGAGATTAAGGATCTTGGATGATGGTATTGTCTTCTGCAACAAGTTCCATTGGGCACATTCACTTTAAAATTTCAACTGGATATCGAGGTCAAGATGTCTAATAGACAGGTTCAGATCAAGAATTTGGCATTCAAATATAGAGTCAGCAAGTTTGACTTTACAAGTGAACTTTCAAATTAACAAACTGGAACTAGATACCAGTGATGCTTTCTGGCTATCTCCATAACATACCATCTATACTATAGTCATCTTCTTCACCTTCCTTTTCACAGATCATTTAACTCTTACTCTGGAAAGGTAGGCTATGTTAGGTAAGTTTTACTTTATCTTGTCTGAAAACATATCACTTCTCAAAAAGCATCAAACTATCTAGCTAGCTAGCTATTGATCTATCGATCTATCTATCAATCTATCTAAAGTTATATCTGATTCTCTCAAAAATCTGTATGGCAATTTATTAGGTATGTTGTTGAAGGGATTCTTATTTAAGTAGGAATTTAAATTTTCTTCTAATTCTGAAATTTATAAAATCTGTGAAATAAATGGTTATTTGTTTTGGGGGAAATGTTTTCAAATGAGTTCTGTAACTTACATTAATTACCATTTTCATTTATACTAACAGGTTAATTGTCATTGTTATTTTTTCATATCACTTATCACTCACATCTGTTATCACATTTAAAAATTTTAAATAGCCTATAAGACAAAGACATTAGTTTATATATAATAAGATAAAATTCAGTTGAGATAAAGTTTTGATTGGGTTCATACTTCACAAGCTGTGAATTAGTGAGTTGAAGATAGATTATAGTTTAACTATCAAAGTCCTGGAGGCAGCAATCTATTATGAGACCAGTCAGTATTGTGATATGGCAACCAAAATGGCTATATAGTACTAAGACTACATTAACAGAAGCAAAGCTTATGATGATAAAGAGGTGATATACTCTCAGCACTCTATCCTATTCAGACCTCATATAAAATATCGAGCTCAGTGCTGGAGGTTATTGTTTAAGAAGGACATTGATCAAAGAGTGTATAGAAAAGAAAAAAAGTCAGAATAAGTGTGCTCAAATTTATGATAAAGATTGGTTAAATGATTAGCATAGAGATGACTCTGGGGAAAATGATGTCAGTCTTCAAATACTTGAAGTGTTCTCATTTGAAAAAAAAAATAATAATTGAACTTATCTTTTGTGTGGTCCCAGAGACTAGAATAATCACTAATGGATGTCAGTAGGAGAGTCAAAAATTTGAGTTTTATAGAAAGCAAAAAGCTTCTCTCCTATTAAAGAGAGGAATAGGTTGTTCCCAGAGATGTTTTCATTTTCATGGACATGTTCAAATAGGGATTCTGAATACCATATAGAATGTCCTGCAGGGGGTTCCTTTTAAGTATTTGTTGTACCTTATGGCCACTGAAGTCTTGCCAAACTGTAAGATTTTGTGACTCTTTCATTGTTCTCACTTTAAAGGTTAGGACTTTGAACTCAAGAAGTTTAATTGGCATACCCAAAATTATATCTCTACTTTGTAGCCAGAATAGGACTAGATGTAACACATTTTGGCTTGTAAGCCTGCATTTTCCCCATAAATCTCAAGTCTCTTTGACATTGTCAATATATTATGAACAGCAACTAAATTAACTTTCATTGCTACTATTTGACTTTTTTGATTTGATTTAATTATTTTGACTTATTCCTTCTCCCCTGTGATTCCCCTATCCTTTACAAAATAAGGGGGAAAAACACAAAATAAGGGGAAAATTTTTATTTTCTCCTAGAATCATGGCTAGGAAATCTCTTCTACTCTTGATAAAGCAATTAATAAATGGTACCTCTATTTGCCATTCTCTCATTCAATTCTAAACACTTTATATGTCAAATATGGTCTCATCATTCAATTGAAATATCCAATTTCTACTCATGTCTCAATTGCCAACATTTTTGAATTGTCAAATATATTGGTCTTGTCTCAAGCCTTATGGCACATAAACTCTCTGAAAACACTTACATTTTTTGATCACCATTTCCTATTTGACCCTGTCTTCTCCCCAAGATTTTTGTGACACTGCATACTTCTGGTTTTCTGATTTGTCTGTCCCTAACTACTTTGCAGTTCTTTATCCTTTTCTCATCTTGAATCCCTAAGGATCTGAGTTGAATCCCTTCTCTTTTTGCTTTAATAGCCTATTAATGTCATCAAATTCCATAGACATGGCTATCATTTTAATGCAGATGATTCTCAGATGCATATATAGCGTCCAGTTCTTTCTGAAGAAATATTATTATATATTTTCAAATTCTTATTGATAATGCCCAACAGAATGTTTCCTAGTCATCTCAAATGCAATGTTCCCCAAACAGTACTCATTATATTTTCCCCAAAGCCTCTCCTGACTTCAAAATGTCCAAATTACTTATGTTCTGCTCCTCTCCATGTCCTATAAAACAAAGAAATTATTATTAATAGACATATGATTGCTCTAACAAACTGCCAAGTAATTGTTTTATAAAGCTAGAGAAAACAATAACAAAATTCATTTGTAAAAAAACAAAATCTTATGCTTGCTTTGGCAGCACGTATACTAAAACAAATGTTAAAAATTTCAAGAGAATTAATGGAAAATTGCAAGAAAGGTGGCCTAGCTACACCTAAATCTATATTATAAAGCGATGGTCCTCAAATATTTTTTGGTCTAAGAAATAGTGTAGTGGATCAGTGGAATTGACATAATAATCAATGACTTTATAATTTGTATTTGATAAATCCAAAGACTCCAGCTTCTGGGATAAGAATTCACAATTTCACAAAAATGGCTGGGAAAACTAAAACAATAGTACAGCAGAAATGAGATATTGACCAACATGCAACATCCTAACGCAAGATTAAGTTGAAATATACTCATTATTTAAACAGAAAAGGCAATATTATAAGCAAATTAGAAGGAAAAAGGAAAATCAGTTTCTCAGATCTGTGAAAAAAGAAGGAATGTATAGCCAAAAAAAATAAATAGAAAACATGACAAAATGCAAAATGGGCAATTTTGATTATCCATCTGAAGTCTGGAATTACAGCCAGCATTGCTGATAAAGAACTCATTTTTAAAATATGGTGGGGGTGGGAGTTGGGGGTGGAGCCAATATGATGGAGAACAGACAGCTTTCTGTGACTTCCTCTGACCTTCACCCAAATCAACAGCAGATTAAGCCTCTGAACTGGCTTTGGAGTGACAGAACACACAAATATTTGGAATACAAGATATTTCCAGAAGAAAATCCTGTGCAAGAACTTCAAAACAGGTCTGCTTCAAACAGACAGGGGGACAGACTGCTGAGCTCAGACCACAGTGTAGGGAGACTCAGGCAAGAAGCAGGGGCAGGAAGCCAGAGTGTTGCAGGGGTCCACATATCAGGGAATCTTCAACAAGGACCTTAGGCTATTCTCTCCTGATTACAAGTGGGTGGTTTAGCATATTTGCTGTAAAATGCCTAAAAACAAATACAAAAGGCATATTGTAAGCCATAGAGCCCAGGAAGAACTCAGACTCAGTTGTGATTATCAGCATCAAAAAGTAAATCATAAACACCAGCCCCAGGGCAAATTATAGAAGCTGCCACCCCTTTACCTAAAAAGCAGACCTCAACCCTTAAAAATGAGCAAAAAAGCAAAAAGAACTCTGCCCATACACAACTTTTATGGAGAGAGAGTACAGACCTTAAATCCTGAGGTTGCTACAAGCAAATAAAAACCAGATGAAACCCCAAAGGAAATAACATCTGGTCCCCATTTCACAAGGCTTTATTGGAAGATTTCAAAAATGGATCTTAAAAAAGTTAGCAGAAAATGGGGAAAGGAAATAAGATTTTTGCAAGTGGGTATGAAAAAGAAAAAAAAAACAGAAATTGCCTGAAAAACACCCATTAAAATAGTTTTCATGAAATGGGAAAAGCATATAACTCCTTACAAAATAGATATGAAAAGATACCAATTCATTGAAGAACAGAATTTTTGAAATGTAGAAAAGAAAAATGCAATTAACGAAAGAACTCATTTAAAAATTGAATTGACCAAATACAAAAGGAACTAAAAAAGATAACTGAAGAAAATGATACACTAAAAATTAGAATTGAACAAATGAATGTAAATGACACAGTAAGACTTCAAGAATGAAACAAAATTTTAAAAAAATGAAAAAAAAGAAAAGCAAATGGGAAATACATCCTAAGAAACAATTGACCAGGAAAATATTTGAGAAGAGACAATCTAAGGATTATTGTACTTCCTGAAAGGCATGATGAAAAAAAAAAAGAGTTTAGACTCCATGTTCCAGGAAATAATCAAGGAAAACTGCCCTGAAAAAAAGCCAAAAGGTAAAGTAGTCATTGAAAGAATTCACAGATCACTTTCTGAAAAAGATGCCAAAATGAAAACTCCAAAGAATAAAGTAGCATAATTTCAGAATTATTGGATCAAGGTAAAAAATATTGCAGGAAGTCAGAAAGAAATAATTTAAATACCAAGAATCTACAATCAGGATTACCTAGGACTAAGCAGCTTCCACCTTAAAGAATCAAGGGGCCTGGAATTGGATATGCTGAAAGGCAAAATAAACCTTGGATTATAGCCAAAAATAAACAATCCAACTAAACTGAGCATTGTCTTTCAGGGAAGAAGATGGACATTCAATGATACAGGTGAATTTCATTTATTTCTCATGAAAAGACCACAGCTGAATAACAACAACAACAACATTGATCACCAAATAAAGAACTCAAGAGAAGCAAAAAAAAGTAAAGAAGGAAAGAACTCTTGAGAACTTTATCACTGAAATGGGTATACTTAGAGAGTATGACAATAATTTGATTTTATTATGATATGAAAAAATAGAGGTGTAAAGGGGATTATACAAGAAAAAAGAGGAAAATGGAGGTAAAATGAAGGAAATTACATTTCATGAAGAGGTAAAGAAGATCTATGATAATTGAGGAAAAGAAGGGAAGGGAATGAACACTGTTTGAATCTTACTTTCATCAGATTTGGCTCAAAGAGGAAATATCAGACATATTTCATTTTACAGAGAAACTTGTCACACTTCATATGGAAGTGAGAGGGAAAAGGGGGGAAAAAAGAGGAAGGCTAATAAAAACAGAAGTAGTAGAGGAAAAATGTAAAAAAGAGGGAAGGAGATCTAAAGGGAGAGTTCTGTTTGAGAGAAGTTGTGGTAAGAAGCAAAATAAAGGGAAGAGGGAAAGGAAAGAGAAAAGCATCATTTGGGCAAATAAGCAGGCAAGAAACATAGAATTAATCATTTTACCTGTGAATGTGAATGGAATGAATTCTCCCATAAGATAAGAGGCTGGAGCAAAATTTATTATGTTTCAAATGAAGTAAAAAAAATTAAAAAAGCAGGGGAAGTGATCCTGATCGCAGATCGAGCAAAAGCAAAAATAGATCTAATTAAAAGAGATAAGAAAGGAAAAAAAATCTTGCTAAAGGGTATCATAGATTATGAAGCAATATCAATACTAAACATATATGCACCAAGTGGCATAGCATCAAATTTTAGAAGTTAAAAGAGCTGCAAGAAGAAATAGCAAAACTATACTGGTGGATGATCTCAACCTTTCTTTCACAGAACCAGATAAATTGATCCACAAAATAAGATATTAGTTAAGGAGGTAAACTGAATTTTAGAAAAGTTAGGTATGGTAGATATTTAGAGAAAATTCAATGGAGACAGGAGTTCACTTTTTTCTCAGAGGTTCATGCAACCTATTAAAAAATTGACCATGTGTTAGGACATAAAAATCTCAAAATCAAATTCAGAAAGGCAGAAATAGCAAATGCATTTTTTTCAAATCACAGTGAAATAAAAATCACATGCAATAAAAAGCCAGAGAAAAATAGACCAAAAATTAATTGGAAACTAAATAATTAACTCTTACAGAATGAATGAGTGAAACACCAAATGATAGACACAATCAATAACTTCATCCAAAAGAATAACAATAATGAGACAATGTATCAAGATTTATGGGATGCAGCCAAAGTTGTTATTATATTATTTACTTGCATAAAATAGAGAAAGAGAACATCAATGGATTGGGCTTAAGAATAAAAAAAAACCTAGAAAAAGCACACATTTAAAATCCTCAATAAAATTCCAAATTTGAAATTCTGAAAATAAAAAGGGAATTGAATAAAACTGGAATAAAATATTGAATTAATAAATAAAATTAAGAGTTGGTTTTATGAAAAAACCAACAAATTATATAAATCTTTATTTAATTTGATTAGAAAAATGAAAGAAGAAAATCAAATTATTAGTCTCAATAATTAAAAGGGAGAACTTTCCACCAATAAAAAGGAAATTAAAGCAATAATTAGGAGTTATTTTACCCAACTGTATATCAATAATTTTGATAATCTAAATGAAATAAAGGGATATTTACAAAAATATAGGTTGTTCAGGTTAACAGAATAGGAAATATATTAAATAGTCCCATTTTAGAAAAAAAATAGATAAAAACTATTAATCTACTCCCTCAGCAAAACATCGCCAGGGCCAGAAGGACTTACATGTGAATTCTAACAAATATTCAAAGAACAATTAATTCCACTACCATATAAACTATATTAAAAATTGGGAAAGAAGGACTCCTACAAATTCCTTTTAAGTCACAGATATGGTGGTGATATCTAAACCAGTTAGGGTGAAAATAGAGAAAATTACAGACCAATTTCCCCAATGAATGTTGATACAAAAATCTTAAATAAAATATTAGCAATGAGATTGCAGAAAGCCCCCACAATAATACACTATGACAAGTAGAATTTATACCAGGAATGCAGGGCTGGTTCAATATTAGGAAAACTATTAGCATAATTGACATATGAATAACTAAACTAACAAAAATCTTGTGATTATCTCAATAGATGCAGAAAAAAATTATTATTATTTTTTTATTTACAAGATATATATGCATAGGAAATTATTCAGCATTGACAGTTGCAAATCCTCTTTTTTCCAACTTTTTCCCTCCTTCCTCCCATCCCTTCCCCCAGATGGTAGATTGACCAATACATGTTAAATATCTTAAAGTATAAATTAAATACAATACATGTATATATGTCCAAACAGTTATTTTGCTGTATAAAAAGAATCGGACTTTGAAATAGTGTATAATTAGCCTGTGAAGAAAATCAAAAATGCAGGCAGACTAAAATAGAGGGATTGGGAATTCTATGTTGTGGTTCATAGTCATCTCCCAGAGTTCTTTCCCTGGGTGTAACTGGTTCAGTTCATTACTGCTCTATTGGAACTGATTTGTTTCATCTCATTGTTGAAGAGAACCATGTCCATCAGAATTGGTCATCATATAGTATTATTGTTGAAGTATATAATGATCTCTTGGCCCTTCTCGTTTCACTCAGCATCAGTTCGTGTAAGTCTCTCCAGGCCTTTCTGAAATCATCCTGCTGGTCATTTCTTGCAGAACAATAATATTCCATAATATTCATATACCACAATTTATTCAGCCATTTTTCAATTGATGGGTATCCATTCAGTTTCCAGTTTCTGGCCATTGCAAAGAGGGCTGCCACAAACATTCTTGCAATACAGGTCTCTTTCCATTCTTTACGATCTCTTTGGGATATAAGCCCAGCAGTAACACTGCTGGGTCAAAGGGTATGCACAGTTTGATAGCTTTTTGAGCATAGCTCCAAATTGCTCTCCAGAATGGCTGGATGTATTCACAATTCCACCAACAATGTATCAGCATCCCAGTTTTCCCACATCCCCTCCAACACAGAAAAAAACATTTGGTAAAAGTCCAACACCAATTACTATTAAAAATACTAGAGAATTTAGGAATAAGTGGAATTTTACTTAAAATAATCAGTAGCATTTATTTAAAACCACCAGTGAGCATTATATGTAATGAGGGCAAACTGGAGCTGTTCCCAATAAGATCAGGGGTGAAACAAGGGTGCCTACTACTACTACTACTACCAATCGATATTGTATTAGAAATGTTAGCTTTGGCAATAAGAGAAAAGAAGAGATTAAAGACATTAAAATAGGTAATGAGGAAACCAAATTATCACTCTTTGCAGGGAGGGAACTTAGAGAACCATAGAGAATCAACTAAAAAAGTACTAGAAACAATTCACAACTTTAGCAAAGTTTCAGGATACAAAATAAATCCACATAAATCTTCAGTATTTCTATACATCACTAACACAATCCAACAGCAAGAGACACAAAGATATTCCATTCAAAATAACTTTCAATAATATAAAATATTTGGGAATCTATCTACCAAGGGAAAGTCAGGAACTATATGTAAAGAACTACAAAGCACTGTCCACGCAAAGAAAGTCAGATGTAATCAGTTGGAAAAATATCAAGTGCTCATGGGTAGGCTAACCGAATATACTAAAAATGACAGTACTACCTAAATTAATCTACTTATTTAGTGCCATAAAAAACAAACTCCCAATAAATTATTTTACTTATCTAGAAAAAAATAATAACAAAATTCATCTGGAAGAACAAAAGATCAAAAAATTCAAGGGAATTAATGAAAAAAAATGCCAATCAAGGTGGCTTAGCTGCCGCTGATCTAAAACTATATTATAAAGCAGTTGTCATCAAAAACATTTGGTACTGGCTAAGAAACAGAGATAAGTTTCCAAGATAAGTTGGAAATGGGTTCATGATTCAGACATAAAAAGTGATATTGTAAGCAAATTGCAAGAATATAGGATAGCTTACTTCTCAGATATATGGAAAAAGAAGGAATTTGTGATCTAAGAAGAAATAAAACTCATTACTGAACACCAACTAGATAATTTTGCTTATATGAAGGTAAAAAGTTTTTTTTTTGTTTTTTTTTTTTTACAAAAAGCAATACAGATAAGATTAGAAGGAAAGCAATAAATTGGGAAAACATTTTTATATTTAAGGGTTTTGATAAAGGCTTCATTTTTAAAATATATAGAGAATTCAAGGTAGCTAGATGGTACAGTGGATAGATTGCCAGACCTGAAGTCAGGAGCACTTGAATTCAAATTCGACTTCAGACACTTAACACTTCCTAGTTGTGTAACCCTGGGCAAGTCAGTTGACCCCCCCCAAAAAAAAAAAAAAAAAGAAAGGTAACTCAAATTTATAAGAATTCAAACCATTCTCCAATATATTAATAGTCAAAGGATTCAAACAGACCATTTTCAGATGAAAAAATTGAAACCATTTCTAGTCATATAAAAAGCTGTACTTAATCACTATTGATCAGAGAAATGTAAATTAAATAAACTCTGAGACACCACTACATAACTCTCAGATTGGCTAAGATGCCAGAAAAAGATAATTATTAATGTTGGAAGGGATGTGGGAAAACTGGGACACTAATACATTGTTGGTGGAATTGTGAATGGATCCAGCCATTCTGGAGAGTAATTTGGAACTATGCTCAAAAAAGTTATTAAACTATGCATACCATTTGACCCAGATGTTTGCTATCCCAAAGAGATTTTAAAGGAGGAAAAGGGACCCACACATGCAAAAATATTTGTGGCAGCCCTTTTAGTAGTGGCAAGAAACTGGATACTGAGTAGATGCCCATCAGTTGAAGAATGGCTGAATAAGTTATGATGTATGAATGTTATCGAATATTATTTTTTTGTAAGAAACGATTTTAGAGAGACCTGAAGAGACTTACATGAACTAATGCTAAGTGAAATGAGCCGAACCAGGAGATCATTATACATAGCAACAAGATTATATGATGATCAACCCTAATCAACATGGCTCCCTTTAACAACGAAATGATTCAGACCAGTTTCAATGATCTTGTGATAAAGAAAGCCATCTACATCCAGAGAGTGGACTGTTGAAACTGAGTGTTGATCACAACATAGCATTTTCATTCTTTTTGTTGTTGTTTGCTTGCGTTTTGTTTTCTTTCTCATTTTTCTTTTGATCTGAATTTGCTTGTGCAGCAAGATAATTTTATGAATATGTGTATATATATATATATATATATATATTGAATTTAAAATATATTTTAACATGTTTGACATATATTGGATTACTTGCCATCTAGGGGAGGAAGTGGAGGGAAATAGGGGAAAATTTGAGATACAATGTTTTGTAAGTATCAATGTTTAAAAATTATGCATATGCTTTGAAAATAAAAAAAAATTAACAAAACAAATAAAAGCAAACAAAGAGCTCAAAAATATAGAGAATTGGCTCAAATTTATAAGAATCCAAGTTATTCCCCAATTCATAAATGATCAAAGGATATGAATAGATAATTTTCAGATGAAGGAATTAAAACCATTTCTAATCATAAAAAAAAAAAAAACTCTTAATACCTGTTGTTAGAGAAATGCAAACTCTGAGGTCCCAGTTCATGACTTAGAGATAGGCTAAGATTGCAAGAAAAAATAGTCATAAATGTTGGAGGGGATGTGGGGAAACTGGAACACTAATGCACAGCGGGTGGTTGTGTGAATTGATCCAGCCATTCTGGAGATACATTTGGAGCTATTCCCAAAGAGTTATCTAATTATGTATTCCCTATGATCCACTTTCTACTAAATCTATATCCCAAAAAGATCATAAAAGATGGAAAGGGACCCACATGTACAAATTTGTTTGTAGCAGCCCTTTTTGTAGTGGCAAAGAACTGGAAATTGGGTGGATACTCATCACATAGAGGATGCCTGTATAAGTTACGATATATGAATGTAATGGGACACTATTGCTTTATAAGAAATTATGCACAGGATTATTTCATAAACCCTGTAAGATTTATATGAACTGATGCTGTGAAGAGAACAGAACTAAGAGAACATTGTACATAGTAACAATTACATGCTGATTAATTCTGATAGACTTGAGTCTTGTCAACATTGAGGTGATTCAAAGCAATTCCAATAGATTTCTGGTGGAAAAGGCCACCTAGACCCAGGAAAAGAATTAATGGAGATTGAATGTGGATCAAAATATAGCGTTTTCACTTTTTTGTTGTTTTTTTATTCTTTCTAATTTTACCTTTTATCTGATTTTTCTTTCATAGCATAACAAATATGGAAATGTGTTTACAAGAATTGTATATATTTAAACTATATTGGATTGCTTGCTGTCTTGGTATGGGAGGAGAGGAGAATGGAAAAAAATGGAATACAAAGTTTTGCAAAGATGAATGTCAAAAACTATCTTTGAATATATTTGAAAGAAATAAATACTGTTTTAAAAATTCCAGATAAGAGAGGTTCTTCTTCCAAGTCAGAACAGTATGTACTTTGGAAGTCTAGAAAGTTACCTTGATAACTTTCTAATAACTTTTCTGATAACTTGATAACTTGATAAGAGATTAATAAATTTTTCCAAGGTCACAGATACCAAATATGTGCATGAAGCAAAATCTTGAAGATAGCATTTGCTGAACTCTCCTAAACTAACACAGAAATATTAATTAAGTGATTTTCTAGTTGATTTGTGTCCCTAAAAAAAACAATGACTGATTGTATTTATTAAGAAGTAGAATGTGGAATTCTCTTTACCTAGAGATAATTCCAGGGTTAAGCCCATGATAAAAAAAAAAAAAAAACAAAAAAAAAAAAAAAAAAAAAAAAAAAAAAAAAAAAAAAAAAAAAAAAAACAAAACAAACAAACAAACAAAAAAAAACAAAAAACAAAAAACAGGTCTTTATTATTTACATAAGAAAAAAACAATTTAAAAATAATATATAAAATTATGTTGCAAAAGTCTCAAATTTAGGCACTCTAATCCAATGCTAGAATCATCTCCTGCCAATAATTAAGCCCTATTAAAAAAAAAAAAAAGACAAGAAGAGTTTTTAGTATGAACAAATACTATAGATAATGTGAGCTAGAGTAATTTATCACCATGGCTAATTACCAACATATCATCAAAATTAACACAATTTCATGCTATCTTGAGCTTTTGATTTTTCCCACATATGTTTTACTATTCGCCAATTTGAAATTTTACACATCTACCAATAGACATTATTGACCGCTTTTCGTGAGAGAAAATCCATTGCAAGCAGGAACACGTCACAAATTAGGAACTCTCCTTTGAAAAATCAATGAGTTACTTTCATATTTTTCCTCCAGCAGATTAAATTGTGCATAGCCTCATATTTCTCAATTATATCTGCTTATTACAATGTGTTATAAAGTTTCCTAAAAATATTTCATATCCTAAAAGAACACTTATCTTTGTTTCATTGTATTATTTCCCAGTATCCCTTTGGTAAGAAATAGATCTCACAAATATAAAAATGTATCAGTATGGTACATAGTCATAGTAATATTCAGTCATTTATTGATTAAATGAGATCAAACATTTGCCCAGAATTCATCTATGTGACTATTTAGTTAAGAGAATAAAACATTAAAGAGCCCTGGCAATATTTAATGTAAGAAAGAAACAATAATGGAGATTTGGAAATTTTAACTTTTTTTTTTTATATAGTGTACTATGAATTTAGTATGGAGGTCAACAGTTTAAGCAGGGATTTCCTCCTATCAAAACAAGAAGTATCATCTCAAAGTCACTTAGTCAAGAAGTCAGTCTGTATTCATATGGTTTTCTTTCTATCAACAAATAGACTTAGGGTATTTTTTTCTACTAAATTCTTAATTTTGTGTATTTGAAAAGTCAATAAGTAGAAGAAGACCTCTGTTGCTTAATAAAAGGAAGAAGAAGACTTCTGTTGTTTTCCCTCCAGGAGAAGAAATTTGAGTAAAAGTTACTAAGAAAAATGATTTGATATTTTGATATGGAGAGAGGGGAGGATGGAAGATTTTTGTAAGCAAATAAAATGCATTTTCTATTAATTAGAAATTTCAAAATAAGAATAGCTTACTTCCAGAATAGAATCATAAATCATAGTAGAAATGACTTCAAAAAATATTTTCCAATATTTTCCTTTTTCAGTTGTGGAAAATATACTCAGGTAAAATAAAAGTAAAAAGAGTTAGAAGTGATATTTGTACCCTGATCCTTTCATTATAGACCTACAACTCTTAACCCTCTGCTAAAATTGCTTTTTAAATGGAGATCTTCCAGCAGCATTAAGAAGTACATTTATGGGGGAATCTAGACAGTGCAGTGAATTGAGTACCAGATCTGAAGTCAGGAAGACCTGAGTTCAAATTTGGCCTCAGACACTTTTTGTTGTTTGTTTGTTTATTCTTTCTAATTTTTTCTAGCTATGTGACCCTGGGCAAGTCACTTAACCTCACTTGCCTCAGGGGGGAAATTATAAAATATGATTTTTCTGGTAAAAGTTGGATAAGATTAATGTTGGAGAAGATACGGGAAAACTGGGACACATATTATTGTTGGAATTCTGAACTTATCCAACTATTCTGGAGGGCAATTTGGAACTATGCTCAAAAAGGCTATCAAACTATGCATGCCCTTTGCACCTGCTGTGCCTCTACTGGGTCTGTATCCCAAAGAGATCATATAAAGGGGAAAGAACCTATGTATGCAAAAAAAAAAAAAAGTTTGTAACAACCCTTTTTGTAGTGGCAAGGAAATGGAAACTTAATATATACCCATCATTTGGGGAATTCATGAATAAGTTATGGCATATGAATGTTATGAAATATGTTTCATAGATATAAGAAATATATATATATATATTTCTCTAAGAAATATAAGAAATGATCAGCAGGATGATTTCAGAAAGGCCTGGAGAGAGAGAGTTCCATGAACTGATGTTAAATAAAGTGAGTAGAAACAAGAGAACATTATACACAATGGCAGCAAAATTATATGATGATCAACTCTGATGGACGTGACTCTTTTGAACAATGAGGTAATTCAGGCCAGTTCCAATGAACTTGCAATGAAGAGCTATCTCCATCCAGAAAGAAGACTAAGGGGATTGAATGTGAATAACAACATAGCATTTGCACCTTTTTTGTTGTTTGTTTGTTTTTTTCTTTCATTCTCATTTTTGTTTTTTTTTTTTTTTGTTTTGTTTTTTTCTTGTGCAGCATGGTAAATGTAGTGATATGTAAAGAAAAAAATTACACATGTTTAACATATTTTGTATTACTTGCTGTCTGGGGGGATTGGGAAAAGAGAGCGAGAAAAACTTGGAATACAGGGTTTTACAAGGGTGAATATTAGAAACTATCTTTACAAGTATTTTTTTTTTTAAATTAAAAGCTATTGTTAAAAAAAAAAAAAAAAAAGTTGGATCAGGTAGCTACTAAGATTCATTCCAACACTGAAATATTGTAACTGGGGATTCTTGGATTCATTCACTGATAGCATACCCAGATTCTCATTTGTTTTGTTGTAAGAGATATGTTACTAGAAGGTAGAAAACAACTTTAGGGATTATTAATTAATTTATTTTTTAGAATTTACTCTAAACCTCATATGGAGGCCAAACCAACTGCTTAGGCAGGAATTTCTTCTCATCTTTACAATATTTACAATCTTCTTTTTCAACTCTTGAGGTTGCAAAAACTATAGCATAGATTTTTCTTTCAGTTCAAAGCATTTTTTAGTTCAGATCATGAGAAAAAAATGTCCTTGGCTTTTGCTCTTATAAAGGATACCAGGCTCCTTTAGATTCAGAAATTTCATTTACATCTATTACTAATTTCAACATCCAACACTGTTACTATCCTTGCTTTCACCAATAAATGAAATCTTGGGTAATATAGCTAAATTCACAATGAATTAACTAAGAATGATAATCTACCTTCTTGTGGTTAGTTTGAGGAAGTAGCAGCAATATCTAAAGAATTAACTAATACATATATGGATGTGTTTGTGTTAACAGAGTTTCATCTACAAAGAGAACTCATTCATCTAAAGAATTTAGCTTAGACTCCATTCTAAACATTTCAACTGTGGTCAATGAAGAAAGTCAAAATAGCCTGTGGAAGAAATTTCTTGTTTGTCAATAGGCAAACCTTACGGATAAAATCCATAGCATAAGTCCTGCCTTAATGATTCCTGTTGTCTACAAATGAGATACAAAAAACAAATTAATATTTCTGACTGCAAAGTACTGACTACTCAAAAGGAGACCTATACACCCACAATCTGGGAATCATAGTAAGAAAGTCATGAGCTCATCTGGTAGTTTGGAGAACAGATCATAAGGATATCTTATAGGAGAGTGAGAAAAAGGAAAAAAGATGATTTTTTTTTTTTTAAAACTAGCTATGACTCTTGTAACGACCACACTAGCACCCAGGACACCCCAGAATCAGCCAGAATCAGGATAAGCATAAGTCCTCAATTTTTAATCTTGGTCCCCAGACACAGGATTGAACAGGATGGAAGCAGAATCTCTGAAACCACCTTCTTCCTCGTCTACCACCAAGTGTGTGTCCCTAGCTAGCTTTTCTCCACTCCCTAGTCCCTCCTCCAATCCTCTATATACGAATCATTGAGCCAGTACGGATAGTGGAAAGGACCATTTTCCAAGCATATGCCAATAGAATATTGTCCAGTCAGAAGTTAGCCTCAAGTGCTCAGCAGTCCCGACCTCAGTGCATAGTTCCAGCCCACTACAGACTCCCAGAGCCAAACAGAATTTTGAAAATTCACAACAGTACTTACTTCTCTCTCTCAGTCTCTCTCTCTCTCTCTCTCTTTATATATATATATATATATACTGATTTTTCCTGTACTTTTTAATTAAAGGTATTTATAAGTCCTCTTCCCAGTCTTCACAAATAAACATTGTGGTGGGAAAATCAACACCAGGTCTAAAGCTCTCTGACTTGTACAAAACAAGATTTACCTGTATTACAAAAGTGAAAGTGAAATAAATTGAGTGATTTCATTAGTTTCTGTTCAGTGAAATCCATACTTTATTACTAAGTTTTGACATGTTTCTTTTCTAGAACTTAAACCACCTCCTTTTTCCCCTCTCATTTGAAGAAGTAAAACCATCATCCCCTAAGGATTATCCAGACATGTGGATATTGCATTCAATAATTTATTGGGATCTTCATCACACAGTTACAATGAAACTCAGAGAGATAAAAAAAAACCTGCACCCACCCTGCAAATAAAGAAGCTAGAATCATAGGTTTTACCCTTCAAAAATATTAAATTTTATCAATCAGAATCTAACAGCTCTGGGACCAGAACTTGTTTTGTTCCTAACAATATCTCAATCACACATATTGCTTTTCCAATACAACTTTCAGGGGACTGATCTGTGATAAGCCTTATATAGGAAATGCAGAGGGGGAAATATATAGCCAAACAATTCTGGTTAAAATGAAAGTGATGAGATGAACTCCAAAGCAACTCTTTACTCACTTTCAGAGTTGGAACAGTGCTTTTGGTCTTAATGGTCGAGGCCAGAGCATTTTTAACTCCATCATAAATGGGAGAAATTACTATAGTCTCCCAATCCAGATTTACTTATCAATTTCATTGTTAAATACTAATCACCAAAACCCTCATCGCAGAAGAGAACTTTAATAATACTCTATGAATGACTTTGGGTCACGTTTATTGAATTTATTGAAATAAGCATTAATTAATCACAATTACATGGTTTCAGTAAAGCACTGACTAGACCATGGTGGTACAGAGAAAAACACACTTTTGCCTTAAGAAAAAATACTGTATACTTGGAAGATTTAACATTGCTAAAATAAATATATGCAAATCATGTAAGCAAATACATGAGCACATATTCATGAAGGGGAAAGAATTAACAACTTAGTAATATCAGGGTAGGCTTTGCAGAGAAGTAGTGGGCTCTGGGATGAAGTCTAAGGAAATCAGAAATTGATTCACATTTCAGAACAGGAGAAATGCAGGTATTTTAATTTCTGCTTTTATGTCCTCTATGCCTATAATAGCAACTTGTCTACAGTAAAAATTTCAGAATTATTTTCTAAATTGTATTATTTACTGGACTCAGAAATCTAACATTTAGTTAATATTTATATAATACTTTATTGGGAAGTACTACTTAAACATTATCCCATTTGATCCTCACAACATTCCTTGGTTGGGTTGGTGATGATCAGTCACTTAGTAATATTTGATTCTTTTTGATCCTTTGGATAATAGCAAAAAAAAAAAATGGATTTTTTTGGCAAAAATAATGGTGGAGAGATATAATATTTCCTTCTCTCTAGATTAAGGCAAACAGCAATTAAATGACTTGCCCAGGGTCACATAGCTGGTGTTTCAGGCTAAACTTCATTTCAAGTCTCTTTGACTCCAAGTTGAGTATTCTACTGAGCCATCTAGCTACCTCTATCCCTTAGGAGGTAAGTGCTGACATCATTCTTGTTTTACAGATGAGAAAACTGACAAGAGGCTTTGTGATCTGCTCAGGGTCACACAGCTAGGATACATCTGAGATTGGATTGGAATTTAATTCTTGCCAACTCCAAGTCTAGTGCTCAGTGCATTACTTGTTTAAGATTGATATATATATATATATATATATATATATATGTGTGTGTGTGTGTGTGTGTGTGTGTGTATTCAAGTGGCTTTTGTGTTTCTAATGTACATTAAAATCTATGTGTTATAAGGATCACGAGACTTATCATCAGTGATTTGAGAATAATTCCTCCCTGCATAATATTGAGCAAATGCATTTCATTTATCTGTGTCTCAGTTTTGACTTTTGGAAAAATGGGAGGTGGGGAATAATTTGGGTTAATCAACTTCACAAGAGGCAGTAGAGTAAAGCAGCTGTAAAGCCGACATCTCTATTAGGAAGAACTAGGTTGAAATCTCTCTCCTGATCCAGAGTGGCTGCACAAGCCTACATAGATGGTAAATGTAAAATAACTTTCTAAGCCTTTGAATGACAAAAGTTTCAGTTTTCATTGGTAGAGAAAGTTTATTCATTGCACATTTTCTAACCAAGGAAATCATGGATCAAGATCATGTAAATCCAAAGAAAGTCCACCAATTTTTAGAGTGGCAATAGTATAAGTTTTGAATAATATAATCCAAATCTAAAATACAGATAGTTCCTTTAATCTTGGTGCAGTTTCAAAATTATTGAATCTTAAACACAATTAAAAATCATTTTTCAACAAATCTTTTGAAATTCTAAGTATAAATATAAGCTACTACATTTTCAGCAAGATTGTAAATGTCAGATTGGTAGTCGATGAGCATATGGATTGTAACAAACCAATGATCATATTTTTATTAGAATTTGATATAAATTATCATTATGCAAACACTCATTACTAAAATTGACAATTCCATATTTGTGGATTCTTACTCCATTATTTCATAAATAACCAGGTCGTAGGTTTGTTCAAAAGGTTTTTAACCTTTCATGCAACTGTTTATATTCTTGTAGGCTTCAATTATTGGATTACATAGTCTATTGTCTATCATTTTTGCTACATGCTCTGATGTTTTTTTGAATGATTAATTCTCTCCAATTCATTTGCAACCCTTTTTCCTTCTAGAAGTTCCCCATTTATCCATTTCTCTCCAGCAACTAGGGTGGAATTGTAAACTAGTGACTACAAAGTGGTTATACATTATGCCAAAGTCCATGCTATTACTTAGTAATATAGTATTGCCAATTTCTAAGGAAGCAGACTATAAAATTGATAAGGTTTATTTTCAGAGGAAAAGGCAATATGATATATTTGATAGATCAAACAATATAAAAATATTGTCACCACTATGCAAGACTGGCTAGGTGTTTTGATGATAATTAGCTGAAAAAAATCTGAGAAAGCTGGGCAGTAATTACTGCATATTTCATCAAAACATAATAATTGTAGAAGACACTTAAACACTTGTACAATAGCCCAATTGAAGTCAAAAACATATTAAATTTTATCCTATATTTATTAAAATCCCAAATATATATGACTAGACCATGTGAGTTCAGGCTTGAGAGTACAGATTTTTGGATTTCATTCCTTTCTTTAAAGCACATAAAGTCCAAAGGCTTATGGCATCCTGCACCTAATGCAGTAAAGAGGTCTGTTCAGGGAGTTGGTATGCAGGCAGCAGAAAACAACATAATAAAGTTGTTTGATGGGAGACAAGATGTGAATTTGCAAAAGCAATTAGGTATTCTGATAGGGTTCCTTATGCAGGCAAACTTTTTTTTTTCTGAGTTTGGAATAAGATTAATTAGATTAGAACATCCACTTTTGACTATTTTCTCTAGCTAAACAAAACCTCAACTTGTTTTGCAGAAAACGCTGTATTGGAAAAGGATAAGATCCATCTTGTCATACTTCTCATTCCTATTACAACCCACATGAAAGATCCATCATGCCCATCATGTGACTCCCACATTTAGACTATATGTATCACTTCAGCATGTGTGATAATTAGAATGATGACCTAAACCTTTCCCTTATCTCTTATTTGAAGTAGAGGGAGAGCCAAAGTCAAGAAGTTGTGTCTTATTGAAGACTACATAGTTGGTTACACAGCTGCCTTTGATATCAAGATGGAATATTCAAATCCTGCCTTTGATATATACAGACAATATAGCCCACTTTACTACTCCATGCCCATAGTGACTCTCTTTGACTATAAGTTGCAGACCAGTTACTTATCTGTATTGCTAGAAGGTGTTTTTCTTTTTCTTTGGAAGAGCTTTATAACATGTTCCAAGAGGCCATTTTTATTGGTCTGGTTCTCATGTGCCTGTTTTGACAATATCACTCTCCAAGATAAAATGTTTTATGTATTTATTACTGTAGAAATAAGATTACAGGAAGAACCATGCATTCATGAGGTATTGACTCCATTTATCACTTACTGCATACTGCATGTCTTGTTTTTGTAGAATCCCTCTCTCAAAAGAGATTTGAATTAAGTATAGCATATCAAAACCTTTTCTTTGTTATGAATTTTCCCTGGAGTATGCCATACTCACTTGTATACTCTTAACTTTACTTTTAAAAATCCAGTAGTATCTTTTCTCTCATTTTGTAACTTTAGTTTGAAGCGTTAGTGTAAAAGCCTTACTATCATTCTTATAAGAAAATACCAGCTCTTCTGAGTTATTCTCAATTTAGTTATGTAACATGCACATACTACCTCCCCCAACACAAAAGCCACACTCTAAGTATGCTCATAGAGCAGGAATTAGAGAGAATGTTTGACCTGGAGTCAGAAAAAAAAAAATCTTACTGAGTTCAAATCCACTCTGAGATGCTTCCTAGATGTTGACCCTAGGAAAATAACTTAGCCTTGTTTGCATCAACTTCCTCATTTGTAAAATGAGTTGGAGAAAGAAATGATAAATGAGTCTCAAAGAGTTGAGCATTCCTGAAAAACAACTAAATAACAAGAAGATTATTCAATAAAAGCCAAGACCAGATTGCTCTGATTGCCATCTTGGCCAGTCATAAAGGATGTCCTTTAACTCAAAGCTTATACACTGGCCAAAAAACATCTTTTCACCTTTCAAAACTACAAAGAAACCTTCAATACCAGATAAAATTACTAGATTTTTTAATAAGACTGAGATATTTTGTTAAAGTTAATCCAATTTCAAATATACCTACTGCTTAAAATCCATCTCTGTCTATTATCCATATATATAGAACCTTTTCAATAACATGAAAATCTAAACATGCACTATAAATCAAGATGCAATGTTTTCAGTCATAATTCCAATTTTTTTTCCTCGTAAAATCTTGGAACCTGAACACTTGGACACATAAATTAATTATCCTGGTCTTTTCCCCTGTCTCATTCCAGACTACTAACCACATAGGGATCAGCCATCATTTCCCACTGTCAGACTAAAGTTTCAATTGTAGGTAGAGACTCCAAAGATAAATCTGAACCAAGTTTTGATGTATTTATGTAAGTAAAAAGTTTTGTACCTAATCTAATAGAGGCTAGAAAAGGTGAGGAGTTCAAGGAGGGAAAATTCCTATATTTACTAATAAGTAATATATTTAGTAATAATTTGGATTCATGAATTACTGGATCTAATTCCAATTTTCTACCAACCATAATTTTCTATCGATTTTCTATCAACAGTTCACATCCACTATTATCTGAAGTAAATTCTGTGGCAAATTAGTGTGTCTAAGTGTATGTGTACGAGAGAGAGAGAGAGAGAGAAAGAGAGAGAGAGACAGAAAGACAGAGACAGAGAGAAAGAGAGGAAGAGAGTAAGAGAGAAGGAGAGAGAAAGAGAAAGAGAGATAGAGAGGAAGAGAGAGAGAAAAGGACAGGCAAATATATATACTCCAAATCCTTTGTTTCTAGCTTTCTGTTATTTTCTTGTCTTGCCTTTTTCTTTTTGTACAGATCATTAAAAAAAATCTAATTAAGGGGATCTCCCAAATATCCATTATAGACCAAAGAAGCTTATTTTTTTCCTATTTATATTAATTAGGAAGGAAGTTGGGGGGAAACCATACTTGTCTCAAACATAGAACAATAGATACCTTTTCCCCAGTCATTTAAGAGAATCAGAGAAAATAAAGAGTTGAAACCATCTATTTCAATGAATATATAATTAAGCATTCATTCTAATATATTATGCCCCTAGAAACATGGGCCTTACTTATTTGTGTCTTATAAATAACAGCCAATACCTACCAAAACATTATTCCATTTCATCAGGTAGCTCTTATTATTAAGAAATTCCTCTAGTCCCCAGCTATTTAGCAAAAAAAGTGGCTTAGTATTTACTGTTCTTTTGTAGAAAACATATGGAGAAAGGTTGAGCATGATGTAGGATTTCTTTAAATTTGATCTGTTCATTAATTTTAACATAAGTCTGTTAGGATACTTACATGGTATTAAGACAATGGAATTGATAGGGACAATAATTATCTAATTTAGCATGGTTCAGTATGATTGATCTGATCCTCCAAGGAGATGTTATGGGCCAGAACTTGAAACAAGGTGCTAAGTAAGTGGAATTGAGGAGAGAGTGTTTAAATCTAGCTTAGGATTGATTTAATCCTACAACAAATAATGGTTTCCTAGTGATATAATGATTGGTGTGTACACAATGTACAGCATATAAGCAAGAAGCTCTCAGGGCCAGACACACAAGCCCACTAGAAGCTCTTGGAGGGGGAGACAGATCCATTTCATCTTCCGCCTTTTTGCTGGCTGAAGCCTGAAACTGGCAGAGGCAAAGGAATAGCAACAGGAGCTCTCAGAACCAAGGCTAAAGAAGGCCTCGAAGAAAGCAAAGTGGGCCCCAGAAAAACAGATAAGACTTTGAAGGAGACAATAAAGGATTTGGACTTTAACTCTTCGCTCCATTTGGGGTGATTACACAGAACTGAAACAAAGGCTGCCTCCAGAGACCCCAAGAAACCTGCTCCCAGAAAATATTATATTTTAGAGAAGAATATTACATGTCTACATGTAAACTGGTATTTGAAATGTTTGCAGTAGCATTCTTTAGTGGATAGAATAAATGGCTTTGGAGTCAGGGAAACCTACCTTCAAATGCTGCCTTTAACTTCTATTAGCTGCATGGCCATGGACAACTCATTTAATCTTTAAAATAATAAGTTATAGACAGGTTGTGATTATATCAAGGGTGATAACTATTAGTCCTGGGTTGCTGATGTTTTTTGTGTGGGAGTTGGAGACAAATGATGCACTGACTAACTATAAGAAGTAAAACCATTTTATCATAAAAAGAAATTTCCTATATTTCCCCTTCCTCATGTGTCCTCGGTATATGAGACAGTGGTATATGTCTAACATTTTTAAAAGTAAGGTTTAAGTTGTAAATTTAAAATAGCTTTTTTAAAATCCAATATGAGAGCCATTAGTAGTTAATACAAAGTTTATGTCTTCAATTATGTGTAAACAGCATTTCCCTCCTTAGCATGTATCATAGATACTTATGTAATCTTTCTTAGAAGATGTCCTAGAGTATTATTAAAATGGCAGCTACAGCACCCTACCTCCCAAGAAAGCCCATTCTACTTTTGTATAACTCTGATGATCAGAGTTTTTCCTCTTACATCAAGACTAAACATGTCCATTACACCCAATTATGCTGTCTATATTCAATCACTTGGACTCTACTTCCCCTCCCCATTTTACGGCACATAGCAGAAGGTGATATGAAAATAGCTATCATGCCCCACTTATTCTTTCTTTCTTCAAACCAAATGTCACAATTTCCCTCACAGATGTCTCTAGTCCAGTTGTTTACAATTAATTACCTAATTCAAAATTGATGAAATAATTAGAATAAACTCTCTATATTCAGGGAATAAAGTCTTATTAGACTAGAACACTAATTTATTTGTCGTTTGGCTCAAATTTCTAGAATAATTAAGTATTATTAATTTATTAAAGAAAATAGCTTTCTTTCTATTTTTTTATTGTGACTGAATAATGCAAATGAGGTAATTATGTTTCACAACTACACAATTCCTAAAGGATAAGAAGGGAGGGAACCAACCCTGCAATTTACTTAGTTGAGATTGAAAATCAAGTTTTACTCAATTTTTATTTTCTAATATTCTTTGGTGAATATTATGAGATTATTTTTGGAAAGGGAATTTGACTTATGACTTCCATTACTTTTTAAATTTTCATTCTAACATACATTTTGTTATTACTTCTCTTTCCAGTAGAAATAATATAGGCACCAAGAGAGTGATGTCTTGATATACTTATGCACAGTTACAGATAGCTGTAAAATCCTATGCAAATGCAAGGAATCATCTTTGTTATATCAATTACCATATAAAAACTCACAACAATAATAATGAATGATATGATGATAATAGTATCAAGAATGACAATTTATCTTTTTGATGAGAGCACATCCATAGATGGACAATGGTAGAGGAAATAGAAACTCTTCTTTAAAGTCAAAAAGGCCTAGGTTAAAATTCTTTCTTTGATATATATTTTCTATATGTCTTTAGACAACTTGTTTAATATTTCAGTGCCCCAAGAAACTCCCAAAGAATAAAAAGCTGTTAATGTTTTGCCAATCTGTGCTGGTGATGTTCTCTGCATTAAATTATCATCCCTCTGCAGCTAATTCTCATTTGTATTTATTCAGTCCTTGACCTCCAATCTCATATCACCAACCATATCACCATATTGTACATCTCAAATTTGATGTCCCATATAGCTCTTAAATTTCATATGTGTGAAGCAAAACTTAATTCTTTCCCCTTCAAAAATTTCATTTAAAAAATCCCTTTTCACAATATCTCCTGTCAGTTTCAAAGGAATAACCATATTTCAAGTAACAAAGGTTTGAAACTGTTATTTCCTCACCAATGGCTTACTCACACTCACCCTACATATGTAGACTGTTGTCAAGTCCTGTCATGCCTAACTTCTCATTATCTCTGATACGTCTCTTTTTCCTCTGATATAATTACTACACAATATCTTTTTATTAAGACAATTACAATAGACTTTTCTTTGATCTATCTGCTTCATGTCTCCCACTTGCCTTACTTCTCCCACTCCATGGGATCTCCTACTATGTTAACACATTTTCCAAAACGGAATCTCTGTGTTAATTCACTACTCAATAAATAGTGGTTGTTCTCTATTACATTCTAAGTAATTTATAAGATTCTCTGTTCTGATTATAAAATTTTTCATAATATAGTCATTTACTTCCTTTTCAATCTTATTATACTTTATGTCACTCCATCTATTCTACAATAAAGTTTTGCTATTCCTGTACTTTGAATACAACTCAACATCTCCTTTCTATGACTTTTCACATGATGTCTCCTATACCTAATTCAGGTATAGGTCTCTTCTTGTCTCTACTTTCTCTTTTTTAGTTTCCTTCAGGAATTACAGAAGCCTTTCTTGGTTTATTCTCTCTATTTATAAATGTTTGCTTTTGTGATACTATCAATTTTCCATTCAAATCCATTTTCCCAGGACTTACATGTGCAAAAAAATGTTTATAGAGGTCCTCCTTGTAATGGCAAGGAACTAGAAATTGAGTAGATTCCCATTAGTTATGGAATAGCTGAATAAGGTACATAAATGCAATGGAATATCATTGTTCTATAATAATAAACAAGCTAATTTCAGAAAAGTATATGAACTCATTTTGAGAAAATTGAGCAGAACCAAGAGAACAATGTATACAGTAAAATTATGTGATGACTAACTGTAATATAACTCTATTAAAGAATGAGATGATTCAATGCAATTCTAATAGACTTGGGTTGGAAAGTGCTATCTGCAACCAGAGAGAAAAGTATGAAGACTGAATGTGGAAAAAAAAAAAACAACATAGTATTTTTACCTTTTTTGGTTGTTGTTGTTTGCTTGTTGTTTTTTCTCTTTCTCATGTATTTTTTTCCTTTTGATCTGATATATTTTGTACAGGATGATGAATATGGAACTATGCTTCTAAGAACTGCATATGCTTAACCTATTTCTGATTGATTGCAGTAGGGAGGGAGGAAGAAGGAAGAAGGAAGAAAAAATTGGAACACAAGCTTTTGCAGAAGTGAATGTTGGAAAATCTCTTTGCACATATTTGGAAAAATAAAATATTAAACTAAATAAATCTGTTTTCCAACAAATGCACATGTATTTTTGTATATATTTATATCTGCATAATTATTTGTTTATCGTTTCTCACATAAGAATGTGAGATCACTTTAAAATGTACTATTTTTGCTTGTTGATGACTGATGGAAGTATTTGTTATGGTAAGAGATCTTTTCATTGATGAAATCATGTTTAGATTAAAATGCAAGTTATAAATGTATAAAAACCGATTTATCAAGTGCTCCATTTTCACCACCTAAAAGATATTCTGTAACTTATTTAATAGCTATTATCCATATTGTAATGCTATATTAACAATATTTATGATATCTTCTTCCTCTTAATTTTAAGGAATAGAATGAATGTTCTTTGACTCATTTTTTAGTGTATTTTCTAGATGGGAAGTTGGTTGTCTATAGGATGCATTAATTTTTTTCCTCCCTATAACTTGAACAAATAATATTCTCTTAAAAACTGAAAAAAAAAATCAAGATTTGTAATATAAAAAACTATCCCTCAATGTAGCATTTACTTTAGTTTTCTAAGGTAAAAAAAAAAACACATTGAAAAAAATAATTTAAATATGATGATTAAATATTATCCACAATAATAAGGAAGAGAAGAGAAACAAGAGTTGTCATAATATATTGCCTTTTTTCTGACTGGTCTTAAAAATAAAACAAATGAAAGATAGTCCTTGTTAAATTCAACTGATGATAGTCTATTTATTTAGATGCTAGATTTCCAAAAGTAAATACAAAATCCTTGAGGTACTTTATCTTATGGAGAGTGTTCCATTATGACAAATTCAGAAACAGAAATGCATCAAAATATCAAGAAGTGCTATTCCCTAATGGCAATGAAAAGTTAGTACTTCATTTGTCAATTATCACTCTGCTTTGAAGAGCTTAATTTTTGATTGGTTTCTTCATCCACTTATCCTAGCTAGAGGTACTTCTCTAAGACAGTATACCATGTATACATCATCCCACCCCAAAGGTTAAAAGGCATTTGGCATTTTCATGTATAATTAGATATGTGTTGCCCACTTAATTCATACTTCACAATTATCAGAGATTTTATCGGTTTGAATGCATTTGAAGTGTTATTTTCTAAGACTTCTTTCTCCTGTGTCTTAATTTTCTTTATGTAAAAATATTCTTTATGACTCTGTCAGGGTTTGTCATGAAGACTTATCCAAATGACTATCATATATAAACTACTAAACAAATAAATAAATTCTCCCTTTCCCTCTACTTTTCCTTCTCCTTTTTCCTCTTCCTCTCTCCTTTTCTCTCTCCATCCCTCCCTTTCTCTTCCTCTCTTCCATCTGTCTATTTATCTTTCTATATATATTTTAATGCATTCATTAGTCTATTTTTCACTACATATATTTAATCATTGTAGTCACATACCATTTTAAAGTATAATATAAATAAATCATCATTTTAAAAAAATCCTCAATTTAATATTAGACCATATACAGAGACAAAACTTGGAAAACTTCACCCATGCTTTCTTCAGGGAATCCAATTAATGCCACCATGTCTAGTACCTCATTTGACACTAGTCTATTACCACCAAGTTTCCTTCATTGTGGCAACACCTAGAACCTGTGTCCTTTATCAGGTGTCAACATCCTGCTTATTTCTTAAAAGTACAGAATTAAGCACCATCAACTATACCATAATGATAAAACCTATATTGGGAGTGGTTGATTGTATTTTTGATGTTTCCTGGGGAAAAAAAAAAAAAAAAACCAACTTTACTCATCATGCCCTAAACCACTGTCTCCTGAAGTATTCCTCTTCCCCAAAAAAATTCAGCAACAAAAATTTTACACATTCTGAACTTGTCTTGGACTATAGGACTCTTTATGGTGGCTTTGTTGGATAATAGTTTTTATAAAGAAAGCCATGAGCTAGAAACAGAAGAAAAATATGGAGTTTTCCAATTTTACTTATATATTGTTTTACAATTTACAAGTCATATTTCTTCACAACTTCACTTGGAAGAAAATACTATCAATATCTTTAAATTTTTCCACTTCACAGATGAATAAAGGAAGAATCACATATCAATTATATGATATAAATAGAATTTGAACTCAGATTTCCTGATTCCTAGTGCATTTTTATTTCTGCTAGTTCCTGTTCATTAAGGAAATGAAGACTCAGAAATTCACATCTTTGACAATTTTCCATTAGTTTTAAAAAATATGGACCTATGCTAAAAATGGTTTACAAGATTTTATTAAGTTTCTGTTATGTGTCAAGTATTGTGCTAGTCACAGAAGATACAAAGACAAAAAAGATCTTTGACTTCAAAGACCATATGTTGTAACAGAGAGACAGAGACAGAGAGAAAGTATGCCTCATAAGTAACATTAAGGTGACAACAGTAGATGGAAGGAGAAGAATGGACTTCATGTAAAAAATTCATTTGCACATTTCTTTGAGAAAAACATAATGAGGCATGAAAGGCATTTATTCAAAAGCAGCGATGAAAAATGAAATAGCATTAATGATCAATACCAAAGGGGCAAATTTTAATTGGCATAAAACAAGAGAAATGAATTAATATATTATATGATTAGAAAGGTAAGTGAAAGCCTGATTTTGAAAATCTCTGAAAGCTAAAACAGCTCAATTTGAGGTATTATGAATGTGCATTCCTCAATGCCCCTCTTAGTGATATTGCACATATTTGTTACTTACTAATTGTTTACAAAACTAAATTTAATGGCTATTTTATATAATATTATTCCTTTAAGAGATTAAAGCTGAATTAAGTAACTTCTGGAGGTAGAGCCAAGATGGCACAGTGAAGCCAGGAAATTGCTCAAGCTCTCCCAATTTCCCTAGAAAACAACATGAAACTTACCCTTTGAAAATAATCTGATGGAATGAAATCACTCTCCAGCACAAAATAGATTGGAAATTTTTCAAGAAAGAACAGGCTCTCAAGGTGAGACTTCTATGGTGAGACTCGACCAGGGGTCCTCAAACTTTTTAAATAGGGGACCAGTTCACTGTCCCTCAGACTGCTGGAGGGCCGGACTATAGTAAAAACAAAAACTTTGTTTTGTGTGCCTTTAAATAAAGAAACTTCATAGCCCTGGGTGAGGGGGATAAACGTCCGCAGCTGCTGCATCAGGCCCGCGGGCCATAGTTTGAGGACCCCCGCATGAAGTCTGGGAAAGCTGTTCAGAATTTCTTAATCACAGAAGATAAGCAACTGAGACACTGAATCCTGGCTCAGTAGAGAAGCAGACAAGTGAAACAACTTTCAGCACTAGCTAAGAAGCCAAATTTTGGGACTCCAGGCTGTTTTCTGGAAAGAATGGATAAAGCTACTTCTGCTATGGTAAAAGCCAAAGCTCAGAGTTGCACAGGAACCCATGCTCCCTATATCCCAGCAACAGAGCTCTACCATAAAAGTTACAAAAGAAGAAATACCAAAAGAAAAGGAAAGGAAAAGAGTAAGAAATGGGGGGAAAAAACCTTCATAGACAGTTACTATGGTGACAGAGAAGACCAAAACACTAATTTAGATGAGGACAAAATGTCCACAGAAGAAATCTCAAAGAGTGATATGTACTAGTCTCAAGTCCAAAGAGACTTCTAGGAAGTGCTAATAGAAGATTTTAAAAGGCAAATGAGAGAGTTAGAAGAAAAAAAATGTGAAAATAAATGAAAGGTTTGCAAGAGATAATTGACAGCTTGGAAAAGGATAGCAATTCCTTAAAAAATACAATTGGCCAAATGAAAAAAAAAATCACTGAAGAAAACAATACCTTCAAAAGTAGTATTAATCAATATATTAATTAAAAAAGACATATAAAAGTTAACTGAAGAGAATCACACTATAAAAAACTAGAATGGGGCAGATGAAAGCTAATGACTATGAGTCATCAAGAAACATTTTTAAAAAATTAATTCCAAGACCACATAAATTATTTGGAAAAAAATAGGTAAAGAAGGAGTCCTGGCAAATTCCTTTTATAACAAATACAGGACAGATATCTAAATCAGGAAGAACAAAGACAGAGAAAAATTATTAGACCAATCACCTAATATAATATTGCTGCAAAAATTTTTAAATAAAATATTAGCAAAGAGATTGCAGCAAGTTATCAGCTAAATAATACAGTATGACGAAGGGAGATTTATAGTAGGAATTCAAGGCTGGTTCAATATCAGGAAAACTATTGCCATAATTGACTATATCATTAGTAAAACCAACAAAAATCATATAATAATCTCAACAGATACAGAAAAAGCATTTGACAAAACACAGTATCCATTTCTATGATAACACTAGAGAACATAGGAATAAAGGGAGTTTTCCTTAAAAAAAAAAATAAGCAGTACTTATCTAAAACCTACAACATGCATTATTTGTAATGGAGAGAAGCAGGATGTATTCCTCAAAAGATCAGGGGTAAAACAAAGATGTCCAGTGTAACTAGTATTATTCGATCTCATATTAGATAGCTTTAGCAATAAGAAAAGAAAAAAAAAGAAATTAAGGGAATTACAATAGGCAATGAGGAAATAAAATTATCAATCTTTTCAGTCAAAATGATACACTTTTTCTAGAAAATCATGCAAAACCTTATTCAAAACAATTAATAGCTTTAGCAAAGTTGCAGAATATAAAATAAAGCCCCAGAAATCATCTGCATTTCTACATATACTGATAAAGCCCAGCAGCAAGAGGTACAAAGACAAATTCTATTTAAAATAACTGTAGACAAAATAAAATATTTGGGTGTCTAACTGCCAAAACAAACCCAGGCACTACATGAACACAATTACAAAACACTTCTCACACAAATAAAGTCATATCTAAACTATTGGGAAAATATTAATTGTTCATAGGTAGGCAGAGCTAATATAATGTCAATAATATCAAGGGAATTAAAGAAAAAAAATAATGCAAAAGATACTGGCTTAGCAGTGCCAAACCTAAAACTATATTACAAAGAAGTAGTCACTAAAATCATTTGGTGCTGCAAAGAAATAGAATGATGCATCAGTGGAATAGGTTAGACATACATGACAAAATAATAAATGTCTATAGTAATCTAGTATTCAATAAAACCCCAAACTCCAGCTGCTGGGATAAGAACTCACTACTTGACAAAAAATTACTGACAAAACTGGAAAATAATATGTCAGAAACTTGGCATATACTTACATCTCTCATACCCCATACCAAAATAAGGTAAAAAGGGATAAATGATTTAGTCATAAAGGATGACACCAAAAAGGAAATTAGAAGAACAAGGAAAAATTTACCTATCAGATTTTTGGAGAGGGGAAGCATTTGTGACCCAGAAAGAACTACACAACATTATGAAAGGCAAAATGAGAACTTTAATTACATTAAATTTAAAAAAAAATTTTTTTTTGCATAAACAAAACCAAAAGATACAAGATTTAAAGGGAAGTAGAAAACTGGATTTTTTTTTTTTTTACAATCAGTTTCTAATAAATGTCTCACTGCTAAATATATGAAGAATTGTTTCAAATTTATAAGAATACAAGTCATTTCCCAATTGATATATGGTCAAAGAAAATGAATAAATAAATTTTAGCTCATGAAATTAAAACCATCTATAGTCATATGAAAAAAAAATGCTGTAAATTCATATTGATGAGAGAAATGCAAATTAAAACAACTCTGAATTACCACCTCATAGCTCTCAGATTGGCTAAAATGACAGGAAATGAAAATGATAAATGTTGGAGGGGATGTGGGAATAGTGGGACACTAATGCATTATTGGTTGGTGAAATGATCCAACCATTCTTCAGTACAATTTGGATGTGTACCCAAAGGGCTATACTCCAGCAGTACCACTACTTTTCTGTATCCCAAGAAAAACATAAATGTGGGAAAAGGAACCACATATGCAAAAAAATGTTTAGAGAAGCTCTTTTTGTGGTAGCAAATACTTGGAAAATGAGTAAATACCCATCAATTGGGGAATGGTTGAAGAAGTTGTGGTATATAAAGGTAATGGGATATAATTGTTTTACAAAAAATGTTGAACAAGCTGACTCTAGAAAGGCCTGGAAATATTTACATGAACTAATGTTGAGTAAAACATGCAGAACTAGGAATATATTTTATATAGTAACAGCAAAAATGTGGACTAATAAACTATGACAATGTTGGTTTTTCTCAGTGGTTCAGGGATCCAAAGCAATCTCAATAGACTTTGGATAGAAAATGCCAGAAAAAGATTAATAGAAATTGAATGTAAATTAGCAAATGTCCTGTTCACATTTTTTTCTGTTTTCTTTTTTAATCTCCCATGAATTTTTCCATTTTGTTTTGATTTTTCTGTCCCAAAACAATCCCTAAAGCAATGTGTATTAAAAACAACTAAATAAACAAACAAACAAAAAAACCCAATGAATTAAGCTTTTTGGGATTTCCTCTTTATTATATTTTCTACTGAAGTTTGAGGACAACAGGTACATTTGAAATTATGTTTTGTAGACAAATCAAACCACAAAACAAATAAGAAAGAAATTAAAGAAGTAAATAGAATATTAGAAAAATTAGGTATGTTGGATCTTTGGAGAAAATTGAATGGAGATAGAAGGGAATATACTTTCTTCTCAGCAGTTCATGGAACCTATTCAAAAATTGACCATATATTAGGACATAAAGACCTCAAAATTAAATGCAAGAAAGCAGAAATAGTAAATGCTTTCTTTTCAGATCATGATGCAATAAAAACTACATTCAACAAAAAGTTAGGGGGAAATAGACCAAAAAGTAATTGGAAACTAAACAATCTCATCTTAAAGAATGATTGGGTGAAGCAGCAAATTATAGATACAATTAATAATTTCACTCAAGATAATGACAATGATGAGACGTCATACCAAAATTTGTGGGATGCAGCCAAAGCGGTAATAAGAGGGAATTTTATATCCTTAGAGGCTTACTTGAATAAAACAGAGAAAGAAAAGAAATGAATTGGGCTTGCAACTAAAAAAACTAAAAAAAGACCAAATTAAAAACCCCCAATCAAATACTAAATTGGAAATTCTAAAATTAAAAGGAGAAATTAAAAATATTGAAAGTAAAAAAACTATTGAACTAATTAATAAAACTAAGAGTTGGTTCTATGAAAAAGCCAATAAAATAGATAAGCCTTTGGTAAATCTGATTAGAAAAAGGAGGGAGGAAAATGAAATTAGTAGTCTTAAAAATGAAAAGGGAGAACTTTCCACCAATGAAGAGGAAATTAGAGAAATAATAAGGAGTTATTTTGCTCAACTTTATGCCAATAAATTTGATAACCTAAGTGAAATGGATGACTACCTCCAAAAATATAGACTTCCCAGACTAACAGAGGAGGAAGTAAATTGCTTGAATAGTCCCATTTCAGAAAAAGAAATAGAACAGGCAATTAAACAACTCCCTAAGAAAAAATCCCCAGGACCAGATGGATTTACATGTGAATTTTACCAAACATTTAAAGAACAATTGGCCCCAATGCTATATAAATTATTTGATAAAATAGGGAATGAAGGAGTCCTACCAAATTCCTTCTATGACACAGACATGGTACTGATACCTAAACCAGGTAGGCTGAAAACAGAGAAAGAAAATTATAGACCAATCTCCCTAATGAATATTGATGCTAAAATCTTAAATAAGATATTAGCAAAAAGACTACAGAAAATCATCTCCAAGATAATACACTATGATCAAGTAGGATTTATACCAGGAATGCAGGGCTGGTTCAATATTAGGAAAACTATCAATATAATTGGCCATGTTAATAACCAAATTAACAAAAACCATATGATCATCTCAATAGATGCAGAAAAAGCATTTGATAAAATCCAACATCCATTCCTATTAAAAACACTTGAGAGTATAGGAATAAATGGACTTTTCCTTAAAATAATCAGCAGCATCTATTTAAAACCATCAGTAAGCATCATATGTAATGGAGACAAACTGCAACCATTCCCAATAAGATCTGGAGTGAAACAAGGTTGCCCACTATCACCGTTACTATTTAATATTGTATTAGAAACGCTAGCTATAGCAATAAGAGCTGAGAAAGAGATTAAAGGAATAAGAATAGGCAATGAGGAAGCCAAATTATCACTCTTTGCCGATGACATGATGGTATACTTAGAGAACCCCAGAGATTCTGCTAAAAAGTTATTAGAAATAATCCACAACTTTAGCAAAGTTGCTGGTTATAAAATAAACCCACATAAGTCATCAGCATTCTTATATATCACTAACAAAATCCAACAGTCAGAGTTACAAAGAGAAATTCCATTTAAAGTAACTACTGATAATATAAAATATTTAGGAATCTATCTGCCAAGGGAAAATCAGAAACTTTATGAGCAAAATTACAGACCACTTTTCACACAAATTAAGTCTGATCTAACCAATTGGAAAAATATTAAATGCTCTTGGATAGGGCGAGCAAATATAATAAAGATGACAATATTACCTAAACTAATCTATTTATTTAGCGCTATACCAATCAGACTCCCAAAAAACTATTTTAATGACCTAGAAAAAATAACAACAAAGTTCATATGGAAAAACAAAAGGTCAAGAATTTCAAGGGAATTAATGAAAAAAAAATCAAATGATGGTGGCTTAGCTGTACCAGATCTAAAATTATATTATAGAGCAGCAGTTACCAAAACTATTTGGTATTGGCTAAGGAATAGATTAGTTGATCAGTGGAATAGATTAGGTTCAAGGGATAAAACAGTCAACAAATATAGCAACCTAGTCTTTGACAAACCCAAAGATCCCAGCTTTTGGGATAAGAACTTACTGTTTGATAAAAATTGCTGGGAAAATTGGAAACTAATATGGCAGAAACTAGGCATTGATCCATACTTAACGCCGTACACCAAGATAAGGTCAAAATGGGTTCATGACCTAGGCATAAAGAATGAAATTATTAATAAATTAGAGGAACATAGGATAGTTTACCTCTCAGACCTGTGGAAGGGGAAGGTCTTTATGACCAAAGCAGAACTAGAGATCATTACTGATCACAAAATAGAAAATTTCGATTATACCAAACTGAAAAGTTTTTGTACAAACAAAACTAATGCAGACAAGATTAGAAGGGAAGCAATAAACTGGGAAAATATTTTTACAGTCAAAGGTTCTGATAAAGGCCTCATTTCCAAAATATATAGAGAATTAACTCTAATTTATAAAAAATCAAGCCATTCTCCAATTGAAAAATGGTCAAAGGATATGAACAGACAATTCTCAGATGAAGAAATTGAAACTATTTCTAGTCATATGAAAAGATGCTCCAAGTCATTATTAATCAGAGAAATGCAAATTAAGACAACTCTAAGATACCACTACACACCTGTCAGATTGGCTAAGATGACAGGAAAAAATAATGATGATTGTTGGAGGGGATGTGGGAAAACTGGGACATTGATTCATTGTTGGTGGAGTTGTGAACGAATCCAACCATTTTGGAGAGTAGTTTGGAACTATGCTCAAAAAGTTATCAAACTGTGCATACCCTTTGATCCAGCAGTGTTACTACTGGGATTATATCCCAAAGAGATTATAAAGAAGGGAAAGGGACCTGTATGTGCACGAATGTTTGTGGCAGCCCTTTTTGTAGTGGCTAGAAACTGGAAACTGAATGGATGTCCATCAGTTGGAGAATGGCTGAATAAATTGTGGTATATGAAAATTATGGAATATTACTGTTCTGTAAGAAATGACCAACAGGATGATTTCAGAAAGGCCTGGAGAGACTTACACGAACTGATGCTGAGTGAAATGAGCAGGACCAGGAGATCATTATATACTTCAACAACAATACTAGATGATGACTAGTCCTGATGGATCAGGCCATCCTCAGCAACAAGATCAACCAAATCATTTCTAATGGAGCAGTAATGAACTGAACTAACTATACCCAGAAAAAGAACTCTGGGAGATGACTAAAAACCATTACATTGAATTCCCAGTCCCTATATTTATGCACACCTGCATCTTTGATTTCCTTCACAAGCTAATTGTACAATAATTCAGAGTCTGATTCTTTTTGTACAGCAAAATAATGTTTTGGTCATGTATACTTATTGTGTATCTAAGTTATATTTTAATACATTTAACATCTACTGGTCATCCTGCCATCTAGGGGAGGGGGTGGGGGGGGTAAGAGGTGAAAAATTGGAACAAGAGGTTTGGCAATTGTTAATGCTGTAAAGTTACCCATGTATATATCCTGTAAATTAAAGGCTATTAAATAAAAAAAAAAAAATTAAAAAAAAAAAATTATGTTTTGGCTTTAGTGTATCTTGTAAATTATCAAATATTTCTGCATCAGTAGCAAGTTCTGGTATGTGATTTTAACTACCTGATTTCATTTTTTTAAGTAAATGATAGAGGCTAAATTTTTTGATACCTTCAAACACAGAGTACAGTTTAATTGTTCCATTTTATAATATCAATTGTTCAATAAGTACCAAACTTGAAGATTCATTTTTCTAATATAGATTTGACTCTGTGTCTGCCAAACTCCATGTCAACACTTGAGATGTTATGGTTTTATGATTCTATGAGTTGATAACCAAGTGAAATCCAATGTCCAAATTAAGAATTCATTAAGGAATTAATTCTTTGGAATAATTGTTCTATACCTTGAGTACCTACTTACTCTTCTGTGACCCTGGATATTTTAAGTATAACATTTCTGTTATGGCAAATTGTGGCCAATTTCAAAATAAATTTGAGGTATTTTAATAACAAATTTAATAACAAAGCTATAATAACAATATATTTTTTTAAAATAAAGAAACAATTTGCATTTTTTAAAATCATCATTGGCAGAGAATAAGTGTCTATATTCTCATTCAAGAAGCCTAGATCAGCATCATTTTATGTAGAGAACATTACCTTTTGATCACACTGCTTTGTTTTCCATGGAACTATTTCATAGATTTATTGTACACAATAAAGATAAAAGGACGGAATAAAATATTTTATAATGATCCTTCAAGATGGTAAAGAATTAAAATGATTTTATTATTCTCATTCTGACCAATTTGTGTAATTAGATAAGAAACATTTCCATTAACTTGTCTGATTTAGACATTAATTATAGTTTTCAAATAGCACATGGAGTCTTTGCTATTTGTCACTGTGTCTGGCATTTCCCTATGTTGATGCAATAATGGGGGGGGGGTTAAGAAAATTTTCATAATCAATATTACAATCAACATTATTATTCTCTATATTCTCACAAAATTTGTAAAAGGAAAAATTGTATAAGACTTTTTTAAACCACATTTCTTTTTTTCTAATAAATTTATTTATTTTTTAATACATATTGTTTATGAATCATATTGGGAGAGAAAAATCAGAGGAAAAATCATGAGAGAGTTAAAAAAAATGAAAAAAAGAAGTGAACGTAGCATGTGTTGATTTATATCCAACCTCCGTAATTTTTTTTCTAGATGCAGATGGAATTTTCTATCCAAAATCTATTGGGATAGGTTTGGATCAATGATCCCACTGAGAAGAACCAAGTCTTTCATAGTAGATCATTGCGTTTTCTTGCTGTTATTGTGTACAATGTATTCCTGGTTCTGCTTGGTTCACTTAACATAAGTCCCCATAAATCTTTTCAGACTTTTCTAAAATTAAGTTCAACATTTTTTATAGAACAATAATATTCTATTACTTTCTTCCCAATTGATGGGCATTTAAATTTTCCAATGACATACTACCACAAAAAGAGCTACCACAAACATTCCTCCTTATGACTTAGGATACATACCTACCTAGGAGGGACACTGCTGGATCAAAGGGGTATGCACATTTTAATAGCCCTTTGGGCATACTTCCAAATTGCTCTCCAGAATGCTTGCATCATTTAAAAACACCACCAACAACACATTAGTTTTCTAATTTTCCCATATTTTCTCCAACATATTTCATTACCTTTTTCCTATCATCTTAGCAAATCTGAGAGGTATGGGTATCATAGAATTCTTTTTATTTGCATTTCTCTATCCAAAAATGATTTAGAGCACTTTTTTATATAATTATAGATGCCTTTCATTTCATCATCTGAAAATTGTCTGTTCATATCTTGTGACTATGAATTGGGGAATGATTTGTATTCTTACAAATTTGACATCATTTATATATTTTAGAAATGAAACCTTTATCAGAAATACTGATTGTAAAGATTTTTTTCTCAGACTTTGTACTTCCCTTTCAATATTGTTTCTGTTGGTTTTGTTTGTGCAAAAAAATTTTTTTTAATTAATGTAACCAAAGGTTTTTACTTTATCATTCACATTATCTAATTCTTCTTTGGTCATAAATTCTTATTTTTTCCAAAGATCTGATAATTAAATTATTCCTTGTGCTTCTAATTTTTTTATGGTATCCTTTATGCTCAAATCATGTCTCCATTTTCAATTAATTTTAGTATGGGGTGTGAGATGTAGGTTTAAGCTGAGTTTCTGAACATGTTATTTTCCAGTTTTCCCCGCAATTTTGTCTAATAATGAGTTCATATTCTAGAAGGTAGAGTTTGAGTATTTATCAAATACCAGATTGCTGTAGGCCTTGATTATTGTTTTGTGTACATATAATCTATTCCACTAGTATATCATTCTGTTTCTTAGTACCAAATAATTTTGATGAGACTGCAGCTTTATATTATAGTTCAATATACTTCTAAATCATCATCCTTTGTATTATTTCATTAATTCCCTTGAAATTCTTGAACTTTTGTTCTTACAGATGAATTTTTTTTAATTTTTTTTCTAGCTTTATATAGTAATTTTGGAATTCTGATTGGTATGACACTGAACAAGTAGAATAATTTGGGCAGAATTGTCATTTTTATTATATTAACTCAGCCTACCCATGAACAATTAATATTTTTCTAATTGTTTACATTTGACTTTATTTATGTAAAAAGTGTTTTGTAATTGAGTCCATATAGTTTTTGGTTTTATTTTGACAGGTAGCCTAGTGTTTTATATTTTTCTACAGTAATTTTAAATGAAATTTCTCTTTTTGTCTCTTGCTGATGAGCTTTATCAGTATTATATAGAAATGCTAATTATTTGTGTTATTATATATATTGCAACTTTGTTAAAGCTATTAGTTGTTTTCAGTAGATTTTTGGATAATTCTGAAGAATTCTCTAAGTACATCATACCATCTGAAAAGAGTGCTGGTTTTATTTCCTCATTGCCTATTCTAATTAGTTTATTTATTTTTTTCTTTTCTTATTACTAAAGCTAACATTACTAGTACAATGTTGGATAATAATGGTGATAATGAACATCCTTGTTTCACCCTTGATCTTATTGGGAATGTATCCAGCTTCTTTCCAGCAAAAAATAATGTTTGTTGTTTTTAGATAGATCCTATTTATTATTATAAGGAAATCCCTCTTTATCCCTATACTCTCTAGTGTTTTTAATAGGAATAGGTGCTGTATTTTGTCAAAATCTTTTTTGTATCTATGGAGATTATCATATTATTTTGTTATTGATATGGTTGAATATAGTAATACTTTTCTTGATTGTAAACCAACCTTGCCTTTCTAGTATAAATCCTAATTGGTCATATTGTATTGTCCTGCTGATAAGTTATTTTAATTTCTTTGCTGATATTTTACTTTAATTTTTTGCATCAATATTCATTATTTTTGGCTTATAATTTTCTTTTTCTGTTTCGGCTCTTCCTGGTTATATATCAGTGCCATATTCATGTCATAAAAGGAATTTGGTAGTACTCCTTCTTTACCACCTATTTTTTCCAAATAGTTAACATATACTACATTTGTTACTATTATTACATTTTTATTATATTAACTTGGCCTTCCCATGAACACTTGATTTTTTTCCAGTTGTTTAGCTCTGATTTTGTTTGTGTTCATATAGTTCTTGGGTTTGCCTTGGCGGGTAGCCCAGTGTTTTATTTTTTTCTACAATAATTTTAAATGGAATTTCTCTTTCTAACTCTTGCTGATGAGCTTTATCAGTATTATATAGAAATACTATTATCTTATATACTATAACTTTGCTAAACCTATTAGTTTGTTTCCAATAGATTTTTGAATGATTCTGTAAAATCTACTTGAATTGGAATTAATTTTTCTTTAAATGTTTGGTAGAATTGATTTCTTAATCACATTTCAACTGGAGAAAATGAGACATAGAAAATCTTGATACTATAATTTAAAGTATTTAAATTGATGAGTAAATAAAATATTGAAACTGTAGTCAATAAAATTGATTTCAAAATTTGTTTAGACACTACTTTCTGTTTATGCCATCTGTATCCAGAAAAAGAACTACATATATTGAATGTAAAATGCTATGTTTACTTTTTTTTTCTATTTTTTTTCATCTCTCATGATTTTTCTCTTTTGTTCTGATTTTCTCTCCCAACATGATTCCTAAAGCAAAGTGTATTAAAAAGAAGTAAAATTTAAAAAGTGAGAGAGAAAAAAAAAGCAATGAGAGAAATATTACTGTTTATGAGTAAGCCAAATCAATACATTCAAATTGACATTTCCATTTAAGTTAGTTCATTTATCTTTTGCCATAATAATCAAACTATCAAAGTATTAGAAAAATAAAAGACAAATAATAGTTATAAGTTCAATGGAAAGTGTGAAGGAAAACTGCTTAGCAGTTCTACATTTCACATTAAATTATAAAACAATAATCATCAAAACAATTTGGTATTGACTAAGAAATAAGAGTGGGGGAATCAGTGGAATAGATTGGGAATATAATACACAGTTGGATATGACCATTGTCATCTAGTGTTTCATAAATCCAAAGATGCAAGCATTTGGAGCAAGAATTTAACATTTGATAAAAAATTTTCAAGAAAACCAGAAAGCAATTTGGTAGAAAATATGGATAGATCAATATCTCACCATATACCACGATGAAAACAAAATTGTTTCAATTTAAAAGGTCATATCACAAATAAATTAAGGGAGAGTAGGAAAATGTGCCTGTCAGATCTATGGATAGCATTTAGGAACAGATATAAAAAGGTTCATGAGGAATAAAAATATATCACATGACTACATGAAATTTTAAAAGCTTTGGCACACACACACACACACACACAAACAAACAAAAAAAACAAAAACTAATGCAGTCAAAATTAGTACTAAAGGAAATTCAGGAAAATTAGAACAATATTATTTGATAAGTACTTCATTTCTCTAATACTTGGGAAACTAAGTCAAATTGAGAGCAAAAGACAGAGTGAGAGAAAGAGACAGAGAGATAGAAAGAGACGGGGGGAGACAGAGAGATTGTTGAGTTGATAAATGGTCAAAGGATATGAGTAGGAAATTTTCAGAAGAAAGATGGTAGAGGAAAGATATGGACTTGTCTGAGGTCTCATCTAAGCCTTTCCAAATACCACTAAATTGTTATTATAAACACATTTTAAAGTGGCAGAATTCATAAAAAGAGTAAGAAAAAAAAATCCCAGCTCAAAACAGCTTAGAGATTTAGCAGGAAAATTATGTTGCAGTGGTGCTAAGTCCTGCTCAGGGATTGCCATCACAAATTGGATATTAACAAACCAGGAGCAGGCCTTAAAGGTGACTGAATCAGTCACGTAAGTGGCAATTTCTACATTATTTTCACCCTGAAGGATTATATTCACTTTTGCTGAAGAGATCATTCTTGATTGTAACCCTAGCTACTGTGCTTTCTTGAATATCATATTCCACACCCTCATACCATTTAATGTAGAATCTGCTTATTCTTTTATTATGCTGACTGTGGCTCCATGAAGCTTGAATTATTTCTTTTTGGCTACTTGCAATAAGTTCTCCTTGACCTGGAAGCTCTGGAATTTGAATATGACATTCCTGGGAATTTACATTCTGAGTTGTTTTTGAGAAGATGATCAATGTATTCTCTCAATTTCTATTTTACCCTCTGGTACGTTTTCTGGACACAAATGATATTTTCTATCCAAAATCTATTGGGATTGTCTTGGATCACTGAATCACTGAGAATAACCAATTCTTTCATAGTTAATCATCACTCATTCTTGTATTTACTGTGTATGATGTATTCTTGCTTCTGCTTGTTTCATTCAGCATCAGTTTCTGTAAATCTTTCCAAGACTTTCTGAAGTCATCTTCATCATTTCTATAGAAAAATAATATTACATTACCTTTATATAACACAACTTGTTCAGGCACTCCCCAACTGATGAGCATCCACTCGTTTTCCAATTCTTTGCCACCACAAAAAGAGCTGCTACAAATATTTCGAACACGTGGGTTCTTTTCCCTTCTTTATGTTTTTTCTTGGCATATAAACCCAGTAACGGCACTATTGATTCAAAGGGTATGCATGGTTTGATAGCTCTTTGGGAATGCTTCCAAATTGCTCTCTGAAATATTTGATCATTTCACAACTCACCAACAATGCATTAGTGTTCTGGTTTTCCCATCTTTCTTCCCATGTGTATCATTATCTTTTCCTATCATCTTAGACAATCTGAGTGGTGTGAGGTGGTAACTTGGAATTGTTTTAATTTGCATTTCTCTAATCAATAGTGATTTGGAGCATTTTTATATGACTATAGATGGCTTTCATTTCATCATCTGAAAATTGTTTATTCATAGCATGTTCTTTAACCATATATCAATTGGGGAATGACTTGCCAATTTGAACAGAATTATCATTTTTGTCATATTAGCTTGGCCTACTCATGAGCAACTGATATTTTTCCAGTTGTTTAGATCTGATTTTATTTGTGTGAAAAATGTTTTGTAATTGTCTTCATATGGTTCTTGGGCTTGTTTTGGCAGAGAGGCTCCCAAGTAATTTATTTTGTCCACAGTAATTTTAAATGGAATTTCCCTTTCAATTTCTTGCTGATGAGCTTTGTCAGTAATTTATAGAAACGCTGATGATTTGTGTGTGTTTATTTTATAGACTGCAACTTTGCTAACACTGTGGATTGTTTCCAGTAGATTTTTGGATGATTTTCTAGGATTCTCCAAGTATATCATCTACAAAGAGTGATAGTTTTATTTTCTCATTGCCTATTGTAATTCTGTTAGTTTCTTTCTCTTTTCTTATTGCTAAATTTAACATTTCTAGTTGAATAATAGTGGTTACAATGGGCATCCTTGTTTCACCCCTGATTTTCTTGGGAATACATCCAGGTTCTGTTCATTACAAATAGTGAATTTAAGAATTACTGTCTATTTCTTCCTGTAACTGGCTTAAAATCTTTTCTAGGAATTTGCCTGGTTTACTATTTGCTATATACACATTTAGTTTTATTACTACTTCATTATTTATTGTGCCTTATCAAGGTGTACTTTCTGTCTTTATCTCCTTTAATAAAATCTATTTTTACTTTTGCTTTAACCGAAATAAAAATTGCTATTCCTGGTTTTTTTATATATTAGCTGAAGCATGATAAATTCTTTCCCAGTCTTTTACTTTTACTCTGCATGTGTCTTTCTTTGTCAAATATCTTTCTTGTAAACAACATATTATGGGATTCTGTTTTTTTAAATCTACTCTACTATTTGCTTCTATTTTATGCAAGAGTTCATCCCATTCACATGGATAGTTATGATTATCAGTTCTGTATTTTCTTTCATCTTATTTTCTCCCATATATATACTTTTCTTCACTTATTTATTTTATTTAATATTAATTAACTAATTAATTAATAATATTAATAGTATTTATTTTAAGCATATAGAAAACTGACTCAAATTTTAAACACAAGAGGCATTCCTCAATTGACAAGTGATTAAAAAGATATAAAGTTTTTAGATGAAGTAATCAAAGCTATCTGTATCCATAAGAAAAAAAATGCTCTAATTAACTTGATTGGAGAAATGTAAATTAAAACATTTCTGGGGTACTACTTTAAGCCTTTTAGGTAAAAGGATAGAAAAGGAAATGACAAATGTTGAAGAGGATGTTCGGAAAAATAAGACATTAATGCTCTGTTGGTGGAGTTCTGAACTAATTCAAACATTCATAGATAAATTTGGAACTATGAACAAAGTGCCATAAAACCATGCATACCATTTGACCCAGTATCTCAAAAGTAAAAGGATCTATTTATACAAATATCAAGTGGTAAATAGCTGAACAAATTATGCTATGTGATTATGAAGTAACACTATTGTTCTATACAAAATGATGAGCAGGATGAACATAGAAAGACTTCCATGAGGTCATGGAAAATGAAATGTAATTATGTAACTGGAAAATGATGAAATAAAAAAAAACATTAAAAATAAAGTCTATCTTAACTTATTCTTCTTGTCAAATCTTTAACTACATAATTATTGTAGTATTAAAGCTCACTATACTGTTGCTTCACCTAATCTCTATTGACTCTAGAAATCTTTTGACTTTTTCCTCTTTCATTTTTATATGTATTTTATATTTTAAAATATCATATTAGCATTATGTATATAATTTGTTTATAAGTATTTATAGCCATATCAGTAAGCGTGCTCAAAATTATTTGCTTTTAAAGATGAATAATTAAAAAAAAACATTTAGACACAACTAATTTAAGTGTCTGTGTCAAGGAGTTCTAATGATGAACAACTGATTCTGATATACACATAAATATTGATATCAGAATCATCATATGAAAGGTCAAAATTTAGGCAGGTAAGGGTACAGTATTAAGGGGAGCAGCAACAGAGTTTGTGAATCAAGGAAAAGCAGTCTGGGAGGATTTGTGAGAGTAAATTAGAATAACAATAGTTCTAAAATAACAGAAATGTCAGGCAGGAGCTCTGGATACTCTTGATGCCTTTTTACCTCAGTTTAAATATTAGATTAAGTCATTGAACAATTATCAAAAAGAGGTTAACTTTGCCCTAAGGTAGTAAACATTTTCAAAAAGCAGACATTGACATTTTCTATTAATCTGTAACCCCCACCCTGCCCTTATTAACCTCCATTTCAGTAAAGAAACAGTTCTGCTGAATAGGGCAAGATATGGTGATTTGGATGGTCTTAAAATATCCATTAAATAAGAAAGACCTAATATAATAATGGTGGGATTATTTAACCCTATAGATTGACTATAGGTGATTAATATATATATATATATATGTGTATGTGTGTGTGTGTGTGTGTGTGTGTGTGTGACTAATAATCTGCAACAAGGTAAGGAGAGGATATTAAAATCTCTGGGAAATTTTGTGTCTTTTTAAGGAAAATTGATCCTTATTGCAAGGAAAAAAGGGAATCCTGGTAGATATTGGTCCTATCACCATAGTAATATAGTGTAGCCCCATGTATCAATAACCCTAAGGCTATCTGGCCTTAGAAGGGCCACAAACAATACAGGCTGTCAGATAAAAATCTATTGGTTAATAATATCAAAGTTTATGAGAGTTCTATAATGGGGTGAAGCTTCACCTCTTTGCCATAGAATTCAAAGATAGATGTGGCTACCTTTAAGCCCTAAACTCCAACAGTCCTCAACTCCATCTCTAAAATCATTCCTCAATTTTACCTCTAAGCCATAAAATTAGGATATCAATGACTTGAAGAACTTGATCTTTATTTTTTTGTTTGTTTTCCTTATAAAATTATTTCTTGGTCCTGATTCTTTATTAAATTCCTTTGGAACTTAACCCACTGTTCATCTGTGCAATAAATCTTTACCCCTTAAGATGGGGACAAATTGAATTTGTGTATACTTTCACCATACCTATGACATTGACCTGGGAACCCTAATAGCATTAAGGTGTCTTCAGCCAAAATAATAGGATATTATGGAAGAATAAGAAAATGCCAAGGACTTTTTACCCATTTACCAGGGTAAATGATGAGTTTGCCTAATGACAAAAAGTAGTTATGTACAAAGTTGATATTTTAATTCATGGTTTTTTGTTTGTTTGTTTGTTGTTGTTGTTCATTTTATTTTCAATTTGTCTGAGACAAATAATTAAGTAGTTAACAAAACACTGGAGGTTTTGTTATGGTTTAGTTGTTCATTTGTGTTTGACTATCACTCCTGGGACCATGATATTGCAGGTTTCTCTAGCCTCCATTTTTCTCCCAAAGTCTGTCTAAGCTTATGCTCATGGTTTTTATGAAACTATCTTTGCACTTCATCCTCTGTTTCCCCATTCTTCTTTGGGCTTTGATCTTACTCAGCATCAGGTAATATTCCCATGAGTCCCTTTTTCTTATTAAATGACCCAAGTTCAAATTCCATCCCACACTTTTTATTAGTTATGAAGTATAACCCTAAAATGTTCTCTAACCTTGGAAAGCATTCATTTTCTCAAATAAAAAATAAAAAAATAAAAAGAAGAGATTGGTCTTAATGACCTCTAAGGTCCCTTCCAGCTTTCATCATTTAATTCTAATGATGAGGTCAGGTTAGCAATTGCTTGTCCAAAATAAACATGTGGCAAATTTGCAGTGTCTATTCTTTTTGGCAAAAAAGTTTATTTAGGAGAAGTTACAGACAAAATTAGGGATAAAATAGACACCAGGAGTGGCAATTATGAAATAGATATGAGAGAGCAATAGGACAGGACAGGAATTTGAAAGAATATATTAAAGGGATATGCCATGAGGCTTGAGTATGCCATTGGCTGGCAGGTTACATCCACAGAGGAGCTTAGCAGACTAACCAGAGTTAGCTACAGCAAGGAGAAAGATGCCATTCAAGAAAAGTCACTATGAGGGAGTGAGAAAGAGTGCTCCGGAGTGGGCTTAGTCCTGGAAAGAATTTAACAAAGTTCTCATGAGCAGATCTTTTATAGGAAAAATACAGCCTTAAGAGTTTCTTAGGAAAACTGGGTAAGTAAAGGTAGGCACTCAGAGGGAGAGATCAAGAATCCAAATGGAATGCATTTGCCAACTAGGTCCTAGATCTGTCTAAAGATATGCTAATCAATATCACATAGGTTGTTTAATATGCACAGAGGTTGGGGAATAAACAATGGAGATTGATAAAAGAGTTTCATTCTCACAATCACTGTATACAAACAAGATAGTGTGGAAATTTGATTATATATGATATTAACAGATGGACTTCTTCCTGACAGGGAAAGAGTATAGGTTCAGATCATGATCTATATTGTTCCACTGAATTGATTTAATGGGGAATATTACATATTGAAAGCCTGTCAACCAATTCTGAGGTGAATAGGGACAAAAGGTTAAGCCAAAGATAAATGAATAAAGTCCTTCAGTTTAAAAATGGTTAGGGATTTGAGAAATAAATATATTTGGAAAGCTACAGGGGCATCTTCAGTCACCTAATGCATATTTTGCCACTGGATGTAGATGGCTCCTGAAGAGAAAGTGAATTAGGTGACTTTTCACTGTCCTCCTTACTTAAATAAAACTTCACTTTCATGTCATGATGTCATAGTCATTTTCCAGAATGAAGGACAAACAACATCCTCTGTGAGGAATAGTAGGAGCTGCACTTGGAACTGGCCAGTTGGACAACATAGCTCCTTCTTTCTTTCTTATTTCTTTTTATTTAATCTTTCTTTTTCTTTCCTTTCTTTCCCTTTCTTTTCTTTTTTTTTCTTTCCATTTCCTTCTTCTAACCAGAAGATCCTTTCCTGCCAGTTCTCTACCCAAAGAAAAATAGATTTTGATTGCTAAAACTTTGCAAATTATATTGGACTTTACAGTTTAAAGTCATTTCTTAAGGACTAGGTTTTAAACCCAAATCACCAAGAATAGGTTCCAGGTCAAGCCTCATTTAGTCACTTTTTGGGGGCCTGATTGGCTCAGAGTGAATGTAAATAACAATTGTTTCTATGTTTTTCCAGAAACCCTGAGAGAAAAGACTCTTTACAGATTGATTTTTTTTACTTGGTAAAAGAGGCCATTCGGTGCTTTATTCCTTATAAATATAAACATATAATATAAAGATGAATAAAAACAGCATCAAAACAATTGAAAAAAAGATTTTTAATTATAATGAAAAATTTTGGCCTAATGAAGACATTTGAAAAGGTATCTCTCTCTCTCTCTCCTTTGTAGAAGTAGGGTTTCAATGAATGTGGATCACTGGAAATAATATCAGACATTTTAATTAAATTTATATGTGGCATTTTCTTCTCTTCTCTTTTAAAAAAGTTGGTTGTTAAAAAGAGTTGCTCCTCTGGGAGGGGTATTAAGTTTTGAAAAGGGAATTAATAAATTATTTTTTAGAAAAAAAAATCGACTGACCTACATAATTTATAAAATAAGCCACAAATATGTATGGATGTGTAATGTTTATATACACATACACACATATACACACACACAAACATATACAAAAATATGAGATAAATAGCACAATATCCTACTTTAGCTATGATGGAATCTTCCCCAGTAAATGAGAGAATTGAGCTCAAGACATGTGAAATGATTTGCCTAAATTTAAATATGTATTAATTAACAGAGTTGGAATTTAAACTAAAAGTCAAGGTTTAGTTCTCTTCCCCAAGCAAAGTAATTCCAGTTCCACATAAATTTAGCTATAGACCATTGATGTAATATGATTTTGTGTTCTCCTAATTTTAAGGGGGCTTCTGTTCTAACAATAAGATCAAACTCCTAAAACAATAGTGAATAAAACTACTCTTCAATTCCTTGCTGACTGATAATCTGGTCAGTAATGATCTGCTCAGTAAGAACCAAATCCTTAAGATTACTCCCTAGTCCTACCCTTGAGCCATAGAATTAGCATATCTATGATTAAAAGCTGGATAAATATATCTCCTTGCTTCTAATTCTCTGCTTAATTCCCTTAGAACTGAAGCCTGCTTTTGTAATGGAATTACCATTGCAATAAAGCTTTACCCCTTGATTCGGAGATGGTTTCAAGCCTGCAAGTTCTTTTAAGATACCTCATGACACTGGTCTGGAACCCCAAACTTTTGGGGTTTCCCCTTCCCCACCTCAACATTTGGTGGCTCAGTAGGGAAAGAGTCTGGCCACCTATGACTTTATTCCCTCCTTGTCAAAATAAGCCTCCCATTTTTTTTTTTCTTCCACAATCCTGTAGCAGGACACCCCAAGCCACTGGGAGAAGACTTGTCTGGGTCATCATAAGCTCTACACTCAGCAAGTTTTCCTTGACTGGGGACATCCAGGCTAGGAATTTTGCAATATTTAGCAAAATTCCTAGAAAACCTTTGCTACCCTTTCACCTTCTCTGGGGTGCTAGAGAAGATGGAAGTAATATAGGATAGCTTTTGGCAAAATTTTATGGCATTTTGGCAAAGATGGGACAGTTCTCTTTCATGTCATTCTGTAAGTATCTGCCTCTCTGTGTAGAGTATCTTTTTCATGTTTGTTCTGTAAGCTACATTAAAATTGCAAAAAAAAAAAAAAAAATCCTGAAACATCTCAGTTGTGGGGATTGCTAGTAAGATCAAAAATTGCCCAAGTCTTTCTACTTGTTAACTCTTCTCATCTCAATACTGTAGGGAAATTCAAATTCTACCTCATCTGCAGAAATTGAGAAAACAAAACCTGGAACCCAACACAACCTTGCCCAAATATTCTCAACCTACCTTGGGAGAGTTGGGTCAGGCTCCATGGTCAGCATTTCCTGAGCCCTCACACCTGAAACTATTATCAAAGGGATATCATGACAACCCAGCATTAAGCAGGTTCTGTCCAGGAACTTCCTGTGTAGATTTCAGGCATCCCTGGCAGTACCCAGAAACCCAGTCAGTCTCTGCATTTGGTAAGCCCAGTATTCTTTGTCCCAATTATGGATATATATTAGCTATGAAATTTATGGCAAATTATTTTATGTCTGCCCAGTTTTCTGATTTGTCAAGAAAAATGATAGATATTGTGAAGTGCTTAGCATAAAACATCCTATATGTATGTTAACTGTTTTATTGGATATAATTGCTTCGTATTTGATAACTTTAAGAGTGTTTTAGTAAATGACTAACAGATAAATGGTTTCTATGTGGTGTAAAGTAATTTCAAAATTTGAAACATGATAGTAAAAGCAATTTTAAAGGAAAGCCCACTAAATGGAATCTATTAGCACTGATGGTGTTAATAGAAGAGTTTTGTGACTTCAGGAAAACAGAAAAGCAGTTTGTTACTACTTTAAAAACTCTAGTTATCTGGGATCAGATTTCTGAGGACCCTGTCAGTAAAAACTGAGATCTTAGCCCTTTTCCTGGCTCACAAAAAAGAAATGATTTGCAGGAATTGGAAAATAACCAAATTGCAATTCAGTTTGTGGGCTCATTAACTAAAGTTAAGTCAATTTTAAAATCTGTTCTATCTCAAGAATTGTCTTATTTTCTCCCTAAACCAAAAGGGAAACTTATTTAAAGGAATAGAAATTACAGTTAAAACTATTTGTCTATTACTTAGGAAAATTCTAAAATTGTTAACTAAGTTACTTGAAGTTATTTCATCATGTTAAGTCTTATCAGTTTACCTCCAAGTATGAGGTGTAAACTCCTGTCTCCCTTTACAGAGTGGAGGGAGGTATCAAACAGTACAACCCAGGAAAGCACTAAAAATAGTTGAAGTGGGCAACTTAGCAAGCTCAGCCTCTTCCCTGAGGTCTCTATCAACTCCCCTCAATTTGTAAGCTTGCCAGTTTTCTTGAAACCATCAGGATAAGCAAGATCATCAGCCCTGAGAAATAAGCCTGGTGAGGATTTATAGTTTCTAAACAATAATTGTGTTTCCTAAGAATCTATAAGCCAGTATAATGATTGATCCTTTGTACCAGGATAAGTTTAAACATATAAAACATGTTAAACAAAATCTCTTATGGATTTAAGACCTGATAAACTTTTAAAATAATGTATTTAGCCCTAAGCTGCAATTGGTAGAATTTTCTATTAGAGCTAAAATTGCTTTGGATTGTAACTGATATTCTTTTGCGTTCTGATTTGGATTGCCTAATCATTAAGTCAATAGCCCTCCATTTCAAGAAAAATGCCATAAATTACTCAGAGAATGACTTCCTGAAATGTCTTGGGAGATGACTTATCTTGTCAAAAAGCTGGGAGGACACTATTTGGCTTCTTCTTAAGATGGGATCCTTTTGACTCAGTTTCCCTGTTTTATTTCTTTGCTTCTCACCTGATTATTCCTGAGTCTGGCTATAAGGTGGAGTTATTATTATATGATCACTTGTGAAACATATCACACTAAGGCTGCCTTATCCTGTCATGTATGTGCTCTCAGGCATTTATAGCAAATTTCTATAATTAGAATAAATGGTGAGTAGAAGCCATGAAACCAATACAAGTATCCCAGGGGACACAATGTTTTATTATTATTATTCTAGATCTTAAAGAAGCTTTCTTTTGTATACCATTTCATAAAGACTCACAATTTATTTTTGCCCTTGAAGGGACAAATCCAGGGGAATGTAACCCCCTACCAATGCACATTGCTAGGGAATGTAACAAAAAGAATGCTAAGGAACGGACTAACAAGAATCTGCATTAATCTTGAGACCCTTCATCATGTACCTTGCACACAATGCCCCATTTGCATAGGTAATAAGTCTGTGCAAAGACAGATCTTGTGCAAACTTGACCCTTGTGGTCTTTGGCTGGTTGGATCTCAGTCAGCTCACTATTGGGAATGGATGTTGAGTCCTTGGGTGTAGGTTCTGTGTGACTGACTAGAGATCCGAGGTACACATCCCATACACATGTCAAGACAGGCATTGAGCATGCACCAAATCGAGATTACCCCCAATGTCTCAGGAGTTGGGCTCCTGGATACACAACCTAAACACACATTTGTTGCTAGGGCACGTTGGCAGGGGGGATGAGAGGGATATAAATATAGGACAGAAGAGGGAGAGAAAGTCAGGAGAGACAAGATGATGTAACCAAGCAATAAAGCTTCTCTAACTGCATAAGTGGTGTCAGACTACTCTGTCATATCCGGAGACTTCCGAAGGTTGTAGAGGCAACAATAAGTGGATAAGTTCTCAGACATCAGCTGGGTGTCAGCAGGTCTGCCCTAGCTGAGAACCCCAACAGCACATTATGGGTTAGATGGTATCTTGTGCAATGCCAGAGAAACTGAGGCAAGATAGAGATTAGAGAGTATTTAATATTTTATTTAAAGGGAGAGATGTGGAGAGATTTAAAGGGAGACCAAATGGATCCATAGCTTGATCCCAGGGCTGAATGAGACTATCATTTTCAAGATCTAGCAAACAATGTGAGTTCTCAATGACATATATACATATGGCTCAGACATAGGGGGTAGACTGAGGCAGGGGCAGAGTCCGGGTGCTGCGAGTGGTATCGAAACTCTGACAGGGAGGGGTGAGCCACCAGAGATGGGGATAACATAATGGGGGGATGCACCCTGGAATGGGGAGAGGCATCTTGATAAGACAGTATCTGATATCCTAATAGCTTGGGATGGGGAGAGGCATTCTGATATTCTAAAACATAAGATCTTTTATCCTTATCAAATATTCTGATTAAGAGGGAAGGGTGGTTTTTCAGGATTGAGCAAAACAATGATAAACTGAGGCAGAACAATTAGGGAAACTGAGTCAGGACAATTTAGGGAAACTGAGTCAGGATAATTAGGGACACTGAATCAGGATAATAAAAGAGAACTGTGGCATAATACTTTATCTGCAGCCCCACCCAAGAAGCTTCTCTGACTGCAGCCATACAAACCCTCAACTCCCAGACCTTATTCCCCCATTCAGGGGTAGGAAGTTCTTTGTTTAAAGACCCACAGTCTTATCAGTTTGTTAAGATCTTGAAAGCTACCTAATGAAAGGTGGGGCCAAGCTCAGACCTGCTTACTTCTCTAAGAAGCTTGATGTCTTTGGGGTGACCCTCCTAACTTAGAGATAGCTCAGGAGCCTTTAAGCTCACCCTAGGTCAACCATTGGAGGTTCTAACTTCTCACAGGTTCAGAACATTTTTGCCCTCCCAGAATTTTAGAATTGGAGAAAGGGATGAGAGTGAATATCTATACTGATTCCAAATATGCTTTTCATATTTTGTACCTTTGTGGGGTTATATGAGAAAAAGGGGACTTGTGACACCAAAAAGTTCTCCTATTAAATATGCAAGGGAAACAGGCTTGCAGATTTGGCTGCCTATGCTGTTGGCTTTACTTCCCTAGCTTGTGAGAAATGGGACACCCTTTCTCCTTCTGGGTGGTTTCAAACACTCTCAGTCCATCTTCTAGTTTTAGTCCAGCTCTTTGCCAAGCAATTATAGCTCAGCCTGCATGGCTGAGGAATTTAAAATTAGCTTTCTTTCTTTCTTGTTATTTATGAGAGCTTTTGCTATTAGTATTTTTTATCCAGCTCTCCTGGTGTCACTCTGTGGGCCCCTGACAGTGAGGAGCTTACTTCTTAGACTTTAGTCAGGCTAGGGAACTCCTAGATCAATGGAGCTATTCAGGATTGTTGGGTGTGCCCTCAACATCCTCAAGGGAGCCTACATATACAACCTGATAGATTATCTGCAAAGGCCTCCTTCCCAAATATCACCTCCCCACTCTAGATACCATCCCGTTGTACCATCTCCCAGGGGAATAACTTTAACCTGACTATCCTTTGTCTTCTTGCCAGAAAGCTAATAATTGTAAAATACCCATTCCAAAAGTATTCTGGCAAACTCACTCATAGTCTTCTACACTGCCTTCTTTGAAGCTTCTTCATAACCTCCTGAGAACTAACATTCTAAATCCAGAGACCAGTCAGTGGAAACTTCTTTACAATCTACACCAAGCTACTCACTGAAAAAAAAAAATGCTTTCCAATACTTTGTGAGATCTATTTTCATTGGTCACAAGCTAGGAGAAACAAGCAGATCTGTCAAATTTGCTCAGTTTGTGAAAGGGCTGTTAACTCCTCATCCTAAAGCCTATCTGGAAAAGGGGCACATATTTAGGGAAGGACTGGCAAATTGATTTTACACATATGTCCCCTCAGGGGCTTCAAGTTGCTTTTTTTATTATTGTCACCTTTATTAATTGGATAAAAGCCTTCCTTTGTTAGATTGAGGTCTTAAATTTTGCTAAAGGAGATAAAATCCATTGAAGGCTAATTATTATCTCCATTCTGCATATCATCCTCTCTACTCAATGCTTAGCACCTTTTTTAAACATTATGGTTCTTGCACTCCAAGTCATCTGAGTGTTCCTTTCACTGTGTATAATGCCACTGCTTCAGACACTGCCCCCACTCCTTCAAGGAGACAAAAGTGGGATTCTGGGGAAAACATTCCTTGGTATTTATCCAACGAAAAGCTGTTTGGATGAGACACATTCATGATAGCCTCATCCCTGCCCCCCAACCTTCCTCTTAGTGTGGTTCCTAGATATTGTCCCTACTAAATCACCCTTAATTAATCTTTCTGCTCATATTTGGCTCCTGAATTTTTAACCTACTTGTGAGATTTACTTCCTCCAGGCTTCAAGCTATGAACTTTTAATTATTTGTTTACCCTGAATACCAATGCCTAACTGATTCTAACACTCAGCACCCCGTCAATGCTGCTGCTGCCATCTTGCTTCCCCTCCTTAGTCTGGACTCTACTGGGCAGAGCCTTACACTATGCCCCTTATCAGCATGAAGCAGCTCCAGAAGATGAGACCTCCATCCCTCTGCCCCAAATGAATTTGGGGATAACTGCTTGAGGGGGGTAAATGATGTAATATGATTTTGTGATCCACTGATTTTAGGGGACTTCAGTTCTAACAATAAAGCAGTAGTCCTAAATCTTCTGGCTTTGGAATCTGCCTCAGGAAACCCTCACATACAATCTGACTGACTACTCCTTAGTCAAATAGCTTCTGGCCTTAGGAAACTCTTCAAACTTTTGGTGTCCCAAACCTCATTCCCAACCTCAACATCATCACTGAAGTCATTTGGGCCATCATTGAATTAAATTGGGGGATGCCAAAGATCAATGATGTTTGATATATTTTTTTAAATCCTATATATTAACTCATCATCACAAATGAAAGATTACCCCTTCCCAACTTGCGTTTCAAACATAATTATGTAAACAAAAATAAGCAATGCAATTCTGAAAATGTATTTCTGAAAATACATTTCTGAAAACACATTTTTTATGGATTTTTCTGATCAGCATTTGGTTTTCCATTGTTTTTCCAAGTGATCATTTTAACTGAAAGGCAGAAAACTACTTGATTTTCTTAGACTCTAAAATAGTTTAGAAATGTATATGTATAGTTTACCTGCAACACATTCTTTTCTTTTCCTCTATTAACTCTGCTTTCAGTTTCAATAAAAGCAGTAGTATATGTATATGTGTATATGTATTATGTTCATCTGTATAGATGTATATATAACCATGTCTATCCATAAGATCTCTTTATTTTATTAAATCAGGTGTAAATCCTCTCAAAATACCTCCATCAGGCCTGTATAAAGAGCTTACTGAACATCTGATCTTTACTGATTCCTTTAGATAACCTTTATAATATAAAACTAGTTATGAAATCCAGAACATGTTTAATAATTAATACACACACTGATGTCTGAAATACTTCCACAAAGTTGTCTTAAAGACATGTTTTATTAATAAAGACTGATGGCAATTGCATTCTCATAGTCTCAGATAACAAATACCTTTGGAAGAACTAGACACCAACTCCACCCACCAAAAGAGAGAGACAGACAGACAGACAGACAATGGGAAGAAAGCTGTTTTTCTTGTTGAAATATACCTTGTGGCATTCCTATATAATTTAATGTAATCACCCCTTAAAAGTTGAAAGACACATAGAGGAAGGGCAAAGTTTTGTTCAAATCAAAAGCAAAATTACATTCAAGCTAGTCAACCACCATGATATTAAAAAGATATACCAAGGGTATATAAGAGGTAGTCTGCTTATTGTACATCTGCTCTTATATCAAAATGTCACAGAGGTAATTAGTTAGGTGACATTTATGAGATGCCTCTGGACATCATTATAATATGTGTAAAGCATGCCTTTTTCAACCAATTTATTTCCACCTATATCAGGTTATTATACATGTGATTATCTTGCCAATAGAGAAATCTTGTCCTTAACTCTCTCCTGTTTTGCATGACCATAGATCAATGTTCAATACAGAAATATTTCTTACTATTAATGCTCGAAGAAAGATCTTTTAAAAATTTTCTTAAAGAGAAAGTTCAGAAAAGACAGCCAAAGTTGCATTATTATCAACAAAATAGAGCTATCTAATCAAGGTAATCCATATATTTAAACATTAGCCCAGGACATGCCCTTATTGCAATAACTCGGTATTTGCACAATTGATGTGAGCTTCAGTGATGTCAGAAGATAATTTACTTTTATAAACACAGGATAAGTATCTTTTCCATAACTCACATGCAAACTGGAGCTTTGCCTTTTGGCTGAGAATAGTTCCCAATGGATTGGTGGCTAAGCACTGGTATGTGCCGATGGCCTGAGCTTTGTAAGGATTACTGATGGCCAAGCTGCCTCCGATCAATCTGTAGTGATAACTCATGGTAAAATCAATATCTGTGCCATTTTGCTTCCACCTTTGAGAGAGAAAAAATAAAATTATAATTGAAATTTATGTTTGGTCATTCTTTTTTCGTCAGTACACAATTTTACTTCTCACAACAGTAAAAATGTGATTAAATATGATACAATTAAACCAGGAATTCAGGAAAGTCAGTTGTTACTAGTAAAATAGTGATATAAACAACTTTGTTATTTGAACCCTCTGAACACTTTAGCGACATGAATTTATGCAAGGAATGATAACTCTTCATATGGGGAAAAAAGTTTGACATTGAGGGGGCAGATGCTGAGGATACCATCCTTACAGTGACTTTTTAAATAACTTATATCATTCCCGAACACTTTCAAGTGATACAACAAAATTGAATGTCAAAAATGATTTAGTGATAGAAATTCAGAAAAAGTACATTGTAAATGGCAAAAAAAAAGTAGAAAAAAGATTTGTCTAATGCTAGCTTGAAGGCTGATATCAAAATAATAATAACCTGGCTATTTTAGGACACAATTTGTCTCTGTTAGTCTGTTATTTGGGAAATTAATCACGTTGGTAATATTTCAAAAGTACTTATACATGCCAAAGTAAAATTATACTTGAGGCAAAACAAATATAGTATGAAATGCTTTATTTTAGGCAATGAAAGATCTCTTCACTTACCTAATAGTCACATCGAAATTTCTTTAACACATGAATTAATTAACTGAAACAACCTGTGCAGACATTTGTTTTTTAAAAAGCAATAATTAATTTCAGAAGTTTAACATTATCCTTTTGAGGTAGTTGGATTTCTGTCCTCCACCCTTCCCATTACATACCATTCACAGACAATGCACACTTTATTCTGCGTAAAATAATAATTTTTTCCTCTAGAGAATTATTTCAAGACACTTAGAACATATATTTACAAAGTACTGAGACCTTAAAAAAGAATTGTATATTTTTATAAGCTAGGATTATGACAACCAATCACTTGAAAAACCCTCATACTACTGTTTGCATGTCTGTGTATATGGCCTTTAAAATGATCTTTTTTATGTATAAATGTGACCCATTTTCTGCCCAATAATGAGAGTTTTAAAAATATGGTGGTGACTATTTGTCAGAGAAAAAAGTCATTGCAGATTTATTTCTTAAATCTTGAGAGAAGCACGGCATGTATGGATTCTGACAAATGTGAACAAGACTAGATAAGAAATATGGAGTTAGATAAAGCTGTCCCATGTTAAAGATGAGAAATGATTGATCAAATATCAAATCAGGCAAAGGCTTTGGACAGGTTTTGTTGCTTTAACTAATTCAACTGCTTCTTAGACCCCTTAGCTCCATTTTATGAAAGTGAAGCAAAAGGAAGTAGATTTTTTAAAAAGGAAATTCGCCTGGAGTTTCTTTTCACTTGTAGGGGGAGGAGGTAGGGGTGGAGAATGAGTTTATATAGCCCATTTTAAAAAATAAGCTTCAATATTTTTCAAGAATATAGAGGAATTAGAAAGAAGCCATCTCCTTAAGGCAATCTTAAGCAATCAAAAGACTATCTATCCAACATCTAAAATGACCTTTCATAATTTACCAAAAAGGACACACTTTTCAGAGAACTTTGAAGCTCCTTTCAGTTTTGATAGCAAAGTATAGCTAGCATTCTGTTTGAGACTTCCTTTTAACTTGGAATCAATCACTGATATAATAGCTGTCATCATTACATGGTCCTAATTAAGCTTTACAATTGTTTTTCAATCCAAATTCAAAGTTGTTGGCTTAGCAACAGCCAGTGAATCCTTCATAGTATCTCCATAACCATTTTAATCATTGTGGTTCAAAGATTATTATACTGAACAGAAAGATCAGGGTTCAATTTCTGTCATGTTGAGAATTTTGGCATAATGAGTATGCTTCAATCAATGTTGGAATTAAAAAAAAATTAATGGATTCAGGGGAATTTAAGACAAGTAAGTCTCCCTCAAATTACATACTCTGGATTTAAAGGAAAAATTTTTAACTGCTGATTTTCTTATTGGATACAATTAAAGCAATTTATAATTTCTTCTTTCCTGTACTACACCATGTATTTTAGGACTCTTTTTTGATTTAATCTTAAGAGACAAGGAGAACCTTTGTTCAGAATTCCTGCAGTAGAATTATCTTTTAAAAACCTGAATATCATTATCTTTTAGAATCTTGTTTCCTTACCAAAGAAAAATCATTATAGCTGATTCTAATGCAAAAATAAAGTTACAATAGTTTATATTATGACAAACTGAAACTGAGAATCAATTTAGATGAAACCTTACATGTGAGTAATAAGATACAGCATCTGATAGCCCTTTTCCTTTTTTTGTTGTTTCCTGTCATACTGTCAAAATGTTATTTGGGGCTCATCATTTTAGCTTTTCATAGTTTTTTTTGGTTCCTTTTTCTCACTTTTGAATAATAATATTTTTTAGATTAATTTTATAAAGAATAATTTTAGAATAAAGGAAAAATTTAATGAGGTAGCTATAGAGGCTAGTTCAGTTTGGAAATTAAGACATAGAAGAATTTTGAATTTTATTCCATATGCACAAAGATTTTAAAAGTGATGGAAACCTCCCCCATTATTAAAAATCCTGACTTTTTACAAGTATAATCCTTTATGAAGAACAAATTCATGTATAAGAATTTCTTCAAAATCATTATCACATTCTTATTTTAGTATTTCTCTAGTGAAGAAACTAAAAATATTTTTTAATTCAAGATTCTGGGCCCAGAGCCAGGATATCAAAGAGAAGCCAGGAAACTGCCTGAGCTCTCAATAGTTTTCATCAGAAAAAACTCCCTGGTTTCCTTCAGAAACAACCTATAAAAATGTGGGGTGAAATAATTTTCCAACTTATGAAAACTTAAAAGAACTTCAGGAAAAAAAATTATCTCATTCAGGCAAAAGAGGAGTGCAATCCAGTGCAAGTGTGGTATAGGCAATCTAGGGAAAGCTATTCACAGCACATATCAGCACCTATGGACCCTCTGTCCTGGGCCAGCAGGCCATTATCATAGCATCCCATTGAGAGGCCTCAAACTTCAGCAAAGAAAGCAATCTGTAAATTCTGGAACTCTTGAAAAACAGGAACAACTAGGCTGGACCATCCAATGCAGTGGGAAAGTTGCCAGGATCTCAGACCCTACCATGGAAAGCCAGTGACAAGGCCCTTGTCCCCTAAAAAAAGAAGCTTGGGACAGTGTCCTCTGTGCCCTAGAAGCACATCTCAATTTTTAAAAATGAAACAAACAAACAAAAAAAGATCATTGACCATAGAATGGTGAAATAGATGGTGACCATGGTGACATAGAAGATCTGAACACAAATTCAAAAAGGGACAGCAATGGTAAAATGTCTTTATGTAAAGTCTCAAAGGGGAATATGAATTGGTCTCAGACTCAAAAAGTTTTCTTGGAAAACCTCAAAAAGTATTTTTTTTAAATTAGGTAAGAGAAGCAAAAGAATAATTGGGAAAAATGAAAATTTTGAAAGGATATGATAAAAGCATCAAAAACTTTGAAAAGGAAGCACAAAAAGAAAACAACTCCTTAAAAAATTTAATTTGCCAAATGAGATAAAAATCTACTAAAGAAATCAAGTCCTTTAAAAATAGAATTAGATGAAAAAATTAAAAAGCTAACAAAAAAATAATTCATTAAAAATTACATTTGGACAGGTGGAAGCTAATGACTATGAGACATTAACATCCAAAAAATCAAAAGAAAAATGAAAATAGAAAAAATAAATGCAAGGTTCTGATAACTCTTCATTTATTTTGAAGTTATAATTTCTCAATATATGAAAAGTTTTTGTTTTTGTTTTGTATGTGTGTGTGTTTGTGGGGGGGCATTATATTTGGCTTCTCTCCTACCATTACCTTTACCTACTCAACTTTATAAATGTAGCGTATTTAAAGGATAGATCTTTGTACATTACACCACTTTTCCAGTAAATTCATAAACAAAATATACTTGAGCAAATGAGCAATTCAATTGGCAATAACTACATAAGCATCTGAATCAATGGGCATCCAAAAAATTCTGCCTTCAAAAGATGGAATCAGTTTTTTCCATAAATCCAAGACAATTTCTTATCACTATATCAACAAATTATTATTTTCAAAATAGAATAATTCAACTTATGCATTGATATTTGAGCAAAGAATAAGAATAAATAAATAAAAATAAAATTGGTATCTCCTAAAATGCTTTTAAATTCCTCATAATTCAACTGTATTAGAGATCATGGGACTTTATGTGTACCATGTCAGCACTGTGTGGGACAAGCAATGTGGTTTCTCAGAATAAGTAAGAAAAGCCTGAAGCCACAGTTTTGCTTTCATAGAAATCATGTGACCTTGAATAAAGGAAATTTTTTATGTAGTTAAGTCATCTCTAATAAGGCCATTATAACCCCACCTGCCATATAAAGGGAAAGTAATTGGAAGAGCCAATCTATACTAAAGGCTTTGCATAAGGGGATTTTGGGGAAGGGTTGGGCAGCACTTGTTTATGCAATCACACTCTCATTCCTGTAATCTTGACTTTTCCTCATTCTGGATTTATGGAACGTGGACTGCTTGCTTCTCCAGAGATTCTAATAAATACTTTCTACCTTCACTTTGAGAAGTGAAGTAGTCATTTTGGATTAGGGTCTCTGTACCCCACACATTTTTGGGGGCTCGTTCAGGATCACATGACTTGGCAGAGAACGACCACCATCTCTATTTGGAGGCAGGCACCCATGGGACACTTTGTTCCTGTGGTTTCCAGAGTGGGGTGGAATTCCTTCTCTCTGGCAAGCAAAGTGCCCAAAGCGAGAGACTCAGTGAAGGAGAAAGTGAGAGTTGGATTGATTGAGCTGGCAATCAGGAGAACCTACACGCATGTAGCCCGAAGTTAAGCACTTGGGAGTCTGGGGGGTCCATTAGCTGGGTTGAGGGAGACTGGAGAGGAAGAGCCTCTCATGTAAATTGGGTAGTGAAATGGACTACAAAAGACCCTAGATGAAGGACTCTCTGAGAACACAATCGGGTGACTGCTGTGGCAAAAATAATTCAGAATAACAAGAGGAGTCTAAGAGCAATCCTAACTAAATTATGGGGAAAGTGAAGTCCAAACCCCCAAATCAGGAACAAACAAAAAAAAGTACACTTGGGTATCTTTGTATGTGGGAAAGTGGGGAAGGGATGGTCTCTTCCACGTAATTTTTGTCTGTGTTTGTGTCTGTGCAGAATGTCTTTGTCATGTTTGTTCTGTGAGCTAGAAAGAGAAAAAAAGAAAGAAAGAAAGAAAGAAAAAAAAAAAAAAGAGAATGGTCTGAATTTCCTGTAGGCTCCAACTCTGACCAATGCTGAAGCTTTTGAAAAAGTCCATTGGGTAAAATGGTTGGGGAATTTGGCAATTGGTCATTTCAAAATTCCAAAGCAATTCAATTAAATTGGGGAGGATCATGCAGAGAGTGAAAATAGTTTCTTTTGTTTCTTCATCCCCTGACTGCAGCAGGCCACATAGGATTAGAGGGAGAGAAAGAAATTATGTTTAATCACCTTGGTGAAATTTGTTATTTGAGATACGATAGCAAAAGCAGTTCTGTGTTATTGGGAATTTAAGAAAGTTGACTATTAGTTATTTCAATATTGTAAAGGTACTTGGCAGAAAAAAAAATGCTTGTGGTTTTTAACTTCTTATTGGACTAGCTTATAACCTGATTGCACTAATTTAAAAGACAAAAGAACAAAGAAAAAGTTTAAGTGTTTTAAAACCTGGCAGAAAAACCTGTTGGGGAAAGGAAGAGGGCAATAAAAACCATATCTGATTCAAGGAAGGTAGCTCTGCCTGTGGGGGAAGGTAAGATAGAGAACTAAAGAAATTGATGCTAATCACCAAGTTAAAAAAAAAATATATCTTTTTGGCTTATTGGTCTATTGAATTTTGAGTACTTAGTTTTTAAAGTGGTACTGAGATTCTGAAATTGTAGGAGATATATTGACTTATGCATGCTAGATCTATTTATTCTGGATATATGATCTTAGGAATTTGTTTGAATATTGGATCTTTACTATTGAAAGAAAAACTTTTTTTTTTTAAGCTGTATTTGATTTGATTCAGTTTAACAATAGTTTGTTAAAACAAAGTCCTGATAACTTACATGAAGAGGTCATATACCTCCAAATTAAATGAAGTGTGCTACCTTTGAAAACATATATTAGGTAATTTGCAAACATTATGAATTATTGCTTTAAAATTTGTCAGCTCTGCTGGATATATGTATAAGTTTTGTGAAATTAGGTTCAAAGTCATTTAATTGTGACTCTTAAAGTTCCCAAAAAAAAAAAAAAAGATTTAAAGACAAGGGACAAGAAAGATTGATTTGCAAAAGTAATTAATAGTTTAAATGGAGCATCTAGTTAGAAGGGTTAATAATTTGGGAGTGTGATTAGAGTATGGCAGAGAAAGATTGAGTACATCTGCATTGAGAGGAGATAGAGAGAGGGGAAAAGATGGTGTGAGAAAAGGAGGAAAGAAAAGTGAGAAAGAGAGACAGTGTAAAGAAGGGAAAAACAGATTGCAAAGGGAAAGAGGATATAGAAAGAAAAAAAAAAAGAAAGAGGCAGGCCTTTTAATGAATTTTCCATTTGTCTGGACAGGAAAAAATACACTTGCTGTCTAAATCCTGAGAAGGATTTGGCACCCTAAAAGTCAATTATAAAGAGAAGTTAAGTGAGAGAAGGGGGAATGGAAAAGGATCTTTTGGCTTCAAGGTGAAAATTTAATGCACCTCCCTTTCCTCCCCCCACTGCTTTTGGCTGCTTCTTTGGAAATGCAGATAAGTTCACTGGCTCACTAATGCAGAAAACATTTTTGTTACTTAAAAAGACAGTTTACTTTTATGTGGTGTTTATTGAATGCTTATCTAAGTGCATAATTGTCTCTTTATTTAAGGAATATGATTTAAAAAAAAGCCTAGAGTAGAATTTTAATCTGATCTGATAATTTGATAGGGTTATTTCCAAAAGTTTATTTTTTTAAGAATGAAGAAATTATTAATATTAATTCTTAAAGGTTCTCTTATGTGGAGATAGTATATTTTGTGAATTTTTATTGGTTTTATTGAATCATCTTAAAGTTGTAACATTATTTAAAGGGAATCTGAGAATAATAGTTTTGCCTTTATCCCTTAGAAAATATTTCTTATGGACAATATGAAATTTAGAATTTTTCTATGTCTTTTTAAAAGCAAAATGATCTGTGTAATGTTGACCTAAGAACCATCTACTTAGATATGAAAGATAAATTGTGAACTTTCTAGGATGAATCTCTTACTGTGCTCCTTGACACCTACATTTACCTGAACATGATTTCATACCCCTTGGCATTCTCCTTCTTCAGGCACAATAAAAAGAATGACCAAGAAATAAAGAGGCAATTGACTAAATTGAGCCTAGAAACTGGGTTATCTTGGACCAAATGTCTTCCCCTTGCTTAGAATTAGGACTAAACCCCAGAGGGATATTGGATTGTCACCTTACAAGTTTCTATATGGACAGCCATATCTTGGAGGAAGAGGACTAAAAGGAGTAGACCCTAAATAGGACACCAAAGACTTATTTATTAGAAAATATGTCTTACAACCTGTTAAGCATTTACATGAATTACAATTAAAAGGACTTAGTGATCAGACCCAGCCTCTAGGATTTACCATACATAGATACTGGCCTGAAGACTGGGTCCTAATCCCAATCTGGAAGGGGGAAAAGTTGATCCTAACCTGGGAAGGACCTTTCCAAGTCCTTCTGACTTCAGACACTGCTATAAGGAATATATCCAGGAGTATGGTTGGACTCATTTTAATAAAGTCAAAGGACTTGTGGATGCTCCAAAAGAATGGATTATAGAGCCTGACCCAACAGATGATTTGAAATTATCCTTGAAAACAATGACTCATAACTTTGGGAGAGGATTAATGGATTCTCTGTATGCATATTTCTATCAGGCTTCTTGATTTGAGGGATCATTTGAGGATTTTTCTATTTGATTTCGATGAAATATTCTGTCTGAGGTCAAAATCAAAACTGAAGTATCTGGGATTGTCTATTTTATGCTTAATGTTTTTTCCCCCATTCATTTTCACAGCTTCTGTCTTTAGCCCTCTGATACAGACAATAGCTGACACATTCCATGTCAGGAATTGTTAGATCTGGGTGGGGAGAGGTACCCAACAGTTTGATCAATGGCCCTGGGTGGTAGTTCTGATAAGCCTGACTTGGCTGTAAGAAATGAACCAGAAGGAATCAATAACTCAGAGAAACATTGTGAAAATATGCTTGGATTATTTGAAGATAAGAAATGTGAAAGAATGCTGAAAGATTTTAATGAGAAACCACAGTGGAGTATAGATGAGGAGGGATTGTGTGGGGCAAGCAATGTGGTTTCTCAGAAACTGTCTGCTAAAGTAAGAGAAGCCTTAGGCTTCAGTTTTGCTTTCTTAGAAATCATGTGACTTTGAAGAAATGAAACTTTTTTTGTACTTACCTCATCTCTAGTCAGCCCATTATCACCCTACCCCCCCATATAAGAGAAAAGTAACTGCAAGAACTAATCTAGACTAAAGGCTTTGCATAAGGGGATTTTGGGGAGGAGTTGGGCAGTGTTTGTTTATTTAATCATGCTCTCATTTCTGTAATCTCCACTTTTCCTCATTCTGGATTTACAGAGCAGGGACTGCCCGCTTCTCAGGAGATTCTAATAAAAATTTTCTACCTTCATTTTGAGAAATCTCCGAGCAGTCAATTTTGGATTAGGGTATCTGTACCCCACACAGCACTCATGGACATATTTTGAGCTATTTAAAGATGATCAAACTTTTGCAAATGCAATTATATTTCTTCTTTACAAACAAATATCTAAAAAAATTAATAACATTTTCTTTCATGATTTCCAAGATAAAAATGGAAAAGAAATAAAATCTCTCTTATTTGCCCATCAGGAATCCTCCTTTACTCCAAGACAATATGAACCTTTACATTAGATTCCTCTCAGATGATGAACTTTAGGCAGAAAAAGTTGTCACTGAAGATTATAAAGAAGATTTGAAATTCACCTGTAATTTGGTATTGGATAGCCATTGGCTGCACAATTCAAGATGACTTCAGAATGTTCCATATTCAAAGAATACATTATGTCCTGCGGCTCTTGGGTGAAACTGGGACCCTGAAGAATATCATTGTCTGTAAAAATGAAAGAATAAAGCCAATGAAATATCACATATGTGAAAAAAAAAATATATATATATATATACACATATATATATATATATATATATATTTACTTTTAATTGCTGCTGAACAATTGTTCAGTCTTGTATCTTTGTAACACAAACATGTGTAATATAATACTTTAATATATTTTCCCAAGATGAAACATTTAATTTCATCCCTAAATTAACCAAAATGACAGCATAACCAGCATCACATCTCCATTTTGGAATGAATTTAGTTTCTATTAAATATTATCTTATTTCAAGAATCAATGTTCTAACAGTGATGTTAAAAGAATGTGTCATGGAGGATTCTTGCAAAATTTGATTATTGACTTTAATCCCAGATATCCTTTTTTTCCTTTTTAATTTCCTGGGATTCTACTATATGTGAAAGCTTTCCCAATCTCTATTTAAAATCAATTTCTTTTCTCAATCTATAGCATTCTTTTAGCCATTTTTTTTCTGTTCACTGAGTGAATTAGTATTTTTAAAAATATTTATTTTAGTTCACTGTGACCATCATAATCAATTGGCACATAGGCATGTGCCTTATTCATTTTTTTGTTGTTGATAATCCCTTATATATACACTTAGAGTTCCTAATTATCTAATCATATCTAGGTAGCTTAGTGGATGACAAGACTGTAGTACTTGGAGACAGAATTTTTTTTTCAAACAAACAATTATTAAGTAGCAATGTTGTGCCAACACTGTGGTAAACACTTTACAGTTATTATGTCATTTGATATTCATATCAATATTGGAAGGTAGATCCTTTTTTTATTCCCATTTTATAAATGAGGAACATTCAGTGGCACTTCATTCTGTTCATCCAAATGTCATGAGGTCAACATAAAATCATCATATTAAAACAACTAGAATATAACCCAAACAACGTAGGTGCTGGTGTATAATCTGTTCATTCAAGTTTGGACATTATTTCTTTGCAAAATATTTATGTGATCTGCAATACAACATGGCCAGAATGGACAATTAACCATCACTGACCTCTCTTTGCATACATAAGTATATAAATCCTCTACAATTGTTGCTCAATTCATTCTGGATGGAGTTCCTCCTTGCTTTTTCCTTTGTCTTTTCTATTCTCCTTCTGAGATAACCTTTCCATTGAAACTACTCTTTTGTGCCCTAACACTTGAATTAATCTCCAAATGTCTTATACTTGGTTCACAGTGGTTACCCATGTTCCACACCACTCAGCTTTTGCAGAGCTCCATCAATTAAAATTATATTATTACTATGATTATATTTATTGTATTATATTTTACAATGTAACTTATTTTTTTTAAATGTAGAAAAATATTCTAATCTTTCTGGTCCTACAAAAATAGTGTAGTCTTAGGGCCATAGTTTCTTACCTTTCAACCTGTTTACCCAGTTATTGTTTCCATCTACCTTTGAATAACTTTAATGGTTTGGTATAGTGTCTTTTATCAGTATAGGTTGTATAGTAGATCAGGAAATCAGGAACAGCAAATGTCAGGTCCTATCTCAGAAGCTTATTAGCTATGCAATCCTGAAGAAATCACTTCAAGTCTCAGTCTCCTCAAGAATCAAATGTTAATTATTAATTGCACATTAATTTTATCTATTAATATTAATTGCATCTATTTCATGGAATTGTTGAAAGGATCAAATGAGATAACATTTGAAGCTTCCTGAAAACAAGACATTACATGAATATATGAATACTAACTATTATTATTGTAAATTTGGTTTAAATTTGAATGGATACACTCACTTAATTATATGGACAATATGTTAAAGGGAATAAAATACTAAGGGCACAGCAGATGTGTAATGGGAATAAAGACTTTTCCAAGCTTCTAGCAGTATTAGAAGTTTCTATTGAGATACATACTGGTGATGAGATATAGTACTTATAATCTAAATGAATATGAAGGACAGTCTATAGTGCTAGACATCTAGAACATATTGTACCTGAATAGAAACTACTGTCTAGTTCTTTGCTTTTAAATCTGGTTCAAGAAATTTATGCTGGAGAAGGGAGAACAGAGGAAAAGAGACAAAGATATAAAAGACAATGGCAAGGCTAGAGATCTCTTTCAATTATTTTTAAAAATCTGCTATTCTCAAGGTTCTTTTAACTGTTACTCTACTCTTGAAAGAAAAAAAAAAAAGATTCTGGAATCATCAAATGAGAAAAGAAGCTTATTGAGTAGCTTCTGGAAGTTCTTGCTTTATATTTGGATCTATTTTTATAGTACCAAAAATGGTACACTAAAGACATGTATATTTGCCATCTGTGCTCACAGATGGAAATGATCTTAAATACTGTATCTATTGCACTGGAAACTTTTTGATAAATTATTAACTACTTAGACATTCTTTTTTCTTCCTTTTAAGGTAATTGAGATTAAGTGACTTGCACAGGGACACATAGCTAATAAGTGTTAAGTGTTTAAAGCCATATTTGAACTCAGATCCTCCCACCTTCAGAGCCAGTGCTCTATTCCTATTACCATCTAGTTGCAGCTAGACATTACTATGATAAGTTTTGTTTGTTTTATGTTTTTGTTTTTGTTTTGGAATAGATGAAAAGATTGTCAAAATATATATAACATTGACAATTATAGTGGACTTGACATCAGAAAAATCTGAATTCATGTACTAATATAAAATTATTAAAATTGTAATATTGGTCAAATTGTTTAATATTTTTGGACCTCAATTACTCCATTAATAAAATGGAAGGGCTTTGGAATGGATGACAAGTAAGATACTGTACTTTATAGTAAGAAATCCTGTACTTTATAAATATTTGAGATGGGATTAAGAAAGAAATGAGAAAAGAAAGTAAAATTTCATTAGTATTAAAAGATGACTACCTGAAACAAGAAAGGAGAAGAGACAGACAGAAACAGATGGAGCAAGGGTGACAGTGGGAGCCAGAAGGGCAGGAAGAAAGTGAGGAATGGAGAAAGAGGTGTAAATAGGAATGGGGTAGAATAGAAGGAAGGGAGGAGAGAAGAAAGAAAGGAAGAATAAAACAAAGGGATGAAAAAAACATTTGGAAGAAGAGATAAAGATGTACAGCCTGACCAAAATGAATAAAGTACAGACAATGTACCAGAGAAAGAAGATGATATGTTTTCAGACATGTTATTGAGGACTCAATTGTCATACATCCAAGAAAATGTCCTGACTAATCTGGTTTTTATAGCTGGGACAAAGCCAGATTAATAAGGGAAGAAGAGAAAAACAAAAGAGAACTTTTCTCTTTACTCAAGATCAGCAACTTAGTGTATCTTAAAATCTACCCCAAGTAGTAATAAATTCAACATTAGTCTTTAATTTTCCATAAGTGTCCTGATAGAAAGGAAAATTAAGGGATACTGAGTCTATAATAAAAATCTAAGGGAATTTAGCTAAGTTAAAATAAACTGACAGATTACTTCTTTTAAATAACTAGAAGTATCTATAATTATGTAATTAGTATCAAGAGAGCACTGCATCATGGCTTTGTATTGAATCTGTTCCAAGTTCACCCTCAGTTAAAGTTGTGTTTTTTACTTTGAATATTAGGCAAGTTTTGACTGAAAGGAATATCCTCAAAGTTTTCCATTAAGTTGATTCAGGTACAGGGTATATTAAATAATATCAATATTTTGTACTAAATTCATATATACTACATATATACTAATTCATAATGAGAAAGTATTATAAATTCTATTCATATCTGAATTCAGAACTAACTTATGAGCCTCTACCTTTGACTTGTGCAGTAAAAGTAATCTACCAATGTAATAGTTTGGTTATCCAGATATTGCTTGACCACTAGTTGATTTAGAAATTATACAGAATTCCAATATTCATTTCAAGTTAGATAAAGAAAGTTGAAGTCTCTACAAATAGTCCAATAAATTATATTATTTCACCTGACTTATTAAAACTAATTAGTTTTCAAATATGTCTAACCTGAATCTCTTGCTACCTATTCCATCACTTCCCTTCCCTCCCCAACTAGAAAATCACCTATGAACTGACCTAGAATTTGTACTCCACCTATGACCATCAGTTTTAAAACCCTTTCCCTGGGGGCTTACCTATCCTATCTGTGAGGAAATTTAGGAAAAATCACTTATCTGCTATATCAACTTGGTCCTAGGCCGTGTTTCACATTAATCTATCCACATATCCACATTAATCTACTTTCACATCTATTTAGTCATCACAGAGGTACATCATTTTCAGTCTCTTACAATGAAAAAAAGTAGTTAAAGGAATATTATTGCTGACTTTGGGGAAGGTGTTCAATAAGCTGCCATAAAACCATGAATTTCCAGACAAAACTCTTTACACCTATCATATTCCCCAACACATATTGGGGAACACATGAATAAAATGTAAGCTCTTTTAGGGAAGGACCATATCAGTTTTGATGTATATTCCCAGAACCTAAAACAATGGGTAGCACATTTTAAATAATCATCAAATGGTTTTCATTCATTCATTCAAGACTAAACATAGTAAATAGTAGGAATACATTGCAATAGAACTCTTGCATATACATAATAATTAAAACTGTGCACAATGGATTGACAAGTATATTTATTTTTGATACACTAAAAATGAGACTAGGTGTTAACCCCAAACAGTGAAAAATACAATAGGAAGATACAACATAGGATTCTAGTAATCCAATATCTACCATTTATTTACATTGTCTTCCAGTGGGACTGGATTTACAAAAGAAATATATGGACAACCTGATTCCTACTCAGGCAAAAGCTATTATTTTTATATTTACTTTCAACCAGTCAAGTGTCACTTGACAATGGAAATGATAGAAATTATTAATTGTGCACCAAATAAGGCTGTTTTTAATACAAATAGAGATAAATAATTCAAAACACACAAAAAGGTAGAAAGAATATTCTGTTAAATAAATAAAATACTGTGGGTTCCAGGCAAACTTCTACCACTAAAAAGTTGTTTGCTAAGATATACAATCATTCTACACTTTATCTCTCTCATATATAAATAACTTACCCTTGATTATCACTGTCTCCATCTTTAACATTATGGGATACAATTTTTAGGTATGATATTTAATTAAAATAATGAAATCTTGTAGCAACTGATTATTCCTTTGAAAAGCTTACCTGAAAAATGCACATCACTATATAAATATTCTATGTATACAAGAAAGTTTATAAATCAAGTACTTTTATTATTTGGCCCTAGAAGATATATTGCTTCTAATGATCCTTTTTAGTAGATAACTTGTTTTAACAAGAGTAAAATTCTATATACTTCCAATCTTACACTGAGGATATAAAGGGGGGGGGGGAAATCCTGTTCTCAAGGTCTGTTTAATTGAGGAGACCAATGCAAACAACTATAAACAAAAAAATCTATATACAGGAAAAATTAGAAATTATTCAAATAAGCGATATAATATAATTAAGGCACTTCTAGAAAGGCTTCCTATGGAAAGTGGGGTTTTATCTGAGACATTGTTCCAGTACCCCTCTTCTCTTTTCCCTATGTAAAGTTTTACTTGGAGACTTTATCAGCTACAAATGATTCAATCATGTTTTCTATGCTGAGGGTTCTCAAATGTTTGGTTGCCTTCAGTGTATTCTTTTTGAATTAACTCCCTACTCCTTAAAAAAATATCCAATGTATTCTCTCTGTAGAATTAGGGACTAGGGATAACTGGAAAGGTGGAATTTAATTATAAAGGAAGGGCAAGGATGATAGAGTAATAGGTATCAATTTTGCCTCAGGCCCTTCATATTCACTTTCCACAACAACCTATAAAGAAACACCAGACTGAAGTCTAATTAAGAAAGCCTAGGAAAAAAAAGTGACAGTGAGTCATTTTTCTAGCTCAAAAATTCTTACAAAGCACAGAGGTCTTGTATACTTTGGTGGTGCTGCCAGTTGTACAAGATAGCAGTAGCAGCAGCAGCACAAAAGTAGGTACACAAGATACAGGGTGAATTGCCAAAATTCATAAAGGATATGAACATTTGGACATAAAGAAATCTCAGGGAACATCTGCAAAATCATTGGGAGCAGGAATGGGTGTCATCTAATAGCTTTGTCACTCATTACTTAGGTCATGAAACCTATGGGGAGAGAAAGAATTGGTTAGTCCTGAGGAACAAAAACCCTTACTTGTGTAAGGATCAAGGAACAAGTTCCAAAACCATAAATCTATGGTTATGATTCTGTGTGCAAGAGCAGAGTAGGAACTTAGTTCTAACCTATAGTTCTACCCAAATGCCTATAGTAAAATAAACTAGGGAAAGATACCAAAACAAAGGGGGAAACAACTATTTAGTGATCTTAAAGCTGCATATTCTTCCAGCAGGCTAACTGTGACTTAGTCCAGCACTAGTTTATAGGAATTCAACCACAGGAAAGCTAAAAGACACAAACTGAGTCAAGAATTTGAAAAGCAGATACTAGAAAGGCAGTGAAAGTCTTCTTCCTAGATAGCCTCACTTTAAATACATTGAAAACATAAAACCCTCTTCCACACCCCAAGACTGGATTGTAAAAAACTTCCAAAAGACATAAAAGATAAATGTTTAGTCCATACTTCTTTATCTCTTTCAAATACCTCTTTCAAATATCTCTTTCAAAAATTCAAATAAAGTGCAAAGTAAAAAGGTAGAGTGGAAAAAATGTTTAAAAAAATAACCAACCAAACAAGCAAATGATGATGATGAGAATGATAAATCATATTCACATATTTCACAATTTACAAACTACTGAAGTACATTGTCACATTTGATATTTGCAACTCAGAAAATTTCTAAACAAAATATATTTATATGTATATACATACACATACACATACACAGACAGGTGTATGGCTATTAAGTAGGCTCTTTAGAACTTCATGTTTTGTGGGTAATTTTGTGGGATGGTCAATATAAGAAATGTCTATCTTTTATGTCAAGAAAATTGCTATTTTATGCAGGTGTGATTAGACTATATGATTTTACCAGTACCCTCTTCTCTTTTCCCATATTTTGTAGTAGAAAGGAGATATGCTGAGCCTGCAAATCACAACTGGTTGGATTAAAAGGGTATTCCTTCCCCTGAGTTCTTGAGTTGATAGGCCACTCAAAAAATCAATTTACAGATGGTTGCTTGATGAGATCATGAAATTAGAGAAAAGAGAGGTAAGTGGATGGTTTTATAAGAGTTTTTATTCGAACCAGATTGGAACTAATCTTTTCTCCCTCTAGGGACTATCTTTTTTTTCTAAAGAATTGGAACTAGTTGCATATAAGCAAAATAATTTCCCTTCCTAAATAGCAGAGGCGAATCTAGAAAATCAACTTTGCATGAATATATTAAGTTTTTATCATTACAGAACACAATTAAATAAACACACATAAATATTATGGGCACATAAATACATATGGATATAAACACATTCACATAGAAACATATATGTATGTTTGCAACATATACATATATTGCACAATATATATTTATGTATGTATATTGGGTATATGGTATATACCAAAATTTACAAATACTATTTCTTTATCACTTCTTGTACTGAAAATGCATATATATAGTTTTATACCTCTAATTTATCATTTCTTGATTTTGAGTTGAAAGTATGGTTCGTCATTATAATAAATTTGTTTATATGTATATGTGTGTGTAGATATGTATTTGTGTTTTCTTAAAACATAAACTGGGGGGTAAATTAGAGATTCATGGCAGAGATAACAAAAATAAAATTAATAAAATCTCCCAAAATACAAAAAGATGGAGCCAGAGATATTAAAACCATCCACCATAGAAAACCTTATAAATATACACATAACATTGGTCTTACAACAATTAATCTGCATAAATACATATATACACAAACATACACATATATAGGTATCTCTATATATATGCGTGTGTGTGTGTGTGTGTGTGTGTGCGTGTGTGTATGCATACTTACAGCGAGAAAGAAAAAGACAGGGAAAGAGAGAGTAGACAACTATCTCATTAACATTCTACATTCTGTTAAGATGGCTGGGCTTCCCACTGAGTACTTTTTCTAAGATTTAGAACAATTTTGTTTCTCTTGAAGGAGAGAGAGGGTCACTATTTTTCCTGTTTACTGTTTACTCTTAGGATCTTGGAAGCACAATTTACCTATATTTGTATCCCAGTTTTTCTAATCCATTCATGTGTTATTTTGTGTCCTTTAGGACAACTTATTTAAGTGCCCTGAGTCTTGCTTTGCTCATTTTTAAAATTCAAGACCCATAAGAGCTCTTCTTGCCTTTTACCATGACTACAAATTAACTATAATCATTGTGCAGCCAGAGAGGAGATATGTACTTACAACCTTGCTAACTTCTCTGGGCCTAAGTTCCCCCATCTGTAATATGAGCATATTGCAATAAATGGCCTTTGGAGAATCTTCTAGCTATAGATTGATGAGCCTCGGAAGTCATAAGCTTTACTGCATTGGTTTGAGGGAACCGAAGATAAGGGAATGATAGAGGAGAAAGGTATTTCCCACATTTTGGATATTTTGCATATATGACCAAAAATATTAGACATAGACTCAGATTGTATATACATGAGAGATAATACAAAATGTCAGTTAATCCATGTTGTCAAATCAATGAAGCGTATTCTATATCTAATACATAAGGTGAACCACACCATTTGCTAATGGAACTATTAGTCATATAAAAAAAAGGTTATGATACCTACCAAAAGAGGAAAAAAACCTTTAAGGAGAAATATATTAATGTAAACCCTAAAGAAAGAATAAAAAGCTTTTATATTCTGTCAGTTATTATCAAGCTAACTCTTTCTTTTCTGCTACTCCAGGTTCAAAAGTATATTCTTCAGAAGGATGACTCCCCACAATCAAAAGAAAAAGCAGTCAGATCAAAGTAGTGAAATATTAAAACATTTCATACTTCAATTGGGAGCTAGTTTAATTGGAAACATTTAACTCTTATACAGTATGATTTAAATCTTAGATAGTGATATGAATATTCTTCAGGAGTTAGCTTTAGCCCATGTTCTAGTAACAGGTAACAGGACGGATACCTGATTTCAACTTCAAAAATCTGTGATTTTTTTTATTATACTGTGTAACTTCATTCAGAATATACTTTCCAAGGATAAACACATTGATAATGAGGTTGACATATACATTGCCAGAGCTACTTCAATATTTGGGAAGCTCCAAAGTAAAGTGTGGGAGAGGAGAGGTATTAAATTGACTACCAAACTGAGGTCAATAGAACTCTTCTGCTGACCTCATTGTTATCCTTTGAAATATGGACAGTATATGATAGTCATGCTGAGAAACTGAATTGCTTCTGTTTGAGTTATCTTAGGAAGATTTTGAAGAATTTTTGGCAGAATAAGGTTTGAGACATTGAGGTCCTTTCTTGAACTAAACTGACAAACCTTCAAACTCTACCGCAGAGAGCATATTTCTTTTGGGCTGTCCATATGATTCAAATTCCAAATGTATGCTTGACAAAAAGGCTATTTCATGTAGAACTCACACAGGAAAAATACAAGCTTGTAAGGAAAAGCAATATAAAGACACTCTCAAGGTCTCTCTTAAGAACTTAAGAATTGATTGCATGATGGGAGAAACACTGATACAGGACCATCCAGCATGGCATGCCCTTATGAGAGAAAGTACTGTGCTCTGTGAGCAAAGCAGAATAAAATAAGCTCAGAGGAAATGTGAAATATGCAAAGTTAAAGAATTTACCCAAAATTTTCAGAGGTTCTATTTTTGTCTTATCTGTGACAAAGCATTCCAATCTCATATTGGTCAGATTAGCCATCACTGGACACATAATTAGATTCTAACATAGTGATGTCATTTTAGTTCTATTCAAGAAAGTACAACAACCAACCAACCCACCCATCATCAGTGAATGTAATTAATCCTTGGTAAATTATCATATAGTCAAAAAACCCTGTAATTCCTAAATTTATAATATACATTAATCAATAATCTCTCTATTGATTAAACATTCTGAAAATGGCTAATCCAGTCTTTAGACAGAAACATCTAGGTTATCACTGTATCTATGCTGAAGAGTTAGTAGGACTTGGCAATGCTTTACCGTTCATGCTTGTCTCCTCTCAAAGCCTAGGCTCATTTACATGGATTTAAGAGTCTTTGGAGTATGGCAGGTGGCATAGTTTATAAAGCATTGGCTTTGTGGTAAGAATGATCTGATTTCAGATCTTGCCTGTGGCAACTGCAGTGCAACTCTGAGTGAAATACTTAATCACTTTAAGGAAGTTTCCTCTTCTCTAAAATAATAATAATAATAATAATAATAATAATAAAAGTTCAATTGAATGATCAGAAAAGTTCATTTAATTTCTACAGATTTGGTTCCATGATCCATTTTGATGTGAAGATATAAGTACAAAAGCTTGTTATGTATAGAAGTTGGATATCATTTTAAAGAAGTATACATGACATAGTTAAAAACGAATTCAGTTTATTCAAAGCACATATTGTAAAATCAATCAAAGCATTTATTCAAAGCACACATTGTAGAAAGCTCAAATTCATAGAAATTCAACTTAGTTTTGATTTCCACTGTTTTATGAAAAAAGTCACCAAAGTGAGGGAGTGGAAGGTATACTAATTAATTAAACTTAAGGATTTAGCAATAAGTTTTGTTACCTCTTTAATTGAAGCATTGCTATTTGAGACTATGCTTTTCATTTTTAAGTGTTTCTCCTACTGTAATGGAAAAAAAGTAGAGCTTTACTTGAATTACTTATACTTGCAGAATATTACAAACCATATATACCACATAGTCTAAGATTGGAGCCATGCAGTATTTCAGCCCAGTCTGACATCTATGATGACCTAGCAGTTTGACAGTAAGACATTAAACATTCTCGGAAATTATATCAGACATTTTAAGTGGCAAAATTATCACAAAATGTCATGTCATAAGGAAAAGACATTCATTTTCATAAATTCCATATTCTGTTGGTCTCCTCTGGTGAAATTTAATATGAAATTTTACAAAGTCTTTTAATTGAACCATCTCTAGAACAGGGAATGAAAATGCATATCAGTATACTCTCCCTCTTTGATCCCAATTTCATTATACCTTTCTGCATTAAAGAAAAAGAGTTCTTTTCCAACTTTCAATGTAACTAAGTGCATTCTTTTTCTGATAACCCATATTCTTTGTGATAGAAAGTATGCAAAACAAATGTCTATATTATTATTTAGTCATTGTGGCAAGCTATGTCTGAATTCTGAAAAGTGATTGTATTTCCTTGGATTAATCCAATGTTTATGATGATATTTCAAGGCAAAACACATAAACACATCAAACAAAAACAAAAACAAAAATGGATCTCTGGGAAAGATTGAGGGAAGAGAAGTTCTCAGTGGGAAATGAAAATCTATGTATGGTATTGTCAGGTAATATTTTATTTATTTGAGTTCTTTAAAAGACATTGACATTCATATAGATCTAATAAAAAAGGCCAAGTCAAAACTTAGTTAGTTAACCATAGAATAATTAGTTAAATTAGTGATTTTAAGAGTAAATGTCATCCAAGTAGTCTTCCATAAAAATCAAGATAGATTCTGGGTATATACCCTTTATGCTAAATAGTTGAATAATGCATTTTTTTTCCCTTTCCATGCATCACTCCTGCATTGTGTCTCTTATCAAAAAAAAAAATGTTAATACATTTTTTCAGAAGGAAATGTGTCCTTTGTAAAACTAATCTGATAACATTTTGTCAACTTACATTTCTCATAGTGTTTTTTAACCCCCTTTTTGAATATTTCTTTGAGAACTTACCTATACTTAAGATTGGATTTGCTCCTTTATGATTTCCTGCCTTTCTCCTGGTAATTTTTGTGAGGCAGGCCTTATATTTGGATTCCTCCCTGTTTTCATTTCTATGTAATTCTGCATAAATTTGGCTAGTGCCACATCTCTTATTTCTCTTCAAAAAAGTATGATTTTGGAAACTGTTTATTTTCCCTTTATCAGAATGAAAAGTGTAGAGGGCCACAGATAGTGGGGAAATTCTGGATGAGATATAAAACTCTTCAGCTCAGAGGGAACCTGCTGACAATGTCTGGTTTGGCTCCCCATTTCTCCTAATGGCTCTTGGCCTTCCTGAAAAGTCAGGGGGCATGACAACCTAATTAAAGCAGAGTGATACCAAGTGGCAAAGAATCATCTACATATAATAGCATGTTCTTTATGTGGTCCCACATGCACAGTGTTGCTTTGGTTATATAAAGGTACCAGGGTATATAAGGCTGAGAGAATTTGGAATAAACAGACTCCATGTTTGACCATCCACATGAGTCTCACCTCATCACTCCTCCACTAAGACCATCTCAGGCTGGTCCTGTGATCCTCCAGAGAGTTAGTCTGGATGACATATTTTGGCATCCCAGCATGGGGGTTTAGAAAGCACACACCCTTTGGCACCCAAATGTGGGGCCCTATACACAGCAGCTCCACTGACAAGATTGGCTGAGTTGGTGGAGGAATCCCATGACCTTGGGAAGGTGAGTTAAAAATAGGCAAGTGGGAAGATTCTGTAAGGGCTTAACTAGACATTTTTGTTTTTCAGGCAAAATGGGGCAGATAGTAATAAAGGAACCTCCCTCCCAAGGGAAGTATGAAGCAGGCTTCAAAGAGAAGCAAGGTTTGTTGGTAACTCAGAAGCAGATCACCAAGTGCTCAGATGCTCTGGAGTGCATGTCTCCTTGGCTTTGTAAGAAGGAGAGTTTGGAGTCAGAGATGTGGAAGGTAGTGGGAGCTGAATACAATGGTATAAAATTGCCCTTAAGAAATTCCACATACAAGAAAAAGAAAAAGAAAGATTTTTAACTTGGGCAGTCAAACAAGGAAGTATCAGGAGAAAAACAAGGAGTGGGTTAGTGCCAGTAGCTGTGGAGGTACAATACGTGGAAAGGAGCTAAGGAAGTCTTTTAATATTTTGTTTATTTACACTGTTTGTTACTGCTCTAGATTTTATGAGGGGCTTGGAGAGTAGGGTTGGAAGGGAGAGAAGGACTGCCCTGGGAGGTTTGAAGGGCTTGGTGCTTTTCTGTTTCTCAACCCATGTTCATTTCCACCTAAGCCTACACATGAGCCCTTGGGACATCCTCTGCTTCCCAATTCTCCTCCCTCATCTCCTTCATGGGCAGGAAGAGGAGGAGCCAAAGGGGTAACTGACAATCTTAAGCCTCTTCACCACAGTTTTGTCCTCCTATCTCCAGAGACAAGGCAAAAGAGAGGAACCTTTTTACTACAGTTAAGATTACTATTGAGCACTTTGGATTTTTAGGTAAGGCTGCTGTTGAAGGCTTGCCAGTCCTTGAACCTATCCTCATCCAATGGAAAATTAATATACTGCTGTGGGTGCAACAGTGTTCCTTAACTAGTGAGAAAATTCAGGCCTTATTAAGTATAGTACAAGAGCAACTTGACCAAGGACACTTAACAACCTTCTCTAAGTCCTTGGAATTTCCCTGTATTTGTTGTAAAAATGAAATCTGGAAAATGGAAAATGTTGACTGATTTAAGAAAAGTAAATGAACTGATGGAAACTATGGGAACTCTTCAGCCTGGACTTACATCTCCTACTCAGTTGCCTAGGGAATGACCTCTTTGGGTTATAGACATTAAGGATTATTTCTATTCTATCCCTCTGGATAAGGAAGATATGAAAAGGTTTGCCTTTTCAGTGCCCAACATTAATTTATCTGCACCTTATAAAAAATTTGAATGGACAGTTTTGCCACAGAGAAGGAAAAATAGCCCTACCATGTGTCAAATGCATGTGGTTGCTCCTATTCCAGTAAGAAAAGTATTTCCAAAAGTTATTTTATTACATTACAGGGATGATATGGGTGTGCACCTGAGGAGAAAATGTTAGAAGCATGTCTACAAAAGACCATAGAAACACTAAGGAATTACCAATTGTATATAACCCCAGAAATTATTCAAAGGCATGCTCATTTTCAATATTCAGGATATGAAGTATCTCCCAAACTACTTATGGTACAAAAAACTTTAAGAAAAGAGAAATTGAACACCTTAAATGATTTTCAGAAATTGATAGGAGATATCTAATGGATCTGTTCAGTGTTAGGCTTAAGTATTTATCAATTACAACCATTGTATGACATTTTAAGGGGAGACAGTGCTGTTAACTCACCATATCAGCTTACAAAAGAAGCCCAAAAGACTCTGAGAAAAGTTGAACTGGCTTTGTCCAATGTGGTTGAAAGAGTCACTCAAAAACACTTGGAAATATCAGTTTTTGCTACACAAGAGACACCCACAGCAGTCCTTCATCAAGGAGAAAGTGTGATAGAATGGGTGAACCTCCCAGCACAACCAGAACAAAGCCTTATTCCTTACCCAGTGCTTGTGGCTAGAATTTTATTAAAGGCCATTAAGTGAACAGTACAATTATCTGGGATAAGACCTGACAAGATATACACCTTTTATACTAATACACAAATTAATGTATCTTGCAAAACCATTCCAGAGTGGCAAATTTTACTGGCCATGGCTCCAAATTTTACACACGAGTTTCCCTTAAAGATAACCAGACTATTACAAAATTGGCCATGGACTTTTGAAGAAAAATTTTCTAAGGTTCCTCTTAAAGGATCAACCATCTTCACAGATGCATCCAAACATAATATTTGTGCTGTATACTCTCATGACTTAGCTCTAAGAAGAATATTCAGAACTTCCTTTCAATCCCCTCAGCAGAATGAGTTATATGCAATTATGCAAGCTCTTACTTATTATCCAGGAGATGTAAATATAATATCTGATTCAGCCTATTCAGTAGGTGTGGTACAAAGAATTGCCATAGCCCAAATTCAATTAGTAGCTTCTAAGATATTTCAGATTTTTAAGAACTTCAGGAGCAAATGAGAAAGCATCCAGGTAAGTATTATCTCTTTTATGTCTACTCTCATAATGCTATTCTAGGAATTATTTTTTATGCAAACTCAAAGTCAAATCTCCTCACCATGTTAGCCAATACTCCTCTACTTCAGACAGCCCAAAAATCCCATTCTAAATATCATCAGGCTGCTCGAGTTTTACATTTACAATCTGGAATAACAAAAGAGGAAGCTAGGTGCATAGTAAAAGCCTGTACAGCTTGTCTTCCTTTCCATGCTCCTACATTGGCTCCAGGGAAGAACCCTCATGATTTGAAACCCAATGAAATTTGGCAAATGGATGGGGCCCATTATAAATCTTTTGGATGTCTGTCTTTTATCTATGTCATAGTGGATATCTTTTCAGGATTTACTTCTGCAGTACTAGTGACAAAAAAGACAGCCCAAGTGGTCACTGAATTCCTTACACAGCCCTTTACAGTTATGGGCATAACACAAGCAATAGATAATGGATACTGCACTTATTTCTAATCATTTTGCACACTTTGTGCACAGTATCAGATTTTACACACCACTGGCATACCCTTTTATCCTCAAGGACAGGCAATAGTAGAGAGGAGAAAGAGAGACATCAACATACTCCTCCAAAAACAAAAGAGAGGGGAAGCCACAGGTAACTCTGGAGAACTTCTTAACCTAACCCTCTATATTATTAATTTTTTTGGTTTTTGATGATGGTGTACTGGCTCTGGCAGACTGTTTTCATAACCCACTGGAAGGGCAGTGTCCAATGCGAGCAGCTCTGGTATCTTTATATAATTGCCAGGTGATGTGGAGAGATCCAGAAAGTGGTGAAAGGAAGGGACCAGATAGGTTAACTGCTTGGGGGAGAGGGTTTGCTTGCATCTGCATAGATGGAGAAGGAATCTGATGGGTGCCAAGGAGCTATATCTACCTTGTTCATGGAGAGAGATGGAAAAAGAGAAGACCCTAGAAATGAAGGAGAAGACCCAGGAAACATTGGGTGGCTCCATCTTTGACTATGTGTGCCACTGAAAGAGCATGACAGTTAACCCAATGTGTATAGCAATTGACTCATGAACATTAAAAATAATTGTTAATGAGACTCATGCAGGACTTCAAAACCTTCAGGAATCATTGCATTCCCTGACACATGAAGTGATGGACAATAGATTGGCTTTGGACTATATCTTAGCTGCTGAAGGAGGTGTCTGTGTGATTGTGAATTGATAGTTACTTTTTATACCTTTCTTCTGGGCCTCATGGAAGTCTTTTATAGTATCTGTTTATTCATATTGTTTGTTATGTTAATACTTGCTTTTGTGATATTACAACTTGCCTGTGTGATTACTCCCATGGTGATCAATTTAAGCATTGATGCATACCTGCTTTAATTAAAACAAAAGAAAGGGAGAGATGTAGAGGGCCACAGACAGTGGGAGAACTCTGGGTGAGGTATAAGATCCCAGCCCGGAGGGAACCTGCTAACAATGTCTGGTTCAGTTCCCCATCTCCCCTAAAGGCTCTCAGCCTTTTGAGAAGTCAGGGGGCGACAACCTGTGTTGTGATTCAAGCAGAGTGATACCAGATGGCAAAAAGTCATCTACTTTACAATAACAAGTTGTTTATATGGTCCTGCAATGTGTGGGATATAGTTAGGGCATGAGCAATGTGCTATAGTTATGTAAGGGTATTAGGGTATATAAGGCTGAGAGAATTTTGAATAAATGGACTCCATGTTTTGACCACATGGGTCCCTGCTTCTTCACTCCTTCTAAGGCCAAGGACTTGGGCTGGTCCCGAGATCCTCCAGAGAGCTAGTCTGGACAGTATATTTTGGCACCCCAATGAGTGGGCTTTAGAAAGCATAGTGCATTTTGGCACTCCAATTTGGAGACTCTAGAAAGCACACAACAGAAAAGTTCAGATGAAACATATTCTTTTTTTTTTTATATTTTGCATAGGCTTTGTGTTTTTTACTTTTCTAGGAAAAAAACATTTTCCCCATGAAAATAATAGACCCCTTTTCCCAATGAATTGCAACTTTAAAACACAAAACCATTATACTGCCATTAGATATTGAAACTGCATTTCTTTTTCCTGATCTAAAGATTTACTGATAGGGATGGTTTACATGATTAACAGACATGAGAATCTATTTCTTCTTGCCCACAATCAGCTAAGGATTATATTTGATTTTTCTTTAATTTGTAAGTGAGCAGGAAAATGACTTTTTTTCTGAGTTTACTCTCATATGGTTTAGTTGATTTTCGGATTTTCCAGGACTGATTTATTATTTACTTATTTCTGGGTCTAGCTTCTCAATGTTTTTGTTGAGGTGGAAGTAAATATGTCTTTCCCTGCTCAGTAAATACACCTTCTCACAGGAAGAAAATGCATTGTGTGTGTGTGTGGGGGGGGGGGGATAGGAGGTATGCATATGTATACATATTATCTACTTTTCTTTATTATATATATATGTGTGTGTATATATATATACTTCATAGTCATCTAAGTGTATAAGGCCTAGGGGAACAACCTTAGGAACAAGAAGGCCTAGATTTAAATTCTGATTGTTTCTCATAGGTTATCACACCATACCAGTGTTAGGAAAATGTCAGTCATTGGAAGGTGGTTTGAGGAAAACAAAAACAGAGATAGAGATCAAGAAATAGTGGCAAAGATAGAGAGACAAAGGGAGAAAATAGAGACAGAGATTAAAAGAAATAGACTGATAGAGACACAGAGAGAGATAGAGTCAAAACAGAAATAGTGATAAAGACAGTGATAGAGACCTGAAAGTAAAGAGAAAGAATCACAGAGAAATAGTAAATAGCACAGGTAGAGTTAGAAAGATACTTTTATTCATTTATCCACTGAATTGACTAAAGGTAGATATTTCGGCATATAGGATGCTAACCCTAGAGTCAGGAAGACTTCCCCTCTCCCCCCCCCCGCCCCCTCCCCCAAGTTCAAATCTGGCCTAAGGCAGTTACTAGCTATACAACTTTGAGTAAATCACATTTTTAGTTCAGTTTACTTTTCTGTAAAATGAGTTAAAATAGGAAGTGGCAAACCATTTCAGTACCGTTGCCAAGAAAACCACAAATGTGTTCCCAAAATGTTTGACACAACTGAACAAAAATAAAGCATTGACTGAGAAAGGATTACATGCAAAGTATCACATTAGGAAATACAATGATCTCAAAAATTAAGAGGTTCTTAAGCTGTGTACAATTACAGATGCAGAATGTCAGAGCTAAAAAATAAATTGGAGAACAACTAACTAAATTCCTACCATTTTTCAATAGAAAAAGAGAACTCTAATATACACAAATATTGAAACATATAAGAAGTTAATGTCATTCTATTAATCAGGGGGGAAGAATACCTCATATAAAACATGCAGATTCTCATATAATACTTTGAAAAAATTATTATACCTTTTTTTTGGCAAAACATATGTATGGGTAATTTTTCAACACTGACCCTTACAAAAACTTCTTTTCCAACTTTTCCCCTCCTTCCCTCCATCCCCTTCCGTAGATGGCAGGTAGTCCCATACATGCTAAATATGTTAAAGTATATGTTAAATACAATATATGCATACATATTTATACAGTTATCTTTTGGGGATTTAGAAAGAAAGTAAAAATAACCTGGGAAGAAAAACAAAAAGGCAGTAAGTAATAACAGAAAGAATGGAAATGATATGTTGTGTCCCATACTCATTTCTCGGTGTTCTTCCGCTGAGTTTGTTAGTTCTGTTCACTGCTGATCAATTGGAACTGATTTGGATCCTCTCATTTTTGAAGATAGGCACTTCTATTAGAATTGATCCTCATATAGTATTTTTGGTGAAGTGTATAATGAACTCCTGGTTCTGTTCATTTCACTTAGCATCAATTCATGTAAATCTCTCCAAGCCTCTGCATTCATCCTTCTGGTCATTTCTTACAGAACACTAATATTCCATAACATTCATATACCACAATTTATTCAGCAATTCTCCAGTTAATGGACATCCATTCAATTTCCAGTTTCTAGCCACTATGAAAAGAGCTGCCCCAAACATTTATGAACATGTGAGTCCCTTTCCTTTCTTTAAGATCTCTTTGGGATATAAGCTTAGTATTAACACTGCTGGATCAAAGGATATACACAAATCGATAACTTTTGCAGTATAGTTCCAAATTGCTCTCCAGAATGCTTGGATCCATTCACAAGTCCACCAATAATGCATCAGTGCCCCAGTTTTCCCACATCCCCTCCAATATTCTGCATTTTTTTCCTGTCATTTATCCAATCTGAGAGGTGAGAGGAGTATCTCAGAGTCTCTTAATTTGCATTTCTCTGATCAATAATGATTTGGAACACCTTTTCATATGACTAGAAATAGTTTCAATTTTTTCATCTGAAAATTGTCTGTTCATATCCTTTTACCATTTATCAATTGGAGAATGGCTTGATTTCTTATAAATTAGAGTCAATTTTTTATATATTTTGGAATTGAGACCTTTATCAGAACCTTTAACTGTAAAAATATTTTCCCAGTTTATTGCTTCTCTTCCAATCTTGTCTGCATTAGTTTTGTTTATACAAAAGCTTTTTTATTTTTTATTTTTTTAATTTTTAATTTTTTAATAGCCTTTTATTTACAGGTTATATGTATGGGTAACTTTACAGCATTGACAATTGCCAAACCTCTTGTTTCAATTTTCCCCCTCCTTCTCCCTACCCCCTCCCCCAGATGACAGGATGACCAGTAGATGTTAAATATATTAAAATATAAGTTAGATACACAATAAGTATACATGACCAAACTGTTATTTTGCTGTACAAAAAGAATCGGACTCTGAAATATTGTTCAATTAGCCTGTGAAGGAAATCCAAAATGCAGGTGGACAAAAATATAGGGATTGGGAATCCAATGTAATGGTTTTACAAACACTTTTTTAACTTGATATAATCAACATTTTCTATTTTGTGATCAGTGATGATCTCTAGTTCTTCTTTGTTAACAAATACCTTCCTCCTCCACAGGTCTGAGAGGTAAACTATCCTATGTTCTTCTAATTTATTTATAATCTCATTCTTTATGCCTAAATCATGAACCCATTTTGATCTTATCTTGTTGTATGGTGTAAGTGTGGGTCCATGACTAGTTTCTGCCATGCTAATTTCCAATTTTCCCAGCAGTTTTTGTCAAATAGTGATTCTTATCCCAAAAGTTGGGATCTTTTGGTTTGTCAAACACTAGATTGCTATTATTGTTGACTGTTTTGTCCTCTGAACCTAACCTATTCCACTGATAAACTAGCCTATTTCTTAACCAATAACAATGGTTTTCGTGACCACTGCTTTATATAGCCCATCTTCATTTGTGAATCTCATATAATTTTAAATAGAATTTTATATAATGTTTTAAGTTTGAAAGGGTAATAGTGTTTTTGCTATTTTGAGCCTCAAAATTACCCTGGAAAGTAAACTTTTTTTCTGCATGTTATAGATGAGGAAACTGAAGCAAATAGATGAAGTGATACAATTGGACTCACAGAGAATGTGTCTGAAGTATAATTTAAACTCACAACTTCCTGACTCCAATAATATTACTCTGTACATCGCATTTGCTCTCTACCAGCTAGTGCCTTAGCTGAAAGATCTTAAAATTATTATCTAAATGCAAGGAGCAGGGAAGCAAGCTAGAAACAAGTCATATAGGAAATTATTCCATACCTAATGTTATAACTGGAACATGTCTTATTCCCATGGCTCCCTCATGTTATAGACAAAGTAGTAGACTAAGAAAAGTGAAGACTTGGACAAACTTACCCTAAAAGAATGAAATTAATAGAGGTTTAAATTAATTCTTCTATCTCTTTACAAAAATGTCTAACATGAATAAGATTCTCTATTACCGTAGTCATAACATAGAATACTGGGAATATATTTTGCCAACGTATAATATCTTCTATTACCTTGTGATTTCTTTTTGTCCTTCAGTTATCACCACCAATACTCCCCCCACATTCTCACTCATCATATACCCTACTTTGCTCATAACTGATTTTAGTGCTGCAGGAAATGACAGTTGACTGTCTCTATCTCACCCTTAGCAAATTTTAACTTTATTTGTTGAATTGCTGAATTTAAGAGAAACATATCTTCACTTTCAGACTGTATACCAGGCAGAATAAAAATTGTGTTGTCTGGCATTTAATTACCTGCAATACAAATTTCCAACTTAATAGTCCTAAACAAAATCAAATGACATGAGTGCCAAGCTCAGTGCATCTATCAATTCACTGTGGCTTCAGTGTTTTGCATTGTTAGAGAGGGGGGAAGACAGAACCAATTTCCTATCCTTCAAAGTTATGGTTATTTTCATCTGTAGATTTTTGCCCTTCCAGAAATATAAGGAGAGAAGAAGAATAAGAAAGGTCTGAATCATAGCAAGCAGGGAAAAAAAAAAAAAAAACCCTCTTATTTCATAATTTTTTTTTTATTTTCTTGTTTGTTTGTTTTTTATCAGTCATCTTGACAGGAAAAGATAATGACAAATGTTGGAGGGGATGTGGGAAAACTGGGACAGTAATACATTGTTGCTGCAGTTGTGAACTGATTCAATCATTCTGGAGAACAATTTGGAATTCTGCTCAAAGAGCTATAAAACTGCATACTCTTTGATCCAGCAGTGTTTCTACTGGGCTTATATCCCAAAGAGATATTAAAGAAGGGAAAGGGACCCACATGTGCAAAAATGTTTGTTGCAGCCCTCTCTGTAGTGACAAGGAACTCGAAACTGAGAGGATGCCTATCAGTCTGAGAATGACTGAATGTTATGGTATATGAATGTCATGAAATATTATTGTTCTGTAAGAAATGACTAACAGGATAATTTCAGAGAGGCCTGGAGAGATTCACATGAACTGATGCTCAGTGACATGAGCAGAACCCGGAGATCATTGTATATAGCAACAGCAAGATTATGCAATGATCAATTCTGATGATATGGCTCTCTTCAACAATGAGATGACTGAGTCCAGTTCCAATGATCTTGTAATGAAGAGAGTCATTTGCACCCACTGAGAGGACTAGAGACTAACTGTCAATCACAACATAGTATTTTCACTCTTTTTGTTCTTGTTTATTTTCATTTTGTTTTCTTATTATTTTCCTTTTTGATCTGATTTTTCTTGTGTAGCATGATAACTACGGAAATATATATAGAAAAATTATACATGTTCAACATATAATGAATTAATTGCCATCTAGGCAATCTATATGACCTCTTTATTTAATGCCTATGAAATAATTGATGAGTAATAGAAAGATGAGGATATATAGAGTTATAGATTTCTTTACTTTTAAGAATAAGGATAATAAGTTAAGGATAGAAGATAGTGGAGTTTCTGGCACTTCCCTTATCCTAATCCAATAAGAAGGTAAGATACATGGGAGTGAATAAGATAAAAGCCACCTTTGTCATGGTAAGATGGCATTAACTTCTAAAGTAGACAAATAATAAAAGAACATGAGATGAACTGAACATAGACATATGCATTGATTTCATGACAAAATGAGAAGCAGATGTTAACTGTTATAGTATAGAGCTTCATATTATTTTATGTCAACCAATGAGTATGCCAATTATTTTTTGGCTCTCCACAACATGGCAATCATTAAAAAAATAATAATAAAAAGACATAGAATGTGGAACACTAAATTGGAAATAAAATCAAAATGTTGCAAAAAATAAAGTGTTGAAAGTTGAAGCATCTTAATTCATTGAAAAATTTTCACTTCTACCAATTTCCTTAATGAATATTTATGCAAAAATCTTAAAAAATATATTAAAGAATAGATTACAGAAAGTCATCTCCAGGATAGTACACTATGACCAAGTAGGATTTATACCGGGAATGCAGGGATGATTCAATATTAGGAAAATTATTAGCATAATTGACTATGTCAATAACCAACTAAAAAACCCATGTGATTACCTCAATAAATGTAGGAAAAGTATTTGATAAAATCCATATATGACAGACCATCCCATATGCTATGAAAATTTCAGGGCACAAAAAGTCCCACTATATTAAGATGGGTCCAGAGGAAAAAGTGAAACTAATGGCCTTACAGAGCCCTCCCTTACTCAAATCCAATTTTCTTACATGTTATTGCAAAACTTCCCTGATATCATGATTATTTTTTGAGAATAAAAGAACAAACAAACAACAACAACAATAAATCTTAACTAATACTTTCAGGTTACTTCTGTCATTCTTACATTTGCCTTTAGGGATTTTGCTTTAATAAGCCTTTATTCCTTATCATTCACCATTATTTTTTATCATCTTTCAATTCCTTACTTTTTTCTCTTCCTATACTCCATCATAGAATATGAATTAAACTTTAAAGAAGGAATTAATATCACCTTGATTATTCTTCATCAATAAAAAGTTGATCTTATTCAATATAATCTCTTGGGAATCTTCCAGCTCTTAATTCCTGTGAAGTTACCTAATGTTTCTCTGTTGGTCAACAGAGTGAGATTATCTATATAATTTAGTTTCTGAAACACTGTCTTGTGTATCTGGCCAGCCATAATCAGATCCTTAAGGCATGTGAATGAAATAATATTCTCTTTCATCACACAAATGAGTTCCATAGTCCTTCAATTTACCTTGTGAATGTGTACATGATTTAAGTATCTAACCTTTTTGATTCATGATAGCACAGATTATTTTTTATTTTGATAAAAAAAAAAACTTCAGGAAATTCTTATTTCATTAGAAATATGAGTAATTGATTTATTGATAAAAAGATTGACTCACTTATAATCATTCAGTACAATGTGATTTTGACAATTAAAGCGATGATCTTAGAATACATGGTGAAATCTTATTATTAAAGAGTGAGCACTTTGTATAGAATATATGACATTTTTATCACTGTTATTGGCAGAAAATGGATGAGGGTTGGAAACATGATGACCTAATTAACCAGTAACTGCTTCAATGTACTCAAAAGCCAGCTCAAGATTAATCAGACACAGGAACCTCATTTCCCCAGGTGGCTGAGGAATGATGGTGAGATGTATGTCAATGAACAATGGCATTGGGATGAATAATAGCCAATTATGAAGTCAGTAACTGAAAACACCTACATGATAGATTCTCCAATGAAGGTATGATATGTGAGAAAGAATTCTTATAGTGGACAGGGAGCTCTAAAGAAAATGTCAAAATCTCACTAGGGAGGAATTTCATATGTGTCTAGTATATTCATACTTGAGTAAGAACCACTGTACAAAATTCCTGACAAATTTCATTCGATTGCTAGAAGACTTTAAGATCTCTTACTACACCAGATTTCAAATTTGAATAGTTCTTTCCATTGAGAAATAATGCATTATATTGAGTCTTATTGTCCTCTTTGAACAATCAACAAGAATTTATTAAATACCCTCTATAGTTCACACATATTTTCTATCAATTATTACCAATTCTGATTTCTTGAGTAAAGCTGAATCAATATATTTTCTATTCTATAATCTCATATATCTTAATCTTAAATACCTTAAGAACATTAATCATTTTCCCAAGTTATCTTTGAGCAAAAATTTCTCAGATCTCTTAAATTGTCCCACTTTAGGATTTGTTTCATTTCCTCCCTTAACTGGTAACTTTTGATGAGGTGCTTTCTATCTTAACAATTTCTTTTCTAAAATATAACTCCTAGAATGCAATTGTTATTTTGAAAGAGAATACATATCCACATAACATAAAAAATAAAGTTTATCAGCACACGTTTTTGATATCAATCAAACCAGTCAATAACAATGTGACATAACAGGATAAAAGGGTAGGCTTGAAATAATATGACCCAAGTTCAAACCTTGTATTGATTACATGATGGTTATATACCCTTGAACAAGGTATTTAATCTCTTAATGCAGGAAATCCTTTAAAATTTAATCCTTTAAAATGAGCTGTTTATTTTAATCAGTGGAAATATTTTCCACATTGAAAATTTCTTATCACTAAAATTGAAGAGCTGGTACCTTTCTTCTATCCCTTATCCCCCCCCCCAAAAAAAAGTTATTACAAATAATAAAATTTACCCACAAAGACCACACTTTTTCTTTATCTTATTGCCTCTTGATCTCAGGCTGAATATCTAGAAAATGTGGACTAGATTTTACTCTTATAATTTGTCTAAATCATCAGATTTCAGGGATAAGGGAGAAGAGATGTATAAGCAAGACAAATGGGCTGATCATAGTTTGAAAAAAACTGCAATAGTGTCACATAAAGAAGTTAGGCAGAAGTACAGGACCATGGTCTAGTGGAAACAGAACATGGGATTTGGAGCCAGAATATAAGGGTTTAAATCTGAGATTTTCCATTTGTTATCTACTGAACTTTGGCAACTTGCCTCCTCTTGAGGTCTCAATTTCCTCATCTGTAAACAAACTATAGGAGTTGGACTGGATGATCTCTAATCTTTCCATCCCTAAATCCTCTTTCTGATCTTAATAAAAGATAGAACTAATTAGAGTGCATTTGTGTTTTATGTAATAGATGAGCCCTAAAAAGATTTTGGCAAACCAGATGTTTACAAATTGAACTGAGAAAGCCAGATGAGAAAAGCAAGCTTCGAAAGGAAAAGTTGACTTCAGCAATATGACAACTGGAAGGAAGACTATTCAATCAACACAAAAACTAGGAAAAACACTATATCAAGTATGCATAGTCAGTTGTCTCTTATCCAAGTTGAGATGCTGGCATAAATGAATGTCCATAAATGGGTTTATATGCATTAGCTCAACCCACAGAAAAGTTGTCATTGCTATCCCTAGAATTCATTCTTTGAAAAAACATTAAGACTCAGATCAGTGAAAACTGGATCATTTTAATCTTTATAGAAATTTGATTGTGTAAAAAAATCAGTAATTTAAAAAAAAAGTTTATATTATTTTTCTTTATATCTCCTATATTTTCTTACATTTATCTTCTTTTTTCCCCTCCCAAATAGCCATTCCTTAAATAAAAGAATAAAAAAAAATAGGAAAAAAAATCTAGTGACAATAACTAAAATACTTTTTTTAAAAGTCTTACATACACACGGTTCCACATTCATAGTCCCCACCTCCTCTAATTTTTTCCAGGCCAAAGTAAGTAGCAATTGGACTCTTAGGATGAAGATTACTTGTAAAAATATACAGAGTTAGAGAAAAGTCATATGAAGAGGAGAAAAACATCCATTTTGACGATGAAAGAGAGCAATTAAGTTTTTCTTTTTCTTTTGTTGTTGTTGTTGTTGTTTTTTCCCCCAAAGGCAATCAGGGTTAAGTGGTTTGTCCAGTGTCATACAGCTACTAAGTGTCTGAGATCAGATTTGAACTCAGTTCCTCCTGATTACAAGGTTCTTAATTTATTCTCTGCATCACCAAAGTGACCCAAGGGGAATAATTCACAACCAGGCTTGAAGGTATAATTAAGTTATAATGTGTTTTAAATATTATTAAGATATTAGAAATCAATCTTGTGTATATTGAGGTGGTAATGGGAGGGCAGAAAAAAAGTAATCAAAGTGTAATTGTGATCATCCCAGTGTAAATCCCATTAGTCCCAAACAAAATCCAGAGATTATTCTCTAAGTCTCTCCAAAAACTCAATTATTTTCTCTCTTTAACTTTGTTCCAGCTATTCCTTACTTTTATAAAAACTTTTCTTTTCATCTTAGCCTGATGAACAGTGTATCAGTTTGTCACATAAATATTCCTACTCCAGAACTGCATATAATTGAGCTTTTTATTGAATCTCATACATTACTGTTTACTTCTCTCATTGATTATCAAATTCTACTTTTAATTATGGTAGATGGGAAGGATGTGTTCATCTATTTAGTGTCAAGTAAATGTGGGGTGTGTGTGTGTGTGTGTGTGTGTGTGTGTGTGTTTGTGTGTGTGTGTGAAGTGTAAGTACCTAACTATTCTACATTTTGCCAAGGTTATACTCTGAATTCTGGGCTATTTCTGTTCATATTGACTTTTGCCGTACCCCTGGATTTAATGATTTTGGAAAAGATAATGAAGGTGACAATTATTTACAACTTTGTCTCACTTAAATCCAATCCAAGATAAAGTCAAGATATCATTCATGATGTCATTGGTACACTTCAAAAATTTAGTGTACCAATGACAAATTTATGCTTTACTTGGATTGGATCTAGTCTTATTTAACTGATCCTCTTAGGTATTGTATCACAAAAATAGATTTTGAGTTCTTTGAGAATAGAGAATGTTTGTTTTTCTATTTGATAAAATGATTTTTAAAAATCTTTAACAATTATTATACACCTAGAACTGTGCTAAGGACTGGAGATACAATTATAAGCAAAGTAGATAGCCCCTACTTCCAGAAGCTTACATCCTAAAGGAGAAGAAAAAAATTATGGAGCAGAATATGGAGAGGGAAGATAATATTTTCATCTCCAGGGCTTAGCACAGTGCTTCTAACATTGGGATTTAATGAACGTTTTTCCATTCAATTCAGTTTCATTTCCACCCATGCATGGTGAGTATAAAAAAGGGCAAATACTATTTCTCCAGTGCTTTTTTATTACCCGAACACAAAAACACAGTTACTAGCATTTACTATCTATTAGATAAATGTTTGTGGATGTGAATTGTGTTTTTTTTCCTATATTGTTTATGTGTACACTAATGAGAGGGGTAATGTGTAGTAGAGAGTCGGCCTTAGAGACAAGATTTGATCTCTTTCTAACACAATGACTTTTTCAACCTGAGGTACCACAGAAGTTTTGTGTACTCCCAATGAATTTTTTAAGAATATTAGATAAAAGCACTTTATCTGCATTGGTGGAAAGAGATTCTTCATCTTTTATTTCTCTGTTCCAACAAAATTACAGGTCTAGTCACTATCATCATTCCACTGCATCAATAAAGAGAGTTGTTTTCACACCAGGAGTGGTTTACATCAAATAAACAAGAAATTTGTGTAAAAAAATAAAACAACAACAACCTTGCTGTTCTACTAGTATCCAATTTAATGCGAGAAGTAAAAAAATGAATCCAGTCTGATTCATGTCTTGGTAAGTAGTGCAAGTAAAAAAAAAAATGTGGATATTCCCATAGCAGGAATGCCAGAACAAATGCCTACATATTGTACACACACACACACACACACATATATGTTGTGTGTATAAATAATATATATATCTTATATATATTTATATGTGCATAAATATTCATCTAAGGAATATATACATAGTGTGTGTATGCACATACAAAAATTTTTAAGAAAGGTATGTATAAAGTGTATCTATCTATCTATACATATGTGTGTGTGTGTGTGTGTGTGTGTGTGTGTGTGAGAGAGAGAGAGAGAGAGAGAGAGAGAGAGAGCAGTAGATAATTTAAAAGTACTGAGATTTATTGGAGCATTCTCTTCTTCAAAACTAAACCATGTCAATAAGCATACCCTAAGATAGGGTGGAAGATAAGATAGATGGAAAAAATGAAATATGTTTTTTAAGGAGACAAGAAAAAGTGATGAGTACTCATCCTTGGACACGCATAATGTGTATCTCCTGACAATTTTAGTAATAAATTACATCAGAAAGCCAAGTGCTCCAAGCATAATAAGTGGTTTTAAAGGGAAGGGGGTCATAAGGTAGTCAAGTCCATAAGGTAGAATCAAGTCCTAGAGAGATATAATCAGAAAAAAAAATTATGTTTCATCCTCAACAAAATTTTACAGAGTTTAAACAGTTTTTTTTTCATTTGTGCTAACTATTTTTCTTCTCTCCCTTGATGGGAGAGATCTACAGCTAAATGTAGATGGTTTTAAAATGTTGAGAACCCTGAACCTGGGAGCTTTGAAACTCTGATTTTAAATCCTGCATCAGATATTTGCTGAACATGTAGCCCTGGGAAAATGAGCATCAATTGTTTTTTAGATAGATAGATAGTTGTTTAAAAAAAAAAAAGGAGATTTGACGTGGTAGCTTCTAAATTTCATTCTAAGTCTGTGTGTATAATCTATGACATATCAGTACTTTGAGGCAAGTGTTCTGCCTTTAAGATTTTGTAAAAATATTTCTTCCAAAAAATTCCAATTTTGGCTCCCTAATCTTATGCATGCCAGACAGTATTCTATTCAATAAGAATGCAAAAGAATCTTCCATCAAGAACCATACCTTTGTACATCTCTAATATTTCAAGACCCATATCATTTAAAATTGGGAGGGAATCAGGTCCTTAATCTTAACATATTATATTAAATGAAAGCAATAATAGCCATAAAGAATATCCTCTGTGTGTGTGTATGTGTATATGTATGTGTGTATATATGTATATGCATATGTATATATATATATATATATATATATATATATATATAAACAGTAATCCTAGCAGAATGAATAAAATAAAACATATCATAGTTATGATGTTCAAAAAATAATTAATATGATCTAAAGAACCAGAATATCATATTTATAAAGGACATAGAAATAGAGTATTTAAAATACTTAATATTATGTTTTACATAATATTCATGGCTCAATTCATACTATACAAGTTCAAAAGGAAACTTTTTTTTTCATTCTAGGAGTAAGTGGAATATTTGAAATAGTTGTGGGAATTTTAATTACTTTTGGGGCAAGAGCTTATGTAGACCAATCACTTTATTCATTTCTGACATCATCATTTTCATAATCAAACCCGACTTTTTTTTCTTGTTTTACTTACAAAAATGTGTAATCTAAAAATTACTAGGGGAGAGGTGATCTTCAAACTTTAACTTTCATAATAGCATTAGAAGGGGTAAGAAGAAGATAGAAATTTTTAAAGTCACAGTAAGTGTAGGAAAAAAAAAGTAGTGAATTTAATTTTAGACATGAACTTAATAGCTTAATATGTTTAATGGAAATTCTGTTAGAGATGTCTAAAAGGGAATCATAGTTGGGACATAGGCCAGAAGAGAACTTAGAGTTGAATATGAGAAAAATCCACATACACATAATTAAATCCATGGAAACTGATGAAATTACTAATTGAAATAACATATAGTGAGAAGATAAGATAGCTCAGTGACAGAGCCCTGTCAAACATGATCTGGTTGAAGAAGCGGCAAAGTGAACTGAGAAGAAATAGTTAGAGGGGTAGAAGGAAAACTGGGAGAAAGTAGTTCCCCAAATTTAGGAAAATGAGAATATCCAAAAGTAGAGGCTGATCAAACACGATTATGGCTATAGAGAGTTCAAGGGAAGTGACGATTGAGAAAAGGTCACTGGATTGGCAATTAGGAGATCATTGGTAACTATAGAGAAAATATAAGATGGAATATGGTTTGTGGTAATTAAGAAGGGAGCAAGATGAGAGAAAGTAGAGAGATCTTTTATAGGCTTTCTCAAGGAGTTTAACCAGAAGGGACAGAAGAGTTCTAAGATAATAGATGTTGCACAATATAGCAAAATAATTGAAGTCTTTAATTGGGGAAAACAAGTTGTAACTCAGAATACCACATAAATTTGCTATGGTGTCTGAGAAGGGGCTGGAAAAAAGAGTTTATATAGGAAACTAAGGCAAAGGGAATGGCAGGACTGCAGGTGAGCAATTTACAAAATAAACAGGTTAGGAGTGATATTTTTTTTTTCAGCCCAAAACAATTCATTGGCCTGGAAAAGGAGACAAGGTCAGCTTCAGAGACTAATCTTAGTCAGTTTTGTTCATCATAATAAAGGGCCATCATAAATTTCAGTTGCAAAAAAAGGAAAAAAAATTCCTGGCAATCAAATCTCAGGTGAAGCATTGGTCCAAAGTTTATAGACATAAAGTCCTTTTCTCCCCCCATTACTACACTAGTAGCCTTTCCAGTTTTGCTTGAAATATTAGACCTTGTGATTCAGTAACATTCTTTGCTTTCCAAATATTTCATCATATTTTGACTTCTTTCAAGGGTATCACATAAATCCAGGGGAAAAGAAATGATACAAGTATAGGTAGAATTGATTGAAAGTTTTGTTTGTGGATATGCAAATACTTTGCCCGTGTCAGTCATATCATAGAATTGATTCTAAAGTTTTCAAAAGAACTTTGAAATTATTCTTGTATCACTTCTAACCTCCATATGAATGACTACCTTGCATCAATTCTTTTTAAAATAATATTTTATTCAAACTTACATTTTGCACTCATATAACATGATTAGCCCGAGAGTTGCACTCTGCAGTAGAGTTTGAATGGTTGGCTATTTTAGCTTAAGAACTGCAGTCCCCAATATCTTATCTTGCCAGGTGATTTTCAGAAAGACAATTTTTCACAGATAACATAAATGAGAGTGAATCAATTTCTTGGCATGGTGTTAGTAGACTGTCCAAGTTTCCACACATACAGCAATGAGATCATTGCATTAACTCTGCAGACCTTGTGATTGGTGAGTTTTCTCATGCATAACTTCTTTCAGAATCTTCCAAACACTAAGTTACCTCTGTCAAGGGATGTTAATGTCATCCTCTGCATAGAAACCCTTAGAAAATATATTGCAAAGGTAATTGACCTTATCCATAACATTAAAAATTTCTCCATTTTTTGTAACCGATGGTTCCATATATGGATTGTGTGGTGCTAATAGCTTCAAAATTTCCCCACCATCATTTCCTAAACAATTTTGATGTTTGTGAGTGTTCTGGTCCAGATGATTAAATACAGTGTTATACACCAAATCTCTGAAAGTTTCTGTTCTGTTGTTGCCAACTATGTGCTGTTTCAACTTTTCTTCCAAGTTAGAAATGAACCGTTCTTGGAGAAGTGTTTCAAATTGTTGTCCAAATTGTTGGCATTAAATCATCAACATTGGGGCTGAAGTTTTTGTGGAATATAAATGTTTTATCTTGGAAATGATAAGTCTATGATCAGCCTAGTACTTTGTCACACAACAACCACTCTCACATTCTCTGTCTCATATCTTTACAGTCTATTAAATGGCAATGTTTGCCGCAAGGTGCATTCATGAACTTTTATTGTCTTTAGGTAAATGGAAAGCAATGCCAGAGATGAGAACATCATAGGAATGCAAATTTTTAGAAGTAAATTGTAATTGTTGTTGCTATTTCCAGCTGCATTCCTCCCAAGGATTTACTGCCATGCTTGCTAATGTGTCTACTTTTGATTAATGTCACTCAGAATTATGTTGGCCTCTTTTTGGACATTAATTATGAGGATATTCAGGTCTTCATAAAATATTTCTTTGATTTAATCAGGCTTCATCATATTGAGAACATTTGAACTGTTAATAGCATTGTATTGATTGTATCAATGACAAATGATTGTCATGAATATGTTGTTAACTTCTTTTGTTAAGTATAAAAATTTGTTGTCTAGATTAGGGATTGGTTTTGTTTTGTTTGTTTGTTTTTGCAAGGCAACTGGGTTTAAGTGACTTGTCCAGGTTCATACTGCTAGTAAGTTTTAAGAGTCTGAGACTGGATTTAAACTCAGGTTCTTCTAACTCCAGGGTTGGTGTTGTATTCACTGTGCCATCTAGCTGCCCTGATTAGATTAATTTTGATTGCAAATCCTGTGCCAGCTTCTTGACTTTTCCCTTCACTAAAATTTCCGAAAGAAATGTGAAACTTCAGTAAGATGGCCTTCATTTGTCAGCTTTCTTTCATTTGGCTCTGTGATTTGTATGTGACACTTGCTGAGTTGTCTTGCAACAAGAGCTATTCATTTTTCAGGTATACTGGATTTATTTTTTCCACAGGCACACACGTATTCCATGTGCCAATAGTGAGTGAAATTATCTTTGCAAGGTTTTTGTACATTTTGTTGGTTTGAATTGTAGAGAGTGATCTTTACTTGCTGTGGAAAATAGTCCATAGCTGAGTGACATAGACAATTTTTAAGACACCTGTTCTAGCCCCTTCTTTAATTTAGGCAATGAGCAGTATAGTCATTTAAAAAGGCTGCTCAGACACCTACACTGTACTTAAAACAAGGATTCTTACAAGGTGTTAACTCAGTGGAATTGATAATACAATGGTTATCTAGTTTAGCATGGTGATTAATAGTTCTCTAGTTCAGTATGATTGAATTAATCTTACAACAAATAATGGTTCCCTAGTGATATAATGATTGGCTTATACTCAGTATGATGAATGGATTTAATTGTAATAGAGTATTTAAGAAATCAAAGTCAGACCCAGAGATGGGACTCAGAGACAGACTAAAAGAAGACAGAGGACTGGGGACTGGAGCTGGTTGGCCTGTCCTCCTGCTTCCCCCACTGAGACCAAGGCCCATCTGAAGGGCCTCCAGAAAGCTAGCTGAGCCCCAGATAAGGAGACAGACTATGAAGGGGACAATAAAGACTTTTGGACTTTAACACCTGGCTATTCTCGTGGCAATTACTCAGCTGAAAAGAAGGCTGGTCTCAAGACCTACAGAAAACTAATCAGAACACTATAGACACTGGCTGTCAGTGGCCAAGGTTATGACAAGTCCCAGTGTATCAGCATCTACAGTTTCATCATTTGCCTGGTGCCACATAACTTTGAAATTGGTTTAAAAATCAGTATATAAATTGAATATCAGTGAATCAGAATTGTGTGAAGTAATCAGCCTCTAGCGTCATCAGAGTGTAGTAGGAAGGGAAAGGGAAACTCAAGGTGATGGCTCAGGAACAGTGCATGACCTTAGTTTTTTGGTGACCAATCAATTTCTAAGTGTTCCAAATTACATGTTTTAACTGCCTTCATAGATATTGGAACAAATTGTCCCATCTGCCCATTCTACCAGGAGGAATCTTTACATGCTTGGTTAGATACCCCCAACTCACCAAAGGGTTTGAGATCCCCTTGGCTTCCCTCAATCTGGTTTAAACTCTCTGCCTAAATAGTTTTTTGGGGTGTGGCCACTGTACATGATATAGGTTCTTGGAGTCACATGTGTGAGTTGAATGAATAAGGTTGACACCAAAAGTAGAAAGCAGTTCTGAAGACTTTTAGCAATCTTCACAACAGAGGTCCTACTCTTACTAAACATACCTGACACCCCAGTTTAATGCTACCATATTGGAGAAAGGTTATTACTTTCGTCCTTATTATCTTCCAATAGAATACACATTTTTTGAGGAAATATTTGTTTTCAGTCTTTCAATCTCCAACATCTAATACCATTCTTAATCAATCTCTATTGAACTGTTAAAGTATTATAATGAGAATGAGGATTATTCTTGTTCCATTTGACAAATGATTATAGAATAAAATGCACTGTATAAATATTGCTAAGCTATTATGTTCTTGATATGAGGGAAAATATTCCAAATAATTGGAATTATCAAGAAATGGAAGAGCTTGACCTGGGAAAGAATGTTTCCCTTTATCCCACTCCCTTCCTGCAACTCTGGAAATGTTCAGGAAAAGCATAGGTCACCATTTGGTAGCCATTTTTAAAGGGAATTATTTTACATTAGCTGTTTGATCTGAACAGAAACTGAGTTTCCAACTACCGAAAATTCTGTGATTTTTAGAATACATTTTACTCCTGTAAATTGTGTATTGTGATCAATAACAATGATATTTCTTTGCTCTAGAGAGGAAAAAAAAAAGCACTATATGAGTCATAGGAATTGTGTAAGATACACTCAAAGAAGCCATTATGTGAATGCAATGGCTAAGTAAGACTCCTACTATAACATTACTCATACTTTTAACAATGATACACTACAGGCATTAATGATTAGGAAATATTAAGCTCTTCATTTTCACAATCCATTTTCTCTTGGTGTATTCTTCTCTCACTGATTCAATTCCCTTTGATGACATGAATCTGACCATTATAGTTAGCTAGGTTTTCTTTCCTTCACTTTTTTTCAAAATCAGATAAGCACAAGTATTTTACTTTTTAATCAAGTTAAGGCTAAAACTGAATCAAATGATTTCAGAATGATATTTGAATCTAAATGACAATCACAGTGACAAAAGAAGATTCCATAATTTGAAAGATTACAAATGCCATTCATACAATAGGCTTCTAACTCATCATAAAAGGGCTTTTGACCTTTTCTTTGTAAAGGGCTGAAACTCTTGAGTTCATGAACTGAGGTCAGACTTAAGGCTAATTACTGATTGGACAATACTCTATTAGCATATGCTTAGAAAATGGCCCTTCCTACTATTCTGTGCTGGCTCGATAATTGGTGTATATAGAGACTTGTAGAAGGGATTGGGGGTGGAGTAAGACTAGCCAGGGTCACTTCTGGGTGGGAGACAAAGAAGGAAGGTCAGGGAGATTCTGCATCCATCCAATTCACTCCTACCTCTTAAAGACCTGATTCTAAGGTGTTCAGAGTGCTAACAAGATCATATTTCTTCATTTAAAATTTTTAGTTTGGAGGTTTATTTGGATTTGGTTCAGATCCATAATTTTATCCATGTTTATTGGGAACTCACAGCATGAAAATTCCTTTTACCAGTACAGATAATAACTAATCTACAACTCAACAGATGATAGCTATAATCATCATAATTTTCATATTTATAACTATCTTCATATAGATTATAAGAACCTTGAGATCAGGAACTCTTTAATGTGTCATCTTTTAGTGTCTAATGTTGAATATTTATCATAACATTTAATAACTGCCTGTCAAATTATTGTAGAGTTGTTTTGGGAAGAGCAATTACAGATGATCTGCTGAAACCCAGAAGGCAAAAATAGGCCAAAAGAATGAAAATTGCAACTTATTGGAGAAATTAGGATTTATTACAATTTATCATTACACTAAGCAAAAGAGTACATGAACAAGCTTTAACCCTTAGTTAATATTAAATTAAATGAAAAGCAGTATGATATCTATCTATCTATCTATATATCTATATAGATAGATAGATATATGAAAGGAAAAAGCATCAAAACATAAAAACATAATGTCTGTCAAAGAAAAACAATACAGTGACCAAAAGTCCAGCTATACACAATTTTGAAGAGAATTTGCATGATTTTTAATAATATATATAGAGATGCTGCCACCAAAGAAGATAAAGATTTTTTTCTCTTCTGACCTTCATGGGAGAATTCCTTTGAAATTTTTTGTTATGCATATAGTTATATACACCAAAAAACATTATTAAATCATTTGAAATGTGTTACTGAGTCTGTAGCTACAATGGCAAATTAGATTAAATAAGAACCAGAAATAGGATTTAATTTACAATGATCCAAAGATATCTGGATTATTACATAGATGTAGAACTCTAAGGGACAAGAAAAGTAATCAATCCCTAAACTTTTAACAATTAGGAAAATGAGAGAGAGAGAACTATTGATTGATTTTCCAAAGATCACACAGAGAGCAAATGACAGACAAGGACTTTGACCTCAAGTGTTTTTTTTGTTTTTTTGTTTTTTCTGTCTTATGCAAGGATAAGTATTCATTCAATTTTTTTTTACTATCTTGAAATAGATGTATAGTAACACTAAAGCAGACTCTATTCAGTCTTAATGTGATAATAAATACAAATGGGCAAGATCTTATATATTTTCATTGATTTAAAATCCTCCTACAACTTCCTGACTTAGATTTTAGGTGGAAACAACCAAGGCTGAAGTATTATCATTTATAACCCATCATTTCATAGCATTTAACCATTCACAAATATTCTTTGTATCTTTAGGATAATACTTTCTGTTCAGATCATACTAAATTGGTTCAGTTATTTCTCAGACCTATTTAGATCACCACTAGCTATAAAGGAAATTCAACTTAGAGATTCATCATTACTTTCCAGTCCAATCAATATCTACATTGCTGTGAATTAAGACTCAGCTCAGGTAGAATCCAAAACTTTGATCTTATGGTGTAAAATGCTTAAGAGATAAATAAGTCTATTTCATTTGTAAAGGTACTTCATTTCTGAATGTGAACTTGCTTGTGTCCTTCAAATTCAGCATTATAGCAAAAATAGACATCTAATTACATAGACAAATATCCACGATGAAGTTACAGGGATATGTCTTTATGATATATGGTAATCTTGACACTCATTTTTCCCAATGAAATTTCATTAGGCTTTGTGTTACCAGGCAAGGCAAATAAATAATAATGAAGCTTTTTTTTCCCCCAATCTACTGCACATTCATTTTTTATTGTAATTTCAGGTCTAAGTAAGACCTAAATGTATTGACAGATACTGTTTTCTATATTGTATTCTTGCAATATTCATCTAGTGATTTTGCCAAACTGACTAAGGGCTTAATTCAATAATTTACAGTATAGGGAAAGATAACAGCTATCTCATTTAATTTCCTATCTCTTAAATGTATCCAGCACATTCTTCACAAATAACTTTTTGTATAATAAGCTCCAATGTGTGGAAACAGGCAAATATCAATACCAGGACTGTTCATGTAACATAGCTAGGGAAATTAGCAGACTCCAGTTCCAAAATCCACCACAAGCTGCATCATAGTCTTGGATAAACAGGTGAACTCCAATAATCACACTGCCACTTGTTTCAGGGTCGTCCCAGGGAAAAACAGAAGTACCCTACCAACCTCAATCCAAATGAGACATTATCATTAGGATTCCAACTAAAAATCAGCTAAACTGCTAGACCTTCTCCCAGGAGAATCAGACACCCCAGGGAATGATTCAGCGAAGATGGTGGAGTAGCATGGTAAATTTCAAGCTCTCCCAATTTCCCCCACAAATAGAACAAATTTATCCCTAAGGATGAACATAGATTCATGAAAAATCAAGAAGACTTAGGATAGAACAGGGGTATTTCTGATATAACCCAAAAACATCTGAAGAAACACCCCAGATCAGGATTAACTATGTAAACTGCACACACCTAAGGCTAGCTCCATAGAAACACCAAGTGGAGAACCCTGGAATTAGCTGGATGTGACTGGAGTCTCAGCAGGAACCACAGAAACATTAACCTCCCTGACTACTTATGGAATCTGGTTCTGAGTTCAAGAAGTCTTGAAGGAACATTAGCTGATTAAAAACTCCAGGCCCAGCCGTGCAGCTGAGATGTGGCTCTGGGTGAGAAGGAACCAGTATCCAGTGAGTGCAGAAACAGGGGACAGTAATGGGGAGCTCTTGGACTGAGATTCTTGGTCAAAGGGGAGAGCTGAAGTGAAACCAGAAACAACATCCTCCCACCCCAGGCTTAGAGGTGCTTACATTAATACCTCTTATTAAAAAAATGAATTATCACAGAAGAAAGCATCCCACCATAGAAACATACTATAGGAACAGAGAAGACTGAGGTTCATCTTCAGAGAACACTGAAATGAAAAAGCCTACCCCAACTAGTAAAGTGAAATGGGTCCCTGCACAGACAGAATTTATAGAACTCAAAAAAAGTTTCAAATGAGAGACACTGAAGAAAAACTAAAAAACAAACAAACCATATCAAAAAAAGCAAGAAGATTATGAAAAAATTTAACAACTAGAAAAGGAAATATAGAAACTAAAAGACAGTGGGTAAAGGGAAGACCATGAAGCTAGGAGGGACCAAGAAATCACAAAATAGAATATAAAGAATGGACAGAATAGAATGTGAAACATAACAAAAAAAAAAAAAAAGAAAAGAAAAATTTGGAGAACAGATCAAGAAGAGAAAATATAAGACTAGTTGAACTGCCTAAAAATTATGTTTATCAAAAGGACCTTGACACAATAATGCAAGAAACAATTCAAAAAAATTTGTCCTAGAGTGATAGAAAATGAGGGGAAAGTAGAAATAGAAAAAAAAAAATCAATTGATCACCAACTCAACAAGACCCTTTGTAGAAAACACATAGGAACATTATTGTCAAATTTAAAACCCCCAGATAAAAGGGAATGTTTTGCAAGAAACAAGGAAAAAAATAGAATATGGAGGAACTACAATTAGAATTGTACAGGACTTAGCAGCCACAATGAAAGGTCCTGGAATCATATCTATAAACAATCCAAAGAACTAGGCCAGTGAGCAAAAATATCTTATCCAACAAAATTATTTATAATATTGATTGAGAAAAGATGCTCATTCAATGAACTTGCAGATTTTCAGGACTTTCAATCATACCTGAACTTAATAAAAGAATTAACATATAAGAGCTAATATCAAAGATCAATTTCAATAACATATAAGAAAAAAATTAACATATAAGGGGAAGAGGTAAGGTTAAAATAGTGATTTTTGTTACACAAATGAGCTTCAGAGGAACATTATATACAGAGGCATTAGAATCAGAAATGGAGCTCATACTTTTGAAAAGTTACTCACATTGGGATTGGGGTAAATAAGCAGCACTATATATACAATGAAGGATATAACATTTTCCAAAATCTACAGAGAAACAAGGGGGAAGGATGGGTGAACAGAGAAGCAAAGGTGAGAAAAGAAATCAAGGGAGGGATTCATGAGTAGGAGGAGGTTAAGTAATAGCAAGGAAAGTTAGGAGCAGAATAAAATGAAAGTTCAGCAGGGATAGGAAAGATATGTGTGTATCTTTGTGCAGGAGTATGTGCATATATGTGGTTTTTTTTTTTTTTTTTTTTTTTTTTTTTGTGTGTGTGTGTGTGTGTATGTGGGGAGAGAGGGGTAAAGATATCCCTCACAGAACATTTGCAAGTGAAAACCACTCTCCGGAGCACTACAAAAGAAATGGAGGAGAAAATGAACAGTCTCAAAGAGCAGCTTGCAGGCAAGGAAACTGAAGTGGCCGATCTTGAGAAACATCTTTTGGAAGAAAAAGCAGCAATGAATGATGCTATGGTACCTAGAGCCTCCTATGAAAAAGTCCAGTTGTCTTTGGAAAGTGAAGTGAATGCATTGACATCTAAATTGAAGGATTCGATGAAAGAGCAAGAGAAGGCATCTTTAGAGTTGGCACAGATGAGAAATGAAGTCTCACAGATAAGAAGGGAAAAGGACAATATTCAAAATCTCCTGAAAACTAAGGAACAGGAGGTAAATGAACTTCATCAAAAGTGCCAGCAAGCTCAAGAAGAACTTACAGAAATGAGAAGATATTCTGAGAGCTCTTCAAAATTAGAAGAGGACAAAGATAAGAAGATAAAGGAGATGTCCAAAGAAGTCATCAAATTAAAGGAAGCTTTGAACAGCCTATCTCAGCTTTCCTACTCTACCAGTGCATCCAAGAGGCAAAGTCAGCAGCTGAAGGTCCTACAACAGCAAGTGAAACAGTTGCAAAATCAACTGATGGAATCCAAGAAACAACATCAGGAGATTGTCTCAGTTTACAGAATGCATCTTCTGTATGCTGTACAGGGTCAGATGGATGAAGATGTCCAAAAAGTACTGAAGCAAATTATCACCATGTGTAAAAACCAGTCGCAAAAGAGGTGAGATAGATTCTCTGGGACTAAGTGCCAACCCTTCATATTTGCCATATTTGCCTTAAAACAGGAGTTAGGGTTGGCAGCCACTGCCATTTTTCTAATTTGTTGTATGTACTGTGAGTTCACATAGCTGCCCTCTCAGCTTCTTCCTTATACAAGGACTTCTGAGGATTGTCCCCGAAAGAAGACCTTCCATTCTTCAGAATTGTTTGTTGACTTTTAAGACCCAAAGTTACCAGCCTTGTGATGAGCTGAAACTGTTAATTCCAGATCTTGGTGCTGGCTAATGCCACACTTGGTTTGGATCTGTGAGGTTAAGGGACTTGACTGAAATGGTCTGTTGGATGGTGGGGGAATAAAGATAAAGCAAAAAAGGTGTGCAGCAAAGAACAAAACAAATTATATACAAGGAAGTAAACAAAAGATATACACTCAAAATCAGCTACCTCCCATCTCACTACTTCATTACCTCCTCTCTATGGTACCAGACATGAGGGTTCTGAGTGAGCTTCAGAGAAACATAACACCAGTTAAACAGCAAGCAACTACAGCCCCTAATCCAATAAGTTTGAGACAGTTTGCCTTCCACCCTAGAAGGAGAATTTAACAGAAAGGAAAAAGGCCAAAAAAGATGATCAAATAACAACAACAACAACAAAGAATCTGACCATAGAAAGTTATTATGGTTCCAGAGAAGATCAAGGCACAAATCCAGAAGAGGACAATATTGTCAAACACCTAGGGGAAAAGCCCCAAAGAAAAACTGGAAGTGCTTTTAATTGCAGAAAGAATGCTAGAAGGAGCTCAAAAAGGAAATTAAAAATTAAATATGAAAAGGAGAACAAAAGTGTTGATAAGAGAAATGAGAGTGATAAAAGAGAATTATGAAGAAAAATAGTCAACAGCTTGGATAAAAAAAAAACTGTTTAAAAATCTACTGAAGTATTTGGTATTGGCTAAGGAATAGATTAGTTGATCAGTGGAATAGATTAGGTTCAAGGGATAAAACAGTCAACAAATATAGCAACCTAGTCTTTGACAAACCCAAAGATCCCAGCTTTTGGGATAAGAACTTACTATTTGATAAAAATTGCTGGGAAAATTGGAAACTAATATGGCAGAAACTAGGCATTGATCCATACTTAACGCCGTACACCAAGATAAGGTCAAAATGGGTTCATGACCTAGGCATAAAGAATTAAATTATTAATAAATTAGAGGAACATAGGATAGTTTACCTCTCAGACCTGTGGAAGGGGAAGGTCTTTATGACCAAAGCAGAACTAGAGATCATTACTGATCACAAAATAGAAAATTTCGATTATACCAAACTGAAAAGTTTTTGTACAAACAAAACAAGATTAGACAAGATTAGAAGGGAAGCAATAAACTGGGAAAATATTTTTACAGTCAAAGGTTCTGATAAAGGCCTCATTTCCAAAATATAGAGAAAATTAACTCTAATTTATAAAAAATCAAGCCATTCTCCAATTGAAAAATGGTCAAAGGATATGAACAGACAATTCTCAGATGAAGAAATTGAAACTATTTCTAGTCATATGAAAAGATGCTCCAAGTCATTATTAATCAGAGAAATGCAAATTAAGACAACTCTAAGATACCACTACACACCTGTCAGATTGGCTAAGATGACAGGAAAAAATAATGATGATTGTTGGAGGGGATGTGGGAAAACTGGGACATTGATGCATTGTTGGTGGAGTTGTGAACGAATCCAACCATTTTGGAGAGTAGTTTGGAACTATGCTCAAAAAGTTATCAAACTGTGCATACCCTTTGAGCCATCAGTGTTACTACTGGGATTATATCCCAAAGAGATTATAAAGAAGGGAAAGGGACCTGTATGTGCAGGAATGTTTGTGGCAGTCCTTTTCGTAGTGGCTAAAAACTGGAAACTGAATGGAAATCCATCAGTTGGAGAATGGCTGAATAAATTGTGGTATATGAATATTATGGAATATTACTGTTCTGTAAGAAATGACCAACAGGATGATTTCAGAAAGGCCTGGAGAGACTTACACGAACTGATGCTGAGTGAAATGAGCAGGACCAGGAGATCATTATATACTTCAACAACAATACTAGATGATGACCAGTTCTGATGGACCAGGCCATCCTCAGCAACGAGATCAACCAAATCATTTCTAATGGAGCAGTAATGAACTGAACTAGCTATGCCCAGAAAAAGAACTCTGGGAGATGACTAAAAACCATTACATTGAATTCCCAATCCCTATATTTATGCACACCTGCATTTTCGATTTCCTTCACAAGCTAATTGTACAATATTTCAGAGTCTGATTCTTTTTGTACAGCAAAATAACGTTTTGGTCATGTATACTTATTGTATATCTAATTTATATTTTAATATATTTAACATCTACTGGTCATCCTGCCATCTAGGGGAGGGGGTGGGGAGATAAGAGGTGAAAAATTGGAACAAGAGGTTTGGCAATTGTTAATTCTGTAAAGTTACCCATGTATATATCCTGTAAATAAAAGGCTATTAAATTAAAAAAAATGTACTGAAGAAAATATCTCATTAAAATTGATGATTGATCAAATGGAAAAGCTACAAAAGCTAACTGTAGAAAAACAACTCCCTAAAAGTTAAAATTGGGCAAATGGGATCTAATGACTCTATGAGACACAAAGAAGCACTCAAACAGATTCATAAGAATGAGGGAAAAGAAGAAAATACAATATATTTCATTAGAAAAATAAATGGGGATGAAGATCCAAGATGGCAGGGAGTAGACAGATTTTTATCTAAACTCTTCCTGGCATTCCTTAGATCAACACTGGATCAAGCCCCTGAACTGGTTTTGGAGTGACAGAACCCACTCATATTTGGAAGGTTACAAATTTCCAGGAAAAGATATGTTGGAAGGTCTGTTTCAATTGGAGAGGTGTGGGAGGGAAATTAAAACACAAGATTTAGCAAGAGTGAATGTTGAAATTATCTATGCATATGTTTTGAAAATAAAAAGCTTTTTAAAAAAGAACAAATTATTTGGGAAATAGATCCAGAAGAGACAATATGAAAATCACTAGACTCCTTGAAAACTATAATCAGAAAAAGGACCTGACAGAATCTTTAAAGGAAATTGACTTGGTATTGTAGAACCAGAATGCAAAGGAGGCATTGAAAGAATCCACCACAATCTCCTCAGGAAAAATAAACCCCAAATAAATACTCCAAGGGTCATTATAGACAAATTTCAGAACCAACAAGTGAAGGGAAAAAATATCACAAGTGACTCAAAAGAACCAAAAATCAAGATTACACAAAACTTAGCATGCACAATATTAAAAGAACTGGAACATGATATTCCAAAAGGCAAAAGATCTAGGGCTGCAACTAAGGAAAACTTACACAGACAAAAAACAAAAAAATGAACTGAATGCTTCAAGGGAAAAATATTAAAGTAAGAAAGAGGGTATTGGATCAGTGAAATAGATTAAACAATGCACTCTAGTAAATGGCCACAGTAATTTTTGAACTAGTGAAGTTTTATAAATATAAAGCTCAAAGTTTTGGGGACAAGAACTTACTGTCTGATAACAGAGAGACAGACACACACACGCAGAGACAGAGAGACAGAGACAAAGAGAGAAACAGAAAGAGTGAAAGAGAGACAGAAAGAAAGAGAGTGAGAGAGACAGAGAGAGTAAGAAAGTGAAAGAGAATTTTAGGAAGTAAAAAAAATAATAAATTTTTAAAAATCACAGAAACAAATCAAAATCAGCCAAGATTACAAGAGCAATGGAAAATTGGGGGAAATCATATATAACAAATTTCTCTGACATAAGCATTATTTCTCAAATATATAGAGAGCTAAATCAAATCTATAATAATAAAAGTCATTCCTCAATTCATAAATTGTCAAAGTATATGAACAAGTATGTTTTTCAAAATAATAAATCCCAAGCTATCTATCATCATATTGAAAATATCTTGAAGTCACTATTTATTAGAAAAATGCCAGTAATAGAACTCTCACTTACGATAACAAACTATCAGATTGAATAATATGATAGAAAAAGACATGAGAAATGTTGGAAGGGGTGTAGTAAAATTGGGACACTAATTTATTGTTAGTGGAAAGTTGTGAACTTCTCTACCTGTTCTGTAGAACTATAAGCAAAGAGTAAAAATGTTTATGCTCCTTGATCCATAAATACCACCACTAGGTCTGAATCCCAAAGATATCAAAGGAAAAAAAATGGAAAAATACCTATATGTACAAAACTATTTACAACAGCTGTTTTTTCTAGTGGCAAAGAATTGGAATTTGAAATTATGCTCATCAATTAGGGAATGACTGAAAAAAAAATGTGTTATAAGATCATGATCGAATAATATTGTACTTTAAGAAATAAGGAGCCAAATGGTTTTAGGGAGGAAAAAAGAACCTGGAAAGACTTACATCAATTGATTCAGAATAAAATGGGGAGAACCATTTCTCAGCAATACAATGATCAAAGAGAGTTCTGAAGGACTTAAAATGAAAAATGCTTTCCTTCTACAGAGAAAGAATTGATAAAATTAGAATGTAGATCAAAACATACTAAAAACAAACCACAGCAAAAAATACTTTGGTTTTCTTGTTTTATTTTTGTTTTATTTATTTCTTATGTTTTCTGTTTCTATATGGAAATGTTTCCCATTACTTCACAGAGATATTCCATATTGCTTGCTGGGGGAGAGAGTAAAGAAGAGAGTTTGGACCTCAAAATTGAATTTTAAAAAATAATGTTTAAATTGTTTTTATATATAATGGGAAAATAATAAATTGTATTAATTTATAGGCTTAATATAACATTGAGCAGCTATCACGAAATGCATTACCAAGTGATTGATTTTGGGGGAAATCATCTTAAATATTACAGATTCCAGAAATTAAATATGAAGCAAGAACAAATAAACACCTTAAATAATACTAAAAATCAGAAATGATCCAAATTACTAGGTACTGGCTAAATATATGTGTGTGTATATGCACGTTTATATAGATATATTCATGTATATACTCATATTGTGTAGAACAAATTAGAGAAGGGAAAAACAGAAATAATTAACCATAGTAAACTCAAGAAGTAAAATTTCTTGATCAAAAACCTTTATATTCATTAGGAATTAGGAATTTAGTAAAAATAATGGAAAACTCTACAAACAAATTTTAGTTTAAAGTTAGCCCTTCAACTATACATAACAATAAACTTTAAATGAATATTTTTCTTGAATAGTAAAGGCCACATCATGTCATTATGAAGAAAATCATCCTCTCAGCTGTAATTTCAGAGAATTCTTAAACAAAGAAAGAATAGAGGTTATCACAAATATATTTTTTATTACATGAAATTAAAAGAAATAGAAAAATCACTAGTATAACAAAGAAAATTTTTGATTGGTAAAACCAATAGACAAAAAAAAAAAAAAAAAAAAAAAGACTTTCAAGCAAATATTTCTGATTAAAGTCCCGTTAGCTAAGCTATGAATTAAATGTCCCAATCTGTCTTGCTTTGTCTCTGCCTCTATCTTTCATGCATGGATACAAAGAAAAATATATGTGGTTAAAAGAAAGAGCTATCCCCTAATGTATAATTGTTCACAAGGCAGAAACAATTTTTTTTTTTAATGAACTGTGCATCATGTATATTCATGATAAAGCTTTTTCAAATCATAGAGCATGAAATTAGAGTCAACTAGGTAATAAGCCTGAGTCAGGAAGAACTGAATTTAAACTGGTTTCAATCATTTAATAGCTATATGATCCTGGACAAGTTATTTAATTTTGTTTACCTTAGTTTCCCCATTTATAAAATGGGAGTTATAATAGCACCTACTTCCCAGGGTTGTTGTGAGAATTAAATGGGCAATAATTTTAAAATTCTTAACATGTAAGAAATGAAAATAAAAGTCAACTAGTTTTATTATTTTCAAGGAAAAATTTTAAAACCCTGAAAATTTACCTTATGCTTAACAAATAGGGAAATATGATTAGCTATTGAAATTGTTCCTTAAATTGTAGAAAGATAGGTAAAAATTTGTGTTATTGGAACTGGAGCAACCATTCTGTGAGGCCATTTATAAGTATGCTAAGAAAACACCTAAAATAATCTTATATTTGGAGAGATATCACTACTGGGAATATAATGAGATATAATCCATAAAGGTCAAGAAAAGCTCAGGTATATATATCAGAATGTTTACAGTATACATTTTGTAGTAGCAAAGAATTGACCACAAGATCAATGGAAATCTATCAATCAAGCTGAACAAATTGATCCATTAATAGACGAAGATACAATTGTACAAAAAGAAATGATGAACAGAAAAAATACAGAGATGCATAAATGATTCATATGTACTGAAACAAAATTAAGCAAGGTGAACTAAAAACTAAAGGAAGAATATATTATAAAAATGAATATTAAAATTGAACACTGTATAAGTATAAAGATGAACATTGTTTCCAAAGTAAACCTGAGAAGATACATTTCTTTCTCTTCTGTCCAGGGGGTATGAGGGAGACTAGGGATATAGAATTTTACATATGAAAATATATTTGGTTGGTATATTAGTTAGTTTTATTAAAAAGCATTATTAATCATTTATTTCATTTGTTTTTATAAGGTATGAATGTCATGGAAAGAGAAGGAAAAAATATACCACAGCATTAAGATAATGTGAAAATATAAATTCTCAATGAAATTTTCTTTAAAGTCAAAAGTCACAAAAACCCTTTACACCTGAATAGAAGGAATAGATAGGAGGAAATAGTGGCATTTCATTTACAACTTAGAGAATTTATATGAAAATTGGAACACTCTTTCAAACAAGCTTCATCAAATGGTTATGAAATGACAATTATAAATAAATTAAAATCAACTTTGTTGCTTGGAGTCATTGTTTCACTTTTCTTTACAGGTATAATTGACATTTTTGAACACAATGTTTACTAAATTATGGAGCTGTTGAAAAGCCAGGTTATTTTTATTTAGACTTGGAATTTTTCCTGGCTTTCTTGTCTTCCCTTTTATTAAGCCAGATTTTCTCTTGGCATGAAAGTGTTTTCTTTTCCAAAACCTGTTCATGTGCAAGGAAGGACTTTGTCCACAATTTTCTCATTTCTATCATTTCCTTATGGCAATTAAGTGACTCTCTGGGTAACACACTGAGCTAGTAATAAGGAAGACACCTTTTGAATTCAAATCAAACTTCAGACACATATTAGCTCTGTGACTTTGCCCAGGCCACTTAACTCTGTTTGCTCAGTTTCCTCACCTATAAATTGAGATGGAAGAATGAAGGGATTGGTATTCCTATATCTCTGACAAGAAAAGTAAGAATTGGACAAAATTGGAATAACTGAGAAACCAACATCTCTTTCTTAGCTTTTAAAATATATATATTTTAATCTCAATTCTAGTTTTTGACTTAGGAAAAAAGTGCTTTGAATTGAAAGATCTTTGAATTCCAGCCCCTCTATTTTTGCTATCTTTGTACATAGGCTTTTCCTTTAAATTCTTTGGGTCTGTATTTTCTTCTGTAATAAGAGCACATTGGACTTGAAGATGCCAAGGTCACTTACAATTGTCATTCATCATTTTGTCCCCAAATCACTATTCAGGATCAGCCGCAAGGTGAGAGTAGTGTACAGTTCTGGCCATTGTAACATTATTTTACTATCATTCAAAATGATTTACAAATGAATGCATCTGTACTTTATTCCAGCATTGACATTAATATTGAATTTAGTTGCTCTAAAAGATGATGCTTCTGTGACATTTGTTTCTGAACTTTCAAAATTAGCTCTATGGTGGGATCTTTTGTGAAGCCCTAGAATGAATCTCTCCAGGAAGAAGGAAAAAATTATATTGTTCATGCACTACTATCATGCATAGAAGAAAAAATATTCATAGATGAATGATAAACATTTAAATTGGTTTACATTTTTATAGCTAGGACTGAAGTATCATTTCACACCACCAGCATTCAGGATTGTTTTTTTTTTTTTTTATCAATTTTCTCTCTTTTTACACATGCTGTGCATGTGGATCTATGATATAAATATATTTGTTTTAACCCTCATCCTTCAAAAAATAGAAAGGATATGAAAAAAAAGAGTCACTTGAATGTACAGAGATGTGATTCCTGTTTTTATTTAAACACAAGATTTGGGCAGTGGTGAAAATTTAAACTTTAAAAAGTATCTCCATGAATATTTGCTTGCCATCTTGGCTCCTGATTTTCATGTCTTTGAGGTAAATTATTATCAGTAGTACTTGCACAAAATAGATTTGCTGGTGAAAAACAACTGAGTCACTAAGATTACCTTGGAAATCATCCCATATATTTAATTAGATCATGTTTAATATGAGTTACCTGGAGACTCTCCAAAAAAAAAAAAAAAAAAAAAAAAAAAAAAAGGTAATCATGCACAGAGCAAAAAATGGTCCCATTATCTATTTATAAAGCTAATAATTCATAAACATTACAGACACTAAGAAATTAAGGGTTTTTTTTATTTCTTATCAATAAATTGGGCACAGTGAGCCTATAAAAGAACAGACTCAGTGGAGATATGGTAGATATTTTTCAAATAATTAAAAGTCCATATTTTCTAACCCCTGCGAAAGCTAAAGAATTAGATTTCTCTATCCCACCCAGGAAATATATTTTTTTTAAAAAAAGAAGGAATGGACTGAAGCAGTAAAGAATTTCATATAAGATGGGAAAAAAAGAGGTGGAGGAGAAGGAGAAGCAGGAGGAGGATAAGAAGAAAAAAGAGTAACTTTCTGCCAGGTAGACTCATATAGCATTGAAGTGTGTTGTCTAGGAAGGAAATAGGTTTTCCCCTTCCAGAAGCATCCAAAAAAAGGCTGGAAGGACATTTTTTTCACCCAGGAAAGGGGATCATCTAAGTGTAATATACCTATGCTGTAGATTTCAGCCTATATTTTATTATACACATTTTGGTAGAGTGAATTATTATATATTTGCCAGAATACAAATTAAATATTATTATACCACTTATCCATAAGCTGGCCTTTTTGTGCTTCTTGCAACATGCAGTAGTTCTGTTCTTTTAATATTAAGTTTAACTTTTAAGCATAAAGGATGATGAAAGAGATGTTGGTAAGGAGGTAAAATATTCCAAACATGGGGAAGAACATTCCAAATGATAGAGATTTAGAAAATTGTTACATGTGTTTGTGAGAGAATACTTGTATATGTATATTCAATAGTAAATGGGCCAATGTGCAAATACTGTGGAATAAATAAAGGAGAATAAAGTTTTAGAAGATAAAAGGGTTTAAACTGTGAAGAGCATAAGATTAAATTTGATTTTTTGATTGTTGTTCTTTTTTCTGGAAAAGTACCAAAGCAACATCACTGTTGATAAGTTACAGTCTGTGCTACTGTGGCTAAACAGATCAATAAGACATCAGATTGTTCTACCAAGATCAGCACAAATAGTTCATGAGAACATTTAAGGGGGATTCCATAAATTTGCACCTCTTATATTTCTTTTCAGCTACTTCAATATTTCTTTACACATAAAACACAGCATATTCTCTGATGAGGGCACACCATGCTGGACCATTCTCTATCAGTGTGTCCTATGTGACATGATCAGTTCCAGAGTTCTTCAGAGAGATCTTGAGAATATATCTTTATCATTTCTTGTAAATGCTACATGAGCATTTGCTTTGTCTGAGTTCTCCATAAAATAGTATTTTTAGACAAGCATATGTTTGATATTTGAATAACATTGCCAGCCTATCAGAATTGCATTCTCTACAATAGAGTTTGAATGCTTGACAGTTTAGTTCAAGCAAAGATCTGAGTATCCAATATCTTATCCTGGCAGTTGACCTTCAGAATCTTCCTAAGGCAATTCAAATACATTCAATTCAGTTTCATGGCATGGTGCTAGTAGGCTGTCCAGGTTACACAGGCTTATAATAATCAGGTCAATACAATGGCTCTGTTGACCTCCAGTTTGGTATACATTCTAATATCTGTTCTTTCCCACACTTTCCTTCAGAGCTTCCCAAACATTGAGCTAGCTCTGGCAATGTGAAAATCAATGCCATTATCAGTGGTCATCCCTAGAAAGAATGCTGCCAAGGTAAATGAACTCATTCACAGTACTTAAAACATAGCTATTTGCTGTAATGTTTCCACATACAGATGACATTTTGCTGGCTGATGGAGCATCTGTGCTTTCTTGGTGTTAACTGTTAGCCTAAAATTAACATAAGCAATGGAGAATCAATCCATATGTTACTATACCTCAGGTTTAGAAGGTTGCCTTGAGTGCAGAATTATCTGCAAACAAAAAAAAAATCATCCATCAGCTCTTCCTCAATTTTAAACTTGGCTTCTAGCATTTTCAAGTTGAATTTATATTTGATCCTAGGAGTAATAGAATGGTGAAAACTTGTGTTCAGTATAGCAAAACACTCAGGTTTGTGCTTTAGAAAAAAAAAACAGTTTGGTAATTATGTGGAAAATTAATTGAAATAGGGTGTGACTTGAGGTAGGGACATCAAATAAAGTAAAATGTTATAAAATTTGTTCAAACTGTATGTTATGGGAATCAATGCTAGCATAATTATTGTGCAATTAGGAAAAGGTAACATACAAGACATGTCAGTGCCTTTAAAGTGTGAAAAAGTTAAAACTTATTGTATATGCTAATATAGTAACAATGTAGAATTAATTTGAGGATGACAATAAAGTTACAAATCTGGTTGCCTAGGAAGGACAGTGGTGGCATCTATCGTAATAAGGAAGTTCCAAGGAGAAATAAGTATGAGGTGGGGAAAGATAATGTTGTGAGTCCTCATCTAAAACAATGTCAAATACTTGGTGACAACATATTCCAGTTATAAGTCAAGTACTTAAAAGTTAGAGATAGTCATGTGAATATTAAATTCAAACAGACAAATCTCTAAAGTGCTAGCAAAGGCAGTGGGTACAAATATCTAAAAACCTTCAGATTATCAATATATGTACTTGGAAGCAATTGAAAGAATTGGTTTTGTTTTGGTTTTTGGTTTTTGGTTTTTTTTTTTTTTTTGCTTCAGAAGAGCTCGTGGAAATTTTTTTTTGATTTATGGTTCATGATTATTTTTATAGTAATAGTTTCCCAATTATTTTGTATGAACGCAAGTCATAGAAGATGCCAGTCCTGGAGTCAGCAAGACCTGAATTCAAAATCCACCTCACATACAAAGTATATGAGACTAATTAAGTCACTTAATCCCTCTCAATCTCACTTTATTTATAAAATTTGAAAGTTAATCATCTGTAAATTTTGATAAAAACCTAAATCATTGACATGAGGAATTAGGGTTGAAAATCAGAAAAAGGCAATAGAGTTATACATATTGGACATAGGGAAACACAAATGATTATCAGATAAATGAGATAAAGGATTTTATCAGAAAAAAATGTGTTTTTATCAGAAAACACATACACATATACTGACACACATATGCTGTACATATGGCCACAAGAATGGATAGACAAATTATATTGTATGTGTTTATTTTTTAATGATTCAATCAATATCCAAAGTTTAACATCAATAGCATGTTCTCTAGACTACATGTAATGGGTTTATGGGAAAACATGAACAAGAGTCTCACAGAATGGGAAGACATGAATAGTTGTTTATGATCTTCATGACTGGTAAAAATATTCACAGTGACGAAATAATGTTCTGTCAAAGTAGTTAAAAGTCAATTGAACCACCAATTTGGACAAGTCTGCAAATAATGTACACAATATGAAAAATCCTGAAGAACAGGGGCTGCTATCAATTTGATTTTATTCTAAGCACCCAGAACAGTTCTTAACATATGGCTAAAGATTGATAAATGCTTATCAAATAAATAATTCTTTGTTTTAAGTTGAAAATAAGTGTTTGAAGTTCCACTGATGATTTTTATTTTTGGAAAGAAAAGTAGACAAGAGTTGTTTAATCCCTTTTTCCTCTAATTCTTTTATTTTTGTTTGTAATTTACTGAATTAATTTGGATAAAGTCACCTTCAATGAATTCATCAAGCAAAGAACATAGGACTGCTTTACAGAGATATTAAGATAAAGTCATAATTTATAAAGTATTTGCAGATGCAGGTTCAAAGAAGAAAAAGGCTGCTGATGCTTCAGAGATATTTGCTTTTGCTTCTCTTCATAAAAGTGACTAGCAATATGCTGCAAATAACTATAACATAGCAAGGTTTTAGTAATCTAGATGAAGGGCATTATAGAAAGCTCATAGAAAATTTAGGTTTGAAAATATTTATATCAAGGAGAGCAAAATGAATTTTGAGGCTTAAAAAGTAAATTCAAGAGAATCATTTCATATTAATACCATGCAGAACATTCAAGATTATGTTATTCAACCTCACTTATTTTATAGATAAGGAAAGTGAATTCCATAAATGAAAGGTGACTCCCAATGAATCCTCCAAAGCTGAGTTGCAACACAGAGATGAGATTATCTTAATATAAAAACCAACAATTTGGCCAAAGGAAAAAATTAAAAAATAATTTGATTATAAAATATGGACTAAATATTCAAGCAGAAATGTATTTTAAAAAAAGAAAGAGGAAGAAGTACCATTTAGACATAATGCTTTATCAGAAAAAAAGGTGAATATTATGGCCAATTATGGTGTGTCTTGATATATTGTAGAGTTATATAAGGAAGGCAGGGTAATAAATTGGAACTGATATTTATGATCAGAAGACATATTTTAATCCCTAAGAATGTCACTTAAAATCATTGTGTTTCATTTTCCTCATCTGGAAAAACTGTTGGAATAAGTATATGACACAGTATGGGGTCTGAAGCCAAGAAGAATAGTCTTCTTGAGTTCAAATCTGGCTTCAGACACTTACTAGCTATGTGTCTCTGTATAAGTCATTTAATCCTGTTTTCCTCAGTTTTTTATATGTAAAATAAACTGGGAAAGGAAATGGGAAATCACTCCAATAACTTTGTTAAAGTAACCCAAATGGGGTCATGAAGAGTCAGACATGACTGGAATGACAAACACGGGTTCTTTGTACTTTCTAAATCCATGATTCAGTGAGCCTAAAGTTCTATAGGACAGGTGTTTCTATAGGGAACAAGGCTAAAGAAATGGCACTCAATTCATATACCTATCATATTGGGATATTCATCATTAAATCAAAGTAGTTCTGAAAACAAAGAAGTAATATTGTATTATTCTGTATCCCAAATTAATATTTATATCTTTTAGACTTTTTTGTTAAAGCCTTTTTTTGTAATCTCAATACAGGCCTTTCATTTTATAGACTCATGAGCCAATTAAGATATTTAATAAACTTGATACATTTTTTTAAAATAACAGAATTGTTAGCTTTACTCCTGGCTTTAGTTAAATGAACAGGGAATTCTTGGGGGGAAATGAAGCTGTTGTGCAGGGAAATGTATCATATGAACGCCAGAGAAAGGCCTCAAGCTGAGTTTTGCAGAGAAGATTCATTTTATAAAGGTTTATATTCAATTAAATAAGTGCCTAGAGTCTCAGGGGAGAGTGGATATGGAAATATTTGAATGAACACGCAGAGAAGTGAAAGTGAGCTCAGTGTTTGCTATTAACTAGTGTTACTCAAGTGTATTTGTTGTGCCTTTCAGAGCACAGGAATTGCCCAGATACTTGGAGATCGTATGGTTGTAGAACACAGATTTAGAATTGGCCTTATAGGCCAACTAGTCCCAGCCCTTCCTTTTACAGAGGAGAAAATTAGGAAAGAAAAAGACTTATCCAAATTAACGCAAGTATGAAATGTCAGAGCCAGGATTTAAATTCAGTCCCCACAACTGCATATTCAAGACTCTTCTACTGTAACACAGTCGCTGTCTCTATCGTGTATTTCCAAGATGTAGTTTAGTCTCCAATGATACAAGGAACACAAGAAGAATAATGTCACATTTTAAAATGGGCATTTCTAATGATTACTGCATTAAAAACAAGGCCCTTGTGGGTGATTCAAAAGCAGCATAGTACACTGGGAAAATGGCAGTATTGGATCCAAAACATAATGATTTTGAATTTTGGTTCTGTTCTTTACTCTTAGTCTCTTAGACCTTAGGAAATTCAGTCTGTCTGTGTTTATCTCTTCTGTCTCTCTGTCACTTATTCTCTTCCTTTTTGCCTCTCTTGGTCTCTTTCTATCTTTGTCTCTCTGTCTTTCTGCAATTGAACTCTTTAAGACATTGTAAGACATTTTGAAACCTTGAAATTACCCTCAAAGAGCTTGCAATCTAATAGAAAACACAATAAAATGTCAATCACCAAGATACAAACAGCAACAAGGTAATTTTGTAACATTTCCTGAAGGGATGGAAAGACAATTGCAAATGGCAAAAAGAACCAAGGAAACAGTGAAATTGTCTAAGTACTAAAACAAAGAAAAAAATGAAAAATGCAGCAGCTTCAAACTACAGGGTTATTCAGTGCTTCCAGGAATAAAGAAATATCACTTTTAATGAAATCTCATTCGTACAGGTTTTACGTAAAGAGATGTTACACCTAACATGAAGGAAATTAGGGTAGTGATATCCCCTAAAAAGAGCATTCAGAGGTTCACTAGGAAATGACTTAATTAAATTTAAATGAAAACATACAATAAACCCAAACTCTCTTTGTTGTGTAAGCAAAGATCCTGAGTTAAATTCATTGATTCCTGGCTAAAGACTTTTCAATAAGTGGTTTTTAACATTTTAAAAAATAGATAGGAATGCCTGGCCTTCCCTGATGGATTTCCAGGATTTATTTTGAGCAACACTAAGAAATCCTAGAAAAAACTGTTTAGATATCATTTTTTTAAAGACAGCCTGCCAGACTTGAGCATTAGTGAAAAAGACTTAATTCCACTCTCAAATATTGAAGGTTCATAAAGAGATCACAGCAGAATATGTGTCTTTCTCCTTTCTAATCAATGGTTTGTACATGGGTAAAAAAATTTTTTTCTCTCAAGATTTTTATGGGTCAATTAAAATTCTGAAGTGTTGCTAATTGAAGTGAGTAGAGAAGGAGGGCACTGTAAACATCAACAACAATATAATAATAATAATCAACTATGAAAGTCTTAGGTACATTGAACTATAGAGTTATCTTTAACAATTCCAAAGGGCTTACAGTGAGAAACTCTATCCATATCTGGAGAGAGAAATTGTGAACTCTAATCATAGATTCAAGCATATTTATTTTTCATTGTTTTTCTTGCTTTTATCTATCTACCTATTTATTTACTAACAACATGGTTAATTGGAAATACATATTGCATGATTTCACATGTATAATAGAAATCATATTGCATGACTTCTCAATGGAAAGAGAGGGAGCTGGAAAGAGGTAGAGAATTTGTGAATCAGAATTTTAAATATGTAAAAATTTAAAAAAGATGCCAATGGGTATATGATATATAACTATATATAAAAACATATATTCTAGCATTAAAAAGTATTAATCAAGCACATTTTAAATATCAGGCATCATGCTAGACAATGGGTTTCAAGAGAGAAATAAAGCAGTCTTTACCCTCTGTGAAGCTTATATTAACATTTTATCAGTGGAAAGAACTTGTGAATTTATACACATAAGCATATGCATTTAATGTGGACACATTCATACATACACACATAATAATACATGTATTTTATTCTGTATATATATATATATACATGCATTTAATTGGCCAATAAAAAAAGACAACTTAAGCAAAACTCTTCTCAGTTACTGATCCTTGAAAAAATGGATATTTTCTTCTTTTGTCTGTGTATGGGTATGTGCATATCTATATATCATAACAATAGTGGTAGCTAGATGGCTCAGTGCAAAGAGAACAGCTTTGGATTTGGAAGACCTGACCTCAAGACTGGATTAGAAACTTACAATCTGTGTGACCCTGGGCAAGTCACTTAACCTTGTTTTCCTCAATTCCTCATCTGCAAAAATGATCTGGAGAAAGAAATAGTAAATCATTCTAGTAGCTTTTCCAAGAAAACTTCTACTGGGATCATAGAAAGTTGGACACTAAACAACAATTATATCACACATGCATATACATACATAATTATAACTATTGATCCATCTATTACATATCTCAATCTTATCTGTCTATCTACCTACCTACCTATGTGTCTATTTTTTTATCTGTCTAATCTTTCTTGCTTTCTATCTATTGTTGGAGCTTTACTGCACATTCCCAGAGTGCCTGACATGAAGGTGCCTTACTTATGGGAGAAAACATTATGCATTTCCTACCACAGGGATGGGAGTCTCTTTACCTCATCTAAATATTGGCAAAGTATGTATCTATTACAAACTGCCAGACTGGGATACTTGATCTTCCTACTGCACCTAGAGGTGGGGGAAATGATAGTTCACCTACAGAAAGCAGATTTCTTGAAATATCTGGGTAGTGGAATGGCTAACTTATCCTTGTTCCCTGTATTTATCTCTTCAATTCTAGGAATGGGACTATAGGTTATATTTTGGGTTGTTTCATTTTTCTTTTATTTTGGTTCTAGTTACAGTAATAAAAACCCTCACTATACCTGGGATTTTATGTCATAATATTCTTGGAGGTAGGATTTCAAGCTTGATTGATAGCCAATCATATAATGGCGAATCCTCAAGAAGCCAGAGAATCTCAGAACTAAGGTCAGTGAATTTCCTATTGGGTTTGTAACTTGGGACTATGAGATACATAATTGAGCTAAGCATGAACCAAATGCCTTCTCCTTCCCCTAAATGAAATGTATGGAATCTGAGTATCATCAATAAAGATAATTTTTTTGTTGTCATGGAAATAATGCTAAGTGAGCATGACTGTTTTGGGTTTGTGATAGAGAATAAGAAAATGAAGTATAGTCTGAAATATGCCCTGGATTTGGGAGAAATAGATTTCAAAGAATTCAGAGAGAGAATACCTAGGATTCTATAGACTTCTGCAAAGGAAGTCAGTCTAAAAGGGTTACAAAGTGCTTAAGAATGAAAATGTGAAGACTCAAAGATAAACAATTCTCATGACAAGTAACAAAGGGAAATTTTTAAAGAGACCATACAGATGAAAGGAAGTTCACTATGCACCTTAAATTTTTAAAGATATTTATAGAAAAGAGAAGTAAGGGCATATCACAGAAGATAATATATAATAAATTAACACAGTTGATTAGAATAATTATAGGCATAATAAACATTAGAATAACTTTAAACTCAAAAGTAAATTTACCAAAATAAATTTTAAAATTTTTATTTTGAATACTCTGAATGTAGAAAGGATTGAAATGAAAGAAAGGATAGGACTGCTGTTTGATGTGAATGAGTACTGAATAAATGATGATAGAGATGGCAGAAATATTCAGTTTTTTTGTGGCTCCCATTTCCTCTGCTACAAAAAGATAATTGGATTTCAGTCAGAACAAAAAATGCTTAAAATGGAGTTGATAACAAGATGAGTAAGGTGATAGCCTGAGTCAGATAAAGAGCTCAACTCAGGAGGCCCAGAAGGAATAATTCTTCAGGTAGCAAGAGAACTCTCTAGTGTAATTTTTTTCTGAGCCACTACAATGACACTACAATGATATTGGAATAATTGAGGAAGAGTAAAATAGATACTCATAGCTGGACTAGTGAAGAGCAAATGACACAATTTTCAAAAAATGAGAGAGAATAAAATTTGTAAAGTTATAGCTAATATATGTGACTTTGATTTCCTTCAATATTCTAAAATGTTTTATTGTATCATATTATATTTTGCATTGTATTGCATGCTCAAAACAAATTTAAAATAGGCAGCATTAACCACAAAGAAAAAGCAACAATTCATCAAGTACTAGTCAAGTCATGCCAAATGATGGCCTTTTTGATATGTTTACTAAAATGATAGATTAGGTTAATTCTATAGATAATTAATCTAGATTGCCATGTGTGTGTATATATGTGTGTGTATTTATGTGAAAGAGAATTAAAATCTTGTCTTTCACTGTTGCATCCATCATTTTCCCTCATCCTACCAGAAATAAAACTTATGACCACATGTAACAGTGCTTATCACATTCTACAACTAAATTGTGATTTTTAATTTGGATAGATTTTTAGCAAATGATTTGATAGAGTTTTTCAGGTTTTTCCTGCCTAAAATCATAAAGAATTGAATTAGTGAATTAGTAGAATTTGATGGATTCTGAAATGGTTAAATGACTTTGACCCAAAGAGTCATCATCTTCTTTGAAGCTCTTCCCTATATTCTTTAAGGAGATTTTCAACGGAATATCTATGTTCAGTCTTATGATATATTTTTTTTAACATTTTCATAAGTGACTTGGATAAAAGCCCTGCTCATCAAATTTTCCGATGATAAAAAGGTAGGAAATATGCTCTCATACTGGTTATAAGTAGGGTTTCCAAAAGATCTTGACAGACTAACATAATGGGCCTAATTAGATAAATATATCTACTTTTATCAAAAAGATAAAATTTCCTCACATAAAAATGAAGTTCAATATGAATCAATTTAACATATTGTACCTGGTTTCAAATAGTCAATTTCACAATTTTTAGATGGAGAAAGATTCTACAGAGCAATTTTTCTGAGGAAAAAAAAAAGATGTAGAATTTTAGTGGACTATGAGTTCAATTGTATAAGTTGTGTTGCACAGAAACCAACAAATCCAGTGTAATATCAGGCTTTAATAATAAACATATAGCTTCTAGCAATGAAAATTTAACATCACTATACTAAGTACAGATCAGACCATACCAGAAATATCTTATATTTATGATGTACTTTCCACACTTAACATCTGGATTGACCAGTTTGTATATCATCCCCAATCTATCAGAAAATAGTGTGTTTAGTAATGATCATGACATGATATAGATACTATAAAGAGGCAAAAAAAAAAATACTGATAATGAAAATTATGTGTAATTTAACTCTATATATGCATATACACATATATATTTCCAGTTAAAATATACATATATATATATATGTATGTGTACATATATGTATACATGTGTGTATAATATAGATATGTGTATACATACTTAAAAGCTGATACTGATACTTAATTTTTTTTTGAAAAGGAAGAAATCTTATATCTACATATCTGACTTTTGAAGTAATGATCAATAACATTTCAATGTCTAATTTTGAGCAATAGCTTTCAATAATTTGACAATGGCTTCATTAAAATTGACCTCATTATATATGCATATTCAATAGGAAATATGGTCAGATTTATTCTAAAGTGGTTAAATGACTTGACCTAATGAGTTATTTTTCTGATTCTCTCTTTGCTCATAATGGGACACTAATGCACTGTTGATAGAACTGTGAACTGATCCAACTATTCTAGAGTGCAATTAGGAATTTTATCCAAAGTGCTACTAAAGTGTAGTTTTAATCTAGCAATAATACTGTTATCTCTATATTCCAAAGAAATTTTTTTATATGGTGATAGGGAACCTACTTCTACTCTTACTCTCTCTCTCTCTCTCTGTGTATATATATATATATATATATATATATATATATATATATATACCAGCTCTTTTTGTGGTGACTAAAAATTAAAATTTATAAAAAGACTCATGTATTTAGGAATGGCTAAAGAAGCTGTGATATATGACTGTAGTGAAAATCACATAGAATTATATAAAAATATATACTGGATCCATGTACTCTTGAAGAATATGTTCATGACAACCTGATGACTCTTTCATGCATTGTACCTTCCAGCAGAATGATATATTCTTGAGAACTTTATACTTAACTAATTCTTTTATTTTCTCACCTTCCACTGTTAGATAATCTATTAACTTCACTGAAAGACATCATTTAGAATATGATTACCAATCCAGGTTCACAATTCTCAAATCAGAAAGCAATATATTTGCAATTTAAAAGAAATACACATTTTTTTAACTTAGATCACAATATATGCTTCCTCTTTTGACAGGATTGGAGGATACTTCTTTACTTGCATCTTTTAGTAAACTGTATTTCACAATTAGATATAGCTAATTGAGTCATCACAACTTGAAACCCATTAATTCCAAACAGCGAGGTAGTTTGCCTCTTGTCCAAATAAACAATATCTAAATTGCTAGCTGATAAAGGAATCATTCTCCATTCATTTTCATTCTCGTTCCACCTAAATTTATCATGCTTTAAGCTAAGAATGTGAATGTCAATCCATTTTTTAAAATTTAAAAAATCTCAAGATGAATGAAAAGCCATGCATGAAGATGTATGTGGGGAAGCAGGGAAAGGGACAAGAATGATTTTTATTTCATGCTACTTTTGAAAAAAGTAGCTAGAAAAAAGAAAATCAAGGCAACCCTGAAAAATGTGCTTTGTGATCTACACCTTGATTACATTTTTCTAATCCAGAGAACATTTTCTTTTATAATTCTCAATTCCTCTGATATTCCTTGTTTCTTATTCTTATCATATCAGAATCAGAAGTGTTATAATCCAAAAATCATTAAATACTTAAAGACTGATCATATGTCCATTTTACCAAAATGAAAATAATTTAATTCATGAGTCTGTTTATTTGGGTTTTCAATCCACACTTATTTTCATTGTTTCCTTTCCTTGAACTTTTCATTGAATTAATGGATCAGTTGAACTGACAAATCACTTTAGCTGAGAGGACTAGAGTAGTTGTGTTTGTAGATATCCATTGTATTAGAGCTGTTGTATAATAGTATGGCAGGTTTGTTTAATGAACATTATCCATTTGTGCCTAAACTCCCCAGCAGTGATTTTCATGATGATAATTTGCAAATAGCAATTTGAAAACAGTTGAAGAGAACAGCATAGAGCAATTGACTTGTAATTGCCCATGGGGACAGAATAAGATGGATAAATAACATTCACAGATGATTCCCTAAGTGCCTCTTAACAACCAGAATAAGTGTTTCCCTCACATCGTCTTTTTACCAGAGCTGCTGAGAAAGAGCAAAGTGGTCTGATGAGTTTCATCTCCTCTTTCCATTCCCACCTTCTGGGTTGAAGTGTTAATGAGGCAGTTAGTGGTCAGAATGCAGTAAAGAGGGGAAGCAAAGGGATAAGATAATACCGAATTGGAGAAACAAAAAGAGAAAGAAAGAAGGACATATGGCCTTTGTATTTGTACTTTAAAAGTATCTACTATTTTTAACTAATCACATTTATGAACCAGAGATGTTTTTTCTTATAAATAATATGATTCCATTTAAGTCAATGCTAGGTCATCCATAGAACATTGGACAAACATGCAGCTTTTTTATATAACGGGGCATAAACAAGTGAAACAAATAGCAGTGTAGGAGAAAAATTATGTCAGATTATACAAAGAATTTGGATTACAATATAAGGATCCTAGATCTGGTTTATTACTTAATTATTCACATTGTCTTTGAGCTCATTAATAAAAGATTCCCTTCCAAAAGTTCAATCCTAGCAAATTTCTTTTTTTCTTTCCTTTATTATTCCTTTAGGAATCCCAGTATCTCCACAGTCTATAATTTTCCTGAGAATCTTAGGACAGCAATGAAACAAGTGAGTGCTCCATTATTTATCTTGGATCACTACATCAATGGGACTATATTTTTGTTAGAAAAAATTGGCTTCAATTTCAATAAGTAGTTTAGGGTCATTAAAATAAATTAGCAGTTTCCCAAAGGCAATCCAAATCTGCTTTCCTCCTTCTTTCTGTGCTCAATTCCTGGTTTATTTCACTATCTATATTTAATTTACGCATGGAAGATGAGTTCTATGTCTTATTGATTCAACTATATAGCACAATTTGGATAGTATATAATTCATTATCTACTTTTTCTACCATAGATGGAAAAGTGAATCAGATTACTTTGAGTGACAGCAGTGTAGTGATCCAAGACAGTTTCAAGGTACTCTGGAAAATGTTGACCACATACAGAGAAAAGAAATATAAATGAAAGCATACAATTTTCACATTTTTCTTCCTTGTGTTCTTCTGTAATGGGCTGAAGCTCGTGTTGATGCACTGAGGTCCCAAGCACATGAGGCTAAATAGCAATTGGACAATACTCTATTAATATATGCTTGGAGAAAGAATAGCCCCACCCACTCTCTGTGCAAGTTTTGATGTGTTGTATAAGAAATGAATTAGAGACTATTTTGGTGGGTGGAGAGAGAGAAGCAGAGAGACTGCAGGTCAGGTTCATGTCACAACTACTCTCACTTCCTTTAGCCATCCCCCTTCACCTCTGCAAAGAATAAAGATCAAGGATTTTCCCTTAACCTGAAATCCTAACTCCGGCTGATTTTAAAATACATGGTCATCACATTCCCTTTTTATTTGGTTCTTTCACAATTACAAGGGTGGAAATATGTTTAATGTGATTGTACATATATAACATATATCAAATTGCTTCCTGCCTGGAGGTGGGGTAAAAGGAAGGGAAGGAGAGAGAAAAAAAATGGAGTTAAAAAATTTACATAGATAAAAATAGAAAATTGTCTTTACATGTAATTAGGAGAAAATAAAATACTATTAAATAAAAAAGATTAATTATTTTGAGTGATCTTATGTTGAAAATATTCTTTTAGGCCTTTTTGTGATTGATAGTACTAATTCTAAATGTTAGCATGAATAATTAATTTTACCATCTATAACTGGTTGTTGTTTTTTTAATTAAGCTTTTTTATTTTCCAAACATATGCATGGATAATTTCACAACATTCACCTCTGCATAGCCTTGTGTTTCAGATTTCCTTTTCCCTCTCCCCATCCCTTCCCCTAGATGGCAAGCAATTCAATATAGGTAAAACATGTTAAAATATATGTTAAACCCAATATGTATAAATATATTTATATAATTCTCTTGTGCACAACAGAAATCAGATTAAAAAAAGAAAAGAAATGAGTAGGAAAACAAAATGCAAACGAACAATAACAAAAAGAGTGAGAATGGTATGTTGTGATTGACATTCAGTTCCCATTGTCCTCTCTCTCTGTACAGATGGCTTTCTTCATAACAAGATCATTGGAACTGGCTTTAATCATCTCATTGTTGGAAAGAGTCACATTCATCAGAATTGATACTGTCATATATAATGATCTCCTAGTTCTGCTCATTTCACTTTTCATCAGTTCATGTAAGTCTCTCCAGGCCTTTCTAAAATCATCCTCCTGATCATTTCTTATAGAACAATAATATTCCAATTACATTCATATACCATAATCAGACATTCTCCAACTGATGGGCATCCACTCAATTTCCAGTTTCTAGCCATTACAAAGAGGGCTGCCATAAACATTTTTTGCACATGTGGGTTATTTTCCTTCCTTTAAGATCTCTTTGGGATATAGGCCCAATAGAAACACTGCTGGGTCAAATGATATGCACAGTTTAATAACTTTTTCAATGCACTTCTAAAGTGCATAGCTGGAGTTCTAAACTCTTATTTTTTTTACTCCTTTGGCAGCCTGATGAAGGCTATGGACTATTCCTGAAAATAATAGCTTATTGCCTAATTTCAATGTCATAGGGAATGCAAGATTTCATTAAAAGTTAGTGAAAATTAAAATATTAAAAATGTATATACAAGTTCCAAGACTCCTTGATATCTATCCAAGAATTCATATGAGTTTTATGAAGTATTATATTTAGCTCCTGATCTATATAGAATAATGGTTTTGCTTAGATTCTCTAAGAAATTTCTTCTATAGAAGCAACAAAAACTTCTGATGAATGCTCCATTAAAAAATTAAATCCAATTTGACAAACATTTCTTATGACTTCTCTGTGCATATTGTTGTCCTAGGAGTGATAAAGCAAGAGGGATACATATTCATATATGTCTAAATATAGAATAGAAATGGATCAATTGAAAGATTGATCAAAAGAGATAGATACATAAAACCCTCAAGGAATTTACCTTCATTAAAGTCAAATCAAGCATTATATGGAAATGTTATAACGATAGAAACAATAACATTGGATGGTTTACAAAAGGTAACCACTATTTTCATTTTTATTGCATGCATTTTCTTAAATAATGAAATTTTGAAAAAAGCATTTCTATGAAATGCTGTGTAAGCAAAAAAAAAAAAAAAAAAAAAAAAAAACAATAAAGAAGAGTTCTGTTTTATTTTCCTGAAGCTTCATAGGTTATGTTTATAATTACAGAACTGGCCAAAAGAGTTCAGGGAATCTTGAGGCCTTCCCAAACCTTAATCTCTCTTTTTCCCTTTTTCCCTCCCTCTTTTTTCTACTTCTCTCTCTTTATCTCTCTGTTTCTCTCTCTCTCTCTCTCTCTCTCTCTCTCTCTCTCTCTCTCCCCCCCCCTTGGGAAGAACTGAGTCAGTTACGGTGTATGAATGTAATAGAATATTATTGTTCTACAAAAAATGATGAGCAGGTTGATTGCAGAAAAGTATGAAAGGAACTGCATGAATTATTGATGAAGTGGGCAGAACCAGGAGAATATTACACACAGTAAGTGGAAGGATGTATAATGATCAACTGTGATAGACTTAGCTCTTCTCAACAATACAGTGATCCAAGACAATTCTAACAGATTTGGGATGAAAAATGCTATACATACCCAGAAAAAAAGCTATGGAGATTGAATGTAGATTGAAGCATATTATTTTCACATTTTTGTTGTTCTTTTATGTTATATGGTTGTAAGTAATATTGTAATACAAGAAATGACAGGGCATCTAGGTGGTGAGTAGAAAGAGCATCAGGCCAGGAGTAAGAAGGCATGAGCTCAAAACTGTCTTTAGACACTAACTAGCTGTAAGTCACTTAACCTTCTTTGCTACAGTTGTCTTATCTCTAAAATGAGCTGGAGAAAGAAATGCAAAGCACTCCAGTATCTACCAAGAAAACCCCCACGTAAGCTTATGGAAAATCAGACATGACTAAAATGATTGAACAACAAATATGAAAAAAAAATCCTAAAGGGTATGATTTCAGGGGAAAAAAAAGAAAAAAAAAACTTGATAAGCTTGATGAGTACTGATGAAAAGGGAAATGAGCAAAATCAGAACATTTTATAGAATAGTGGCAATATTGTAATGATGACTGACTGCGAAAGACTTAGCTAGTCTGATCAATATAATTTCCAAAAGACTCAAGAAGAAAAATAGTATCTACCTTCCAAAAGAGAACTGAGCAACACAGTATAGTTTGAAGCACATTTTGTTTTCCTCCCGCAATATGCTGTTATTTAAATATATTTTACATGGTCTCACAGTTATAAAAAGTATCACACTTTGCTTTCTCTATGGGTAGGGGAAGACCTGCAGGAAGTGAAAGAATTTGCTGCCTACATTAATTAAAACACATTAAAAAAACAACTTTTAAAAGACTAAATGATTTCATAAAGCCAGTCTATATTATAGTAGGTTTCATAATTGCCAAAATACATCATATTTACTAATCAATTTAAAGTTTGTAAAGATTTGTACACATCTGTGATCTTATTTGATTCTCACAACTCAATGAAGTATGACTTTTGTGGTTGTTGTTGTTATTGTTATTGTTGCTGTTATTGTTTGTCGGTTTTATTAACTGGTGAATCTTAGGTTCAGAAGGTCTGAATGACATAGGGTCATAGAGATGCTATACGTTTGAAATAAAATTTAAAGCCAAGATTTCCTGATTCAGCATTCAGTGATCTATTTATTATATCATGTTACTTCTATATAAATGTCTTTCATACCTCAGAAAATCCATAAATTCTCTCCTTCAGCTAACTAGATCCATTATATGTATCCAACACCTTTAATTTTTTTCTCACTAAATTAACCATTCTTATCATTCTTTTCTATCAATAGAAAATTTTCCTTTTGTTACAGCCCAACTATAACATCTCTCAAGGCTCAGTTCAAGTCTCATACTTCCTTGAAGTCATGTGAAATAATTAAGATGTATTTATCTATCTCTTCTCTGTTATCCAATCACACGATCTTCCAAATACATTGTCATATACTATTATCTTTTTATTATCATTTGCATAATTTTCCCCTTTTCCTAGAAATGTACCAATCAATGACCAGTAGTCAAAAATATTAATTTCCCATTGTGTGACTTATGAAAGCATTTGCTTATATGTGTTACTTATATCTTGCTTAATTAAAAAAATAGTTCATAATTATATAGCTATCATTATCCTCATCATTACCATATATATGTTAAATTTTATATTTAATTTGAGGTAGGTTCATAGAAAGTCCTCAAAATCTGCATATTTCTTCAATGTCCATTTTTTCCTCATTCAGTATTATAGATAATTTTGCTAGATATATTTTTGCTTGTAGTTGTTCTTTTGCTTGTCAGGATTCACAGACCTTCAGTCTTTTAGTGAGGCTGCTGCTAAGTCCTGTACAATTCCAATTGTAGCTTCAGTGCTTTTGATCTTTTTTTCTTGTTTTTTAAAAAAATTATTTCTTTGATCTGGGAGTTTTGCAATTTGGCAATGATGTTCTTATGTGTTTTCCAAAAAAAGGATCTTCTTGTAGTTGTGATCAGTGTTTTTTTGTTTTTTGTTTTTTGTTTTTTTTTTTCTATTTCTACTTTTTCCTCCTGTTCTATCACTCAAAGACAATTTTCCTACATAATTTTTTGCACTATTGTGTTAAAGTCCTTTTTTTTTTAAAGTACAACTTACAGGCAGTCCATTATTCTTATATTTTCTCTTCTTGAGCTATTCGCCAAATTTGTCATTTTTATTATAAGATGTTTCATCTTTTATTTTTTTTCATTTTTATAATCTGTTTTGTTTCTTTTCTGTCCTAACTACACTGGTTTCCTTTTGGTCAATTCTAATTTTCAAAGAGTTATTTTCATCTTTGAGACTCTGTATCTCCTGTTCTAGTTCGTTAACTTTTTTTCATAATCTTATTTTCTTGTTTTTTTTTTTTTTGTTTTTTTTTTTGGTTTTTTCTTTTGGGTTTTTCTTTTTTTTTTTTTTTTTTTTTTTGAAATCTTTTTTTTTTTTTTTTTTTTTTTTTTTTTTTTTACTTCAGTGTCCTCCAGTCTTCCCTGTTCCTACAGTAAATTTCACTGGTGAAGTTCTTTCTTCTTTGCTGGTTCATTTTTTTTTTTCAATAAGAGTTATTAGTTTAAGTAATTCTTTTTTCTGGGAGGGGAGGGATGGTGTCTCCAGCTTCACTTCAGCTTTCCCCTCTGACCAGGAACCCCAAAGCAAGAGCTTCACCATACTGAAAGTGCTTGTAGTCAGCTATGTCCTTGTCCCACTGCCTCTGTCCTCACTTTGTGTTGGATCCTTTCTGCCCAGGGCTGTGTCTCTGCAGCACATCTGGGCTTGGCATTCCTAATCAGCTGAAGTTCACTAAGTCTTCCCAGACTCCACAAATAAACCTTTGTTGTGCCCCAAGTCTTCTTGATTTTGCACCAATTTATAGTCTTCCTGAGGTGCAAGTTTATTCTCTTTGTAGTCAAATTGGAAGAACTTGAAATTTAGCAATATACTCTGACATCTTCCCAGAATCCTCCTTGAAATTATTTTTTGATAAACTCCTGTAAAAGAAGCCATTACCCTCATTTCATAATTTGGAAACATGAAAAAGAAAGTTTAGATAAACTTTTAAAGGAAAATAGCAATTTTAAAATTTTAATTTAATTTTAAATTTTAATAGGAAAATAGAAAATAAAGAATAGGATTGGAATTCAAGTCGCCAGAATTCTGGTCCACATCCTTCTTCCATTCCAAATTGACAAGAACCATAATTATGATGGAACAAGTAGATCTTTCTGTCTACACTCAATGTGAGCTAAATATTATGAATATAAATAACTACAGCAGGAATGAAATCCTTTAATGACCATGATTAGCATATTCCTAAAATCATATGAATGTATATTATTTACTTCTTGTGTGGTCCCATAAAGAGTTACAAGGTTATGGGAAGCTAGGTGGTGCAGTGGATAGAGCACTAGTTCTGAAGTCAGGAGGATCTGAGTTCAAATGTGACCATAGACACTTAACACTTCCTAAATGTGTGACCATGGGCAAGTCACTTAATCACAATTGCCTCAGGGGGAAAAAGAATTACAAGGTTGACTTGAACATCCCTTTAAAGTATAAAATATTCCATATACTTGAAGGATTTTAGAGGCAGAAAAGACTTGAGTTCCTCTAGTCTCAGCATATGATTGCTTAATTAGATAGGGTAACCGTTCTTTGTTATTTTTATTATTTTACCTTTTGGATTGCAGACTTGCCAAGAGTAAGATTTACATTTTCCTCATATGCAAGAAAAAATGAGAAATGCTTAGAACACAGTCATTCACATAAAAGGAGTCTTAGCCAATATTTGTGCAGAAGAATGATAGCATAAAAAGTATAATACCAATGTGGTTCAAAACAATCATGTAAAGCCAAGTTTGACAGGCAAAAATAAATTTTATAATTTAATATTGGAGAGAATGTTGTGGCTATTGAAGGAACTTCTAATTTAAATAAACTTGTGATTGAATAAAGAATTTAATATTTTAGGAAAGATGGTAAAATGATAGATAAATGATTTCTGGAATAAGAAATGGGAGAGAGAGTAGTAAAATAGTAAGATACAAAATAAATGCACACAAATCATCAGCATTTCTATATATTACTGGAAAAGCCTATCAGCAAGAGAAAGAGAAATTCCAATTAATATTACTGTAGACAAAATAAAATAGTCGGGGTTCTACCTGCCAAGACAAACTCAAGAACAATATAAAAACAATTACAAAATATTTCTCATGCAAATAAAATTAGGTCTCAACAACTGGAAAAGTATAAATTTGTCAAGGCCAGGTCAAGCTAATGTAATAAAAATGATATGTCAGAAACACAACATAGACCTACATTGTACACCCCACAGAAAAATAAGGTCAAAATGAATACATACTTTGGGCATACAGGATAATACCATGAAGAAATTAGGAGAGAAAAGGATAATTTACATTCAGATCTTTGGAGAAAGGAGTAATGTATGACCAAAGAAAATTTAGAGAATATAGAAAAGCAAAATGAAGCACTTTGATTACATTAAATTAAGTTTTGGCCCAAACAAAACCAACAAAAACAAGATTAAAGGGTAGTACAAAACTGGGAAAAATCTTTACAGTTAGTATTTTTGAGAAAGGTCTAATTTCTAAAATATATAAAGAACTTTATAAAATTTCTAAGAATACACATAATTACCCAATTGATAAAAGGTCAAAGGATATGAACAGACAATTTTCAGATGATGAAATTAAAGTCATTTAGTTATGTAAAAAAAAAATCCTCTAAACCATTATTGATTAGAGAAGTGTAAATTAAAACAAATCTGAGGTACCACCTCATACCTCTCAGTTCGGCTAAGAAGACAGGGAAGGATAATGATAAATGTTGGAGGCGATGTGGGAAAATTGGGACACCAATGTATTGTTGGTGGAACTGTGAATGGATCCAACCATTGTGGAGAGTAATCTGGAAATATGCTTAAAGGGCTATAAAACTGTGCATACCTATTGACCCAGTAGTGCCATTACTGAGTCTATATCCCAAAGAAATCATAAAGGAGGGGAAAGGACCCACATGTGCAAAAATGTTTGTAGCAGCTCTTTTTTTGTGATAGAATAGAATTGGAAAAGGTCCCTAAGAAAAAAATCCTTAGGACCAGATGGATTTACATATGAATTCCACCAAACACTTAAAGAATGATGAACTCTAATACTATATAAACTATTTGAAAAAATAGATAATGAAGGAATCCTATCAAATTCCTTTTATGACACAGACATGGTACTAATACCTAAACCAAGTAGAACAAAAACAGAGAAAGAAATTATAGACCAATCTTTTTAATGAATATTGATCCAAAAATCTTAAATAAAACATTGGCAAAGAGATTACAGAAAATCATCCCCAGGATAATACAGCATGACAAAGTAGGATTCATACCAGAAATTCAGAGCTAGTTCATTATTAAAAAACACAAGTAGCATAATTGACAATATCAATAACAATACTAACAAAATCATATGATTATCTTAATAGATGCAGAAAAATCTTCTGATAAAATCCAATGTCCATTCCTATTAAAAATACTAGAGAGTATAAGAATAAATGGACTTTTCCTTAAAATAGTTAGTAGCATCTATTTAAAACCATTGGGAAAAATCATATGTAGTGGGGATAAACTGGAACCATTCCCAGTAAGATCAGGAGTGAAACAGGTTTACCTACTATCACCATTACTATTCAATATTGTATTATAAATGCTAGCTTTGGCAATAAGAGTTGACAAAGAGGTTAAAGGAATTATAGTAGGTAATGAGAAAATCAAATTATCACTCTTCAAAGATGACATAATTTAGAACATTCTAGAGAATCAACTAAAAAGCTATTAGAAATATTTCACAACTTTAGTAAAGTTTCAGGATACAAAATAAATCCACAGAAATCATCAGCATTTTTATACATCACTAAAAAAATCCAACAGCAAGAGATATAAAGAGAAATTCCATTTTAAATAATTGCCAGTAGTATAAAATAATTGGGAATCTATCTGCCAAGGGAAAGCCAGGAACTATGGATGAGCAAAACTACAAAACACTTTCCACACAAATAAAATCAGATCTAAAGAATTGAAAAATTGTCAAGTGCTCTTGGATAGGTCAAGAGAATATAATATTACCTAAAATTATATATATATAATAACAACAAAATTCATCTCGAAGAACAAAAGGTCAAGAATTTAAAGGGGATTAATGAAAAAATGCAAATGAAGGAAGAAGTGGTCATCAAAACAGTTTGGTGGTAGTTAAGAAATAGAGTAGCTGATCAGTGTAATAGGTTAACTTCACGTGACAAAATAATCAATAACTATAGTAATCTAATGTTTGACAAATGCAAAGACTCCAGCTTTGGGGATAAGAATACACTATTTAACAAAACTGCTGGGAAATTTGGAAACGAATGTTAGAAACTAGGCAATGGCCCACACCTAAACCATATACCAAGATAAGGTCGTGATCTAGATGTAAATAATTATATTTTAAACAAATTAGAAAAACATAGGATAGTTTAGCTCTCAGATCTCTGTAGGAGGAATGGATATGTGACCAAAGAAGAACTAGAGATCATTACTGATCAAAAAATAGAGAATTTTTATTATATTAAGTTAAAAAGTTTTTGTACAAACAAAACTAATGCAGACAAATTAGAAGGGAAGCAATAAACTGGGAAAACATTATCACATTCTGATAAAGGCCTCATTTATGAAATATATATAAAACTGACTCAACTTTATAAGAATTCAAGCCATTCTCCAATTGATAAAGGATCAAAAGATATGAACAATTTTAAGATAAAAAAATTGAACTAATTGTATTCATATGAAAAGGTGCTCCACATCAGTATTGATCAGAGAAATGCAAATTAAGATAATTCTGTGATACCACTACATACCTCTCAGATTGGCTAAAAGGAAAAGATAATGACAAATGTTGGACGGGATGTGGGAAAACTGAGACACTTATACATTATTGGCGGAAGTGTAAATTGATCCAACCATCTGAAAAGCAATTTGGAACTATGCTCAAAAAGTTATCAAACTGTGAATATCTTTTGACCAAGCAGTGTTTCTACTGGTCTTATGTTCCAAAGAGATCTGAATAAATGCTCATCAGTTGGAGAATGGCTGATTATGGTATATGAATGTTATGGAATATAATTTTCTTTAAGAAATGACCAGCAGGATGATTTCAGAGAGGCCTTGAGAGACTTACATGAACTGACGCTAAGTGCAATGAGCAGAACCAGGAGATCTTTATAAGTAGCAACAACATGCCTATAGGAAGATCAATTCTGATGGATGTGGCTCTCTTAAATAATGAGATGTTTCAAACCAGTTCCAATTGTTCAGTGATGAAGAGAGCCATATATACCCAGAGAGAGTACTGTGGGAACTGAGTGTGGATAACAATATAGCATTTTCATTCTTTCTGCTGTTGTTTGCTTGCATTTTGTTTCCTTTCTCAGTTTATTTTTTTTTTTGTTTTTGTTTTTGATCTGATTTTTCTTGTACAGCAAGATAACTGTATAAATATGTATACATATATTGGGTTTTAACATATTTAACATGTATTAGACTATCTGCCATTTAGGGGAGGGGGTGGGAGGAAGAAAGAAAAACATTGGGACAGAAAGTTTTGCAAGGGTTAATGCTGAAAAATTACCCACACATGCTTTGTAAATAAACAGCTTTAATATTTTTTTTAATTGGAAAAGGAGTGGTTGCCCATCAATTGGGCAATGGCTTAACAAGGTGTGGAATATGAAGGTAATAGGATATTATTATTCTATAAAAAATGATGAATAAGCTGGTTATAGAAAGGCCTGGAAATAATTATATGAAATGATGCTGAGTGAAGCAAGCAGCACCAGGAATACCTTGTACACAATAACAGCAATTATGTGCAATGATCAACTATTAAAGGCTTGGTTCTTCTTGGTAGTTGTGATCAAAACCTATGAATATTATGGAATATTATTGTTCTGTAAGAAATGACCAGCAGAATGATTTCAGAAAGGCCTGGAGAAAGTCTCATGAACTGATGCTGAGTGAGATGAGCAGGACCAAGAGATCATTATATACTTCAACAACAGTACTATATGATGATCAATTCTGATGGACGTGGCCCTCTTCAACAATGAGATGAACCAAATCAGTTCCAATAGAGCAGTAATGAACTGAACCAGCTACACCCAGCAAAAGAACTCTGAGAAATGACTATGAACTACTACATAGAATTCCCAATCCCTCTATTTTTTTCTGCCTGCATTTTTTATTTCCTTCACAGGTTAATTGTACACTATTATTTTAACCAACTATTCTTTCTAAATTTCTTTTTTCTTATCTAAAATTCTATTGCTGCAAATCCTTCAACACATTGAAAAAAGTCCTAAAAATGTGAAAATCATATTCTATTCCAGTACTTCCAGAATTTCTTTATAAGAGAAGTAAAGAGAAAACTAACTCCTGTTCTCCATAAGTCCGATTCTTTTTATACAGCAAAATAACTGGATATGTATACATACATCGTATTTAATTTATACTTCAACATATTTAACATGTATTGGTCAACCTGGCATCTGCGGGAAGGGGTGGGGGGAATAGGGGAAAAGTTGGAACAAAAGGTTTTGCAATTGTCAATGCTGAAAAATTACTATTAATAAAATAAAAAATACTAATAATAAAATAAAATATCAAGTGAATTTGAACTTGACATATAGTTCAATATAGAACTGTTTCTTTGGAAGGTAAAGGCTTTTTTTCCATCATAGTAGGATCTTCAGATAATGAGTGATTACCTGAATGATAGAGAAATTGAAATAAGTAGTCATGATTTATATATATTGATCATATTAGATAATTTACAGCTCTATCATTCTATAGCGGTAACTATAGATCTATAATTAATGCTGCCGATTCTCCTAACTCCCCTATCATCTCTCTCCTACTTGTCCCTTTTCCTTTCCTTGTCCTTGTCCTCCTGACCTTCTCTCTGTTTTGCCCCCACTCTCTATAAATCCTAAATAATCATTATTCAAGCTATTGATCATTTTTGATGCTGAAAAATACAAATATTAATTTATTTTTATATAATTCCTCAAAATTCCCTCTAGACTTCAAACATCTATTACTTCTCTGGACATTGTGATAATAATAATGCTAACTTCATCAGTGGAAGTCACATAAAAATGACATATTAAACATTTCTCAATTGGTCCATACCTATTAGAAATTCTCAAGATGTCACTTAGCCTAAAAATATTGTCTAGTGTTCCATTCCTAAAGGCATTATTATGCTAACAATAAATCTGCAACAGGCTGTAAGCAGAGGGTGGCTTGTGATGTATGCAATATCCATCATACTCTGACCCCAAAGAATATCAATTACATGCTTCTGGGATTCTTGTGCAAAGTAGTTTTATTATACCTGTCAATATACTTGGGTTGACTATGTGATACACATTTTCTTTGTTAAAAACAAAACAAAACAAAAACTAAAAAAAAATGTTACAAGGAAATATTTCCATTTCTTGTGATTTCATCTCCAATGCTGTTTGTCCCATCACTCCATTGTGGAAAAGAATATTTATAGAGCATTTGAAATATGGAGTCAAAATCTAGCATAAGTCACTTGAAAATCTAGCACCCAGAAATCATTTCCAAAATACAAGTCACATATCTTCAAATGGGAAGTTTTATGGTCACAATAACAACAAACAAAAGTTTAATCATGTTGTTCTTTTAAATGCAATTTTTAAAAAATGGATTCTACTGCAGATTTTTTTCTGACCACTAAAATTTACCAATGAAAATCTGCATGATTTTATTTAATACTTTCATAGCAACTTGAAAAATTTGGGGCAACTTATTTAGAACTCATTTAGACAATAAGTAATTCTGCCTCTTCTAATGATAATAGCATATAATTCTTCCACGTAATAAATTAGATATGTATTTATTTTTTGCACACAAATTGAATGAACTTCATCATCATCATCATCATCACCACCACCCTCATTGTCATTGTTATTATTATTATCACTTTGCTGCCATCTTCCTTCTGAATATGTGATGTTTAAATACTGGCTTAATGTTTATGAAGGGATATTTAACATTACATCTACATAATTCATAGAAAGTGATCTAACAATACTGTAGGACAGCTGCTATTTTCAATCTCATATAACAGAACTTATGACTAGAGAATATAATTGATTTAGTTTTGACATTCAATGTCTGGAGTAGGATTTAAAGCAGTTTTCCTGACTCCATGTTCAGCATTTGATATATGGTATCATTATGATTTTTAATCATAACAATCACATAAACTTAAATAAGGCAATGAATAACAGTGGCTCAGTTTCTTTATTTTAACCAACTATTCTTTCTAAATTTCTTTTTTCTTATCTAAAATTCTATTGCTGCAAATCCTTCAACACATTGATAAAAGTCCTAAAAATGTGAAAATCATATTCTATTCCAGTACTTCCAGAATTTCTTTATAAGAGAAGTAAAGAGAAAACTAACTCCCGTTCTCCATAAACTATAAAAGTAATTTGACTATACTTTTCCCTCCACAATGTGAATCTCTATATGAAGCCTCATGATTTAATTGATTTTTTTTTTCTGTAGCTTCTGATACATTGTTGGAATTAAAAGTTTTATATATTATATATATATATATATATATATATATATATATATATATATATATTAGAGGTTATCTTCAAAACATGAATTTGCTACTAAGCTACTCAGATACTATAAGTATTGTTCATTTTGGCAATTGCTCCACCTCTCAAAAGAAATATGATGCACATATATTTATCAATCAAAACTTGTAATAATGGAACACATTACCTGCACAACAGCTCATGAATGGCAGCAGAATTACCAGTTTCCATAGCAACCTCATCTCCACTTTCCAAGGTCAAAAATTTCTCCCATCCAATCAGCAGTGAAAGATATATATCTTGCAATTTCTATCCCAAGAGGCTAGAAAAAATAAAAGACTATAAACATTAACAATATGAATATGCACAAGCATCCTATTTCATAATATATTGATTGATTAAGTTAAAATACCCTCAATAGATGAAAGTGTCTCTTCTTTATTTCTATATTACACCTAGTTCTTAACACCAAACTTTAAAAACTGTAGGAAATTTATAAATGCCTGCTGAATGGAATTTTGGTAATATATGAGCATAAATGGAATTTATGTGTTTTTTCCCCATGTGGGATTCTATTGCTAAGTGAATTTTCTATATTCTTGACTATAAAGGCCTGAAAGTATGAATAGGTACACTTGAATCCGAAAACCGAGCACTTAAGGCTAATTATTTATTGGACAATGACTCTATTAGCATATGTTTGGAATTGCTCTTCTCTCAATTAATGCTGGCTCAATGTTTGGGGTTAAGAGAATTGTAGGTAAGAATTAGGGGGCAAAGTAAGGAGGGGAGAGAACTTCACTTGGCCTCAGGATGAGGAGGAGAAAAGTGTGGAGATTCTTGAAGATTCTAGACTCTAGAATCAAGGAAGGATCCTTGACAAAATTTCTGGCAGTTTTGTCCATCTCCTTCACTTCTCCCCCTAAAGACCAATGATTTGCTTACCCTGACTGGCTGATCCTGAGGCCTCCAGGGAGCTAGCTTGGACTTTACACTTGACTATCAATTTCTAGAAAATTCCAGGGACATCTCCTAAATGCTAGTTGATTAACTGAGACTCAGAAATGTTAAGTGACTTTTTGAGGGTCACATCACTAGAATCCAACTTGGGATGTGAAGTCAGGGACTTCTGATTTCAATTCTAGGTTTCAATTTATATCAGAATGACTTTTTGATATATATACCCATATTTTTTTTTTCAATACAAATGTCTTCCAATGTTTCATCAAGTTAGAGATGTAAAACCAATGACAGAAAAGCTCTAGAAGTTCTAACAAATATGAAAAATCACCAATCTTACTGACATATTTGGTTTTGCTATTATTCTATATGTTAGTTTTCTGCTATTATTCTATGTTAGTCATCTGAAGATTAGCTTAGCAAATCATATGTATATCATCAGGCTGACTATAAAGGTTGTCATTTGTCCTTTGTTCTTGAAGAGAACCAAGATGTACATAAGGTGATACCATAAAATGCAAATGAAATGAAGTGAGCTAGGGTGGAACAAAGTCACCAACTTCATTTCCTACTCCAGAGTCATCTGGATTCAGTGAAAAGTTCTACATTAGGAGGAGTGGAGATGGCCCTGGATGCAATGGGAGACCTTGGCCTTTTAAAGTTAAAGTCTTTAGCGGGCTTTGACTGAGGCAATACCCATTTAGTCATTAAGAATAGATAAGGTAGGCTAAGGAATGGCATACTGAATGGAGTCAGAGAACCAGGGTAGAATTTAGACTGATACTAGCTTACTGGGGGATATTTATTTGTCATCTTTAGACCCAAACTCCCTTATATGCAAGTTGGAAATATTGCTTAGTCTCTCTCTTAAGATTCCTTCTGGACCCAATATTATTTAGTTCAGTGAGAATTCTCAACTCAAAGTTATATAAATACCTCAGTTCTACTCCTCTTCAAAGACATAGGCCCATGATCTTTCTAAGTGGGAGGGCCAATTTAGCATAAAGCTAAGCTATAATCTAGCAAGTCAAGGGGGCCTTCCAAGGAGAAGACCGAATGAGAAAAAAAAAAAAAATATATTTCATTTGCATTTTATGGTATATATACTTCCTTCATGCGAACAGTAATTTCACAGAAATAAGGATATGATTTTGTTACCAAGTTGAATTCACCTGAGCTCTTTGGAATCCTTGGCTCTCCTAGAAGCATGACTGAGGCTTCCCCACCTTCTTCATTGGACTTTTCTAATAATACTCTTCGATTTTTACCCCTGCTGCCACTCCTAATAATCATTCTCCTCCCTTCTAGTGACTTCATGTTTTCCCAGTATATTATTTATGTTTGCTTATCTGGGTACAGGTGGTATTCTCCCACTATCTAAAATGTCGGCTCTTTGTAAACATATCAAGAGTCTAATAAACATGAGCAAAATTGAGTTGACTTGCTAGAAGATGGAGATGAATTGGGTAGAAAAGGAGAGGTCAAATTAAGTCAAGCATTGGTCCTAATCATTAATTTCTTGTTGTTTCTGTTGTTGTTGCTCTTGTTGTGTTCCTTCATTCTAGAAGAGGATCATGATTTCAAGAAGGTGATATCATAACTTTAGGGATCATGGGTGGAACCTGGAATTTGATTCCATTCAACAAGGTAGAAGGCTCCACAGACAAAAATGAGACAGTACCAGCAGTTAAGGAGTTTATCTTTAATCTGTAACAGGCAACATTTGCACATATAAAACTCATAAAGAAGATACTTTGGAGAGAGGCACTAATGGGTTTGCAAATAATAATAATAATTATCAGTATTTATAAAGCAAGTTCTGCTAAGTGCAAATATTCTCTTATTCTGGGAGGTAGGTTTTATTTTTAATCCCCATTTTACAGATGAGAAAATCAAGGCAGAAAGAGAGGAAATGACTTTCCTAGAGTAATGAATGAGTTAAGCAACAGAGCTGGAATTGGAATTCTGATCTTCTTGACTTCAAGCTCAGGCTTCACTGATTTACCGAGCTGCCTGGGAATATAGAAGAGCCTCATGTACAGTAGGAAGTAATTAACACTTGAGCTGAGGTTATATATAATATAAACTACACAAGAAACCTGTGTGGTACAGTGTACAGAGAGGACAGAGCAAATAAGATTAAAGAAACCAATTCCCCTCTTCAAAATCTATACAGCAACAAATCTTTCAATATTCTATAGTTGGCTGACCCTGTTATCCAACACTTTGTGGAAAATGAGAAATTACTTTGGTATAGAAGAAGGAGACAAAAATAACTCAATGGATAGAATTGAAGTAGGCAAATAATGGAAAATATCCCTTTAAGAAGAAGGACATACTCTATGACTCCATAGGTTTTCTTTGCAAAAATACTGACTGAAATAATTTGTCATTTATTTTTCCAGGCCATTTTACAGATCAAAAACTGAGATAATAAGGGTAAAATGAATTATCCAGAATCACATAGTAAGTGTCTCAGATCAGATTTAAACTCAGGAATATGATTTTTCCTAACTTTGAATCCAATATTCCAGTATACAAATGTTTGTGGTATCTAGTAATACACATATATGTATGCATATAAACATATACACACATATTCATACATATATGTATATATCCACTTGTGTGTTCAGTTTATCGATTGTTTCAGTATTGCTCTTCAGACATCTATAGACTGGTTAATTGTTTATTTCATAATTCACTCTTATAATTGATGATACACAATATAATTCAGAATCAATATGTCTGAAAAGGCATAATGTTTTCATTAGGATATGTTTAGTATTATTTTTTCTACTCTAAAATATGAAGAAGAAATAATAATGCATTGAATAAATTTCCAATACTTCTATTACTGGCTTCCATTTTTCATGTTAAGCCATTTGGATTAGAATAGGATATGACCCTTTTATAGCTAAACTAATACAAATACATTTAAACATTTCATGGGTTTTTTCAAGTATTTTGAATCAATATTATAGAACAAATACTAATTTGGAAATATTATCCTTTCTAATCCTACTAGAACTAAAATTAATAATATGCCACTATGAAATTGTTACAAAATCCATTTTAGTAGTATTATCCTTCAGCTAAGAAACATGCTTTCCCAAGGGATAATATAACAATTTTCTCTAATTTTCTTTGACATTTCAGCTATCATATGATGAATGAAATTCAGGGAAAAAAGTGCCAGTTTGGCCTTTTCTGCTAAAAGGAAAACTAATCATAAGCTCATAAAAAAAAACTGATAAGCTCATCAAAATACAAAATAAGTTCACAGGGCATTTCATTTGATAAAATGGATGCATCAAATGATAGGATTATATTGAAATGTTTTAACTCAGAGGGAAAATACTGACAGATAACAGACTAGTTGATGTATTTAACAAGCAACTTAGTCCTCTGATTGTATGATACTTGGAACTTTCCACAGTGCCTGGAGTTTTCTCACTTTGTAACATCCCTCTATCCCTGCATCCCCCTTCTGCAACTGATGAATTCTTCCCTAGGTCTCCAAGTTAGAGAAGGATCCACACCAACTATAATTACTCCTTTTATATCTTACCATATCTTTACCACTTGTTCTTTTACCCATTGCTTTTCTTTTTTTTCAAGCTTTTCTAGTTTTCATGGAAAATCACATGAAACTAAGCCTCTGAACAGAGTCTGACAGAATGAAACCCCTCTCCAGCTCAAGATAGATTGGAAAAAACTTCAAAAAGTTGGTCTCACAGGGGTGAAAAAGAGTGCTCAGCCCAAATCAGACAGATTGTGGATAAGCTGGTAAAAGGGTCTTAATCACAGAAAATTAACAACTGAAATCCTCAGTCCTCATTCAATAAAGGAGCAGATTAGTGAGGCAACCTCCAGTTCCATCTCAGAGAGTAAACTCTGTGAAACCAGGCTGTTTCCTGAAAAGACCAGGCAAAGCTACCCCCTACAAACATAAAGGCCTGTGTGCTTAAAGCCAAGGCTTAGAGCTGCACAGAAAACTTGGGACAATGCACTCCTTTATCCCCAAAGCAGAGGTTGATCATAAAAGTAAAAGAGGAAGCTTGGACAATCTCCCTTACCCTAAAAGCAGATCTTATTTTTTTAATGAGTAAAAAAGCAAAAAGAACCATGACCATGTATAGCTTTAATGGTGAATGAGAAGAACAGATTTCTTCTGAGACTAATAGCAGATCATCTCCAGATGAAGCCCCAAAGGGGATATAAATTTGTCACCATCACACAAGGCTCTACTTGAAGAATTTTTTTTAAATATCTTAAAAGAGAGCTAGAAGAAAAATGGGAAAAGGAAATGAAAACTTTGGAAGATGGTTTGGAAAAGCAACACAGAAATTATCTGAAGAAAACTTACTACAAAATAGACTTAGTGAAATGGGGGGAAAATCATATAACTCATAAAAAGATATATTTGATAAACTGAAAAAGAAAACAACTACCTGAAAAACAGAATTTGTGAAATGGGGAAAATGCATAGGAAAAAACAACACATTTAAAAATTCAATTGGACAAATACAAAAAGAATTTTTAAAAAAGTAAAAGGAGAAAATAAGTCATTAAGAATTAGAATTGAATAAATGGAAATGGATGACTCAATGAGACATCAAGAATCAATCAAGCAAAACCAAAAAAAAAAAAAAAAAATGAAAAAACTAGAAGAAACTATAAAATACTTATTTGAGAAAACAATTTACCTGGAAAATAGATCTAGGAGAGACAATCTAAGGATTACTGGACTTCCTGAAAACTGTGATGAAAAAAGTGCCTACACGGTATTTTCAGGAAACCATCAAAGAGATCTGCTCAGATATCATAAAAACAGAAGGTAAAATAGCCATTGAAAGAATTCACCAAATACCTACTGAAAGAGATCTCAGAATTAAAACTCCAAGGAATATTGTGGCTAAATTTCAGAACTATTGGGGCAAGAAAAAAATATAACAAATAGCCAGAAAAAAAAATTCAAATATCGAGGAGCCACAATAAGGATTACCCAGGACCTAGCAACTTCCACTTTAAAGGATTGAAGGGCTTGAAATCTGATATTCCAAAAGGAAAAGGAATGTTGAATGCAGCCAAAAACCAACTACCTTGCTAAAGTGAGCATTTTCTTTTAGGGAAGAAGATGGACATTCTACAAAACAGCTGAAATACAATTATTTCTGATGAAAAAACCAGAGATAAACAAAAAAAAAATGCCCTCCAAATATAGAATCCAAGAGAAGCATAGAAAGGTAAAAAGAAAAGAACTCTTGAGAATTGTATTTCTGTTATGGGTATACATAGAGAATACATGTATAATTTGATTTTACTGTTATAATATAAAAAAGAAACTAGGTGGAAATAGGAGCAGAAAAAAAAGGGGGAAAGTGGAGGCAAAATAAGGGAATTATATCTCATGAAGAGGCAAAGAAAACTGATGATAATTGAAGGAAAGAAGGGAAGAGATGAGCATTATATGAATCATACTCTCATCAGATTTAGCTCAACAAAAGAATATTAGCCATATTTGGTTTCACAGAAAAACTTCTTTCACCTTATAGAAAAATGGGAGGGGAAAGGGGAAAAGGGAAGAGATAGGCTAAATAAAAAGGAAAATAGAACTATTAAGGGAAAGGTATAAGAAAGCTGTAGGGACTCTAAAGAGAGAGAACTGCTTGAAGCAAGTGGCACTCATAAGAAAACTACTGGGAGGAGGGAAAGAGAAAAGGAAAGATAAAAGTATAATTTGGAGTAAATAAAATGGCAGGAAATATAGAATTAATAGTGTTAACCATAAATGGGTTAACTCTCCCATAAAGTGAAAGCAAATAGCAGATGAGATTAAAAGCCCGAATCCTACAATATGTTATTTACAAAAAAACATGATTAAAACAGAGTGATATGAAAAGGTAAAAGGCTGGAGCACAATCCATTATGTTTCAGTTGAAGCAAAAAAAGCAGGGGTAGACATCCTGATCTCAGCTCAAGCAAAAGCAAAAATTGATCTAATTAAAAGGGATAAGGAAGGAAACAATATCTTGCTAAAGGGTACCAAAGATATTAAATCAATATCAATACTAAACATATATGCAGCAAATAGTATAGCTTCTAAATTCCTAAAAGAGAAGTTAAGAGAGCTGCAAGAAGAAATAAGCAGCAAAATTATCATAGTGGGAAAGCTTGACCTTGCTTTATCAGAACTAGATTAAATCAAAACACAAAATAAATAAGAAAGAAGTTAAGGAGGTAAATGGAATAATATAAAAGTTTAGGTATGATAAATCTTTGGTGAAAATTGAATGGAGACAGAAAGGAGTACACTTTCTTCTCAGCGGTTCATGGAACCTATACAAAAATTAACCATATATTAGGACATAAAGACCTCAAAATCAAATGAAGAAAGGCAGGAATAGTAAGTACATTTTTCAGCTCACAATGCAATAAAAATTACATTCAAGAAAAAGCCAAGGCAAAGTAGACCAAAAATTAATTGGGAATTAAATAATCTAATCCTAAAGAATGAATTGGTGAAACAACAAATCATAGACACAATAAACAACTTCATCCAAGAGAATGACAATAATGAGACGATATAACACAATTTGTGGGATGTAGCCAAATTGGTAATAAGAGGAAATTGTATATCACTAGATGATTACTTGCATAAAATAGAGAAAGAGAACATCAATGAATTGGGCTTGCAACTAAAAAAGCTAAAAAAAAAAAAGAACAAATTAAAAGCACTCGAATACCAAATTGAAATTCTAAAAATAAAAGGAGAGATTAATAAAATTGAAAGTTAAATTACAACACATTGAATTAATAAATGAAACTCGGAATTGGTTTTATGAAAAGAACATAATTAACCTTTAGTTAATTTGAATAGAAAAAGAAATAAGGAAATTCAAATTGTTAGTCTCAAAAATGAAAAGGAAGAACTTTCCACCAATGAAGAAGAAATTAGAGCAATAATTAGAAACTATTTTGCCTAAATTTATGCTAATGAATTTGATAACCTAAGTGAAATGGAGGAATGCCTAAAAAATATAGATTACCTGATTAAGAGAAGAGAAAATGAATTACTTAAATAGTATCTTTTTAGAAAAAAGATATAGAACAAGATGTTAATCAACTCCCTAAGAAGAAATCTACAGGGCTAGATGAATTTACCTGTGAATTCTTTCAAACATTTAAAGAAAAATTAACTCTAATACTATTTAAACTATTTGAAAAAATAGGGAAAGAAGTACTCCTAGCAAATTCCTTTTATGACACAGACATGGTACTTATAACTAAACATAGTAGGGTGAAAACAGAGAAAAGAAAATTAAAGATCCATTTCCCTAATGAATATTGATGCAAAAATCTTAAATGAAATATTAGCAAAGACTCTACAGAATGCCATCACCAGCACAATAAACTACAAACGAATAGGATTTATACCAGGAATGTATTGCTGGTTCATTAGTAGGAAATTTATTAGCATAATTGACAATATCAATAAGCAAATTAACAAAAACCATATTAATCAATAAATGGTTGCAGTTTGTTTCCATTACATATGATGCTTACTGATGGTTTTAAATAGATACTGCTGATTATTTTAAGGAAAAGTCCATTTATTCCTATACTCTCGAGTGTTTTTAATAGGAATGGGTGTTGAATTTTATCAAATGCTTTTTCTGTACCTATTGAGATGATCATATGGTTTTTGTTAATTTGGTTATTGATATGGTCAATTATACTAATAGTTTTCCTAATATTGAACTAGCCCTGCATTCCTGGTATAAACCCTATGTGGTCATGGTGTATTATCCTGGCCATGATTTTCTGTAGTCTTTTTGCTAATATCTTATTTAAGATTTCAGCATCGATATTCATTAAAGGATTGATCTATAATTTTCTTTCTCTGTTTTCAACTTACCTCATTTAGGTATTAGTACCATGTCTGTGTCATAAAAGGAATTTGGTAGGACTCCTCCATTCCTTATTTTTTTTTCAAATAGGTCAAGAATTTCAAGGGAATTAATGGGAAAAAAAAACAAATTAGCTGTACCAGCTCTAAAACTAAATTATAAAGCAGCAGTCATCAAAACCATTTGATACTGGCTAAGAAACAGTAATTGATCAGTGGAATAAATTAGGTTCACGGGACAAAATGGTCAGTGAGAATAGCATTCTAGTGTTTGACAAAATCAAAGACCTCATATTTTAGGATAAGAATTAACTATTTAAAAACTGCTGGGAAAATTAGAAAGCATTATGGCAGAAATTAAGCACTGACCCACACATAACACCATATACAAAGAAAAGGTTGGAATGGGTTCATGATCTAGATATAAAGAATACTATTATAAAGAAATTAGAAAAAAAAACATAGGATAGTTTACCTCTCAGATCTGTGGAGGAGGAAGGAATCTGTGACCAAAGAAGTATGAGATATCATTACTAATCACAAAATAGATAATTTTGATTATGTTAATTTAAAAAGTTTTTTGTACAAACAAAACTAAATAGAGAAATTTAGAAAGGAAGCAATAAACTGGGAAAATATTTTTTTAACAATCAAAAGTTCTGATAAACTTCATTTCTAAAATATACAGAGAATTGACTCAACTTTATAAGAATTCAAGCCATTCTCCAATTGATAAATGGTCAAAATATATGAACAGACAATTTTCAGATGGAGAAATTGAAACTATTTGTAGTCACATGAAAAGGTGCTCTAAATCCCTATTGTTGAGAGACATGCAAATTAAGACACCTCTTGTGGCAGCTCTTTCTGTAGTGCAAGAAACTGGGAATTAAGTAGATGCCAATCAGTTGGAGAATGAATGAATAAGTTATGATAAATGAATTTTATGGAATATTGTTGTTCTGTATGAAATGATGAACAGGATGCTTTTAGAGAGGCCTGGAAAGATTTAGATGAAGTGATGCTAAGTAAAAGGAGCAGAACCAGGAGATCATTATACACGGTAACAATAAGATTATATGATGATCAAATCTGATGGACATGGTTCTCTTCAACAATGACATGATTCAAAACAGTTTCAATTGTTCTGTCATTAAGAGAGCCATCTATACACCAGAGAAGACTGAGGGAATTGAATGTGGTTCACAATATAGCATTTTGACTCATTCTGTTGCTATAATTTTTATTTTGATTCTTTATTTTTCTTTTGAAGCACGGTAATTGAATAAATATGTATACATATATTGGATTTAACATGTATTTCTATCATGTTTAACAAAAAAGAAAAAGGAATTTAAAAGTTAACTGAAGAAAATCACATTAAAATCCAGTATAGGTCAAATGGAAGCTAATGACTCAACAAGATATCAAGAATTATTCAAACAATTAAAAAAGAATGAAAAAATGGAAGAAAATGTATAATACCTCATTAGAAAAACACCCAGAAAATAGATCCAGAAGAGACAATTTTAAAATTGTTGGTCTACATGAAGGACATGATGAAAAAGTGGAAGGGGGGGTGGCATTGATAGCATTCTTCAAGAAATCATCAATAAAAACCTGCCATGATAGTCTACAGAGGGAAATATTAATTGAAAGAATCCATTGGTCACCTTCACAAAGAGATCTCAGAAGGAAAACACCAAGGAATATTGTTGCAAACTCAAAAACTACAATCTCAAGGAAAAAAAATATTGCAAGCTTCCAGACAAAAACAATTCAAATATCAAGGAGCATCAGTCTAGTTTACCTAGGATATGCATCTCTTACAATAAAAGAATGGAGGGCCTAGAACACCACATTCCAGAAGGCAAAAGACTTGGGGTTACAATCAAGAATTAATTACCCAGTGATATTGAGCATCATCCATCAGTGAGGAGATAGATCTTCGATGAAATGAAAGACTTTCAGTCTTTTCTTTTGGGAAAAAAAAAAAAAAAAAAAAAACTGAACAGAAAATTTAATCCACAAACGTAAGCATCAAGAGCAGCACAGAAAACTAAATAGAGGGAAAATATGTATTATTTAAAGGTTAAACAGTTTATAGTTCTAGATGGGAAAACAATATCTGTAACTCTTTAGAACTGTATCTGTTACTGGGCCAAAGTTGGGACATGTGGAGGGTATGGTTGTGAATTGACTCTGATGTGGTGATATCAGAGAAAAAGACTTTAAGTGGTGGGAAATGTTTGTACTGGAAAAAGAAGAAAGGGGAGATATAATGGGACAAATTAGGGAAAGAAGGGAGGGGGATAAACATTGCCTGAAGCTTTATCTCATCAGTTTTGCCTCCAAGGGGAATAACTTAATTATTCATTTGGGTATAGAAATTTATCTAACCTTATAAAGAAGTGGAGGAGAAAGAGGAAAAAAGGGTAGGGACTATATACAAGGGAGTGCAGTTAATACTAGGAAAATATGTGTATGTATAAATATATATATATATATATATATATATATATATATATATATATATATGTTAGAAGCATGGAGAGTAAAAGATGATAAGGTAATGGGTAGGGTGAGTTTAAAAAAAAAAAACACTCCTAAGAGAATGGGGGAGGGGTGATAGTAGATAAGGTAATGAATTTTATGGGTTAAAAAAAAAGCACTAGTAAGGATAAGGTGGCAAGAGAGAATAAAAGTGCCTACAGGGGAGAAAATAGGATGGAGGGAAATAGAAAGCTTTTAATAATAATTGTGAATTTAATAATAAATGTGAATTGTGAATGTGAATGAAATAACTTCCCCCACAGAAGCAAATAGCAGAGATGATTAAAAATAGAATCCTATAATATATTGTTTACAAGAAACTCATTTGACACAGATAGACAGAGAAAGTAAAGGTTAAAGGCTGGAGCAGAATTTATTTTGCTTTAGGTGAAGAAAAAAAATCAGGGATATCAATTTTGTTCTCAGATATATCCAAAGTAAAAGTAAAGTTAATTAAAAGAGATGAGGCAGGAAAGTATATGTTGATAAAGGGTACCAAAAACAATGGAGAAATAAGGATATTAAATTATGTGCATCATGTGATAGAGCATAAAAATTTCTTGAGAATATGAAAAGACAGAAAGGAATACACCTTTTTTTTTTCCAGCAGTACATGGCACCTTTATGATAACTGACATGTTTTAGGACATAAAAGCCACACAATCAAATGAAGAAAGGCAGAATAGTAAGTGTTCCTTTTCAGACAAAATTGCAATAAAAATTATATTCAATAACAAGTTAGGAAAAGATAGACTAAAAATTGGAAATTAAATAATCTAATTCTAAACAATGAGTGGATCAAACAACAAATCACAGAAACAATCCATAATTTCATCTAAGCGAATGATAAAAATGAGACATCATATCAAAACCTATGGGATACCGCCAAAGAAGTTTTGAGAGGATATATTTCTAAATAGCTACATGAATATAATAGAGAAAGAAAGAATCAATTAATTGGGATTCAACTAAAAAAGCTAGGAAAAAAACAAATTTAAAACCCCAATTAAATACAAATTAGAAATTCTGAAATTCAAAGGAGAGTTTAATAAAATTGAAAGTAAGAAAACTATTGAACTAATAAATAAAACTAAATTTCTTTTGTTAATAAAATAATAAAATAGATAAACCTTTATTTAATTTTGTTAGAAAAAAGAAAAAAAAAGCAAATCACCAGCATCAAAAATGAAAAGAGGGAACTTACCATCAATGAAAAAAGAATTTAAAGCAATAATTAGAAGGCATTTTGCCCAAATGCATAGCAGAAAATTTGACAATTTAACTGAAATGGATGAATATTTACAAAAATATAAATTGCCTATATTAACAGAAGAGGAAATAAATTACTAAATAGTTCCATTTCAGAAAAAAAAATTGAACAAGCCATTAATGAAATCCCTAAGAAATAAATCTTCAGGTCCAGAAGGATTTACAAGTGAATTTCATCAAACATTTAAAGAACAATTAATTCCAATACTATGTAAACCATTTGTAGAGCTAGGTAAAGAAGTCCTGACAAATTCCTTCTATGAAACACATACAGTATTCATAACTAAAGCAATAAGAACCAAAACAGGGAAAGAAAATTATGGACCAATCTCCCACATGAATATTGAAGCAAAAATTTTAAATAAAATATTAAAAAAGAGATTACAGCAATTTATCAGTAGGACAACACACTATGACTATGTGGGATTTGTATTAGGAATTCAGGGTTAATATAATAAAAATGACAATTCTGCCTAAATTGATCTACTTGTTTATCACTACACCATCAAACTGCCAAAAAAAGTTTTATATAATTACTGAACGTCAATCAGCACATGCTATGTTCACTTCCTTTTTCTGTGTTTTTTTTTCCTCTCCCATGATTCTATCCTTTTGTTTTGATTTTCCTCTCCCAACATGAATCATAAAGCAATGTATATTAAGATAAATACAAATTTTTAAAAGGGGGCAAAGAATGTATTTTATTTATTAATAATTGGTAATTGGGAAATATTCAATAATATAGTTTTAAGAACTTAAACTGAAATTAAGGACTCTTTGGAGAACTTACAATTTAAGGGAATTATGTGCTCTCATCTAATTTCCATTTCTTTATTAATATTTAAGGAGCAAAACTTTCTAATGAATAACAAAATAATTATTTACAAACAAAAGGATTGATCAAATAAAGTTTTGATTTCATGATGAATTTTTCTTAATTGTTGCCACATTAGTGAGTATCAGGAGGCAATGACTAAAATTGTAAAATAAATAATTTAAGAATAGAAGAGATTAAAGAGACTTAGAATGTTACTGAATTGATATGACTGAAAAAATATTATAAGAGGAAGAATTATTAGGAAGTCAAAAAGTATCTTTGTTGGAATTTTCAAAGAAATCAGCAAGAAGAGAGACCCTCGCTGAAAAGATTTGGGGTGCTATTTCCTGAAGGGCTGAAAAATGAATGCCATTCAAATAGCCCTTTAACACATCCTTCTAATTTAAAAAAAAAATGAATTCTCAGAATCAAGTGCTTCCCTTTTGTGCCTCCCTCTCAGAGGGAATATCAGAGGGAATAGTTCAATGAGAGAAAAAAGCTTTGCAATTGCTTTAATGTAAAGAAAGAGAGGTCAAGATTTGCTTGGATTCTGTTGAATGAAAAAGTGACTAGGCTGTTGTGTCTTAAGAGTCAACTTGCTCTATCTCTCTATGAGTTTTTTGGTGAAATGTTATTAGAAACAGAGCAATTTTGTGAATGAAAAACATTCTCAGTTGATCAGTATGGCATATAGATAGTCATACTGATGAGTTTTGCAGGGATCTGAATTAAAGAAAAAATTCTCTAAATTAAGAGAAAATAATTTCTTAATGTCCCTTCAAGGGTGATTGCTATTTCAAGAAATACATAAATATTTTGTGGATTAAACATATTATAAAAAGTGAGAACTGGAAAAAGGCTTTGTTTGGAATAGGTGGCCTTGGATGAATCAATTACATCAAAGTCTGAAAATCTGAAATTGTGAGTTAGCACAAGGATATGGCCTTTCCCCTGCAAAAACTGACTTAATTGATGAGAGAATATGATCTAGAAAACAAACCAAAAATATGCAAACTATGAAGTGTAAATGGGATAAACTTGTCTATAAAATAGATGTGGGGAACAATATGGGTTTGAAATAGAATCCATGATTTGTTGTTTATAGAAAACATACTAATATATAAACATTTAATAATGTCAAAAAGAGGGATATATTGGACTATCTTATTTTTCAGTTCAGCCAAAATAAAATGAAGACATTAGACTACTTCAGAGAAAGCAATAACAAAAAAGATGTTTAAAAAAGACAAGTAAGAAAATGATATTTTGCTTTAAACCACCATAAATAATTAAATACTATAAACATTATATATATATATATATATATATATATATATATATATATATATGCCAAATGATACCCTTCTGTACTTTCATAGACTCCAGCATAGAGGTGATAGGCTCTAACTAAATGTTAAGTTTATTCACTAAGTGTTAAGCAATCTATTCAATAACCATAACAAACACCTCTTTTATAGTCTATTTGATTACTTAGTTGACTGTTATAAAAATGAACAACAGGGGATATATTTCATCTGATATCAACTATCCTCCCATACAAACTCTATTTGCAGAATTATACACTGCATAAAAAAATTAACACTGATGAGTCACTGAAATTGATTCAGATAGACAGAACAATAATGACCAGTCAAGATGAACTTATAAATAGCCAGGTTCTCATGAAAGAGTCAACAATTATTTATGTTCTCTTTTTATTATATGCTTCTGATAAATTTAAATTTAAATCATTCCTTATTAAAGAAAGATTCCACAACTGGAGACCAAGGACCAAATTCAGAATTCTTACCAGCTCCCAAACAGAAGCAAAACTTCCTGAGAGGAACAAGAGATATGTTATTTTTAGAATAATGACAACAACAACAACAAAATGTTACCTCCAGTGTAGTTGTGGAAAAGAGATTTTTTTTAATGAAGATACTAAAAAATAATAATTATCTTTTTATCATTCTTCTATTTTCATCCATGGAGTCATTAGATTGTCAAGATAGAAACAATTCATTTCTTTTTATAGTTGTGTACCTGTTAAGTTTTTTTTTTTAAAAAAGCCTTTTACACTTAGATTTCCAAAACATGAGTCAATGATAACAGCTCATTTAAAAATATTTGATTCTTAGAATTCTCTATCACTTTTTTTTACTATCAACAGATAGATATAGTAGAAGTAAGGGTGGAGGAGTGACATGTAAGATGGAGAGTTATTCTATACTTTTCTTTGATTCAGATTATGGTTTCAACAAATAATTGATCACCAAGTGTCCTGTCTACTCTTGATAAATTCTTTCTCTTTGGTTATATTGATTCTAAGAAAACAAATATAATCTGTTTACCAGGATTATACTTGGTCTTTTCAACATGATATCATCTCCCAGAATATGCATGTCACTAACATATCTTTGAAACACATAAAACCTGGAATCTTAGTCATGAATATATAGCTGTGTTTTGGAAAATCACTATATGAACTATTTTCTATTTCACACCATTAATTTGTAGATATTCATGTGGTCATTATCCATAGTTACCTTTCCAATTTGTCAACAGGAATAAACATGGCAAAAAATTTGTTTAACTCTAAAATAGAAGTAAAAGATATATCTACCAGCAATGTGAAATTATTTCATAATATTAGTCATCTTTTCTCCTTAATTAGGATAAGCCACTATCACTGCTATTAAATTTGTCCTAATGGACTTTTTAAAAAAAAAGGAAAATGTCTTTATCTTTGCAATATGGAATATAGAGCCTTTTGAAATCAAGGTGTAAAATACATCTTCAGATATCATGGCTCTTCTTTTAAATAAATGGGCTTATTTTTTTTAATTTCTTTTTCTTATTCTTAATTGACCAGTTCATTAGATGAATTTACAAAAGTATGGATACCAAGTCCTTTTCTCTTTCTGTAGCACCATTCTTTTATTTGTGTGCCAGACAAGATTGCCACAGTAGAAGGAGACTACTTTACATTTTAATAGCTTTCTAAAAGCAGCTTCATGGGATTATTTACTAGGAAATTAAATAAAGAGTAAGCTTTAAAAAGTGGTTTGTACCTATTGATGAAATCTGGTTCAACTTAGACATCTCCAATTGCCATTAAATTAAAAGAGTGAGGTGCAGGGCAAAATCACACTTCTTTAATTGTAGCTAACACTATCCATTGTGAGGACTATCTGGCCAGTTTTCTAAATTGGCAGTCATAAGAGATGAAAGATAATTAGATAGTTCTATAAGAGAGTATTTAATAGTATAAGAAAATAATTTGTATTTTTAAAGAAAAATTATGGTTGTATGTTAAAGTTTGCAATTAAAGTCTGTAACACCATGAAATCAAAGCAAATATGTGTATTATTGAAAAACATGTTCTTTTAGTTTCCCCATTAAAGTGAAAGGCTGAATCTATACTGTTATCAATAGAATCCTTTTTCTGTGCTATTTTAATCTAAGATTAGAATCTTAGAGAAGGCCTATGGCTGAGATTCAAGATAGCTGCTAATTGCACAAATTTCATAGAAATTTAGTAATGAAATGAATAGAAAAGGTTGCCAAGTCCAGTTTTTTTTTTTTTTTTTTTGACTTGTTAAAGAAAGATCCCACAATGGTTGACTAGAGGTCATTCCATAAAACCAAAAGAATCCCTAACACACATAGAAGTCTAATAGTCTGAATAGGACCTGTTATCATAGAAATTTGTTAATATAGGAATTTTATTTATGAAAAAAAATAAATATATATAACTATGAAGATACATGTTAGTTCAGAGTTCAGATATTAGTTCTCCTATTTGAATTTTTTGGGTGCATCTTATGTACGATAATATCCAATCTGATCAATATTTATCAATATCATCAATATTTCAGATAATTATATTTTTCTACTGTTTGTTACCTACTTGTATTATTGATTATTTTCTATTTAGACCTTTATCTTTATTCATATTTTTAAATGTTGATTATTAATTGTATTGTTAGAACATAGAAGGAATATTTTGGTCTTTTTTTGCTAATTATTTTATTTGTTAGCATACAATTAATTATTTTTAAATGTATCATGTAATGTGATTAAAATGGAGTAAGTCACAAAATCTTGCTGAGCAGAACTCCTACAACTTTATCTTATCTAAATGACAGATGAGCCTCAATGGAGTAAGACAAGCCATGTATATATTTTTAAATTGATTCTTCTACCCAAATACCATGGAGATTATTCCAAAATCTCATCTCTTCTCAAGCCTCCCAATATAATTTACCATGTCACCTTAGTACCGCCTATCATACTTCAATTAAAAAAAAAAAGAATTTTTCCAAGAAATCCCTATTTTCATCTTCCAGATTATTTCACAGTATTCAGATATCTTCATTCAGTATGAATTTCTCTTTTCATATGAAGATGCAGCTGTTTTCAGCAACCTTGGTTCCATCTACTACTGTTCAACAAGATCGCCATATTTCTCATCTCCATTCTTTCTCATTCTTATATTCTTATGTGTCCCTCATACAGAAAACAAAAGAAAAAAAGTCATCATCTACCCTATCTCTCCTAGCTTCTTTGTGGCTAAACTCCTTGGAAAACCATTGACATTTTGAGTTCTATATTTCTTTTCATTCATTTTCTTCAATCTGCAAATAATTTGCAATCTAGCTTCTAATCTCATTATTCACCAAAAGGTGCCCTTACCAAAGCTACCCATGATCCCTTATTTTATAAATCCACTGGCTTTTTCCCCTTAGTCACAAACTTCCTTAAATTCTTAGTCATTTTCTCAGTTCATTTAACTTCTCTTACTTGCCATTATTCCTCTTTCTATGTTTACATCATATTACTCTACCACATTTCTTCTCGAACCTCTCCCACTGTGCCATATTAATATTGTGTGGCAGTTCTTGGATCGTGCCAAAACAATTAACTATGGGTATATGTCAGTTGGTCCTAATTCTTCTTTTCTTTTTGCTCTAATCGGAAATGTAAGGTAGTCATTTATCAGTTACTCAGGATTCAATTATCATCTGCATGTAGATTATTACCAGTTTTATATGTGAAACCCAATCTGTTTGCTGAACAATAATTGTACAATTGCCATCAGACAACTTGACTTGGATGTCTCTTTAGGTTTCTCAAGGTCTGTCTGTCAAAAAGAAATCATTTACTGCCTGACCTATTCACTATGACCCTTCCTCCAAAAAAGCATGGTCTTTCTTCTGCTAAAGGTACCAACATTGTTCCATTCACCCTGATTCTCAAATTCACTATCTTCCTTAATTCTCTTTCACTCAAATGAATCCAAAACCAAATCATGGCATTGGTATGGTATACCTCGATTGTTTCTCTTTTAGATATAAGCTGTTTCCACTCACACTTAATTTACTCATTTCTTTCACCCATATTGTTGCATTAGCCACCTTACCTCCTCACTTCAAACATCCTCCATTAAATTGTAAAAATGATTTTCCTTAAAGCAAGGTTTGAAATTTAACTCAAAATTCCTACTATTATTTTATAGTAAATTATTATTTCTTTTATTTGATATTTAAAAGCTATTCAGAACCTGATCTGTGAAAAATGAGGAAAGAAACCAGGAACTACCTCAGTTCTCCATAGTTTCCCTCAGAAATAATACTAAATCAAGCCTTTAAAAAGATTGTGGAGTGATCAAACCAACAAAAGGCCCTTTGAGACAATCTTTCAGTGTAAGATAACATAGGACTTCAAGAAAGGTCTGTCCAAATTGAGTAAAAGGGGAGCTCAGTCCATCCTGCTCAAGGCTCTTAGCTACCACCCAAATCAGTAGTAGAAGCAACATGATCCTAGCTCAGGGGGCCAGTGGTTCAGTATGTGAGCTGAAAGAACTCCATTCACAGTGCAGATGAAAAATCACTAGTTCCCAAATGCTGTCACAAAGACCGAGCCGAACTACTACAGTGGGAAGGCTGTTAGCATCTCTGGCAAAAGTGTCAACCAGTGACAATAGGAGCAAAGCTTAACATAAAAGAAAAAAATAATGAGCAAAAAAGCACAAGAGCCTTACCATAGAAAGCTATTATAGAACTAGAGTGGATCAGAATGTAGCAATGGCAAAAAAAAAAAAAAAAAAAAAAAATGTTTACATTATGAATGCTCAAAGGGGATATGATTGTTCTCAAGCTCAAAATGGACTCTTGGAAATGGATTTTTAAAATCAAGTAAGAAAGGTAGAAGAGTAATGAGGAAAATAAATGAGAACTATGGAGAAGAATTATGAAAAAAAAAGTCAACAGCTTGGAAAAGGAAGCACAAAAATTGACTGAAGAAAAGAATTGAAATTTAAGTTTGATGAAATGGCAACACACACATACGAACATACATACATTGAAGAAAATAAATACTTAAAATAAAGAATTAATGAAATGGGGAAAAAAGCCACTAAATGAAACAACTCATTTAAAAGTAAAATTTGTCAAGTGGAAAAGAAGGTAAAAAACTTAAATCAAAGAATATAATTCATTAAAAATTAGAATTAGAGGAGTAGCTAGGTGGTACAGTGGATAGAGGGCCAGCCCTGAAGTCAGGAGGACCTGAGTTCAAATCTGGTCTCAGATATTTAACACTTCCTAGGTGTGTGCTTTTGGTCAAGCCACTTAACCCCAATTTCCTCAGCAAAATAATAATAATAATAAATAAATAAATAAATAATTGAATTATATAAATGAAAATGAATGACTCAATGAAACATCAAGAATCAGTCAAACTTTTTTTTAATAAAAATTAAAAAATATAAACTACTTCCCTGGAAAACAATCTGCTCTAAATCACTATTGATCAGAGAAATGCAAATTAAGACAACTCTGAAATACCACTACATACCTCTCAGATTGGCTAAGATGACAGGAGAAGATAATGACGAATGTTGGAGGGGATGTGGGAAAACTGGAATACTAATACATTATTGTGAATGGATCCAGTCATTCTGGAGAACAATTTGGAACTATGCTCAAAAAGTTATCAAACTGTGTATACCCTTTGACTCAGCAGTGTTTCTATTGGGCCTATATCCCAAAGAGATATTAAAGAATGGAAAGAGTCTCACATGTGCAAAAATGTTTGTGGCAGTCCTTTTTGTAGTGGCTAGAAACTGGAAACTGAGTGGACGCCTATCAGTTAGAGAATGACTGAATAAGTTATGGTATATTAATGCTATGGAATATTATTGTTTTATAAGAAATCATGAGCAGGATTATTTTAGAGAAACCTGGAAAGACTTACATGAACTGATGCTAAATAAAATGAGCAGAACCAGGAAATCATTGTACATGGCAATATCAATGTTATATGACCAGTTCTGATGGACATTACTTTACCAATGAGATGTTTGATTCTAGTTCCAATGATCTTATGAAGAACAGTGTCATCTACTCAAAGAGAGAGAATTGTGGGAACTAAATGTGATTCACAACATAACATTCTCACTCTGTTTGTGGTTGTTTGCTTGCATTTTCTTTTCTTTTTCTTTTTCTTTTTTTTTTTTGTTTGTTTTTTGCTGAGGCAATTGGAGTTAAGTGACTTGCCCAGGGTAACACAGCTAGGACGTGCTGAGTCTGAAGCTAGATTTGAACTCAGGTCCTCCTGAATTAAGAACTGATGCTCTATCCTCTAAGCCACCTAGCTATCCCATGCATTTTCTTTTCTTACTCATTTTCTTTTCTTGTTTGATTTGATTTTTTTTTTTTATGTAGCAAGATAATTATATAAATATGTTTATACATATTGACATGTATTTTAACACATATTACATATATTGAATTGGTTGCCATCTAGGAGAGGGGGTTGGGGGAAGGAGGGGAATATCTGAAACACAAGGCTATGCAAGGGTCAATATTGCAAAATTATCCATGCATATATTTTGAAAATTTAAAAAAAAAACTTTTAAAAATGAAAAAGAAATACTAATAATGGCACTTTGAGTTTTGCAAAACATTTAAAATAAGGTTTCTCATTTCAAATTCTTCTACATTAAAGTCTTTGAAATCAGAACTCCAACTGCCATTAGGGGCCCTTTTCTCTCTTTGTATTGCACACCTGGAATTCTCTGCCTACTCAGCTTAATCTCTTCATTTTTCTGACTTTTTGTAAAGAAGCTCAAAGCCAACTTCTTTTGAGAGAACTTTTCAATCTCTCTGCTCTTAGCTACTGTTGTCTTACCTTTTAGATTACCTTCTACATATTAAATATATATGTGTGCATATTTACATACATTTTATATATATATATATATATATATATATATATATATATATATATATATTATCTTCTCCAAGTGAATACATTATGAAACTGAATTTCCCTACTTTCTTTTTAACCTTAGTGCATAGAAGAAGATCTCATTGCTTGTCTTTAATAATTGCTTGTTGGCTTACTGAATGATGACAAGAATGATGGCTTATTGAAAAGTGAGTCAGAAGAAATGTAGAAGGAAAAGTTGAAGGAAATGGCATTATAAAAAATAAAGAGAACAGAGAGAATGTAATAGGCTGATGCTCTTGAGTTGTTGCCCTGAGGTCCCAAGCACGTGAGGCTAAATAGCAATTGGACAATACTCTATTAATATATGTTTGGAGAAAGAATGGCCCCACCCACTCTCTGTGCTAGTTTGGATGTATTGTATAGGAGATGACATATAGATGATTTGGTGGGTGGAGGAAGAGAGGCAGAGGCACTGTTGGCCAGATTTGTGTTGAGATTGCTCTCACTTTGTATGGCCATTCCCCTTCACCTCCGCAAAGAATAAAGATCAAGCATTTTCCCTTATTCTGACTTCGGTTGATTCTAATATACTCTGGGTGCTAAACACAGTCATCACAAGAGAATCCATGAGAAATCATGTCAAGTGTAGTTAAGATTGGTGGAGATGATATTTTGGCACTGAAACATTTTTTTTTTCCTTTTCAGAATACCATTTTTCAAAGATATAGGCTAGGTGTTTTTGAAAAGAGAAATAAAAATTATCAATAATATCCTAAAAATCTGTTCAAATTTTTCAATTCAAAAAATTCATATTAATAATGCTGGATTTAATATCAGTGTCACCCTCAGTAAGTCATTTAACCTATGTTTTCCTCAGTTTTTCAACTGAAAAATTGCTATCTATGTTGTAGAGTTTTTATGAGGATTAAATGAGCTATTATTTACAAAGTATTTAAAATAATGAATGAAACATCTTAGGTACTATATAAATGCTTTTCTCCTTATCTCTCTTACTTTAGAATTTTGCCCATAGGCTACTATTATGTAGCTGGAAGTGGTGTAATATGGAATAGATTCTCTTTGTTCAAAAATAATTTTAAAGTTATAATATTTGATTGTATTAGCAAGAAATCAGAAATAACCCATCAACAAAATTATTGTGAAAGGAGTTATTAACTAGGGATAAAGTGCCATAATGAAAAGGTGCAGGAATGATTGGAAAATTAATTATTAAATAATGGGGGGAAAAACACAATGATAAGGAACATGGCAAAGTAGACATGCCTTATAAATGACTGAAGAAATGGAAAAGAACCAACTAAATACCAACTGTATGATGGGTATATCAAAAGGATTTAATATTCTAATTAGAGAAGGCAATTCTTAGAGTAGATTTCAACTATAGTAAAGAAGGGAAAGCCATAGGATGGAAAAGATCATAAGGTTCAATTCACCCATGGATGGTATGTTGCAGAAGGCTTTAGGGTAAAATTATAGGTCAGATGGAAATACTAAAGATTCCAGATTGTCTAGTGACAGTTCAGATGGCAAAGTATGGTAGAATTTTAGAAGCAATAGCAAGATGTGGATTCAAAACTTGCCTTTGGCACTTATTAAACTATGTAATCACTTGTAAGTCATTTGATTTCTCAGTTTTTTAGACACTTCGAAAACATAGAAGTCAGAAATAAATCGCTAATCTTCATTACATATATACACTGGGAATCTCATGATGATGATTGTAGTAAAAATAACAGAAACAAAATACAGAGAAGAACAATATATCAGAAGCAATATTGAAACAAAAGTGATTTTGCCATTTTTTCTTAAATTAAACAAATATTATTTAAATTCATTGATGTAGGATTTAACAGGAAATCAAATGTATTCAAATATATATAGTTTCTGATTAAGAACCCATGTTTTAGAAACGTTATGTTAGCAACTTAGTGGATGATGAGTGAATTGAAGTACAAATAGAATGTAGGAGATAAGGAAATTAGTAGAAGTTTTTCAAAATTGTTGTCTATGGAGAAAATAATTGTAACCTCTCTTTTGATTGTGGCTTTATGAATGGAGACTGAAAGAAATGTATGAGAAATGTTATAAAGGTAGAAATAAATAAATGTGTAAGGTTAGTGAGAACATTGGGCTGAAAATTGCACTGTGTGTTGTCTGCAGTGGTTAGAAGGATGGCAGTCCCTTTATGTTAATGTAGAAATTTAGAAAAGGTGAGGATTTTAGAGAAAAGAATATGAATCCTATTTTGGATATTCTGAGTTTGAAATCCTTGTGAAACATTCAAATTGAGATAAACAAAAGAAAATTGGTGCTTTGGAAACAAAGCTCTGGAGAATAGTTATGGCTAGAGATATTTAGTAATTATTTGAATAGAGATGGTACTTGATCCAAGAAGAGCTAATGAGATCTCCAAGTGAAATAAAGTAAAAAGTGTTGAAGGACAAGGACAAAGCTTGGTAGGACAACCATTATTAATTGGATTCCCATGGATGAAGAACCAGCAAAAGAGATTGAGGAGGATTAATCAGTTAAATATTAAGTGAACCAAGGGAGAGTAAGGGTATGAAAATTTAAAGATAAAAGAAAAAAAAATCATAGGATAAAATTACTTTGCCAAAGGTTGCTAAGAGGTGAAAAATAATGAAGATGGAGGAAAACAAAGTTATTAATTTAGGCAAGTCAATCATTGGTAAATTTGGAGAAGGCAGTTTTCAGTTTTACATAGAGGTCAGAAATGTCATTGCAGAGGGTTTAAAAGAAACTAAAAGGAATAGAAGAAGAGATATAAATGATAGAAAGCTTTCTCAAGGAGTTTAGAAAAAAAAAGAAAAATGAAGAAGGGGAATATAAAATAATAGTTAGAAGCTATTTTAGAAATTTAGTTTTATTTTGATTCTGCTCTTGAAAAAGATGACCATATTTACAGCTTACAGTACTCTAGAAGGCCTTTAAGAAAGTAACTGGGCCCCAGGCAAGGAGACAATTAAAGACTTTTTGGATTTTAATTTTAATCCCTGGCTACTCTTGTGGTGATTATTCTAACTGAAAAGAAGACTGCCCAGAGACCCCAAGAAAACCAAAACAGAGAATATTAGTTATTATTACTGTTATTATCATTACTGTTTTTTAAATAAAACTCTCCTCCCATATATTTAATATAATGTTATGAAGGTGACCCTGTTTTTTTTTTCTAAATTATGACCACAAAACCTAATTTGAACTTGGCCCTTATATATCTGTCATGAAAGCAAACAGTTAGCCAAGCTCAGAGAGCCTTACCCCTACATTGATTGTAGGGTAATTTATTTTGGCCAACAACTCTGAAAGACCACCTTTTTAAGTAAAGGAGTGTCATCTGGATTGCTGGATGGAGTGCTGACACTGATTAAATTATAGGTCTTTAAGATACCAAACAATTACCTAGATGACACAGTGAAAAGTACATTTTCTCTATAGCGATGATTTTTGATCTTCTGAAAAATAATGAGTAAAATAGAATATAAAACATTACAATAGAAATCAATTTTATTTAAATATAGATTTTTTTTAGTGTACACTGATCCTGTGCTAAAAATTATGAGTGAGAGCCCCTTAGTTTACATTTTATTTGAGAAAATGATATGTATGACAGTGATAAATTCCTTCAACTATATGGTCCCTGTTTTTGTCATCTTTAAAATGAGAGTTGGGCCAAATAACCTCTACATTATCAGTTGTAACTCTCGATGTGTGATTCTATGCTTAGTGATATTCTTGTCCCCTATAGAAATAATGATGATGATAATAATACTAACAACAATAATATAATTTATATGGTACCTTAAGTAGTAAGTTCTTTATAAATTTTAACTTATTTTGATCCTCAAAACAACCCTGAAAGGTAAGTACTATTATTATCCCTGTTTTTATAAATAAGGAAACAATTAGAAAAAGATTAAATGACTTGCCTAGGGTCATCCAGTTAATATTTGAATTGGGAATTAAAATCAGGTCTTCCTGTTTCAAGGTCCAATGCTATGCTTTGTGTCACCTAATAATATGATCGGAAAGGTTTACTTATCTATTATTGGTTATCTTATATAAAGCACATTGGAATTTGGATATTTAACTATGTCTAAAGAATCTTAAAAAGCACATTTTAAAAATTAACACTGATATAATTCCATCAGAAAATGCAACAGCTAATTCTGTTAGAGAGTATATTTTTATTTATGGATACAAGTTAAAGAGCAGAGAAAAAAAGCAAAAAAGCAGGAAGTCCAATGATTCCATTCTGTTCTCTTTGGCTGAAGTCCATTGTCCCCAATCCCTGATTAATTGCACCTCTCACCCCCTCTGCCATAAACCTGTCCTGTGATACATACTCCCCATTGGTAGTGCTGACCCTAGCAAAATAAAAGTTGGCCCAGAAGTGAAATTTGGTTGGCTGTCAACATCAGTACCACGCACATGTGCTTTATAGCACTACTATTTAAGAAGTTGGGATAGATGCAGAAAGAAAAGCATTCAGAAACAGAAAATTTCATTTCATTTCAGTCTTTAAATAACCTTTATTCTCAGGAAAGTTTAAGATCTGGTACTTTAGACTTTGTTTAATGAAGAATAAGCTATTTATGACCAGAAAACATGAATGATGAAGTCAGTGATTCTGAAAAAGAATAACTATAGGGTCAAGAACCCTATATAAGAGACCTGTTCACAACACAAAATGGATATCCTTCAGTGGTATTCATATCAGGAGACACCTACTGACCTGATAGTGCTACTTGTTCCTTAGCAATAACAACTTAAAACTTTTTTTTTATGTTGTTTTGTAGTCCATCACTAGCTCCTTACCTGTCTGTTCGTCTGTCTCTCTGCCTCATTCTGTCTTTGTGCGCTATTCACTATGCCAGCTGAGTAGCACAGCCAAACTTAAAATAAAGATCCTCTGGCTCTGTTTAAAATCATTTGTACTATAACTTATTGCCCACCACCACCACAGATCTAGAGGCTCCAGATACTGTACTCTTAACTTAGCACTCCATACTATTACATTACATTACATCATTCTCACCTATCTTTTATATGGAACTCTACCCATTGTACTTTAGTTTATCTTATTGCCCAACTCATCAGCAGACTCATACAATAATATTTTTGTCATCTCTCTAATACTTATAATTATTGTAAGAATTGGTATTACCTAACAGAAGTGACTATATATTTTACTTATGCTTAGAATATTCCTAGTGTAGCCAATAATTGTCTGTCAGCCAAAGTTCACAATTTTAAAGAACTACTACTTGAGCAAACTTTTAGTTTATGTACCTAAGTTTACCAAACTTTCCTAATCACAGCCACATTATAGAAAATAGAAGTCCAGACTATCTGCTGATTGACTGACTTTAAGGTTCTCCTCTCATTCCATGTATGTGAATATGTCCAGTAAAAAAAAAAGAAAAAGAAAAAAGAAATGTTCAAGGATAGAGACTCATAGATTTGGGTTATTAATTGGGGTATATATTCTACAGTATGCCCAAGTCAGTACTTCCTTTAATATTTGTGGAATTGTTAGGGGCAACATGTTTGCATATATATGAGTGATAAACCACCTGACTTTTGACCCTTTAAGCACCTGTTTTTCTTAGTACCATATACATCATTAAAGTGCAATTAATACTTGTTTTCAGTAGAGAAGTTTGAGCTCTATTGAGAAAATACCTTTATAGAATTGGAAGGCAGATGGGAGCAGCCAAGTGCTAAGAAGAATCCCTATGGAAAGAAGTGTCAGGACTCTTGGGAAAATTCTATGAAGAAGTTATGAAAGAAGCTGATTTATCCCCTCCAAAAAATAAAAGAATTGCAAAAAGAGGATGTGAGAGGTCTCTGATGAGACCTAGAGCTTTATCCATTGCATCATCTAAGTCACCTAATTAGTACTAGTCTCTGTTTCCTCAATGGTAAAATATGCGTCACAATACTCCTATTTATAATTGCTGGGTTATTGTGAGGAAGAAGTGAGATATTTGTAAACTGTTTAGCATAGTCCTTGTGATAGGTAAATGACACTTAAATGTAGATTTCCTCTTTCCTATTAGTCTAGTCTCTCTGAGAACATCTTAACAATAGGTGCTGGAGAGGGAAAGGAAACAATATTCCCTCTGAGCTCACCAGCTACCTTACTTTGGTTCCCTTTATTATAAGTACCACAGTCTTTCTCCACAATGTGGTTGTTAATGTTGAATTCTTCCACTTTTTGAAGAAATTTCTTTTTCTATGTAAAGTCCCCTGAAGCCTAATTAATTTGAGCAATGGACTTGGAATCAGCAAGATTAGTAGAACTCCTTCACAAAATTCTACTGTCTGCCATTGGACAAGTCAATTTACCTATATTTGCTTCTCCTTACCTATAAAATTGTGAATAATAAGAACATTCACTTTCAAGATTTGTTATGAGGAAGAACACAGATCATAGTGTCAAGTTTTATTACTATGATTATTGTAACCACTACTATTATTGTTACTTTATTTTCTTTATAAAATAAAATAACTAGATCTTATAAAGTAATTGCTTAGGTTACACATTTACTTTAAAAGTGTTTCTGAACTGAATTCTTCTGAATAAGAAGGAGGCTTGTCCTTCAAGATTCTTCAGGAACGAAATCACATCCTATGGCATCACTTTCTCCTCCTACTCTAAATTCTGATGAAATTTGAAGACACATTCATTTCCTTATGTCATCCTCTTATCATCTTCTATAGTATACTCCATATTTGCACACTATATATTTCCAGTGTTGATATCTCTTCATTCAAAATCCACATTAAGTCTTTCTTATTGAAAGGATCTCTCCATCATCAAATTTTTCTTTGTATTTTGCAAGATCTTTCCTTTGCAAGTATTTCTTTCTCCTTTGTTCCATAGTTATTTGTGTATGTCTTTACCCTAAAGTTTAATAATAACAATGTGCCAGCCATTCTGGAGAGCAATTTGGAACTATGCTCAAAAAGTTATCAAACTGTGCATAACCTTTGATCCAGCAGTGTTTCTACTGGGCTTATACCCCAAAGAGATACTAAAGAAGGGAAAGGGACCTGTATGTGCCAAAATGTTTGTGTAGCCCTGTTTGTAGTGGCTAGAAGTTGGAAAATTAATGGATGCCCATCAATTGGAAAATGGTTGAGTAAATTTTGGTATATGAATGTTATAGAATATTATTGTTCTGTAAGAAATGACCAGCAGGATGAATACAGAGAGGATTGGTGAGACTTACATGGACTGATGCTGAGTGAAATGAGCAGATCATTATATACCTCAATAATGATACTGTATGAGGATGTATTCTGATAGAAGTGGATTTCTTCGACAAAGAGATCTAGCTCAGTTTCAATTGATCAAGGATGGACAGAAGCAGCTACACCCAAAGAAAGAACACTAGGAAATGAATGTAAACTACTTGCATTTTTGTTTTTCCTCCCGGGTTATTTATACCTTCTGAATCCAATTCTCCCTGAGCAATAAGAGAACTGTTCAGTTCTGCACACATATATTGTATCTAAGATATACTGCAACCTCTTTAACATGTATAGGACTGCTTGCCATTTGGGAGAGGGAGTGGAGGGAGGGAGGGGAAAAATCAGAACAGAAGTGAGTGCAAGGGATAATGTAAAAAATTACCCTGGCATGGGTTCTGGCAATAAAAAGTTATTAAAAAAATAAATAAATATCAGAAACCCTCAAAAAATAATAACAATGTGAAAAATTAACTACATATATATATGTTCCATCATTATTGTTATTATTGCTCAATTAGAAGATATTTGAGAGTAGGGTCTATGTCTTATCTATTTTTGGTAGCCTAGTGGGTAATATAGTGCCTGTTACATAAAAATTTTTAAGAAAAGCTTCTTATAATTGCCATCTGACTTGTCTAAGAGTCACTATTATTGATTCAATATCTCTACAAATACAACTTACTGTCTCCTCTCACATGTCCCAAATTACTTTGACCTTTTCTCCAAAAGAGTGGGATGTTCAAGATTGGTTTATAGGGGAAAAGAAAAGGAAGAATCAATGCTCAGAAGCACTGAGAACCCAAATAATTTTATAAGTATGAGGAAGAAAAACAAAATCACTTTGATAGATATGTATTTATATCTGGATTGGTAAAAGGAAAGGTAGAACTACTTTGGTAATTGTTCTGAAATATGTTAAACCTGTTCTGCATCAATTTGAGGTATATTAGTGAAGGAAGGGTAAGATATGCAAAACTGTATATTACCAAAATTAAAATCCTGAATTGGGGAATAGTTTTCTTGGAATTTACCATCTACCTACAAATCTCTATGAGAGTTTGGATAGAAGAAATCTGTACAATCTCTTTACTCAAATTATCATACCCTATTATTATGGTAGATAAGGAGTTAATATTGATTTTAAAACCAAAAATAATGTAGACATGGGGAATAATTACCTCGTGTCCAATTTCAAAAGGTGATAGCACACAGTGGGTTAAGAAAGACAAACTCTGTGGGAGTTTGTCCCACAGGACAAACTTTAGGAAAATAGAGGATGTGACAATATTTGCACAACATTGTTCATTGGTAATCTAGAGCAGAAATTGGGACAAAAAAGAAAAAAAAAATCATCCCCTCATGGAGCTTATATTCTATTTGGAGAATATAGCAGATATACTAATATGCCAATCAAAGTACTTTCCAGAGGGAGACAGCACCATTACCCAGTGGAAGGGCTTCAGTTCTGAAAAAGCATTAGGAGGTATTTCATGGAGGCCAGATAGCAGGTTCATATGAAAAGGGACTAGCTGTAATAATGCTTGTATGGATTTGAGTATAATACTAAATTTTATTTTTATCTCCATTGGACTTCAACTAGATTTCCTCCTTAAGTCTGCTTCTAATAAGCAATCGTGTTGCTTCTATAGGCTTCTAATTTGGCAAAGTATTGGAGGGGATGCTACTGTCATGGCTATAGGTAATCTAAGGATGATCAATTAGTTTATGAATTCATTACTTGAATTTCATAATTTGTGTCTTGGTTATTATGGGAGCAATCCTGCTAGTGAGCTCTACTGCCAATCTTAGATGTTGAGGCATCTGATAAGTGAAAATAGCATTGCTTTGAGTGCTTAATAGGCTTATATTTAAAACTCACCTCTGATGCTTATTAACTGTGTAACTATTGGCAAGTCATAGAATCTTCTTGAAATTTAGTTCTCTTATCTGTAAACGTGACCAGGCTACTTTGAAGAGTCCCATCAGTTCTAAATCTGTAATCATAACATGGAGAGAATCAAGCATATTAACGCATGCTTACTATATGTTTGGTGCTGGGAATATAAAGACAAAAATAATAGAGTAACTGCTCTCAAAGGTCTTATACTTTACTAGAGGAGTACAAAATATTAAGCATTCATACAAAATAAATAGACTGGAGATTTGGGGGCAATTGGGAGTATTGAAATGAAAAAAATTGGGTTTCTCATCCTGATTAATGAGGCAAAATAAGAACAAAGATAATTTAAAAGGATTTTATTATGTCAAGGTAGTGATATAGATGACTAATACCAGAATATCAGCAATGGATTCAAAGTGGAGCCAGCTTTTGTAGGTATCTTTAAAACAATTTAGAGATGTCCATCTCAGCAGAAGAGGTTGAGCTTTTTCATCTCTGAAAGCAATGACAATTTGTAAAGAGGGAAATGTGACAAAGAGCAGGTAATGCAAAAGCTACAGATTTAATGTCTCCTTCCTTATGGGGGCCTCCCCCAAAACTGTTTAAAAAGTATAGTGGGAAACAATAGGTAACTGCTTAATGTAATTTTTAACAAAGAAAGGATCTCAGCCTTAAAGAACATTAGAGGTCCCATGCATAGAAGTAACAAATAGGCATAATCAGAAACACCATGTCTTTAGGTCCCTGCTATACAAAGAGACCAATAGGAGAAATAAGCAAAAGAAGTAAATTTCTCTGACTGGATGCCCATCAGCTGGGGAATGGCTGAATAAGTTATGGCATACGAATGTTATGGAATATTATTGTTCTGTAAGAAACGACCAGCAGGATGATTTCAGAGAGGCCTGGAGAGACTTACATGAACTGATGCAAAGTGAAATGAGTAGAACCAAAAAAACAAAACAAAACAAAACAAACAAACAAAAAACATTCTACACAGCAACAAGATTATGTAATGATAAACTCTGATGGATTTGACTCTTTTCAACAATGAAGTAATTCAGGCCAATTCCACTAAGCATGATGGAAAGAGCCATCTGCATCCAGAGAGAGGACTATGGGGACTAAATGTGGATCACAACATTTTTTTGTTTGTTTGTTTTTCCCTTTCTCATTTTTTTTTCCTTTTTAATCTGATTTTTCTTGAGTAGTATGATAAATGTGAAAATATGTATAGAAGAATTGCACATGTTTAATATATATTGGAATACTTACATTCTAAGGGAAGGAGTAGGAAAAGGGAGGGAGAAATATTTCGAACACAAGCTTTTGCAAAGTTACATGTTGAAAACTATCTTTTCAGATATTTTTAAAATAAAAAGCTATTTTTTAAAAGTAAATTTCTTTGCCAACACATTCTGAACCCCCTTTCTCCACCTCTCTCCCAAATAAGAGAAAAGATCATTAACCTATCTCACCTTATTCCCCTCCAGATGTTTTTGTCACTGCCAAGCAGAATGGCCTACCTTTTAACTCAACAGAAATACTCCTCTGAAAATATCTAAGTTGTTTTGAAACACTCGTTTTCTTACATAAGTGGACTTCTGGATTAAAATTGATATGTGTACATGACTAATTTACTCTGCCTCTCTGCTTGCAAATTTATTTAGTGATTGAAGAGCATGACAATGACTGGGATTTCAGCAGGGATGAGCTTATAGAAATAAAGCAGATATATAGAAATCTCTCTCTCTCTCTCTGTCTCTGTCTCTTTCTCTCTCTTCCCTCAAATCATTTTTGCTCAGCTATTTTGACATACACAATGCTATGTCCCAGCTCAGGTTATATTTTTGGCACTGTATTGCTCCTGATCTCTCTATTGCCACCTGGGGACCTGATTTGCAGGCATCTAATGTGAATTTTCTCATGAATGTCAATGATATACAGCTACATTTTTATTTCAAACTTTTCATCCCCTAGGCACTTTCTGTGCTGTGTGACTACTTCTAAGATATCCATAACGAGATGAATAGCAATAGCCTGTAACTGAAGGCAGGAGAGGCAAAGGGCATTTTTATTGGTTCTGAGAATCTTTAACTACATTTATGTGTCATTCATGGATGATTTCCCAAATGACTCTGTCATTCAATAAGGCCAATGCTCACATGAGTCTGAGAAGGCGCCCTTAGGTTTGGGAGGGATGATGACACCAGATATGTTTTTGTTTGCAAACAGCTAAAGCTTGGCACCCTTGCTTCCCTTTAGTAGTCTAGCTGCCCCAAGTATATGGGAAGAGTGAAGGTTGAACACATTATCCTCAACCCAATTCAAATGCAATATAAGGGCTTAATCTGCCTTCTTGTCTTTGGGGGCTCATCTCCCTTCAATGTACATTCAAACTTCCATTAGCTCAAGGAGAACAGGCCCTTTAGTAGCCTTTGAATTAGGCACTGAAGGCCAAATTGCTCCTTTAGAGGTTTGTGTATGACTCCCTCTGGCATCAGTGGACTCCCTGATGTGTAGCTCATATCCCAGGGCAGAATTTGGTACTGAACAGGGCCATCAGTCTGTTAGCTTTATGGGAGCAGTGGGGGATATTTAATCCATGATTGACTTCTGAAGGGCTTGATCCTGCACAGACAGAATGTATAATGGAGGCAAAGGTCCTTTTCTCCCTCCCCATTTCCTGCAGAACCACAATTTCCATGGGAAATGGCATAGATTCTATGCTAAGTGGCAAAAGTTTAATTTCAGTGGTCAAAGTCAAGAGCAGTCTTTAGTCCATCTCATGCTAACTTCCCCCAAACCTATCATTCCAACAGATCTGACTCACCATTCTGATACATAGTCCTGGAAATGAGTACAATTTGTATTTATTCACACATTATAATTTGTACTTTATTGCTGGAATTCTAAAGACCTCTGGGGATGAAGTAAAATAATATTTTCCATCTCAATTAGGAATCTTCCTTTCTCAGTACCATTGCTAACAGCTGCTACATTTTAGCTTGGGATAATCATAAGATTGATTAGCAGGTAAAAAACATAAAGAAAGAGCTGCAAATACATTTGCTTGTTTTTTTTTTTTCTTCCATTAAATATTTGTAAAAGTACAATAAGAATCCTTGGAATAAAAGATTTCTTATGACAGTACTTCAATGACTCTCATCATGTTAAAAAAAAAAAAAGCAAACTGCTGTTATTGTAGTCATAAACAATAATCCATTTGTTTATTTTTGCATAATGTTTTTAAGAAAACAAAATTGAAATAATATAAAAATGGTAGCTTGAAGATAAATTGCAGTCAATCAGGCAATCAATATCTGTCAGACACTGTGCTAAATAGAGGGGAGAATGAGAACGATGAAAGAACTCCTTTCAAAAAATTCACAGTTTAATGAGTGAAAAAACATATAAACAACTATGTTTAAAAATATGTAGACAAGAAAAATTGGAAATGATCAACAGATGGTAGTGACTAGAATTAAAAGGGATAAAGAAAAGCTTTTTTTTTTTTTTTTTTTTTTTTTTTGGTAAAAGGTGAAATGTTATTAGTGACTTAAAGGAAGAAGGGAGGGAAGAGTGGAGAGAAGAGATGAGAAGGGAGAACCTTTTAGGCATATGAAACATGCAATGAAAATCACCAATCAGGAGATAAGAGATAAGAGTCTTGTTCAAGCAAATCCAAAGAAGGCAATGTCTCTGCATCAAAGGATATGTGTCTAAAGATGGAGTTGGGAGTAGTAATGGGGTGATAGGAAAAGGTATAATGTGATTAATATGAGATGTGTGTGTGTGTGTGTGTGTGTGTGTGAGAGAGAGAGAGAGAGAGAGAGAGAGAGAGAGAAAGAGAGAGAGATCTAAGAAGATTTAAAATATTGACTTTAATGAATTGAAAAGAAGCAATAATAGATAGATTTTGAGGTCCTGTATTCAAATCTTAAGAGAATTCCTATTTAATACCTGTTTGACCTTAGGGAAGTTATTAATCTTATGGACGTTCTTTTCATTTCTGCAAGGAGAAAAGTTTAGGCTATTAACTCAATATTGATAATTCTCTGATTTTATAAATCTGAATGCTATATTAGTTGTGATTCCACCAGTAGCTAGCCAAGGTCATATGGCTGGTTACTGGTATAGATACAACTACTAAATTATAGCATTCACTTCTGTCTTTCAGTCTAAGATTCTTCATCTTTTAAACTCAGAGAAAATTAGAATATTGAATTTGAAGATGAAAAGACTTAAGTTTGGTACCCACATGAGCTACATCCTAACTTTGTTACCCTCAACATGACACATATTCCTTAACATCTTTTATGATATTTCTTTATTAATACAATGGGAATAACAAAATATACTTTTTAAAGGTTTTTGTGAGATTCAAAAATGTGAATGTAAATTCTTTACAAACATGTAGTTTATTATTATTATTTTGCAGAAATCACCTTGATCTTTAAATTGTACTTTTACCAGTCCACACTTTTTTTATGTGCTACTGAGATCATGAAATTAATTAAATGAACAGTCTGTTCCTGGGATTTATTTTATCCTCTATTCACTTATGGTTATTAACATGAGTATTTTGAATAACTAGGAATAGATACAACTCAGTACAGAATAGGAAATTCAGAAAAGATGAATAATGCCCACCCCCCAACTCAATGAAAATAGAAAGTTTCATTATCCCACAGGAAGAGATCAAGACAAAAATGCAGAGTTTTAGGGATGGTTTTACTTGAAGAAGATTGTTTTGGTTATTGAAGAAATAAAAAGTTCGTGTTGGTTCATCTTTTAAATAAAAGAAAAATTTTAAAATAAATCACTAATAGGAGAGGCTTTATACAACTCCCAGTCCAGAGATACTTGAGTGAAAGAAGCTGGTTGAAAAGTGAAAAGGGTAGGCAGATAGTTGTTTATTTAAGGTACCTGAGGCCTAGTATCTCATAAATATCTATAACATCATTAAGTGAAGAAGTTATACCAGATGGTTCACTAAGATTTGTCATAAATTATGGTTTTTAAATGATGGAAACATCATTTTGCCTATTGCTGTATTTGTGAGATCATAATAATAATAACTTTGTTATTTATTAATTTACTTAATTTCTCATTCTCCTGGAGAAACTCTAATACCATCAGTCATAGATGGATATCAGCCTGAATGAATGGAAGGAGAACCCACTTCAAGAGTTCTCCAAATATTTAAGTCAATTAACAATCTGGGGGGTATCATTCAATCAATGAATAAGCATTTATCAAGTAACACCTTTGCAAAAAAACATTGTGCTTAAAAATTGGAAAAAATGGCCATAAAATGAACAATCCCTGTTCTCAAAGAGTTTACAACATCCTTTTGGTATTGATCCCAAAGCATTGCACTGGAAACCAAAGTTCTTAACATAGCAACAAATATTCTTAATGAAATGAAGCACTTGAGATTTCAGGGGGGGTGAGGAGTTGTGGGAGGGGGAGAGAAGGGAGGGGTAGAACCAAGATGTCTGAGAACTGACATGACTCTTTGAAACCTCCTCTAACCTTCTCTCAATCCAACAGCAAATTAAGCCTCTAAACTGGTTTGAAGTAAAAGCACTGACAAATATTTGAAGCACAACAAATTTCTAGAAGAAGATACCTTGGAAGAACTTCAGAAGAGGTCTGTTTCAACCAGGAAGGGGGACAGTCTGCCAGGCCTAGACTGCAGCATAGGGAGACCTAGGCAAGAATCTGAAGGGGAGAGTCAGAGCATTATCGCTTCCACACACCTGGAAATCTTCTGTGAGCCTCTTACACTATTCTGTCCTGGTTGCAAGAAGATGGTTTGATAGATTTGCCTTTTGTAAAAGAAAAATTATAAACCACTGAGCCCCTGAAGAACATCTGACCAAACCACCATTACCCAGCACTGGAAATCAATCAGCAGAACTGACCCAAGGCAAATTAAAGCAGCTGTTGCTCCTTTGCATTGAATAGACCTCAAGCCTTAAAAAAAGGAGTAAAACACAAAAAAGAACTCTCATCATAGATGCTTTTATGGAGAAGAAGAACAGACCTCAAATTCGAGTAAAGGCAAAGCAACTCCAGAAACCCTGTAGAGAGACATGAGTTGGTTTCTATTTCACAAAGCTTTCTCCAAAGATTGCATAAAGAATCTTAAAAGAGAGTTAGAAGAAAGATGGGGAAATGAAATGAGATCACTGCAAGAAAGAATTGGAAAAATGAAAAAAAGAATGCAAAGAACAAAAAAAAAAAAAATTGGCCAATTCCAAAGGGAGCTAAAAAAAGGTAACTGAAAAAATAATACACTAAAAATTAGAATTGAACAAATGGAAGTGAATGAGTCAATAAGACTTGAAGAATCAGTCGAACAAAAACCAAAAAAAAATGAAAAAATAGAAGAAAATATGAAATATCTCCTAGGAAAAACAACTGACCTGGAAAATAGATCTAGAGAGATAATGTAAAGATTTATTGGTCTTCCCTGAAAGTTATGATGAAAAAAAGAACCAAGAAGTTATCTTACAAGAAATCATAAAACAAAATTGCCCTGATATTTTACAATCAGAAAGTAAAATAGCCATCAAAAGCATCCACCAATCACCTCCTGAAAGAGACCCCAAAATTAAAGCCCCAAGGAATACCATGGCTAAATTTCAGAATTATTGTACCAAGGAAAAGATATTGCAAGCAGCCAGAAGAAAACAATGCACTATATATGTGTGTGTGTGTGTGTGTGTGTATTTATATACATAAATATTCCTGATTTAAATAAATAAATATGTACATACATATATAGGCATATGCCTATATATGTATGTACATATTTATTTATTTAGTATTTATGTACATATGTTCTTTACATATATATTATGTATGTATTTGTGTGTATAATGTATTTGATTACATGAGTTGTAAATTATATATTACATTGTAATTTAAGAATTGTTTGTGGTAGAATTTATCATATGTCTAAAGGTAGAATAGATTAAAAAGGTAAGCTATTATCAACTAAATTATTTACATGTACTTTTTGATTCAATGCTAAAAATTACCTAAAATTTCAGTGCTATTATCAACATCATAGTTATTATTATATTCAAGGATTTCAAAGTCATAACCTTCTGTTTCCAAATATAACCTACAATCTATCGTACATTTCCTTTCAAAGTACAAATTAAAGGATACTAGACATTGAATGAGAAGACTTAGCTTAAAAACTTCAATTTAATAGACTAGTACATATAGAATTAGTATGTTTTATCATTATATCACCTAGAATTTTCTATTTTCCTTTATCTTTGTCCCTTAGAAAATAATCCTTTATAAAATAATTAAAGATCTATATAGTTGGTGTTTATTCTTTATTTTCAACGAGTATTAATAGTAATAGTATGGTGATGTCTTCATTCATGCATGAGTTGGATTTCTTTTAAATTTTAATTTTCCCCAGCAACATTTAAAAGAATATTTCCTTTTGGTTATACATGTACATCAATTTTTTATATATTTCTATATGTATCATGTTAAGAGAGAAAGATTGTAGCAAAAGGAAAACCACAAGGAAAAACTGGATAAATTTTCTATCCAAAGTTTATTAGGATTGCTTTGGATCACTGAACCTCTGAGAAGAACCAAATCTATCATAGTTGATGATTGCACAGTATTGCTGTTGCTACGTACAATGTTTTCCTGGTTCATATGTTGGATTTAAATGAGGCAGAGCTGCACAAAATCGTTTTGCCAATTCTTTTTTTTGGATAAAACTCAAAGCAACTGTTATGACTAAGGATATAGAGAATGACCTTGGTGTCTTCCATGCCTGACCAAACTCTACAGGCTCCACAGCTCCTCCATCAGCTACCTTCGTGGCTGTTAGAAATAATTGATTATATCGGCCCATTCCACTGGGAGAAAACTTCACATGCTCAAAGTAAAAAAATCCTCTAATTCATCAATGAGTTTCCTATTGGTTGCCTTCAAACTGATTTAGTCCACCTGTCAAGACGGTTTTCCTGGATGCAATCATTGCATGTGTTGCAGATGTATGTAGCCCAAGGTCGATGGACACTCCAGGGTCACACAATGAGTAAATGTCTAAAGTCACATTTGAACTCATAATGATGAGTTTTTCTGATTCAAAGCCCAGTACTGTATTCACTGTACCATTCAGATAAAAGAGAGCATTCCATGACAGAGAGAGAGTCAGAGAAAATACCTAGAGCCAAAAGATAGTTATGAAAGAAAAAAAAATAATTATATTATGTTACTAATCATTAAATTAGGATTTTTTTCCTATGTCTTCATTAAGGGACCATCCCCTTTAGGACAGTCAGTCATCAAAGGACATTGCTGATAAATAAGATTACCCATATTCTCCAGAAACATACTCCTTGATCTTTGGCAGGATTCAATCCAACTAAAAGACCTTACTTTTGTTTAGGGTGTAAAGGGGATCTAATGAAGTTGGTTCTAATCCTACATCATTAAGCCCATTAAATCCTACACTTCACCATTGGAGTTTAGAGTGCCTCAGATCTTGAAGGGAATGCCGATAATAGTGGTATGACCAGAGATGAATCCCTTTGTTTGGACTGTGGAGTGGCTGAGTCTCATGATCACATCATGATCTCAGGAAGAGGAAATAGACTTCTAGCCCCACTTTCTCCAATATGGATTGATTTCTCCTGTAAGGGGGAATTCTTTTTTCTAAAAATATTCAAGTCATTCAGTATCTTCATTAGACGTATATTTGGTTATAGAGAGAAACCACTGACCATCAGTTTATTGATTACCATCAAGTTTAGTTAATAAACTAATAATGAATATTAATTATACAGAGACTCTGTCTCTTGGGTTTCATTCACTTCAGTGCCTTATTAATGTAACTAACGGACATCATGGTAAGTGAATCAAAAAATATGAAGGAAGAGGATGTGTCTGTTACATAAAGCCCTCATATAGGCAGTGATTCTGACTCTTTACTACAGTTAATATTTCAATTTATTTTCTGACTCTTTACTACAGTTAATATTTCAATTTATTTTATTTATCATAGCCCTACGAGAACCTATTGCCAATGGCACAGAGTATGGTATTTGGAAAATTAGCTTTAATTTATAGAAATTCTTTTTCTTACCAATCATCATTGGGAACATATATATTTCATGATGTTCAGAATGCCTGATCTTGGATCTGATGTCTCTTCCTGCTGATAGAATGGCTTATTATGTGATATTTCATGAAAGTTACTTTTTTCCATCATTTTACAAGTTGAATTTCTAGTTAGACTAACCATTATGTTTATTCTGCCCTTCTCTGAACCTTCCCAATACTCATAGTGCCTCTGGCACTTAGCCATACCCAAACTGCAGTTTTTCTTTTTACAGAAATTGGACAATATCTAAACACAAATAATACCCCCTAGGAAACTTTGTTCTGAATGTAATGACTTAAATGCTTGACTGGGATCTTTCTGTTGGCTGGAAGTCATACCCCAAAGCCCTGGAAGACTGCTTTATTATTTGAGATTCAGTCTTTGAAACTGAATAAGGTAGGAATTTGATGATGGATCTTTTCTTAGTCACTGATGAAACCATTTGGAAATTGTTTCTCTCTGCCTCTGTCTCTGTCTGTCTCTGTCTCTCTTTCTCGGTTTCTCCCTCCCTCTCTCTCTCTCTCTCTCTCTCTCTCTCTCTCTCTCTCTCTGTGTGTGTGTGTGTGTGTGTGTGTGTGTGTGTCTCCCCCTTTCTTCTCCCCCTCCTTCCTTATCTTTCTGTCTCTGTTTCTGCATTTCTTTCGCCCCTCATTTTTTCCATCTTTGTCTCTCTCTCTCTTTGTCTCTGTGTGTGTGTGTGTGTTTATAGTAAGAATAACAGCTAGTTTCAAATTAATCAACAGAACTGATTAATAATTCTAAGAACCCATCAAAGTGTCTGAAATAATCCTTTTGACTATTTTCTGAATCAATGACTCTTTCAGACAGACATACCCTGTGTATGTACATGTGTACTAACTGAAACACTCAAATGTGCGATATACAATATATAATGATAGAAATATCTGAGGTTACTCAAAGTAACATGTTTTTATTTACTAAAAATTTTTAAGGTTGAACTAACTAGGTAAATTACTCAATTTACTCAAATTATTCAACAATTCAACTTTCTTAGGACACACTGGAAAATACAAGTTGTATAGAACCAACACTAAAGCTGCGTCCTAACCTCTTTCTCTTTTTGTTCTATATTATCTTGGTGATCACATTATTTTTTCATGGGCTCAATTGTTATTTCCATGTAGATGAGTCCAAGATTTATGGTCATTCTCACATTCTTCTAAAATTTAGTCACATATGTTCACCTACCTCTTGGGAACCTCAAATTATACATTCTCTAAATATCTCAAACTCTATGTCCAAAAAAGAACCTATCATCAGCTACAACTTCTGGTTTCCAAAATTTGCTGTTATTTTCAAGGATATCATGACCTCCAGTTTGCATGGCCAGAACCTCAATGGCATGCTCACTTGTTCATTTTCATGCATACACAGTGTTTAAAACTAATTGCTTTTAATTTTACAATACCTTTCATATATTCCCTATTTTCTTTGCTCATACAACCACAACCATAATTCAGGAACTTTTATTTCAACTGGTCCCCCAAATTACCTTTCTCTCTAATTTCCTATCTTCAAGTATTTTCCCTCTCTAAATTATCCTTCACTCAACTGCCAAGATGATTTTTCTACAATACCTTTATGGAGATCTATTTGTATTTCCTGAGATACAACAGTACAATTCCCATCTCTATTTGGACTATTTCCCCTCTTTCCAAGAAAGTTAAGTCCTCCTTTACAACTCTGCCTCTTTCTTTCCTTGTCTTCAAATTTCAACTTCAATACCACCATCTCCAGGTAGTCCTCTCTCCTGAGATCACATTCAACTACTCTGTACTCAACTATTTCCATTTTGTATAAAACATTCAGATATACCCTCCTTGAGATAAAGAACAATGATGTTTAGTTTTCTTGTCTAAATTGCTTAGCACAATTCTTGGCACATAGTAAGCATTTAAAAAATAAATCATTGTTGAGTATTTCCATTAGTTAATGGAAAACATGACATTTAAGTTTCTTTAAGCAAATAATTCTATTAGAACTATTTAGCCCAGATCATAATGAGGATTTATAAAACTGAGTGAAAACCCATAAGTTGAAGAATGGCTGAATATGTTATGGTATAATGAATGTTATGGAATATTATTGTTCTATAAGAAACAATCAGTGGCATGATTTCAGAAAGGCCTAAAGACACTTACATGAATTAGTGCTAAGTGAAGTGATTAGAACCAAGAGAACATTTTACATAGCAACTAGAAGATTATGTGATGATCAACTCTGATAGATATGGCTCTTTTCAACAATAAGGTGATTCAGGCCTGTTCCAATATATTTGTGATGGACAGGTCCATCTGTCCTAAAGAGGATTATAGGGACTAAATATGTGTCACAACATAGTATTTTCACTTTTTTGTTCTTGTTTGCTTGCTTTTTGTTTACTTTCTCATGTTTTTTTTCCCTTTTTGATCTGATTTTTCTTGTGCAGCATGATAATTGTGGAAATATGTATAGAAGAATTGCACATTAAATATATATTGGATTTCTTGCTGTCTAGAGGAGATGGTGGGGGGAAGGGAGGGAGAAAAAATTTGGAGCACAAGATTTTGAAAACTATATATTTTGAAAATAAAAACCTAAAAAAAATTTTAAAGTGTTCGAATCCAACATCAGAAAAAAATGAGACTTTTTCTGCTAACCATTCTGACTCATCCCAGTGACCAGTCTGCCCAAATCCCTAACCCAGTGGAACACTCAGTTGTCTGCTCTCTAATCCCCCCACCCTGTGTCCTCATGAACAACTCCTTTAGTTTATCACAGAACTAGTTACTTGAATTAACTTTGCTTCCCATTCTGAATGAGAGAACTCCACTTACTAAGTATACTTATCATTCACTTCTTTGGACAATCTATTAATATTTGAATTTATCTGCTATAGGAAATTATTGTTCTGTAAGAAACGATCAGCAAGATGATTTCAGAGAGACCTACATGAACTGATGCTAAGTGAAATGAGCAGAATCAGGAGATCATTATACATGACAATAACAAGACTATATGACAATCAATTCTGATGGATGTGGCTCTCTTCAACAACCAGTTCCATTTGTGCAATGATGAAAAGAGCCATCTACACTTAAGGAGAGAACCATGGGAAAAAAGTGTGGAGCACAACATAGCATTCTCACTCTCTCTGTTGTTATTTGCTTGCATTTTGTTTTCTTTCTCAATTTTTCTTTTCCTTCCTTCTTGATCTGATTTTTCTTGTGCAGCAAGATAACTATAAATATTATACATATATTGGATTTATCATGTATTCAACATATTTAACATGTATTGGACTACCTGCTAGCTAAGGGAGGGGGTGGGCAGAAGGAGGGGAAAATTTAAAATAAAAGGTTTTTCAAGGGTCTATGTTGGAAAAATTACCCATGCATATGATTTATAAATAATTTAAAAATTGAATTCATCTTTTAAATGCTATCTATTGTTATGAAAATAATTTATCCTTCCAGTTTCACATAAAAATAAAAATTCACAGTTGGGAAAGAGGAGTCATGTCTGGAAAGGATTAATGAACATCTAAAGACATCAATAAAAAATAGAAAAAGAAGCAAAAAAAGCAAAAAAAAAAGAGGTATAATTCATCAATAATGGTCATTCAATCTTTGGATTATTCTTTCTTTTCTATGTATAGTCATATTGGCTTTGAAGAAGGAAACATCTCCTTCCCTATACTCTGTGCAAATTTTTTATAATTTTGTGGAATAACCACTTCTTTATTTATTGTAGGCACCATCGCCAAACAGTTGAGCTGGATATTTAGGTATTTTCCACGTCTATTATCAATGGAGCCATCCAAATTTGATGTTAAGAATTCAACTGGGATAAGTGAATCTAGTAATCTATCTTTCAATCCTTAGATCAATCACAAGACATTTATTTAGTGTTTACTATGTTCTTGATTCTGGGCTATATTATGGTGAGAAAAGAAAAATATGAATGATCTGTATTCTTATGGATCTTACATTTTATCGAGATAGATAACATGCCCATTATAAGTGTGTATGTATCAAATATACACAAAATAAATGATGTAGTGAAGGACGAAAAATGGTTCGTGGAGCAGGTGGCACTGGAGCAAATTTTGAAAGAAAAAAATGAATTTATGAAGTAGAGATAAGACAGGAATACATTTTAGACTTGTGGGATATACTTTGCAAGTCAGGGAGAGGGAATGTTGTGTGTAAGTATTACTAAGTCATTATGATTTCATCATAGATTTTGCAAGGGAATAATGTATAATTAAGTTGAAAAAATAAATATCTGCCAATTTGTAAAATATGTGAAGTACCAAACAGAAGTTTGATAATATGTAGTCCTATATTCTCTGACATTACCCTGATGAATGTGACCCCAGTGAACTTTCTCTCTCCTACAAAATTAAATCAAATATCTTGATTTTTAATCTAAAGTAAAATCTCTCTTTCATATTTTCAAGCAGACTGAAGACTTCAGTTTTCTCACTTAAAAATGTGTAAACGTTTTTAAACTTTCTTTCCAAATGAGGTGGGAAGAAAGTATTAATAGATGAATGAACTCAGCCTTTTAGAAATCCTTTGAACTAGTTCCTTACAGACCTTCTTACAAGAAAATTTCTACTTAATATGCTTATCTGTGCATATATGAACTATGGACATTATTTGTATAGAAACACCACAAAGAGAAAAAGGGGAGTGATACTCAATGTGAAGATATTAGAGAACACATCTTTTTAGTTTAATTAACAAGATTTTGAATCTCACAGAAAATATTGTTTTAAAAAAAGTAAGTTAATTATGGTCTTATAGTTACTGAAGTGATTTTCTTCTTACTCCCACTTTTTTATGCTAAATATTTAAAATATTTTATTTTTCCCAATTCTATGGAGCAACAATTATATATACATATATATATATATATATAGTGTATGTATGTACCATTTATAATGTCTTAATATAATGTGTTTATTATATATAATGTATATATAGACTATATATATGTAAATATAGATGTGTGTATCTATGAATATAAATAATATATAAATGTATATTTATATGTATTATTACATGTGTGTATTAAATGTATATACACATAAATATATTTAAATAGTATATATGTGTCTTTATACATATATATAATGTGTTTATGTGTATGTCTATATATAAGTATATACATAAATACATATATGTATATATCTGTATACACATACATATCTATATATAAAGTATGTTTATTAATTTTGAGTTCTAAATTCTCTCCCTCTCTCCTATCATTGTCTTCTAAAAAAGAAAAGTCAGAAATTTCACAGAAATTATACATCAGCAGTCATGAAAGACATTTCCATGTTAGCCTCGTTGTGAAAACATATATATATTTATATATATATAATAAAATTCTAAGGAATATTGTAGATAAATTCTTCAATTATAAAGTCTCAGAATGTGACAAGAAGAATGAAAAAATTTAAAGATTAAGGAGCCCCAGGCAGGGGCTTCTAAGTAACCTCTTTTTTTTTCCATTGGGACATTTTTTTAAAATTTATTTTCTTGATTGGATTTTTGGACATTTTTTTCCCAATTTGAGCAATTCTGTTTTTAAAAGATAATTATTTCCATTAGCATATGCATGTCTTTTCCATTTGTGCAATATTTTTTTAAGGTGTTATTTTCTTCACAAATTTTGTGAATGTAACAACCCTTTAACTTTTTTTTTTTTTCTCATGATTTAATTGTAACTCATTTCTCTTCTCAATTTTTCTTCTACTTCCTGTGTGGAGAGAAATTTAGTAATGCTCAGATGTTGGCGTTCTTTTTCCAAAACACAGCCAGGTGATAAAAGAGTCCAGATCTTTTATTGTGTCCTTCAATATAGCCTGGTTAGCTCAGGCCTATCTCTCTTCCTGGTTCCAAGAACTCTTGCAACTTTGTCCTTGGCTTCTGCTTCTGCTTTCTTCAGCCTCCAGCCAGCACCAAGGTAGAAGATATAAAGAATCTCTCTTGCCTCAAAGATAGTGCTTGTAGGCTTTCTTCCAGAGTGCTCCTCTCTGACTCCAAGTAAAACTCTCTTGAGTGGCTTACTGGAGCTGTATTTATGCTACTTCTCTGAGAGTGGGATTGTGGGATATCTCCCAGCATGCTCTCTGGCCCTAAGGGAGGTGTGAATTCAGATATCTCTTTGTAAACCCTGACTTCTCCCAAATGTGTGAACTCCATTGAGTACTTAGATACTTATGAGCTCTTTAAAGGTGTGAACACAAGCATTGCTTCCATCAGTTGTACTTAGTACCTTGTTTCAAGTTCTGGCCCAAAATATCTCTTTCTAAGATCAAATCAATCATATTGAACCATGCCAAATTAGATAATTATTGTCTCTATCAACTCCAGTGGCTTAACGGTTTGTAAAGATTCCAACACTCAGGTAAGTTCTTCTCTTTTCTATGCTATCTTCATGGTTTTCCTAAAGTACAGGTATTATCCCATCATTTCTCTTCTCAGTAATTGTTACCTTTAGAGCCAAATGCTATTTTCTCATTTGGAGGAATCTAATGATTTTGGTATTTTGTCTCTATCCTGCTTTTCTGATGTTATTATGCATTATTCCTCATCACTAACTCTTTAACCAGTTTAGTCAATTCTATAGTTTTATCTTTTGTTTTATTTGCCTCAACTCATTATTGGGACATTGGTCAGTTTATCCCCCTTGCCTGAAGTGAATTCCTTCCTTTCTTCCAACTGTTAGAATCCTCTATTTCTTTTAAACTTATGCTTTGAAGATTTGACTGATTCTGCTACTACTTTGTCTCACCCAAATTCCCATCTAGTGGGAATTCTTACATATATTTTGTTTTTATTGACATATATAAATATATATCAAAATGTAATATAACATAATATAATCTCTTTGAATACGAGGACTACTTTATTTTTATCATCAAAACTCAGGCACCAAGCATTATGTTTACTGTTCTCCCAGCATTTATGAAAATGCTTGACAGGGAACTACCAGGAATCAAGATTGAAGAGTAGGCAGTAAATCACTGTAACTCACTCATATTCACCTTTAAACAGCCATTCAATACTGTTCTAAAACAAATCCTGGATCCACTGTATAAGCAAAAATATGGGTTGACAAAAATCTTTTGGCCCAAGACATTTGAAAGATAAACTAGAAAGGTCTGTCTCACTTAGGTAAAAGGTGAGAAAGTAATGCAGGGCAGGTTATGACCCAGCAAGCCAGCAACAAGCTCTACCTTAGAAAACCACAGGGAAATTTTGGAGCCCCAGTGCAGTGAAACATGCAAATGCCAAGACCCGGGTGCTTTAGCATAGCCATGGGAACTGGTAGATTTCCGCTTCCAAGAACCACCAGCTGCTTCAGTATAGCCCCAGCTAAACAGACAGCTTCTGGAAGTCAGAGACCCACTGGCACTTCAATGTAGTCTTAGGGAAATGAAAAAAACAAAAAGCAAACAAACAAACAAACAAACAAAAATACTTCACAAATCTTAGCAAAGGCCAGACACCACTACCAGCAATCCACTTCAATATCACATAAGCTTCCAGACCCCTGTTGCCTCCAGCAGCATCAGCTACTTTTCACCTCATTTTATCAGTATAAGAACAGATATAAGAGTCCTTGAGGAAACATTATCACAGCACCAGGTAAACATTTAGGACCTGTAGTCCCTGGTACAAGAAACCTGAGATACTGTTCTTCCACTCTGGGAACAGGGCTCACATATAAAAGAAAATCAAAAAGGTCAAGAAAGGTGAACAACAACAACAAAAACAGAATAGAAAGTTATTATGGTGGAAAAAACCAAGGAAGAACAAGACACAAACTCAGAGGAAGACAATAGCATTAAAACATCTATGGTCAAAACCCCAAAGAAAAGTAGGAAATGATCTTAATCCCAGAAAGAACTCATAAAAGAGCTCACAAGAGAGAGGAAGAAGAAAAATTAGGAAAAGAAATAAGTGATACAGGAGACTATTTTTTTTAAAGAACCAACAGTGTGTAAAAAGAACTCAACTGTTAAAAAGTAGGATTAGCCAAATGGAAAATGTTGTGCAAAAAAAGCATTGAAGCAAACAATTCCCTAAAAAGTACAATTACCCATTTTTTGAGGGAGAGTACAAAAGCTAACATGGAAAAGTTAGATTTGGTCTAAGTGGAACCTAATTAATCCATGAGACATCAAGAATCAATCAAACAAATTCAAAACCATGAAAAAATATAGAAAACTAAAAGAATTAATAATTGGAATACCTGAAAACCATAATAAAAAAAAAGGATCTGGAAAGCATTTTTGAGAAATTAACAAAGGAAACTTACCTGATATTCTGGAACCAAAGGACAAAATAGGTGTTGAAAAAAAAAAACCACCTGTAATAAAGAGATCTCAAAAAACAAAAATTCCAAGAAACATTAAAACCACATTTCAAAAGTAATAGATCAAGTAAAAGATGAAGCACATCATAAATAAATAATTCAAATATCAGAGACATAATCTTTATTACACAAAACTTAACACCTGCAACATTAAAGGAGCTCAGCTCATAGAATATGATATTCTGGAAAGCAAAAGCAGGAAGACCACAACCAAGAATCACATACCCAGTAAAATTAAGCATCATGAATCAAAGGAAAAATTGTCATTCAAAGAAATAGAAGGAATTCATTCTTTCATAAGAAGACCAAAAATGAACCAGAAAAACAAACCTACTATATCTATACTCAAAAAAATCTTTAAAAGATTAAAAGGGGAAAGAAAACAAAAGGGGCTCAATGGAACTGAACTGTAACATCCTTAGATGAGAAGATGATACTTATAATTCTTAAAGATTAAATCACTAATAATATGCCTAAAAGGAATATAAAAAGACAAAGGGTGTGGGTATGAGGTGAATTTAAGGAAATAACAGAGACAATAAATTAGAAAAAGTACACTGGGTACAGAAGGAAAGGAGAAATAGAATAGCGTAAATTATTTCACATGACGAGGCACTAGACTTATTACAGAGGAAAGGAAAATGGGAAGGTGGGTGATGGGGATCTCCTGGATCTTACTATGATCAGTATTGACTCACAGAGGAAATAATAAATATAATCAGTTGAAAAAAGAAATCTATTTTACCTTACAGAAAAGTAGGAAGGGAGGACACTAAGTAAATGTGATGGGAGTGGAAGGGTAGGGAAAACTAACAGAAGAGAGAACAGATCAGGGGATGTGGTAGACTGTAGCAAAACACTGGTTAGGAGGGAAAGGATGAAAGGACTTAGAGGACAAACAGATAGAAATACACAATGAAGGGAAATACAGTTATTAATCATAACTGTGAATATAAATGGGATGAATTCTTTCATACAGCAGAAATGAATTGCATATTGTTTGTAAGTAATACACTTGAAGCAGAGAGGCACAAGGAAGAAAAATAAGGGGCTAGAGCAGAAAGCTCAACTATGAATGACTCAATTCTTCACACCAATACAATGATCCAAGACAAGTACAGAGCACCCATGAAGAAAAATAATATCCATATGCACATAAAGAACTGTTGAACTCTGAATTCAGATCAAAGTGTACATAAGTATATTCATCTTTTTGTTTTCTTTTTTTTCATAATTATGTCTAATGGGGGAAATATGTTTTACATGGAAGCATATACACATCCTATATAAATGTGTCTACCATTTTAGGAAAAGGGGATAGAAAAAAAATTTGGAAACCAAAATCTTGTAAAAATGAATATTCATATATATATATATATATATATATATATATATATGTGTGTGTGTGTGTGTGTATGTGTGTGTGGTGTGTATTTATATATATATACATATATATATATATATATATATATATATATATATATATATATATAATTTCATCAACTTTACTATTTAATGAGTTCTTTTCTTCAGTCAATTGCTGTGCTTCCTTTTCCAAGGTGCTGGCTTTCCCCAAAAAATCTTTGGTAAAAACTTTCATAGCTTTCCTACAATGCTCTCATCCCCCCCGGCCTAATTTTTCTTCTTTTTCTCTTTTAAATTTTTTTTGAACTCTTCCAAGAGAGACTTTTGAAATAGAGAATGGTTCAAATTCCCTTTGAGGCTTCATCTGCAGGCATTTTGCCTTTGCTGACCTCTTCTGGGTCTGCGTTCTGGTCTTCCTTCTTTAATTTACAGTTTTCTATGATCAGAGCTCTTTTTGCTTTTTTGATGATTTTTAAAGGTTGAGATAGGATACAGGGGAGGTTGTTCTGAGCTTCCTCTGTGGAGCCACAGAGGCTTCTTACTGACTACACTGGGACCAGTGCTACAGGCTTCCCCATTTCACTGAATGGCCTGGACAAGTCCATACCACTATACTGGAATTCAGGGACTCATACTTTGCCTTCTGTGGTTGTATTGGAAATCTCACAGCCGTTCTTCTGATCTAGCCTTCTAAACCAGCACAAAGCAAGTAGCACTATTTGTTTTGGCAAGATTTCTCATGCCAGACTTCACCATGTGACCTGTGCTGGGCCATGTTTCCCCTTGCCCAGTTGAGATACACCTTTGCTGAAGTCCTTCCAAGATGTCTTAAGCTAGAAAATTATTACATTTCAAATGTTTGTGGACTCTGTTGTCCCTTTGATCTAGTGTTGATTCTAAGGGAAGATGTGGAGAGCTTAGGTAGTGTCCTTTTTAATGTCTGCCATTTTAGCCCTTTCTGTTTATTCAGTTCTTTAGAATATTTCTGGGTTTCTATTTGCTGTACTGAAATCTATTTTTTGCTATTTTTGAAGATCTCATGCACCAAAACATACTAAGGCAACATACTAATTGCTGGAAATACAACAGAAGTCAAAACAATTTTTCCTTTCAAGGAACTCATAATTTAATGGGAAAAAACACTAATATATATATATATATATATATATATATATATATATATATATACAGGATAAATTGAAAATAGTCTCAAAAGTACAACTGAAGAATAATGAGTTCAATATTTAGCTATGAGTATTTGACAAGGTATACTTAAATATTTATTAAATGCTACATTTTTTACTAAAGTGATAAGTTATGCAGTTGCTACCAATTTTGTAATTCCATTACTCTATGCATTGAGGCTCTTTAAAAATAATCTTTTTGAGGTTTGTAGTAACAATTATTCAACATTGTTGAATTTTCATAAATCACCCATTTCCAATTTCTTTAAATTAATCAGCTTGCCTGAGCCATTGATTTGGAATTTATTTTGTTGCTTTTTTTTATTTCATATGGATGCCACAATACTGACTTCTTTGCTTCCATTGTGGAGTTTTAACTGTTTCCTAGGCTTTTTTTATATGATAAACCAATGGGCATTAGATTACATAGGTTATATGATGTAGGTCTATTATCAGTATATTACAATTAGCACTATTATTCTGTGAAATGCTATTTGATTGGGAAACATTATAATTGTTGTTGTTTTGTTGTTTTCTTAGCATAGTGACTCACATCTTGTAGGCATATAATGAATTTTATTGATCGAATATTTCAAAACATTAACTTATGTTACCTTTTTCTAACTCATGATGAAAAACAAAAGGCATCTATATAAAATAGTTATTTATTAACTTGCATTAAGGGTCCTTATATGTTTGGAGATAGTTGGATTGGTGATTTTAATCCCATAATTTATTCTCTGTGTCATTTCCATTAGTCAGGATGAAAAGGAATTAGCAACTCAGTTACTTGCAATTCTCTGTTATGTGAGCTTGAATTCAATATTCCAAGATGCAATGAACCTGTCTAATAATTCATTCCCTAAGTCTTTTTGATATTGGTTCATTTTATTCAGAAACCAAGTTTATCTCTTAGATTTTACAAAGGAACTACTTAATACAGACAATCAATTTTATGAAATCAGCTATTCCCAGTCTTATAATCTTTATAAGTAGAATATTTTTATTTATTTATTGAACCTTTAACCACTAATCAGACTATAATAAGTCATGATTTTGAGGGGAAAATGCATATGTATGTCTCATTTATTCACTGGAAAAATGTGTATTTTCCATTTTTTTCCCAATCATAGTTTATTAGGTTGAATAATCATCAGTATATGCAGTTACTACTTATACTGAGGAGATTGCTACTTGTAATAATTATGCTGCAAGTATTTTTATCACTTTAATGGATAAAGGCAATATGTTTATAGAAAGAACTTCTATATAACAATATTATTTACCTGTTTTTAGTGTATGATCACTCATTCATACATACACATACTTTTTTAGACTCTCCTTGAACTAAATTTCTGTCCTCATTCTCATTGCCACATCTTACATTATGGCAAAGGAATAGACAGTGTTGCAATACCAGACTCATAAAATTTGTTGTAGATAATTTTTTTAGATTCTGCAACACAGGGTGCAGACTTGGGGGTTGGAATTAAATAGGCATCCTTATTAACTTTCCACAGACAACTTCCAAGTGTTAAGAAGAAGGTTAAAGCAGAAGATAATTTAGGCATGAAAAAAATATTCATAGCTAATTTACAGAAAATATTTGATACATTTACACTAGGGAAGAAACCTATTTTTTTCCTGATCCAAACAAAGAGAGTAAACACAAATTGTGTGAAAGGATAGACTGACATCAAAACACACACACAAGTATACACACACACAAACACACACACACACAAACACACACACTTTTCTTTTGTATGTATAGGAAGATACCCCTCCTCTCTACATATGTTATATAGCAATATCTCTACATATGTTATATATAATATGTATTATATAATACATATATATTGATATATGCATATGTACACATAAAGATAATTACATATATACACATATGAATAGATATGTGTATAAATATAAATATATGTGTACATCATATATCATATGAGAGTAGAAATTATTTTTTTGTTTTGTTGTTTATTTTTCATCTTTGGATTCTGTGGGATTCTGATTGGTGACAGCCATAACAAGGTATTCAAGGGTAGAATATAAGGTCGCCATTAGGTGAAAGACATTACAAGACACTGTGTTCAGCAAAAAACCTTGTGTGCGATTGGGAACTTACTAAAACTGACTACCACATGACTTCAGGTATCTGGACATCTAACTCCCGGCACTGTCCAAATGCTTGAGCCTTGAGAACCAAGCCAGTATTCAGCAGTAAATCAAAACATGAGCTAAATCACACCAATTTATGCAAGATTATTGTATTGATTCTTCTTCCTTTGTCTAATTTCTATAATTTCCATGGGAAATTTTTGGGAAACTTTATGGGATCCACTGAATGGTCTGGCCACTGCCCCAAACTCCATTTTTTTTTTTTTTACAATTATTGGGTGTATTTTTTTGTTGGAGGAGGATTAGAGTTTCCTTGGTTGAGGTACTCTGAACATGGACATGGCAAGGATCCACTACCCCAGACTGCATGGCTGAAATCAGAGATCTATTAAATCATCTGACGGTTGCTCCATATAGTCCCTATGTAATTGACCCATATTGTTATGATATGATATATCATAATGGAGATCTCTGCCTCTTTTTTCATTATTGAGCTCAGCCCTTGATTGTAGGGAAGTTTGGTGTTTGTTCCCTTAGTTGGAGCTCCAGACATTATAATTAACTTGCCCCTTGATTGTAGGTACCTTTTTATTTAGTGGGGTGAACTTGGAGTCTTCTTAGGAGGGGGATTCCACATAAATGCCTAGCACCTAAAATAATGTGTTGGACAAATAATAAATTAGATTGCATTAGAATGCATAGGATAAGATAGGTTAGGATTCTATATGGAAGGACAGGATAAGAGAGTATAACATAGAATAGAACAGGATTGAACAGGGCAAGGTAAAATTGATAACATCAGCATAAAATAGGACAAAATAGTCTAAGATTACATGGAATTAAAACAGTACTATATTTATACTAAGAGTATATGAATTTATGCCCACACCCCTCCTTTTAATCCTTATCTATTGTTTGCACATGAGTCTAGATAAATTTGAAGAGATGTATTTCCAGAACCTTGACTATGAGGGTAAATATATCAACTAAGCTTAGCTAATAAAAATGAGTTAGGGGCAGGTCAATAGGGATTTGGGGTTCAGAAATATAACAAAAAGATTATTTTGGAAAGAGAATCAAGAATGAGAGCAGCTTAAGGTCACTGGGCTCTAAGAGAAGAGTCATAGATTTCTTTTTCCTTTTTGTGAATTTGTTGTGTTACATGAAATAATCTTAGGTTATGAATAGAAGGTAGAATTTTATCAAAAAAGGAAAATCAACTCTTGGCCAGTCAGAGACAACAAATTTCAAATAGATAAACTAAGAATAAAATAAACAAATTAAGAGACACTTCAACAATTCTGAATGACAAAACATTATATATACTATATATTTATGATGAAAGGAAAGTAAATATATGAAATAGGAACTTGTAAGGTGTTGTGTAAAAAACCCTAGACGTGGAATCGGAAGATAAAATTTCAAGTTTTGCCACCCCTAGCTAATTGCATCTCCTGACCTTAAAAAATGTTTATGAAAAAGATGGGAATTATGATATAGAATGTATCATAGGATGGGATTCCATAAACAATAGGCTTGTTCTGAATATTAAATAAGGCATGGATGTAAATTAATTTCTAACTCTAACATTGAAATATATTGATTACCCAAGACTTCACTGATATAGTAGGAGGCAATACAACAACAATAACAACACTTGATGGTCAACTTTTTTAAAGAGAAAAACATCTCTATGGGAAAAAAAAAGTCATGCTTGCCTTCAAATCACTTACATCCAATTCCTCACTGGGATCCAAGTACAAAACCTTTTAAACTTATTAAATCTACAACAAGGAGGCACAGAGGCACAGTAAGCATTCATAATTCATAATGGAGGGTGGGAGGAAGGAATGTATGTGTGTCCACCAGATCCCCCTAACTCCATTGGCTTGAAATCCTCTAATTTTCTATTGAAAAGGATTTCATTGAAATCCTTACTTCTCCCTCCTTTTCTCTTCCCTTTACATATTATAAGCCTAGCCATAGCCAAACAAAAGCAATCAAAACTTTAAATTCATTAGCTTAGCTTTTGTTTTAAATATGTTTTTCCAATTACATATATTATATAATTTCCAATTTTAACTGTCGCTTTTATTTCCAGTTTTCTTCCTTCCTCCTTTTCACCACCACAAAATGTAAGCAAGTTGAAATAAGTTATGTATGTATAATCATGTAAAATACATTTCCATATTATTCATATTGTGGAAGAAGAAAGAGTACAAAATAAAAAAGACACAATTTTAAAATGAAATTAACATTATTTAATCTGCATTCAGACCCCACCAGTTCTTCTCTGGAGGTGTCTAGCATTTTCCATCCTAAGACTTTTGGAATTGCCTTAGTTCATTATGAGAAGAGCTAAATCAATCATGGATGATCATGACACAATATTGCTGTTACTGTATACAATTGTTTCATGATCTCCTATTTTGCATATGGTATTATCCTTTATTTAAGGTGTTGCTGTAAATCATGTACCTATTTTGAGCTTACTTGGTATATAGTATGACATCTTGGTCTGACTAAACTACTAAGAACCCAAGGTAGTCTCCCCACCATATGTGTCAACTGGGTAGGTATTTCAATAGTGAAAAAGCAACAGTAATTATCATTGGCATTTCTTCTACAGAAATATCATAGAAATTCAGGAAAAAACCCAAGGTTAACATTGATAGGAAGAAAACATTAAAGCTTTCCAACAAACTGAACAAGAAGCAGGTTCTCAGTGTTGACCCTTCTCTTCACCCCAATCCCTAATATTATTATATTATAAACAACTGTTGATTCCTGAAGAATAATGCATGTTTGTTTCCCTTATTCATATATTCATTCATCTGTACCTTTATATGTTTTATCATTTTAACTTATCACCATTCTTTCATGTATTTCTTCATCTGTTCCATTAATTTATTCATTTTCTTGTTAATCTATTACTTATCAATCTATTCATCATCATCAAAGACTATATCTTCATCTATTTAGGCAACTACTTCATGTAGAATCTTCCTTGTCAGATAGAACAATAGTTCTTTTGCAGGATAGTTCTAGAAAATTTAGGGAATTGAGAGATTAAGTTATTTCCTTCAGTCACATACTTCTTGTGGGTTAAAAACAATACTTGGTCCTAGGTCTTCCTAACCTGAATGCAGCCTTCTTTCCAAAGATACATACCATCTTCATTTCCTATAGATATATTTTACTTAAACCTGTTGATGTGTGTATGTGTATGTATTTGTGTGCATATATTTGTGTTACACCCTTTGGCAGCCTAATAACACTTGTAAATTCCTCCTTCATGTGCACAAAATACAATTCAAAGAATTTAAAAGAAAACTCATTATATTGAAATAGTTATTATAAACTTCACAAAACTCAAGTCTGGGTATGAATCCCTGATCTAACATATGATGTTTCAATAATGAATTTTTAATGTAATTCCGTCTTTGAGTGAAATATGATGGGAATAAGGCTCAAACAAAACTTAATGTACTTGTCCTTCTCTTTATTGTAATACATCTTTTGTGACTGTTCATGGGATATAATTCACTCTATTTTTCCTTTTTTTTTTCTTCTCCCAATGCAATCAGTTTTAATCATCATGTTTTTATATCACCATGTTAAAGTTAATGTATTCTCAGATTTGGTTTTTCTTTTCAGTATTGTATTTGAAGATGGAATTTTCTATTTATCTCAGATCTTTTCATCAGGAAAGTTTGAAAGTCCTTTATTTCATGATCAGGTAATCAATGAATTTTTTAATGACATTTTACCCTCTGTTTCTAGGATAGCAGGGCAGCTTTCCTCAATAATTTCTTGAAAGATCCTGTCCAAGTTCTTTTTTTTTTTTTTTTTTTTTTTTTTTTTTTTTTTTTTTTTTTTTTTTTTTTGGTCATAACTCTCAGGTAATCCATTAATTCTTAAATTCTCTCTCCTGAATCTATTTTCCAGGTGAGATTTTTTTTTTCAATGAGATTTTTATTTTTTTTTCTATTTTTTCATTATTTTCTCTTTTTGACTGATTTTTTTTTTTAATTTCTCATAGAATCATTACTTTCTGTTATGGGCCAGAACTCTCAATTTGAAACAAAGGATTCTTACAAGGTACAAGGTACAAGGATTCTTAGAAGTCAGTGGAATTAATGAGATAATAGTTATCTAATTTAGCATGGTTCAATATGATTGATTTAATCCTTCAAGGAAATGTTATAGGCCAGAACTTGAAGCAAGGTACTAAGTGGAATTGAGGAGACAATGGTTAAATCTACTTTAGCATTGATTTAATCCTACAACAAATAATGGCTTCCTAGTGATATAATGACTGATTTATACTCATTGTGGAGTATATAAGCAAGAAGCTCTCCGGGCTAAAAAAGACAAGTACACTAGGAGCTCTCAGAGGCTGAGATAAATTCATTCCATTTTCCACCTGTGTGGTGACTGGAGGCTGAAGCACAAACCTTTGAATATTCGGAGAGAGCTAGAGGCAGAAGCTGGCAGAGGCAAAGGACTGCAAGTAGGATCTCAAGCCCATGGGACCAAGAAGAGAGATAGGCCTCTAAGAAAGTTAACTGGGCCCCAGGAAATTCTGGTGATTATTGAACTGAAAGAAGGCTGCCTCCAGAGACTCCAAGAAAACCTCAACAGAGAACATTACTAGAGAGAACAATACAATTTTCCATTTGCCAAATTCTAATTTTAATTAATTATTTTCTTCAGTTAGCTTTTTTACTTCTTCTGTTTGGACAATTCCACTTTTAAAGAACTTGTTTTCTTGAGTGTCTTCCCCCCCATTTGTCCAGTCCAATTTTTAAGAGTTTTTTTTTTTCAGTCAACTTTTGTGCTTCCTTTTTAAAGCAGATGCTTTTTTTCATAATTCTCATATATAATTCATTTCTTTTCACAGTTTTTCTTCCTATCTCTCTTACTTGATTTTTAAAATATTTTGTTGTCTTTCAAGATGACTTTTTGGGCTTTAGATCCATTCATACTCCCCTTTATAAAGGCTCTATATGTTAGCATTATGATGTTGTTTTCTGAGTTTGTATTCTGATATTCCCTATTGACATAATAGCTATAGTCAGTAGCTATAGTCAGGGCTCTCCCTCCCTCCACTCTCTCTCTCTCTCTCTCTGTCTCTGTCACTCTGTCTCTCTGTGTCTTCTGTCTCTGTTTCTTTCTCTGCCTCTGTCTCTCTCTGTGTGTGTTTCTCTCTCCTCTCTCCTCTCCTTTCTATGTGTCTGTCTCTCCTTATTTTTTTCTAACTTGGTCTCTCCTTCAGTGTTGTAGGGAACACTGCTCCAAGCTTCTTGCACTGAAGGCCAGAGGTCTGGTTACTAGTTTTTTGAGTTGGGGATGCTGGAAGTTCCTGGCAATTTGATCATTATACTAGAGTGGCCTGTCCAAGATATCTAGGTGTGTATCGATTGTGTTGGAGTCAATAAAGCTGAAAATTTTCCTTCTATGCTGGGGCTAGAAGCCTCACATATGATGTTCTGTACAGTAGCTAAAATTCTTCCATGCATTTGACAGGCTATATTCTTTTTACCCAAGGGAGACTGATCTTTCTTGAAGGCCTTCTAAATTAATTTAAGTTGGAACATATTTACACTCTATCTTTGGTAGTTGTGGGGGTGTTTTGTTACTCCAGCATCAATTAAAAGGTTTGATTTATTTATTTCAGAGGGAAAAAATGAGACCTCAGGCTACTTTTCCATCCTCTTAATTCTACCCCCCTTCACTATCTCTTGAAGTCTAATAAAGTTTATGTTCATAATTTCCATGATACTGTACATTTCATCCTCTGAAAAGCCCTTTTCCCTTGATTTTCAATCTTTCTCCACATCAGTGGCTTTTCTAATGAATCTTCTCATCTCATTATGTAGACAAAGTATTTAAGTTTTACCTTCAATATTTTACCGACTTTTTTTAGAGACTGTGTGCTCAGGGGTTTTGGTTCTCCAGTATATTTTGACTTTAATTTCAGTTGCTGTTTTTTTTTTTTATATACTCAGTGAATGATTATGATTTGGCAATAAATGCATTGGTTTGGGAATCAAATGATTTAGATTTGAATCTATAATTTGGAATAAACTACTTCCATTACCTTGGGCAAGTCATTTCAAGTCATTTTCTTCATTTATTTAGTAAAGTGAACTCAATCAGAATTTATTAAGAATTTACTCCATGGCACTTCTGGCCAAAATGGTATAGAGAACACACACATCCATTTAAGTTCTTTCTTGCTTTCAGAATTCTTTATTTCATGATAAGGCCTTGGAATTAGTGCTTGACTAAAAAAACCCCACAAATAATTACCAGCATAATATATCCTTAAACTTCACTAGAAAAGGTCTGATTTCACTCATGGGTGGGGGTGGTTAGATTAGGTGCAGACTGCAGACAGGCAGTAAGAGTACAGAAGGCAGCTCACAATGAGCAGACCTGAGGGGAATGGGGTGTGATCTCAGCCATTTCTGTGGGTAGAAATTTACCAGCATGGCTACTTTGCCCTGGCAACAAGCCAGTAGATCAGCAGAGAAGCTATAAATACAGAGGGTAATGACCATAACCCCAAAAGGCTAGGGTCTCTCAGGGCCTGGCCACACCCACATGGGATGACTCAGCATGCTCTTAGAGTCTTGGGATGCAGACACAGGACAGCCATTGCTCTCCTTCTAGTGCTTCACTGCTGCCTCCTAAAGTATGTAGAGGAAGCTTGGTAATACCATCCTGCCCTGCCTCCCCACCCCAAAAAAAAAAAAAAAAGAAAAAAAAAAAAACCAGATTGCATTTGTTTTTTGTTGTTGTTTTAGTTACTTGTTTTCTTGATTCTACTTTGACAAAATGAGGAAAAATTAAAATGGACTCTACCTATTGATAGCTTCTATATGGAAAGACAGCAGACTTTAAACTCTAAGGAGACTAAAAACAGACTGTCTCCAGATGAATCACCAAAGGGGGATATGATCTGGTCCTCAACACACAAGACTCTGATAGAAGAAATTATAAAGGCTCTCACAATAGAGCTAGAAGAAAAGTGGGAAAAGGAAAGGGAAGCTTGGCAAGAGGGTCTGGATAAGTCATCCCACTCATTTAAAGATAGAGTGGATGAAGAAATCAAATCCTTGAAAAACAAAATTAGTGAATTAGAAAAGACAATTCCTAGGAAAATGGAATTAGTGAATTGGGAAAAGAGACATTGAATGGAATAAGTGAATTTCATCTATTCCTGAAGAAAAAATCAGAACTAAACAAAAAGTTTGATCTCCAAATATAGGACTGAAGATAAACCTAAAAATGTAAAAAGAAATCTTGGGAATGATATTTCTGTTATAAAGATATATAAAGAACACATGTATAATTTCTTCTAGAGAATGGAGGTGGAAAAGACAATGTACTAGAAAAAAGAGTAAAATGGGGGTATTACATCTCACAAAGAGGCAAAGGAAACCTATTATATCTGAGAGAAAGAATGGAGGAGGATAAACATAGTGTGTATCTTACTCTCATCAAGATTGACTTAAAGAGAAAAATATTAGACATATTCGATTTATGGTGAAACTTCTTCCACCTCATTGAAAAGTAGGAGGGGAAAAGTGAAAAGAGAAGGAGTAAGCTAAACAGAAGGGAATACAGAAATTGTGAGAAAAAGGGGTAAGAAAGGGGGAAGAATTCTAAGGTGGGGAGATGGATACTAAAAATGGAGGGCTGTGAGAAGCAAATGGTGCTCACAAGTTTACCGCTGAGGAGGGGGTTAAGGAGGAAGGAAAGGAGAAAAGAATAAGCAGGAATTAACAAGATGGCAAGTAATACAGAATTAGTAAGTTTAACCATAAATGTGAATGGGGTAAACTCCAACATAAAGAGAAAGCAGTTAGCAGACTGGATTAAAATGCAAGATTCCTACAATGTGTTGTTTACAGTAAACACACTTGAAGCAGGGTGATACATACAGAGTAAAGGTAAAAAGTTGGAGCAGAATCTACTATGCTTCAGGGGAAGTCAAAAAAGAAGCTTTAGCCATCCTGATCTCAGATCAAAGAAAAGCAAAAACTGATCTAATTAAAAGAGATAAGGAAGGGCACCATATCTTGCTAAAGGATAACATAGATAATTAAGCAATATCAATATTAAACATATATGCACCAAGTGGTATAGCATCTAAATTCTTTAAAGAAATTAAGAGAGCTGCAAGAAGAAATAGACAGAAAAACTATAATAGTGGGAGATCTCAACCTTGTACTCTCAGAATTAGATAAACCAAACCACAAAATAAATAAGAAAGAAGTCAAAGAGGTAAATCGAATATTAGAAACATTAGATATGATAGATCTTTGGAGAACCAACTCTTAGTGTTGAACAAAATAGATAAAGCTTTAGTAAATATGATTAAAAAAAGGAAAGAGGAAAATCAAATTGTTAGTCTTAAAAATGAAAAGGGAGAATTTGCCACTAATGAAGAGGAAATTAGAGCAATAATAAGGAGATACTTTGCCCTGCCAATAAATTTGATAACCTAAGTGAAATGGTTGACTACCTCCAAAAATATAGGCTTCCCAGATTAACAGAGGAGGAAGTAAATTGCTTAAATAGTCCCATTTCAGAAAAAGAAATAGAACAAGCCAATAATCCACTCCCTAAAAAAAAATCCCCAGGACCAGATGGATTTACATGTCAATTCTACCAAATATTTAAAGAATAATTAGCCCCAATGCTATATAAACTATTTGAAAAAATAGGGAATGAAGGAACCCTACCAAATTCCTTTTATGACATAGACATGGTACTGATACCTAAACCAGATAGGTTGAAAACAGAGAAAGAAAATTAAAGACCAATCTCTCTAATGAATATTAATGCTAAAATATTAAATGAAGTATTAGCAAAAAGATTACAAAAAATCATCCCCAGGATAATACACTATGACCAAGTTAGATTTATACCAGGAATGCAGGGCTGGTTCAATAGTAGGAAAACTATTAGCATAATTGACTATATCAATAACCAAATTAGCAAAAACCATATGATCATCTCAATAGATGCAGAAAAAGCATTTGATAAAATCCAACATCCATTCCTAATAAAAACACTTGCGAGGATAGAGATAAATGGACTTTTCCTTAAAATAGTTAGGAGCATATATTTAAAACCATCAGTAAGCTTCATATGTAATGGGGATAAACTGGAACCTTTCCCAGTAAGATCAGGAGTGAAACAAGGTTGCCCACTATCACCATTATTATTCAATATTGTATTAGAAATGCTAGCCTCAGCAATAAGAGTTGAGGAAGAGATCAAAGAAATTAGAGTAGGTAATGAGGAAACCAAATTATCATTCTTTACAGATTATATGATGGTATACTTAGAGAACCCCAGAGACTCTATTAAAAAGCTACTAGAAATAATTCACAACTTTAGCAAAGTTGCAGGATACAAAATAAATCCAAATAAATCCTCAGCATTTTTATACATCACCAAGAAAATCCAACAGTAAGAGATACAAAGAGAAATTCCATTCAAAATAACTGTTGATAGCATAAAATATTTGGGAATCTACCTATCAAAGGAAAGTCAGGAATTATATGAGCAAAATTACAAAACATTTTCCACACAAATAGTCAGATTTAAATAACTGGAAAAATATTACTTGCTCTTGGATAGGCTGAGTGAATATAATAAAGATGACAATCCTCCCTAAACTAATCCATTTATTTAGTACTAAACCAATCAGACTCCCCCAGAAACTATTTTAATGACCTAGAAAAATTTACAATAAAATTCATATGGAGGAAAAAAAAGGTCAAGAATTTCAAGGGAATTAATGAAAAAAAAAATCAAATGAAGGTGATCTAGCTGCACCTGATCTAAAACTAGTTTATAAAGCAGCAGTCATCAAAACCATTTGGTATTGGCTAGGAAATAGGTTAGTTGATCAGTAGAATAGATTAGGTACACTATAACTATAGCAATCCAGTAACTGACAAACCCAAAGATCCCAACTTTTGGGATAAGAATTCACGATTTGACAAAAACTGCTGGGAAAACTGGAAATCAGTATGGGAGAAATTAGGCATGGACCCACACTTAACACCATACACCAAGATAAGATCAAAATGGGTCCATGATTTAGGCATAAAGAATGAGATTATAAATAAATTAGAGGAACATGGGATAGTTTACCTCTCAGATTTGTGGAGGAGGAAGGAATTTGTGACCAAAGGAGAACTAGAGATCATTATTGGTCACAAAATAGAAAATTTTGATTATCTCAAATTAAAAAGCCTTTGTATAAATAAATCTAATGCAAACAAGATTAAAAGGGAAGCAACAAACTGGGAAAACATTTGCACTGTTAAAAGTTCTGATAAAGGCCTCATTTCCAATATATAGAGAGAATTGATTCTAATTTATAAGAAACCAAGACATTCTCCAATTGATAAATGGTCAAAGGATATGAACAGACAAATTTCAGATGATGAAACTGAAATTTTCTCCTCATCTGAAAAGGTGTTCCAAATCACTATTGACCAGAGAAATGCAAATTAAGACAACTCTGAGATACCCCTATATGCCTGTCAAATTGGCTAAGATGACAGGAAAAAATAATGATGATTGTTGGAGGGAATGAAGGAAAACTGGGAAACTTATGCATTGTTGGTGGAGTTGTGAATGAATCCAACCATTCTGGAGAGCAAGCTGGAATTATGCCCCAAAAGTTATCAAACTGTGCATACCCTTTGATCCAACAGTGTTACTACTGGGCTTATATCACAAAAAGATACTAAAGAAGGGAAAGGGACCTGCATGTGCCAAAATGTTTGTGGCAGCCCTTTTTGTAGTGGCAAGAAAATGGGAAATGGAGTGGATGCCCATCAGTTGGAGAATGGCTGAGTAAGTTATGATATATGAATGTTATGGAATATTATTTTTTTCCTCTAAAAATGATAAGCAGGATGATTTCAGAGAGGGCTGGTGAGACTTAAATGAGCTGATTCTGAGTGAAATGAGCAGAACCAGGAGATCATTATACACTTTAACAACAATCCTGTATGGGCATGTATTCTGATAGAAGTGGATATCTTCAACAGTGAGGAGATGGACAGAATCAGCTAGACCTAGGGAAGGAACACTGGGAAAGGAGTATAAGCTCTTTGCATTTTTGTTTTTCTTTCCAAGTTATTTTTACCTTCTGAATCCAATTCTTCTCGTGGAACAAGAGAACTTTTTGGTTCTGCACACATATATTGTGTATAGGATATACTATAACATATTTAACATGTATAAGACTGCCTGCCATCTAGGGAGCGACTGGAGGGAGGGAAAGAAAAAGTTGAAACAGAAGTGAGTGCAAGGGATAATGTTGTAAAAAATCACCCATGCATATGTTCTACCAAAACATTATAATTAAAAAAAAAAAAAAAGAAAAGAAAAGAATTTACTCCATGCTAGGCATTGCATTAAACTCTGGGAATCCAAGTACAAGCAGAAAAGTACACAATCCTTTCTCTTGTGTTACTTACATTTTAATGGTGAAAGAGTATAACAACAATAAAAAGGAATCTAAAAAAGCATGGAGTAAGAAGATAGAAATGGACAATCTAGAGAAAGGCTGGGAGAATCAGGAGCCCAGCCTACAGGGAAATGAAGGACTTGACTGTCCATCCTCCTTACAATATAGATTCTAGAAGGAACAAGCCAATTAGGAAAAGCCACAAAGATACTGCTATTTACAATATTTAAAGTCCAAGGATACAGTAAGCTTCCTGAAGGAATAGGAAAAAACACATGGATGAATCAGAAGTAAATGTATCTTGGAGAGGAATCAAATGAATGGGGAGACCTGTCCAGTTTGATATTTATGCAAGTGGGCAAAATATAGAGCTGACTTATCATTTTCCCAAACCTGTAAATCACAGAATTATTTTTCATATCTGCTAAGGATCACAACTGTACAAAAGATCTATAATCATGTTTCAGGATCCAGTGAAGCACATACACACACACACACACACACACAAGTTTTCTGAAAGAACCCAATGTGTAGCTGAACCCAGTTCCACACCATTCTTACAGATGGCAAGATGTGTGCCTAACACACCATCTTTGGAACAATGGCTTCATTGATTTCTTCGAGCCATTCACATCTCTGCAGTGCTTTATGGTCCTACAAATCAAGAAGCAATTTTGGTCTTTTGACAATGATATAGGAAGTATCTACTTTCCCCATGATAGCACACCTGCTTTAAACTGCATCTTCAATTTAACAAAAAGGTTCTAGTATTGTTTAGCCAACTCAGATATGTTTTAAAGTCAATCTTTTAATAAGAGGGAATATTTACGTATCTTAAATCAAAAAGCAATTTTGTTCTTTTGACAATAATATGAAAAGATGTGATTCTTCTATCTCCCTTTATATGATTGGGTCTATTGTTTCTTGGTATTCCTAATGTAAATATCAGAGATGTAGAACATAAAACATATTTGCTGACTTTGAACATTCCTGTCTTACATATTCAAATGTAAGGGCATGGAGTCACAGGAATAGCCAATAAATAAATACTAGACATTAAAGGACCTCCTTCCTCTAAAATGCTTTTCTGATGTCTTATAGAAATGACATGCATTTTTAGAGCACAAGCCAACAGAAACTAGACCCAGAAAATACAAAAGAAGTAAATTATATGGTTGTGTTTCTTTCCTCTGAGGACCAATTATTAAGTCTGCAGAGGCTAATTATCACAAATACCCTAGTAGTGAATAAAATGTCATGAGAATGATAGTGATGGCAAAAGTTATCTAGTATTTTTAAAATTAGTAAAACACTTCACAAATACTACCTCATTTGATCTTCATTATAATGCTATGTAGTGAGCAGTAGCATTATCATTCACCACCCTTCTGAATTTTAGATATGAGGGAGCTAAGGTTTGGTGATGTTACACTTAATATATGTAGTCACATAACTGTTGAAGTGCAGGGGGTTGAACTTGACCTCCTATTTCTTTTAATCAAAAATCTAGCAAAAATCCCACTATTTCATATAATCACTGAGCCTCAATTTCCTCATCCACAAAATTAGATGTGCAGGATTACATGGTTCTAAATATGAAAGGAGTGTTCTCTTTTTTAACAGTCTTCTAGGAGAAGATACATTTAAGATAATTATGAAAAAAAAAGAACTAGTTTTATAAATGATCCATAGGAAGTAAAATTTAAATCTATTAAGTCACAATAAACGAAGCATAAAGAACGAAAATGAGGGCAAGGGAGTAAATTCTGATTTGTTGTGTATGTGTAATTTCATCTTAATGTAGATTTGTTTCAGGAAACTGAAAATCCTGGAGTCATAGATATAAAACTTAATGAAATCTTGGGGGCCAACTAATTTAGCTCCTTTGCTTTCTTCATAAAAAACTGAGACCAAGGGTGATCTAGAGATAAAAAAGATATGTTGTAGAAAAAACTAAATTACTGTATCCCCAAACTGTGAAAGAATATTATTATGTAATTAAGACAAATGAATATGTGTATATGGTCTATATTTAGTAATCACTCAAATTCACTTAAAGAATTTTTTAAAAAATTTCCTTACTTCCTTTTTGTCCAAGGTCATAGCATTTAACCCTTTGGAGAATCGCCTCATACATAATTGATACAAAAATACTCTAATGTTATAAGAATTCATTTCCTCTTTTTCAAATTCCTTGGAATAGTTGATCCTTTGTGCTTTTCTTATATATCCCAAAAACTATTATATATATATATATATATATATATATAACTTTTTTATATGCATATCTGCATCTGATATCTGTAAGCTTCTTATAACCAGTTCATTCCATTGCCTTTAGAAACTTGCAAAGTACACAAATCATAAATATTTTTTGTATGATTGAATCAATATATGAAAGGTATGTGATTTATCAGAATCATGTACCCCTTTATAGGTAGATCAGAATTGTTTAATATTCAATAGATTATTCTTAGGTATCCATAAAACATATATAAAAGTTAAATAGCATTCCCATGTTCACACAGCTAAGGAATATCAGTGTTAAGATGTGATACCAAGTTTTCTTGTCTCCAGACCTAGAATTCTACAGTATTATGTTGCTTAAGAAAGAACTAATTAAAATTAAATTGTTCATGAGAAAAAAAAGTAGGGGTACTTTCCATATAGCTGTCCTAAGAGTCAAGAAGACATCATAGCTTGCCTTTGTAAAGCAAAAACAATTTGCCTCTTCATGCTCCAGGGAACTCTCCCTAATAATGATTTTTTCTTTCTTTTTTTTTTTCTTTTTCTTTCTTTCTTTCTTTTCTTTTCTTTTTTTTTTTTTTTTTTTTTTTTTTGCTGAGAGATCTGAATACTGATGAAATTATAGATTGAAACAAAATCTGGTTGATTATAACTTTTCTAGAGTAAAGCATAGACATGATGAATACATATCCAAATTAGCAATACTTTTAAAGAAATCCTTGTTTCCTTCTTTGTTACTCCCTATTTTGCTTCTTCCTTCCCTTCCCTTCTCTTTCTCTGTTCCTTCCTCTACTCCTTTATATGATTTCATTCTTTTCTCTTTTCATTCTCTCTACATCCCTCCATCTCTTTCTTTCTTTCTCTCTTCCTTTATCCTTCCCTTCTTTCCTTCATCTTTTTCACTCTTCCCTACTTCATTATCTCGTTCCCTCCCTTACACTTTTCTTTTTTAAACTACATCCTGTCTTTCGTCTTCCACTATTGTTAATGTCATTTAGTGAATGTCTTGGTCTATGGGGCTTGTCCTTATGAATGGCACTAGAGAGCAAAAGGATTATTATCTTCGTCAAGGAAGAAATGAACACACTAATGAAATGGAATTCATTGAACCAGAGGAAGTCAATATCATAATAATTATTAGCATGTACATATATATATATATATATATATATATATATAGCTTTAAGGTTTACCAAGCACTTTACATAAATTATCTCATTTGATCCTCACAACAGACCTTTGAGATAAGTGCTATTATTATTCTCATTACATAGATAAAGATGCTAAGAATAAAATAGGGTAAATGACTAAGCAGGGCCACACAAGTAATTAATTTGAGCCCAGATGTAGAATCCAGTCTTCCCCTCTCTCATTCTAGGGCTTTATTCATCAAGCCACTTTACCAACATGGCATATTTGAACAGTACAAAGCTGAAAAACAAAAATTTGTGAAATAGATGTCATAAGCATTTCTTTCCATTACAAACATGATTTAATTCCCTTTGTTAACCTTATTTCATCATAGACTACCAATAGACTATAAGACTGACTGCTTGGAGTCAGAAAGGCTTGTAAGTCTAAGTGTCAAAGCAAATTTGGACTAAGCAGAATTGTGAATCAGGTTCTGATAGCATCATCCCCATGTTTCCTTCTGCTGTTTCTGTTTCAGGGTCAAGCAAGACTATTTAAAACTAATGTGTGCAGCTGTTCCTTTCCTGAAAAAAAAAATGATTTGGAATTGAAAGATTGTGACACTTCTATTTGATCACTGGGATTGTGAAACAATGATTAATGACTTATTTAAAAAGGAATTAAATTTGCAGTATGAAAGGTTATTTGCTCTGCCCTGATAAGAATGAGTGCAATCAAACTTAACAGCAAAAAGAACTTTTTACATTGGTGATGTGTGTTTACAATAATATGTGACAGCTTAAGAACTAGAGAGAGAGAGAGATCTGTAACATTTTATCAGGTGAATATAGGAAACAAAACTGATTTAAATTTCATACTTTAAGCTGACATTAAGTCATTTAGTGGAGGAGATACTCAGATGACTAAAAATCATAATGTGATGCAGTAGAAAGACCCTAGATTTGAAATATAGAAAGCCTAGAGAGATACATACTTCTGAAAGTTCTTAACTCGGTGATCTTGGGTTAATTATGTAACTTTTTTTTCTTCCCATATAAGTGTATTTATGTTCATATTTATGTATCTATTATGAATGACAGCTTTGAAGGAATATATACAACTATTAAAATATTGCAAGTTATTGAAACAAGTGGAACTAAACCATCTTAAAAACATTCATATTTTCCTGCCTCTACAAGGTTTTGTAATAAAGGATAAAATGTGCTTTCACCAATTATTCTTTAGCTATCTTCATATCAGTGTACCTCTATTCATACCTATGCCAATTAGAACAATCATCCATTCCTTCATTTCCTTTACAACCAATAGATATTTACTTGCAAGGTAATTTTGGTAACATAACTAAAACACATATGGGATACTTAACTAAGATAACATAAGAAACATTTATGTCAACAAAAATAGAAATGAATGTATGAAACACAAGTTCATTTAACATTTGTATTCTGAAACTAAAGTAAATCATCTTCCTCATGCTCATTTTCACCATCACTATCAATCATTGTCATAGCATATCTTGATCTATTTTTGCTTTTGAGATATTATGTTTGATCAAAAGTATACAGAAATATAAGCAGTCTAGAAGATAATTTCAATAATATTTATTATTAATTAAAATTACAATGCTCAAATCTTTTCCTTAATATTACTTTGAAAATATCTAAAATATTACTTTTGTTTAAAAAAAATGATGAACCTTTCCTAGATTGAAAAGAAGGCATTTACCAATTGCTAAATGCATGGTTCTCTTTAAGTTTACCTTATCTTTCATTTCTCCTTCTCTACAGTTTCAAAAAGCTCTATAGGAGTCTTGTATCTAACCCTTAAGACTTATTTTTGCTATGTTCAGAACACAATATGGACTTATTTATGTTGCAGTGAATCATGTTTTCAGTTTGTTCCCATCTATATTTTGTTCCTTATGCTTGATCAAATTCTTGTTTGTTTATTCCCCAAATCTTAATGTATTTAGAAATAGAAATGTTTCAACAGTACTCCAATAACATGTCCATGCTGTTTAAATTTCTGTTCATTTTTCACAGTGATAAAGGGATTATCAATTTTGTAATGCCACATATGATGATCTTGTATTTATAATATTTTAATTTCCTTTCAAGAAAGATTTAAAATTGGTTCCAGTTGTTTCAGAGACTGGCAATATTTTAGTACTTGTGTATATGACTTTATAGCTGTCATTCATAATTTATGCATAAATATGCACATAAATAGACTTATATGGGAAGAAAAAAAACATTAAATATTTGTATAATATGTAGTAGGAGTTGAGAATTTTCTGTTTTCTGTGGGGTGGGTGATTTGGGAAGTATTATGCCACTAATTTCTATACTAGAGATATTTCCATAAGTGTATTTACAAAATCAGTACAACTTCATTAAGTTGCCCCCAAAAAATTAATGAGATATTGAGGGCTCATCCTAAATTCCTGTATCCAATGGGTAACTTGTAGTGTATTTTAACAATACACTAACTCAAATCTGGAAAAAAGTGGACATAAATTCAATTAAGTCATCATTGTTTTCTATTGCCTCTGCTATGAGCTTTTTCCTGCTCCCTTCTATTTTTATTTATGGACAAGATATGGGTGATTTCATTGGCATAGAGAGGTTTCACTTAGAAGGGACCTTCAACCAAACAAGATCTGTGTGATGTCATTGGCATAGAGAAATTTCACTTACAAAAAACCTTTAACCAATTTGGATCAGTACTTGTTGACTCTTCAGAGTTCCTAGAGCATCATATGCATCATTGTGAAGTGAAGATATATGTTTAGTTTCATCTAGGCAATATACAGAAATGGCACTTCTATCTCTGTCTTTTTTACTTTGAAATCATCTCTTGGTTATATTCACTATATCAAATAGTCTCTGTGTCTCTTACTTTCAATTTGGATTGCCCTCATTTTGATCCTGGTTATCCATTATGTTTTTACTCAAGGGATTTGCCAGTTAAAAATGTTCTGAGATCATCTAAGTGAAGAAAGTGTCAGAGAAATAAGAATTCTCATAAAAGTTATACAGCCTTTTTCTGAAACAAGACTTAAGAACCTTTATGTATTATTATTTAATCTTAATTCAAAATATGAGATTAAAGGACTTGATAAACTCTCATCTCTAGCTTAATGCTTCTTTACCTTGAATCTTTGAACTTAAAACAAAACATAGATAGGTGATAGAGAGAAAATCTTATTTTAATATAATGTTTCTTTTTTGTTCCCGTGAAATTTCTTTAAAGCACTAAAAAATTATTCAGAAGTGTTCATAGGATTCACCAGATTTCCAGAAAACTGACATATGCAAAAATTAAGAATCCTTCTTCAAGACAATAGAATATCCAACCTTACATTCAATATATCACAGAACTGACATTTTTTCCCTAAAACAGTAATGATTTTTTCTTTAAATTTCCTATCACTATCACCTTCCACACTGAGTTCAGGCTCATGTGGCAAACAAATTTAATTCATTGAATTTTCCCTATTATGCAGAGAAGTGTACATCAGAGGAAAAAAAAACAAAAAACAAAACAACAACAACAACAACAACAACAAAAACCCCACTAAATTAAGATTCCAGAAACTAAACTCAAAATCCCATCTCTACTTCATGGTACTTGAATAAATCACTTGACTTCCTTCTATTTCTGTTTTAAGTTATGGTTATTTGAATTGTGAAATGACAGTCATGCCAAATGACATTCATGTTACCTTCCATCTCTAAATATCTCTAAATAAAAATGTGTAAATAAAAATCCTATGAACTTTCTGGCAAAGGTAGGAGGTAGCCCAGTTTAGTGGACAGAAAGATGGAATTGGAGTCAAGGAAACTTCTATGGGTATATGACTCATACCTCAAACACTTGTTAACTATGTTTCTCTGTTAATCATTTAAATTATCTTTGCTTAATTTTCTATATCATAAAATAAGAAGGTAACAAATGGCCTGAATGTGCTTCAATATTAATTTCAGTTATTACTAGAAACACCATAAACTAACAACAATGAGAGTTAAATGATTAGTGGGGAAAATAGCAGAGAAATTAAGGTTTTATCCAAATTGGATGAGTGAAGGAAATTATGGAATTTTATAATCTTGAAGGGACCACAATGGCCAGCTAGTCTAAATCATATGAAAAATTACTTTCCACAATAGTATATATATATAATAATGGTCATTCAGCCTAGGTTTGAAAACCTGCAAAGAGACTAACAAGCAAGAAACAATAAGAAAAAAGTGCAATATGCAGAAAAATGTAAAAGATAACTATGACAAATCAAGCAAGGCAATGGGTTATAAGACAAAGAAAAAATAAATAAGACCCAAGAGAACTGAATTTTAGTTCTAGCCCTATCAGGTACTCCCTGAATTAACTTAGGCATATTGTTGAATGTCTCTATAAATCTATATCTGAAAAATAAATAAATAAAAATTAGGAAAAAATTTGATATTTATAAAATGGGGAAAATAGTAATACTGTTACTGTCTACTTCATAGTGATATTGTAAACATTAAATGAGAAAAAACAATGGGAGAATGATCTGAACAATTAATCATGTTATAGGATTATTATGTTATCATCCATGTATCAGTAGGTTCTGATTAACATAGTACAAATGAACTCATTTTGGATTAAGGAAATACAGGGTAAGGGCATTTTTTAGGATGAGCCATTAAGCAAAATTTGGTCACTTCTTATTTTTTTTTATACTATGGAAAGTTTGTCTGTAGTTATAACATGCAATTAGACATTTACTATTCTCTTATACTGGCCTTGTCAAATAATTTATTTTCTTTTTCATGATGAATTTTTAAAAGTTAAAAAAAAAAGAATCTCCAGATGAAAACAAAAAGAACAAGTATTATTGAAATTGTCTCACTTAGTTTCTTTCTTTCTGGGAAAAACAAAATAGTCTATGGTAATATAAAAATCTTTGATGTGTTTGGGGGAAAAAAAAAAGATTGCATCCATTGTAGAGAGGGGAATGAGGAACTAAAAAAAGGTTAAGGAATGCTCAGAATGAATTTTTTTAAAGGAAGAAAAGATAAGAGACATGCTTAGAAATTTTAAATGAAAAATGAAATGAGGAAAATGAAAGAGATAGGCCAGTAGGACTATTCATGAAAATGGGGAATTGCAAGAGTTTCTTGTCATGACAGCTTGTTTGTTTGTTTTTTTTTTTTTTTTAAGTAAGCGATAATTCTTTTAAATCCTCATCAAACATTTTTTTTCTTTTTTCACCACTCAACAGAGTACTCTTCCAGCTCTAACATTTTATAATTCTAATTTATCTACATAGATCATACTTTATTTACTTAAATTTTTTAAATTATAGGTTTGTTTTTTTATCAAGTATTTCAATTAATGATTTTCTTCTAAGTATAGAACTATCAAAGATCTGACCTTCACCAATCTATTTCTTTTTAATCTCTCTGCTTATATCTCTGAATCTGTTCAATAAAGATAATAATATCATAATTAAATAGTTAACAAAGAATTCATAGCTTGTCTGAGATCATGGCAGCTTCCTTCCCAAAACCAAATATTTGGATGTTTAGAGATGTGAATTGTCCCCTAGATGTTAGACTAGCAGAGAGTTGACAAGGATTTTAAAGATTTAGAAAAAAAAATATTTAACATTGCTATATCATTATAAGGTATGCAAAGCACTTTACCTTCAGTACATTGTCTCATTATCTCTGAAAAAACAAACAAACAAACAAACAAAAAACCAAAAAAAAAAAAAAAAACAAAACTCTGGGTGATGAGTGCATTTTTGTTTCCAGCAAAGGTTAAATATCTAGTTGGTGATCACAGTGCTTTAAAGCAAGAGTTCTAAAATTTTCTCCATTCACAACTCCATCTCATTCAGGAAATTTTTACATGATCTTGGGTATGTAAGCATATAAAATAAGTGCACAAATAAAATATTATTGGTAATAAATCATAATTTTACTACCCCAACATTATATTATGTGATCCCACATGGGGCCACAAATAAAAGTTTAAGAAGCTTTGCTCTAATGTTTCTAAAGAGATACAAAACTAGGTTTTCTGATTTTATATCCATCACTCTGTCTCCTAAGTGAGTTGCCTCTTTTTTTCCCCCACTAGGATGATCGATGTTATTTATACATAGCTAGACAATCAATATCCATATTAGGAAATGATGTAGTTATGTAGAATATCTAAATACTACTCTGAATATGTGATTCCATGATCAATATCACAGAAGAAGGGCCGTTGTTAAAACCCTTTCTTAACCATGTGATTCTGGTAGCTATAGATAGTCCTCTATTCTTATCTTTACACTGATTCTATTATCTCTTATAAATAAAGATAAAGATGAAGATATTGATATATGTAATTAGAGCCAGAGAGGGTAGTTTTGGCTCTCTGCATGAGTAGTATGACAAGCAGGCTAAAATCCAATGAGTAACTAGAAATTAGAAAATATTCCAAGAAACATATAAGGCAGCTTATATGCCCCAACTGGGGGATGGAGTAAAAGAGGTTAGGTCTTTGCTACTATAATGCTTCACAATGAGTATTATGTACAATGAACTGGATATGGTGGCTTCCTATTTTACTTAATTAATCTTGTTATAATTATAGAAAAACTGTGTCCTGGCCTTATGGGACTTTAGAGTTTTACTAAAATTATGACAACTAATCAGGTAGTATAATGTATAATGGATGGAGAATTGAACTTGGAGTCATTAAGACCTGAATTCAAATATTCTTTCCAATGCCCATAACTGTAGAAACCTAGATCAGTCATTTAACTTCAATTTACCTCAATTTTCTAATCTATACAATGGAAAAAAATAACAATATCTGCTTCACAGGTTTGTTCTAGGGAAGAAATGAGAGAGTATATGTAAAGTGCTTTTCAAATTTAGTGTGCTATGAATTAAAATTAACATAACTTTCAGCAAGGCACTAAACTCTTTGGAAACACACACGTATTTAATCACTATATCTACTCACTAGATAGATAGATAGATAGATAGATAGATAGATAGATAGATATGGATAGACAGATGGATAGATCACTACTTATATCTATATATAATACTATATACATACTATATATCTATATCTATCTATCTATCTATACTCACTGATAGAAAGTTTCCTCATAAGATGGCTATCCATTCGAGTGAAATCACAAATATGAAGCAATGTAAAAAGTCTTGCTAACAAAGTAATTGATTCCAAGTTATAGGTTTAATTATTATAATACTAGTTATTAAGTAGTAATAGATTTATGGTTACAAATATTTCAGATAATTGTGTTCCTTAAATGTAAATGACAGGGTGAAAACATAATCATTTTGCCATATTAATTTTTGTATGTATGATGAATAAAATAAAATGATGCAAATGTTGTTTATTTGTTGCCTTATAGTTAGAGAGGAACGTGTTAACCCTTTCTCTATTTTTGTCTTTTTGGTCACTAATTCTAAAGTATAAAACTTTCTTAAAGAAATATTCCATATTATTGTTCAGTAAGAAATGACCAACAGGATAATTTCAGAAAGGCCTGGAGAGACTTACACAAACTGATGCTGAGTGAAATGAGCAGGGCCAGGAAATCATTATATACTTCAACAACAATACTATATGATGATCAATTCTGATGGGCCTGGCCATCTTTAGCAATAAGATGAACCAAATCAGTTCCAAGGGAGCAGTAATGAACTGAACCAGCTACGCCCAGTGAAAGATCTCTGGAAAATGACTAAGAACTATTACATTGAATTCCCAATCCCTATATTCTTACCTGCCTTCATTTTGGATTTCCTTCACAGGCTAATTATACAATATTTCAGAGTCTGATTCTTTTCATACAGCAAAATAACATTATGTATAATTATTGTGTATCTAATTTATACTTTAATATATTTAACATCTACTGGTCATCCTGTCATCTAGGGGAGGGGATGAGGGGAAGGAGGGGAAAAATTGGAACAAAACGTTTGGCAATTATCAATGCTGTAAAATTACCCATACATATAACTTGTAAATAAAAAGCTATTAAAAAAAAGAAAGAAATATTCCATACAACATGGCTCTTTTTAATGGTGACATGATGCAAATCAGTCCCAATGATCTTGTGATGAAGTAAGCCATCTGTACCCAAAGAGAGGATTGTGGGGGTCGAATGTGGGTTACAATATAGTATTCAATTTTGTTTTTGTTGTTATTTGCTTGCATTTTGTTTTCTTTCTCATTTTTTTTCCTTGCACAGCATGACCTTTGTAAAAATATGTATAGAAGAATTGCACATGTTTAAGTTTATTAGATTACTTGTTGTGTAAGAGAGAGCATGGGGAAGAAGAGAAGGAAAAAAAAATGTAAGAACTGGAATGGGGGTAAAGCCAAGATGGCAGAGTAAAGTCAGGAAACTGCTCCATCTTCCACATTTCCCTGAAAAACCACATGAAAACCAAGGCTCAGAATAGAAGGCAACAGAATGAAACCACTCTCCAGCTCAAGATAGACTGAAAAAACTTCAATAAAGATCTGTCTCACTGCGATGAAAACAGTGTTTAGCCCAGGTCAAATAGATTTTGGGAATGATGGTGATAGGTTCTTAATAATAGCAAATCAGCTAGCAAGCCCCTCAATCCTAACTCAGTAGAGAAGGAAAACAGTGGGGCAGGCCCCATTACCAATTCAGAAGGCAAACCCTGGGAAATGAGACTGTTTACTGGCATGAGCAGTCAAGCTACCCCCTACCAACAAAAGTGGTATCTGTATCCAAAGCCATGGCTCAGAAAAGCACAGGAAGGTTGGGATAGTGGCCCCTTTACTCCAGGAGCAGAGCTTGATCATAAAAGTTAAAAAAAGAGGAAATACTAAAAGAAAAAGAAAGAAAATGAGAAAGAAACAGAAAACCTTGATCATAGAAAGGTACTATGGCAACAGGGTAGACTAAAATACAAACTCAGATGAGGACAGAATGTTCACAGAAGAAATCTCAAAAATGAGATAAATTGGTCACAAGCCCAAACAGTCTTTTTGGAAATGCTCATAAAAGACTGCAAAAGGTAAATATGAGAAGTTGAAGAATAAATTAGAAAAGAAATGACAGTATGCAAGAGAGAGTCAACAACTTGGAAAAGGAAGAAAAAAATTGTCTGAAGAAAACATTTACTTAAACAGTACAATAAACCAAATGGAAAAAGAGATACAAATGATAATTGAAGAAAATCACACATTAAAAACTAGAACAGGGCAAATGGAAGCTAATGATTTTGTGAGACAGCAAGAATCATTCAAACAAACTGAAAAGAATGAAACAATCGAAAAAAAAAGTGCAATAACTCATCCACAAAACAACCAAACTGGAAAATAGATTCAAAAGAGAAAATTTTAAAAATATTGGCCTACTTGAAGGCCATGACCAAAAAGAGCCTGAACAGCATTCTGCAAGAGATCATTTTTTTATTATAATTTTTTATTGACAGTATATATTCATGGGTAATTTTTTACAATGTTATCCCTTGCACTCTGTTCCGACTTTTCCCTTCCCTTCCTCCCCCTCTCCTAGATGGCAGGCAGTCTTATACATGTTAAATATCTTATAGTATATCCTAAATACAATATATGTGTGCAGAACCTAATAGTTCTCTTTTTATACAGGAAGAATTGGATTCAGAAGGTAAAAAATTACTTGGAAGAAAAACAAAAATGCAAACAGTTTACACTCATTTCCCAGTGTTCCTTCTCTGGGTGTAGCTGATTCTGTCCATCATTGATCAGTTGTAACTGAATTAGATCTTCTCACTGTTGAAGATATCCACTTCCATCAGAATACATCCTCATACGGTATTGTTTTTGAAATATATAATGATCTCCTTCCTGGTTCTGCTCATTTCACTCAGCATCATCAGTTCATGTAAGTCTTTCTAAGCCTCTCTGTATTTATCCTGCTGGTCATTTCTTACAGAACAATAATATTCTATAATATTCATAAACCACAATTTATTCAGCCATTCTCCAATTGATGGGCATCTACTCAGTCTCCAGTTTGTGAATTATTTCTAATAGCCTTTTAGTAGAATCTCTGGGGTTCTCTAAGTATACTATCATATCATCTGCCAAAAGTGATAATTTGGTTTCCTCATTACCTACTCTAATTCCTTTAATCTCTTTCTCGACTTTTTGCCGAGGCTAGTTTTTCTAATACAATATTGAATAATAATGGTGATAATGGGCAAACTTGTTTCACTCCTGATCTTACTGGGACAGGTTCCAATTTATCTGCATTATATATGATGCTTACTGATGGTTTTAAATATAAACTCCTGACTATTTAAAGGAAAAGTCCATTTATTCCTATACTCTCAAGTGTTTTTATTAGGAATTGATGTTGGATTTTATCAAATGCTTTTTCTGCATCTATTGAGATGATCATATGGTTTTTGTTAATTTGGTTATTGATATAGTCAATTATGCTAATAATTTTCCTACTATTGAACCATCCTTGCATTCCTGCTATAAATCCTACTTGGTCATAGTGTATTATCCTGGGGATGATTTTTTGTAATCTTTTTGCTAATACTTCATTTAAGATTTTAGCATCAGTATTCATTAGGGAGATTGGTCTTTAATTTTCTTTCTCTGTTTTCAGCCTACTTGGTTTAGGTATCAGTACCATGTCTGTGTCATAAAAGGAATTTGGTAGGACTCCTTCAATCCCTACTTTTTCAAATAGTTTCTATATCATTGGAGTTAATTGTTCTTTAAATGTTTGGTATAATTCACATGTAAACCCACCTTGTCCAGAGGATTTTTTTTCTTATGGAGCTGATTATTAGCTTGTTCTGTTTCTTTTTCTAAGATGGGACTGTTTAACCAATTTACTTCTTCCTCTGTTAATCTGGGCAAGCTATATTTTTGAAGGTATTCTTCCATTTCATTTAAATTATCTACTTTATTGGCATAAAGTTGGGCAAAGTAACTCCTAATTATTGCTCTAATTTCTTCTTCATTAGTGGTGAGTTCTCCCTTTTCATTTTTAAGATTAAAAATTTGATTTTCCTCTTTCCTTTTTTAAATCAGATTTACTAAAAGTTTATCTCCTTTGTTGGTTTTTTGCATAGAACCAACTCTTAGTTTTATTAATTAATTCAATAGTTTTTTTTTTACTTTCAATTTTATTAATCTCTTCTTTTATTTTTAGAATTTCAAGTTTAGTGTTTGATTGGGGGTTTTTAATTTGTTCCTTTTCTAGCATTTTTAGTTGCAAGCCCAATTCTTTGACCTTCTCTTTCTCCGTTTTATTCAAATAGGCCTCTAGAGATATAAAATTCCCCCTTATTACCACTTTGGCTGTATCCCACACATTTTGGCATGACATCTTATTGTCATTTTCTGTTATTATTATGTCTATGATTTTCTGTTTCACCCAATCATTGTTTACTATGAGATTATTTAGTTTCCAATTATTTTTTGGTCTATTTCCCCCTGGCTTTTTATTGAATGTATTTTTCATTGCATCCTGATCTGAAAAGGATGCAATTACTATTTCTGTTTTATTGAATTTGAATTTGAGGTTTTTATGAATAACTTTATTTCTCTTACCAATGCTACTCATAAGTATTTACAACTAGAAATTACTCTTGTGACAACATATCTTAGTGCAAGAATTCATGAACTTTCATTATTCTTAATACAAAGACATTAATTAGTTCTACATAGTCACATTCATGATATTGTCATCTGATAAACATTTAATTAATGCTTGTTGATTGAATCATATAAAGAATTATGTCAGCAAAGGATAAAAATGACCACAGATAGAAGTTAACTGAAATCTAAGGGACACTCATTTAAGACATTTTTCTGAAAATAGATAATAGTTAAAAGAAAGACGCATTTTTTTTTACCCTGCACCTAAGGAAGAAAATCCAAAGCAAATTTGTTTTGGATTGCCATATTTCAATTTTACAGTGATGTAAAAACAAGAAGAATCTTTGTTAGTGTATATATCCCTTAAAACTGAAGATTGGTTTCTGTCTTCTGAATCACAAAAGTGACTTGTGTAGAATAGATTCAGTATTGATTTTTTTTTTTAATTAGAATCTCCCCCCTGATATGATGGAAAACATATCTACCGACTATACAGGAAAGCTTTGAATAAAAATATTTATTGCAAATAGAGGAAGTTGACATGATCTAGTGAACAGAGATTTATGCTTGGATTCTCGATTGCTTAGGTTCAAATTCTGTCTTTGATACTTGATATCTGTGTGACTCTGGTTAAATCACTTAACTTCTCTGAGACACAAGCAAAGCCTAGGGATTTAATACATTACAAATGGAGAGGATGCAATTTAGTTGCTAGAGGGAATCCCAAATGAATAAATGCTTCTAAAATTTGTCTATCAACTTAATTTGAATTTCTTCTCACTCAGTTATTCTGGATATATGAAAGTTGCTACAAATACAATTTCTAAATGACAGTTTTTTGGTGTATCCTATGATGTTAATGAGTTTCATGCTTTCACTAGCATGAAATATTTTCCCTTCATTAGATGCTGCTTAATGATGAATGATTCTTGTCAACAACAGTCACAGAAGTCCCCATCAGTGAAATAGATATTTTCATGGTGGCTGAAGTGTGCTGCCCATTATGAACTATGAATATAATAAAGGAGGAGCCCTTTATTTGAATTCAGCAGTCTTGTTCAGGTTTTCCTAAAATAGGAAAATGCTTCATCTCATAATCACCTATGAATATCTACATGAGAGAGAATAGAACAAGAATGAAGCCAAAAGCAAGGAAAGCTTTCCTTACAGAAGTGTTCAATATCTTAACAGGGAGAAAGAGATGGGGTATCATTCTTCTGTCCACAGCTTCAGCAGACACAGTGTGCTCAAACACAGCTTCTATGTGCTTGACCCAAAATTCAAAACCAGTTCTGCCTGAATCCATGTCCTAGGCTTTATCAGCAAACATGCCTGATATATATATATATAAAACACAAGGTCACTTAAACATTTCTTAGATTAAAAGGGGTCATGAATGGAAAAAAAAGTTTAAAACCTGGATTATACAACATAGATGTGTGTGTGTGTATAAATTATGTCTATATCATAAAAGTATAATCATAATGACATTTATTTCAAAATTATTCTTTGGTATATGTCGCAATTTTATCATTTATTAAAGTCTAAAGCAAATGGCATAGTGATGAGAGGAATATGCTTGTTTATTTTTATATCAAGAATTAAATCTTGGCAGGATATTTGAAACCATTGACTTTTTTGCAACCCTCACATTCAATTAGATTTAAAAGATTTGATACAGTATATCATAATTATATAGTATTTGTATTAATTAATCTAAATAGTTTCCCAAAGTATCTAACTTATTTGGAATAAATTTACAGAACAGTTTCCCCACACATTTTTTTTATTTCATTTTATTCTAAAGAGCAACAATAGCAGCCTACTCCCAGGGCACCTACTATATTTGAAATGAGAAAGATTCTCTCAGAGTGTTTCTTTTGGAATAAGTCAAGCACATTAATAAATTGCATTACTATTTTTAGGGAAGTGTATTGTTTAGAACAGTTACAATCTGCTTTCATTATTAATCATTAAATAATACATTCATAAACTAGAAATACATTCAACTAGAATATATTCATAAACTAGAAAACAATGAAGTTTCCAAATCAGTGGCAAAAGTGGAGACCAAGTGAGTGAAACAAGAAAATTCATTAAACTCAACAATTTGAATATATGTGTTGGGAGTGTGGGTCCACAGAATCGTGAATCACTAGAATAGATTAGGTACACAAGAAACAGAGTTTTACAAACCCAGAGATCTCAGATTCTGGGATAAGAAATCACTATTTGCATAAAACTCTTGGAAAAGCTATAGTTTTGAAAAATAGTATAAAAATATTATGGTAGAAAATATCACAGATATTTTGCCATACCATATACCAAAGTCAAAATGCATATGTGACTTAGACATAAAGGGTGATACCATAAGCAAATTAGGAGGGAAAGGAGCCAGCTACCTGGCTGATCTATGGAGAAGGGATGATATTATAATCAAACAAAAGATTGAGAGCATTGTGCTTTGCTAGATAAAGTTTTTACACAAACAAAATCAATGCAATTAAGATTAGAAGGAAAGCAGAAAGCTGGGAATATATATATATATATATATATATATATATATATATATATCAATCAGCAAATGTCTCTGATAAATGCCTCCTTTCTCAATTATATAGACAACTAAGTAAATGTATAAAAATAAAAATTATCCACTCATAAACAGGATGAACTTAGCCATAAAATTCAAATAATAAACAGTCAAATGATAAGTGGTCAAAGGATATGAACCAGCATTTTTCAAATAAGGAAATCAAAGCTATCTAATACTATAAAATGTTCTAAATCACTAATGATTATAGAAATGCAAATTAAAACAACTCTGAGGTACCTCCTCACAACTATAAGATTTTTTAATGAGACAGAAAAGGGAAATGATAAATGTTATAGAAGATGTGGGGAAATCAGAACACTAATACACTCTTGGTTAAGTTGTAAACTAATTCAACCCCTCTCAAGAGAAATTTGGAATTAGAATGAAAGGACAGTCCAATTGTGCAGACCCTTTGATCCAGAATATCATTACTAGATCTGTTTATCAAAGGAGAAAAAAGAGACATAAAAAAGATTTATAGTAATTCTTTCTGTTGTAGTAAAAAAAAATGAAAATTGAAGGGATAATCATTGTGGGGAATGACTGAACAAGTTGTGATATATAAACATAATGGAATAATAAAAAAAATGAGCAGGAATATTTTTAATGAGGAAAAACAAAGAATCTGGAAATACCTACATATAAAAACATAGTGAAGCAAGCAGAACCAGGAGAACACTGTATATAGTGATGACTGTATTGATCATATTGATCAACTGATTGACTTGGTTTTTACAATGACCCAATACAATAGTCCAAATTAATTCCAAAAGCTTCATGATGGAAAATATTTTCAATATCCAGAGAAAAAAATAATTAACTCTGAATGCAGATCAAAGGATACTACTTTTTTTTTTTTTAATTTTAGTAGCCTTTTATTTACAGGTTATATGTATGGGTAACTTTGCAGCATTGACAATTGCCAAACCTCTTGTTCCAATTTTTCCCCTCTTTCCCCCACCTCCTCCCCAAGATGGCTGGATGACCAGTAGATGTTAAATATATTAAAATATAAATTAGATACACAATAAGTATACATGACCAAACCGTTATTTTGCTGTGCAAAAAGAATCAGACTCTGAAATATTGTACAATTAGCCTGTGAAGGAAATCAAAAATACAGGTAGGCAAAAATATAGGGATTGGGAATTCAATGTAATGGTTTTTAGTCATCTCCCAGAGTTCTTTCGCTGGGCGTAGCTGGTTCAGTTCATTGCTGCTCCCTTGGAACTGATTTGGTTCATCTCATTGCTGAGGATGGACAGGTCCATCAGAATTGGTCATCATATAGTATTGTTGAAGTAT